>NW_020523344.1:227500-970000 GCF_003368295.1 Carassius auratus
TACCAGGACAAGGATGTGCTTCCAAGTTGCAGACAAAGCCTTGGGCAAACACAGGGTTCAATGACCCAGGATTACGCTTCAGACCAAGGCAAGACTCTGTCTCAGGAACCCAAAGGAAGTATTCAAATATATCCGTGGATGCAGCGGATGAACTCGCACAGTGGTGAGTATAGAAAAAAAAGGGGGTGACTTTAGTAAGGGGTGGATTTGTTTTTACGACTGGGAAACCCACGTTTTATCACCCCATAAAGCACTGACGAAATGTCTTTTTCACCTGCTATAAAAGCGCTTTGTGGATGGAGAATATCCATGTGGCTGGAACAAACGCTTTGCCAACAAATCCATTCAATAGAGAAAACATAAACGTAGAAGATCATTCTCCGAGAATCTACATAGTGCAAGTGACCAGAGAACTAATGTTTTAGCATGATTAATATGATGCTGGATTATGTCATCTGTCTTTAAAATTGTATTAGCCAAGCTAAACTGAACAGTGTTTTTTGGAGCCTTTTTCATGATTTTAACCAAACCATCTTTTTTCTAACAGGAGTTGGCTATGGCTCTGACAGACGGCGAGGTCGCCAAATCTATTCGCGATACCAAACTTTAGAACTAGAGAAGGAATTCCATTACAATCGTTATTTGACAAGACGCAGACGAATAGAGATTGCCAATGCGTTGTGTCTGTCGGAACGCCAGATTAAAATTTGGTTTCAGAACCGCCGCATGAAGTGGAAGAAGGAGAGCAACCTCACATCCACCCTGAATGACTGTGGCTCTATAGGGGCTGGCCAGGACACGGACAAAGAAGAAGAAGGGGAAACCGGAAGAAAAAAAGAACATAACTAACGGCCTTAACACCTCTGAAATAATGTTCCACTACATGACAACTAGGCTACCTATCGAACTTTCATAATTTGCACAGTTTATTAACACCAAAAACTGTTATCTTTCAAGTAGATGCGATGCGTGCCTCTGCTATTCCCAAAACTGTGGAAACGTTTATTTTCCAGAAATGACATTCTTACATATATACTGTTAAAAACAGACAGCTACAACATATTTTCCTTCAGTGTATTTTGATTTGCTCTTGGGACATTCTAAAAACCATCTTATTTATAATAATATCTTGGATACTGAGAAGTTCATAAGAGGCTGTGGATGCATTTGACCAATTGACGGGAAATTTCAAGTATTGCGCCACAATAATTTATTGTGCATTATATCATTAACTGTTAAACAGATACATTGAGTGCATTGTAAATGTTTGTAAATATTTTACATCCAAATACTTTTGTCTAACATTTGTGTAGCTTTGCTACAATGCTGTTTTATGCATTTATTTTCTTTGTGCTACATTCTGTAGAAACCACACGGTGTGAAAAACGTATTCTCAGATCATTTTTCAAACTTTAGAATATTAGCTAACAAACTTAATGGACACAGTGTTTGAAAACAACGCAAATAATTCGTCAATAAAGTTGTGATGCATATAACAACATTACTTCATTTCCTGTTAATTTTTGAATAAAGTCGCATAATTTCTTTAAAAAAAAGGAAAGAAAAAAGACAACACTAGAAACCCTTCAAAAGGTGAGGTTGGAATAGATAGAGAATTGTTCTACATTCAGAACATTAATTCATTGTATATTGTGATTGTAGTAATGAGGATATGAATGTATTTATTTATTTCATCTCTCGGTGTTCTCAATCTTGTAATGATGTAATGAATAATAATAATAATAATAATGAGGAGGAGGAGGATGATGATGATGTAACACTCTGTCCATAACTCATCACAAAACTGATGTTGGTTAATAACATAAAAAAAAAAAAAAAAAAAAAAAAAATCGAACGTTAAATCGGAACAGATAGATTTACATTTTGTGTCTCATTAAAATACATGTACACGATAATGAACTTTATTTAGCCTTTAACAAATTAATAATAATAGGCCTACATTTTGCATCGTTAGTTGGAACATATATAGGCTATTTCTAATCTTTGAAAATAAGATATAGATCATTTGTTTTTGCTGTGTCCTTTCACTGCAGTAAGTATTAACAAATATAAAGGTTAGAAATGACAAATAAATTTTTTGCTTATACAAATCTTATACAAACGACATCACTGTATTTAACGAAATCAAGTTGCTTTGAAAAACATCTCATGGTAAGTTTCAAATTGCAATGCAGATTTATCGCCTGTCCATAATTATATTTAACAGCTGGTGACGCTATCGGCCGCTTTTCCTCACCTCACCCTTCACACCCAACACAATCTTACTAAATACCGAAGCATTTCCATTATTAAGATCCAGATCCAACCCATTTTATGAGGATTATATAATAATAATAATAATAACAATAACAACAACAAAACATATATGTAATGGTGCACGTGTTTACGCGGTCTACGAAAAACTAACGCAGTATTCTATTTCAATTTACTTGTGAATTCATGAGTGGTCATTCATTGTCCAATTGCAATCTTCTGGGCGCCTGCTTTCATTGTTCATAACAAGGGCTCACATCAGATCACTGCCTCTGTTTGCTTGATGATCAGTCAGGGCTAAGTCAGCACTGATTATCCCTCGATAGGAATGAAGCCTCCGTCAAAACGCCCTATAGCCATTTAATTTCATTATAACTTTTATAGAAGTATGTAAAAGGATTATGATGATAACAGCAACACAGAAAACTAATTTAGGACTCCGATTGTGTTTTGTAGACCTTATTCGGAAATTGTAAAACTAGTAACATATCCGCTCATCAGCTCATATTCGCTAACACAATCAAGACTACATTTATGACAGTGTAATTAAATAATCAATCCTTTCAAAACATCAGGCAATGATAGGCGAACCTGTAAGGAATCAATGACACAATTCGTTATTTTATAATATTTATTGAATAGCCTATATGATGACAATAGCTATAAGTGTGACTATATGTTAATTAGTGCTAGACTTTAAACACGTTCTCCAATATTAATAAAAGTGACTTAATTTGAAAAATAATTAATTGCAACCATCATTTTATCCACTGTACTTTTTAAACCTGTCAGATACTACACTCTTCACGATTCCATACAACAAGAATTTTGTCTAAATGTTAAGGAACCTTTAACATCTAAAGAACCTTTCACAAAAACCTTTGTGGAGAAAAAAGCTTCTTTAGATTATAAATCTTGGACTGAGAGGTTCTTTGTGGAAGCAAAAAATGTTATTTCTATGGCTTCGCTGTGAATGAGCGCCTTTATTTTTAAGAGTGTTAGTTCTCATGCCTATACGTTTGTTAAACAACAGGAAGAAATAGATCTTTTAACAGCAACATTTTGAATTATTGTGATTCCAAACCAGAATCTGATGGGAAAAAAAAGATCAAAAAACGAAGAAAGAGCTTCATTCCAAACTACTCAATCCGTCTATACAGATCAAACTTGAATTAAAATCTGCCTAAAATGAGGATTTCAAGATACAGAGAAGTTCTCGGGTGCAGCTGGAAGAAAAGCACATCGCAGTACAAACTCCAATGACAACAAATTCTCTCATGTTCTTTACATAAATGCATTGTTGTGATGCCGTGGAACCGTTCATGCATTCGTTTACAGCAAGCAAACTGAGAAAATAAAACCTTGTTTATTTAATACCGATTTAGTGTATAGTCACTGTATTTTGTTTTGTTATATTTTTATATATTTATTATTTTGTTATAAATCCCCGTTAAATCTGAAACAAAACCCAGTGCAGTGCAAAACAAAACAAAAAAGACCTGTAAATAAATAAAAAAAAAAAAACACGAGAGAGAGAGCACCTGTTTAAAAAAATTAAATCCTTCATATTAATTCAGACCTACACTTTCTTCGTGACTTTTGTCAAGGAACATGTAAAAATGTATCTCAAAGATCACGCCCCAAAATCTATATACATTATAATACAAAAATATTTTGTCCCCATATGTTTCCTGGTATGTAGTTTATCCCATTTTGAATAATTGAATTTAAAAAAAAAAGAGAGCAATGTTAAGATCGTCGAACAATGTCTTCATTAACTGATGCATAAAAGAAATTAAATTTGGGATGAAGCGTAGGCTACAGCATGCAATAAATTTATACTAATCGAATGTAATTAATAGCGATTACAGCATCAAAGATAGGCTACTAACCTTATGATTTAATCATAAAACAGCCATACTCCGGCTAACAACTCGGCTACAAGCGACCTACAGGTTCTTTTAACTACCGCGAGTGAAGTCACACTTGAGTTATAAATCACTAATGCATCATTTCTGTTGTTAGTTCTTGCACTGATTATTTCATTTAGGAAATTTCGCATATTAATAAGACGAACGTTATGACGAAGATACATGTCTTGACTCTGCAATTAAATAGAAATATAATTTAAGATGAGTATGGCAGCACACATGACATTATCCATTAAGTTTTACGGGTATTTCTGTTAACTCTAAAACAGTGCAATGAAGTGTAAAATTCAAAATACTGGTAAAAACACCTGTAAATATAAATGCATGCATCTGTCCGTTTACAAAGTTATCCTAATTAATATTTTAATTTTATGCTTGTTTGAGAAATGCATTTTGTCCAAGCTTTCTCAAACCATTTCAATCACACGGAAGACAGCTTTACAGTTTGTTTGAATGTAAGGTCTGATTCTACTCCATGTAATCATTTTAATCTACCTTTAACCGTTAATTCCTTAAAACAGGTCATCTTGCAGTATTAATATTTATTATGAATTTTCTAAATAACCAAACTTCGACAAAATAAGGGCAGATCCTTTCAGTTTAGCTGATGACACTTTGAAGTGAAGTACACTCGTTCCTGTTGGTCTCGTCAATTTGGCAACCTGTGTGTGAGGTCAAGTCTGAGGAGGAGGGGACAGGTGAAAGAAAACAAAAAAAAAACAAACTTTCCAATAGTTTTAATTTGGACTGGTTACACTTGTATGATTCAGTCTATAATGCACTGAGAGTGGTCACATAAGATAAGGGGGCAGCAAATTTATATTTAGGCTATATAAATTCATAGTTAATAAATTTTTACATTTTCTTAAAAAAAAACAAAAAAAAAACAGCATGGCTACAAATGTGATATCGATTTTATACAACAGTTAAAGTTTTTGCTTTATTTCGCCAACAAAAACATTCCACACACAGCCAAGGCATTGTTTTAAGTTTCTGAGCAACATGATGGTGTTTCATTCCTGAATGAATCAACCATAAATTATCTGGTTCAGTCGCAATGACTCACTTATTAACAGTGAGTTGCTGCCATCTGTTGGTAGCTTTAATTTTACATTTCAAGCATTTTTTTATATATATTTAAGGGGTAAAATATTTCATACATCATTATTCAACATATGTTTAAAATATCAAAAAAATTATTTATGCATTTGTAACTGCCTGTTAAAACATTCCACATGCCTCTAAGCTCCCTATCAAACATTGCATAGATTTTAAAATCTTGCTTATTACTTATAAAGCCCTGAATGGTTTAGCACCTCAGTATTTGAACAAGTTCTTGTTACATTGTAGTCCTCCACATCCGCTGGATTCTCAAAACTCAGGCAATTTGATAATACCTAGAATATCTGAATCAACTGCAGGTGGCAGATCCTTTTACTCTTTAGCTCCTAAACTGAAAACTGATAAAACCTACCTAGCATTGTTCAGGAGGCAGATACACTATTGCAGTTTAAATCTAGATTAAACACCCGTCTGTTTAACCTGGCTTACAAATAACACACTAATATGCTTCTAATATCCAAATCCGTTAAAGGATTTTTAGGCTGCATTAATTAGGTAAACCGGAACCGGGAACACTTCCCATAACACATGATGTACTTGCTACATCATTAGAAGAATGGCATCTATGCTAATATTTGTCTGTTTCTCTCTTATTCCAAGGTCACCGTAGCCACCAGATCCAG
The DNA here is from genome assembly GCF_003368295.1 of Carassius auratus. NCBI lineage: Eukaryota > Metazoa > Chordata > Actinopteri > Cypriniformes > Cyprinidae > Carassius > Carassius auratus. The sequence goes on from NW_020523344.1 coordinate 233,451, forward strand.
TCTGTATCCAAGTCAGAGGGTCACTGCAGTCACCCGGATCCAGTACGTATCCAGACCAGATGGTGGATCAGCACCTAGAAAGGACCTCTACATCCCTGAAAGACATTGGAGACCAGGACAACAAGATACCCAGATACAGATCCCCTGTAAAGACCTTGTCTCAGACGACCACCGGAACAAGACCACAGGAAACAGATAATTCTTCTGCACAATCTGACTTACTGTAGCTGCAGCCTGGAATTGAACTGCTGGTTTTGTCTGGTCAGAGGAGAACTGTATACTATATATGCAACTTCTGCAAACATTCATTTTCTTGATACTGATTTAATTTGTTTAGTAACAGCCTAAATCTATTATTATTATAATTGACTGATTAAATGTAAGAACTTAGGTAAAGGGGGAGGTGTTGCTTCAAATTATAACAACATTTTCAGGATTTCTTTGAGGGCAGGCTTCAAGTATAGCTCGTTTGAAGTAATGGTGCTTCATATAACATTATCCAGAGAAACAAATGTTAATGATAAATCCTCTGTTATGTTTGTACTGGCTACTGTATACAGGCCACCAGGGCACCATACAGACTTTATTAAAGAGTTTGGTGATTTTACATTCAAGTTTGTTGTGGCTGCAGATAAATTTTTAATTGTTGGTGATTTTAATATCCATGTTGATAATGAAAAAGATGCATTGGGATCAGCATTTATAGACATTCTGAACTCGATTGGGGATAGACATTAGCTTCAGGACCTGCTCATTGTCGAAATCATTCTCTAGATTTAATACTGTCACATGGAATTGATGTTGATAGTGTTGAAATTATTCAGCCAAGTGATGATATCTCAGATCTTTATTTAGTTTTGTGCAAACTTCATATATCCAAAATTGTAAATTCTACTTCTTGTTACAAGTATCGAAGAACCATCACTTCTACCACAAAAGACTGATTTTTAAGTTATCTTCCTGATGTATCCAAATTCCTTAGCATATCCAAAACCTCAGAACAACTTGATGATGTAACAGAAACTATGGACTCTCTCTTTTATAGCACTTTAAAAACTGTTGCTCCTTTACGATAAAGGAAGGTTAAGGAAAACAGTATGACACCATGGTATAATGAGCATACTCGCACCCTAAAGAGAGCAGCCCGGAAAATGGAGCGCAGCTGGAGGAAAACAAAACTAGAGGTATTTCGTATTGCTTGGCAGGAAAGTAACCTATCCTACAGAAAAGCATTAAAAAACTTCTAGATCCGATTACTTTTCTTCTCTTTTAGAAGAAAACAAACATAACCCCAGATATTTATTCCATACAGTGGCTAAATTAACGAAAAATAAAGCCTCAACAAGTGTTGACATTTCCCAACACCACAGCAGTAATGACTTTATGAACTACTTCTAAAATCGATACTATTGGAGATAAAATTGCAACCTTTCAGCCGTCAGCTACAGTATCGCATCAGACAGTGCACTATAGACCCTATGAGGAATAGTTCCACTAATTCTCTATTATAGGAGAGGAAGAATTGTATAAACTTGTTAAATCATCTTAACCAACAACATGTAGGTTAGACTCTATACCATCTAAGCTCCTAAAAGAGGTCCTTCCAGAAGTCATCGATCCTCTTCTGACTATTATTAATTCCTCATTGTCATTAGGATATGTCCCCAAAACCTCCAAACTGGCTGTTATTAAGCATCTCATCAAAAAAACACAACTTGACCCCAAAGAACTAGTTAATTATAGACCACTCTCGAATCTCCCTTTTCTGTCCAAGATACTAGAAAAGGTGGTCTCCTCACAATTATATTCCTTCTTAGAGAAAAATGGTATATGTGAGGATTTCCAGTCAGGATTTAGACCTTATCATAGTACTGAGACTGCTCTCCTTAGAGTTACAAATGATCTGCTCTTATCATCTGATCATTGGTGTATCTCTCTATTAGTTTTATTGGATCTTAGTGCTGCGTTTGACACAATTGACCACAACATTCTTTTGCATAGACTTGAACACTTTGTTGGCATTAATGGAAGTGCATTAGGATGGTTTAACCCCTTACTAGTAACCCCCCTTTTTTGGCATGGAGACCGAAATTACATACCCAAAATAAAAAGGTTTCTGATCATGATTCTTTCTCACTAGATACATAATCAACCTTTGTTCACAAAGCTGACACTTTAAAGTTTACTGTTCAGGAATCAGAATCACTCAGACTTTTATGATAATAGAGATTATGTTTGATATAAGATCAAACATAAAAACTAAAATAAAAATATTAAAAACATATTTTTTAAATGTATTTTAAAAATTGTTGATGTAGAAAATGAGTTTGAAAACACAGTGTAGCTAAAGCCACAAGTCTTCCAAAACTTCATAAAAAAATTCATAATCGAATCTGTAAAACTGTGAATTTTATTAAATATTTTCTAAGGCCATGTCATGTGTGTTTTTAGAGAAGGCTAATCAGATTGATTTATGGCCCTTGTCATCTCTGTAAGATCTCACATGTAAACTCTCCTGTGTATTTTGTGTGTGTTTGGTTGTGAAAACTGCCCGATTCATTGTTTTTATTGTTCTCACCAAATGAGTCTTTCACACCTCCGCCAGGTATGACACATTATCCGCATTATTCTTTTATCATTATTCTTTTGTTTTTATTCCACCTTTATTAGAATTGATTGTGGTTTTTCAGGCTTTACAAAGACACAAAGCAGCGATCTCACTTCAGTCTCTCTTTGCATTTAGCCCTTATTTATCAAAAGTCATACAACAAAACATTTTCTTACGACCTTACGTGAATTATTGAGACAAACATGCATTATGAAGAAGAAAAGCACCTGCTATTAGTAGCATTGGAGCTAATGTTAGCATCAAGCTACATCAGACAATTTATGAAATAATTAGTAAGTTACACTTTTACTCAAAACTCACTTTAAACCCCGATCGAGTATTTATAATAACTTCCTTTAGCGATCAGGGGTGGAATTTGGTCGTTTACTGTTGTAAAAATATGTTATTTGTAGACTTTTTCCATCGCTGCACAAGTTAGCATTTCCGATGTACATTTTCGGGTTTTTTTTTTATAAAAACGCCCCAGATCTCAAGAAAATCTCATACCAAGCTTTACTATTGGGTTTATTATTCGGATATTTTGTGTGTACAGAGGTGTTTCAGTGTTTTTTTTTTTTTTTTTTTTTATTAAATGAAAATAATTACAAACAAACAAGGCATTAACCAGTTAAGCATCTCGTATACTACAGTAAAGATTGAGCACAATCAGCAATAAAAAAAATAAAAATTAAATAAATAAATAAAAAAAATAAAAAAACATAACAAATGAAAAAAAACAACAAAAAAAAACTTAACGGGGCCATTTCAAATTAACTTAAATGTTTCAAGTAAAGTAAATAATTTAAGGACTTTCCTTTCCTCCACAAGTTTAAGAGATTTACTATGGCTATTTTTTATAATACCTGCATTTATGAATGAAAAACTTACCAAATAACAAAAGAAAATTAAGTACAAAATCCACATTCTTATTTTCTTCAAAAACACCAAAAATAATTGTCTTCACAGATAAAGACAATACAATTTCCCTGGACATTAGCCAGCTCTGCATTTCTCTCCAAAAAAATTGGACTGGGTCACAGTAAAAAAAAAAGGTGTTCTAACGATTCAATGTTTTCTACACAGAAGACACAATTATTTAGATCAAAATTGAATCTCAATCTCAAGAATTCGTTTGTTGGGTAAATTTAATTTAAGATTTTGAAGTTGACTTCTTTTACTTTAGGTGGGAGTGGAAATGAAATGTAATTTTTCCTTATTTTCTTATTTTTTTCCATTTCAAAGTCCTTAAGTATGTAAAACCTTTTTATTGGGTTGGGATAATATTTTTTAATCAGAAGATTCTTAATAACTTTGTTGTTGCATTTAAAATCACAAAAATCCAAACCTTCAATGCAGAACTGACTAAGGACAGGGGAGACGGCAGAGTATTGAGTGTCTTCTCTAACCATTGCTCTCAAAGAACTTGGTATGGCTTTTAGAATTCTGTCATAATACTTAACATTACATTGAAGTTGGTATTTTTTACAGAATTCCTCATGTTGTAACATGTTTCCAGTCTCATCCATAAAATGTGCAACAGCCCAAATGCCCTTGGATCTCCATTCCTCTATATACACAGATTTTCTGCTGAGCCGTATGTACCTGTTATTCCAAACTGGAGTATTATGTGGCGTAAAATTGAGGTGTTTCAGTGTTGTTTTGGCCAGATAACTACCAGGAAGTGTGCAGGAAGCATGTGACACGATGTGGCGGTGTCCAGATATGACACTCTAAGATTGACATTGGGAAGGCCCAATCGGAGTCTGAGTGATACACAGCACGAGCTGTGACCACTGCACGCACACACAGATCGCTGGGAGAGGCTGTTTATCATCAGATCGCGTAAATCCATGGAAAATGAATAGAAATGATGATTCTTTCTGAAGAAATATGAAGTAAACATCAGTAAATATATCCATATATCTCCGCAGATATGCATCTTTTGTCTATAAATCCTTATTGATGCTGTTCAGTGAGTCTATGTGAACACAAATAAACCGCTGCTGACGTGACTGAATATGAATGAGTGGTGAATTTCTATTCAAAATGTGGCATAATACGGATTTATTATTTTGCACTTCTGACATAAATCACTAAATATCTGTCACTGCAACAATGTTTTATTAAAATATTGGTCAAATATCGAAGCTAGAGTCTTTAAACTTTCATTTGATGCACAGTTTGTCCAGATGAAGTAAGACAGTGATGTTTAACGTGCTGTGAAAGTGAAACAATAATTAACTGGGGCCGTCGGCGATGTTTGCACGTAAAGGGGTTAAATCGTATTTATATGACCGCCATCAGTCTGTAGCAGTGAATGAAGATGTATCATATCGATCACAAGTACAGTATGGAGTACCTCAAGGCTCAGTACTTGGGCCTCTACTCTTCACGCTTTATATGTTACCCCTGGGAGATATCATCAGGAAACATGGTGTTAGCTTTCACTGTTATGCTGATGATACTCAGCTCTATATTTCTTCCCGGCCAGGTGAAACACTCCAATTTGAAAAACTAATGGAATGCAAAGTTGATATAAAAAACTGGATGACGAGTAATTTCTTACTGCTAAATTCTGAAAAAAAAAAACAAAAAAAACAGAGGTGTTAATTATAGGACCTAAAACTCTGGTTGTAATAACCTAGAACACTGTCTAAGACTTGATGGTTGCTCTGTCAATTCTCCATCATCAGATAGGAACCTAGGTGTGCTATTTGATTGCAATCTTTCCTTAGAAAGCCACGTTTCTAGCATTTGTAAAACTGCATTTTTCCATCTCAAAAATATATCTAAATTATGGCCCATGCTCTCAATGTCAAATGCAGAAATGTTAAGCCATGCATTTATGACCTCAAGGTTAGATTATTGTAATGCTTTATTGGGTGGTTGTTCTGCACGCTTAGTAAACAAACTACAGCTAGTCCAAAATGCAGCAGCAAGAGTTCTTACTAGAACCAGGAAGTATGACCATTAGACCGTATGACCATAAGTTGAACTGCTCTTAAAGCACCACACTTAAGTAGAAGTACTAAAGTATTCAACATTTTTTATACTTAAGTATTGCAAGTAGTCTATTTTAAAATGTACTACTCAAGTACTGAAAGTAAAAGTACAAGTATTGTGTTATGTAGTTATTAAAGAAAGTAGTCAAAAGTTTGAACATATTGTTTTTACTATTTCAAATGATTAACCTAAAGGACAATCACAATTCCTTTGACTACCTTTTTGTAAACAAAAAAAAAACAGATTAAAGGGTTATTTCGCCCAATTTGCAAAATTATGTCATTAATAACTTACCCTCATGTTGTTTCAAACATGTAAGACCTCCGTTTGTCTTTGGAACACAGTTTAAGATATTTTAGATTTAGTCTGAGAGCTCTCAGTCCCTCCATTGAAGCTGTGTGTACGGTTACTGTCCATGTCCAGAAAGGTAAGAAAAACATCTTCAAAGTAGTCCATGTGACATCAGAGGGTCAGTTAAATAAAAAAATTAGCAAAAACTACGACTTTATTGAGCATTGTCTTCTATTCTGTGTCTGTTGTTAGACAGTTCAAAACAAAGCAGTTTGTGATATCCGTTTCGGGAACGAATCACTCGATGTAACCGGATCTTTTTGAAACAGTTCACCAAATCGAACTGAATCGTTTTCAACGGTTCGCGTCTCCAATACGCATTAATCCACAAATGACTTAAGCTGTTAACTTTTTTAATGTGGCTGACACTCCCTCTGAGTTAAAACAAGCCAATATCCCGGAGTAATTCATTTACTCAAACAGTAGACTGACTGAACTGATGTGAACAGAGAACTGAAGATGAACACCGAGCCGAGCCAGATAATGAACAAAAGACTGACTCGTTCACGAGTCAAGAACCGTTTACGAATTCGTGTCCGATTCGAGAACCGAGGAGCTGATGATACTGCGCATGTGTGATTCAGCGTGAAGCAAACCGACACACTGGACCGAACTGATTCTTTTGGTGATTGATTCTGAACTGATTCTGTGCTAATGTTATGAGCCCAGGTAAACCGAAGGCTTGCAATCATCGCCAATGACGTCATTACGTCAAGCGCAAAAGAACAGGTGAACTGTTTTCTTCAACCGGTTTATTGAATCGAACTGTCAGAAAGAACTACTGGTGATCCGGAAACCGATGCAACCGGTTCTTGACTCGTGAACGAGTCATTATCTGGCTCGGCTCGGTGTTCATTTCTCTCTTCACAGCAGTTCAGTCAGCACGTGCAGTCTTCTTAATCGCTTGATTAAGTAAATAAATAAAGGTGATTGATTGATTGATGTAGAGGTCCTTTCTAGGTGCTGATCCACCATCTGGTCTGGATACGTACTGGTTCCGGGTGACTGCAGTGACCCTCTGATCTGGACACAGACTGGATCTGGTGGCCACAGTGACCTCGGAACAAGAGAGAAACAGACAAATATTAGCGTAGATGACATCCCAAAAACAGTGGAGACCAGGACAACTAGAGCTCCAGATACAGATCCCCTGTAAAGACCTTGTCTCAGAGGACCACCAGGACAAGACCACAGGAAACAGATGATTCTTCTGCACAATCTGAATTTGCTGCAGCCTGGAATTGAACTACTGGTTTCGTCTGGTCAGAGGAGAACTGGCCCCCCAACTGAGTCTGGTTTCTCCCAAGGTTTTTTTCTCCATTCTGTCACCGATGGAGTTTAGGTTCCTTGCCGCTGTCGCCTCTGGCTTGCTTAGTTGGGGTCACTTCATCTACATCGATATCGTTGACTTGATTGCAAATAAATGCACAGACACTATTTAAACTGGACAGAGATGACATCACTGAATTCAATGATGAACTGCCTTTAACTGTCATTTTGCATTATTGACACACTATTTTCATAATGAATGTTGTTCAGTTGCTTTGACGCAATGTATTTTGTTTAAAGTGCTATATAAATAAAGGTGACTTGACTTAACTTAGCAGACACTTTTATCCAAAGCAACTTACAAATGAGAACAATAGATGCAATCAAACCAACAAGAGAAGTAACAACAGTATACAAGTGCCATGACAAGTCTCAGTTAGTCTTGCACAATATATATGTTTTTAGTTTTTTTTTTTTTTTTTTTTTTTTTAGAAAAGAGAAGGTAAGTGCTAGAATTAATTGGTTAAATGCTGGTGAAAAATATTGTTTGAAAAAATTGTTGTTGTTTTTTTTTTTTAATGTTTACAGACTGTTGAAATTGAGATTGAGTGGTCATTCCACCGACTGGGCACATTCCAGGAAAAGGTCCGTGAGAGTTATTTTGAACCTCTTTGGGATGGAACCACAAGGCGTCGTTCATTTGCAGAATGCAAGCTTCTGGATGGCGCATAATTTTGAACTAGTGAGCTTAGGTATATTCCGTGCCAGTGGTCGCTTTGTAGGCAAGCATTAGTACCTTGAATTTGATGCACGTAGCTACTGGTAGCCAGCATAACCTGATGAAGAGAGGAGAAATGTGGACTTCTTTTGGCTCAATGAAGACAACCCTCGCTGCTGCACTCTGGATCAGTTGCAGAAGCTTGATAAAACATGCAGGAAGGCCACCAAGAGAGCATTACAATTGTCCAGTCTGGAGAGAACAAGAGCTTGGACTAGAAGTTGTGTGGCTAGCTCTTACAGGAAGGGTCTAATCTTCCTAATGTTGTATAAGGAAAATCTGCAGCACTGGGTTGTTGTAGCAATATGGTCTGTGAAGCTTAATTGATGATCATGGATCAACTGATGAATTGATCCTCAGCATAGCAGTGATAAGAAAAGCCATGCTTCTGAATGACAGATCCTAATGACGTCATGTAGATGAAGAAGAGAAGTGGTCCAAGCGCTGAACTTTGAGGAACCCCAGTAGCAAGACACCCTGAAGGACCACAGGAGTGCCGTTACAGAGATGGCCATCTTTCTGAGGGTGGACAGGAGAATCTGGTGATTAACTGTGTCAAAAGCAGCAGAGAGATTCAGTAAGATGAGTTCCGATGATTTGGAAGCTGCTCTTGCCAGTCTCAGGGCTTCAGAAACGGAGAGAAGAGCAGTCACAATTGAGTGGCTGCTTTTGAAGCCAGATTGGTTGCTGTCCAGGAGGTAGTTCTGTGCAAAAAACAAAGAGAGTTGGTTGAACACAACTCGCTGAAGTGTCTTTGCAATTAATGAAAAAAAGGGATATTGGTTTATAGTTTTCTTGGTGCTGGATTTAGAGAAATATATATATCTGGGGTAGCGCCCATATAGTTTTCACCTAATGCAACTCACGATTCGATTCGATTCACGATTCGATCCTCAGCTACTGCTAAAAAGCCTTAGGAGATGGTCGTTATCGTTGGCGCCATGACCAGCTCCTGAAGGAAGTAGCAGACGCCATCTGCACTGGCATTAACATCAGCAAACAGCAAGAGACTGGCACCTCCTTGTGGACCTAGGGAGTCAAAGTTCCCAGACACCATTGCAGTCACATCACTCTGACCAGACATGGTCTTGATGTCCCTGGCGAGTAAATAGGTGGTGTAACTTGAACTTCCCATGGGAAGACAGGTTGGAGGAAGCCCAGGAAAGAAAGAGGGCCAAGAACTCTGATCTGGTAGCAGAGTGTTGGAGGAATGTGTGGAAGGCCCACTTTAAAAGTGTTAAAGTGGGCTGTAGGGGATTCACAGGCCAGTTTCTACACAGGGTCCTGGTACTCTTAGAGATTTGCAGACTGCATAGGAAAAAAGCCATCAAGAACATCCTGGGAGCTGCTGAGAAGGCTACACGGTGGCTCTGGTTGAGGAGAGGGGACGTGTGGCATAGGGCGGTACCAGGGCACAAGTCAAGTCAAGTCACCTTTATTTATATAGCGCTTTAAAAAAAAATACATTGCATCAAAGCAACTGAAAAACATTCATTAGGAAAACTGTGTCATTAATGCAAAATGACAGTTTAAAGGCAGTTCATCATTGAATTCAGTGATGCCATCTCTGTTCAGTTTAAATAATGTCTGTGCATTCATATGCAATCAAATCAACGACATCGCTGTAGATGAAGTGACCCCAACTAAGCAAGCCAGAGGCGACAGCCCCAAGGAATCAAAACCGAAACAAGTCAGGGCCTGATCACCCCCGGTTGGGTCGCCCGGATGAGGGTGTCTGATGTAAGACCCGAAACATCCTATGACCCCGGGAGAATCACTGACAATGTGTCCAGGTTGCACTGCAAGGTGTATTTAAGTACCCAGTTATTTACTTTTATATTTTATTAAAGGTCTATTTTAACTAGGGCCGGGACTCGATTAAAAAAAATAATCTAATTAATTAGAGGCTTTGCAATTAATTAATCGAAATTAATCGCATTTTAATCGCATATAAATATTTGACCTGAGAACAGTGAGAAGTATATTTTTTTTCACATGGATTTATAGTATACCATTGAATAATGACTGAATACATAAGCTTAAGCAACAAAATATGGTTTATTTTTTGTTCAACCAAGTCTAGCAGACCAGTGCAATGTTTGCCATTAAGTGTAGCAATAGCATATTTAGAAACAATTTAGAAATAGTACATTTCAGAAATTCAGGTAGCTTATAGGTGCTGGAACCTTCTATAAAGTGTTTTTTAAGTATAACACAATACTGTCAATTACATTCAGAACATTGGAAACCCTGACTATTAGAAAACATCTCTCTGTTGCTTCAGAGGCCATAACATACTAAGTCCAACTCTCAATAACCTTGGCCAAAACAATAAAGAGTTCAATATAAACTGCCAGTTGCACAAACAAAATAATACATAGTTCAACATAAAGTGTAAAGTCCACGCTAGCTGCTATATGTTTTGCGTTGAGGTGATACTTGAGGTTCGATGTGCTGCAGTGATATGCGAACGCTAGTTGGTGCTTCAGTATAATCGGTCCGCCAAAACTCATCCAGTGAGAAACGTTCCGCTGTGCAAAAATAAGTTATAAAAAATGCGGGATTTTTTTTTCTGTAACTAATTAATCTTAATTAACGCGTTATTTTTTTGTGTAATTAATTAATCTCAATTAACGCGTTAAAGTCCAGGCCCTAATTTTAACCCCTATAGTATGTGTTTTTTTTGTTTTTGTTTTTTCTACTTCCATTATAATTTGGAAAGGGAACACAACAATACAGTTCTGCTTAGGGCACCATTTGGCCAGCAGTGGCCCTGCATACATTAACATCACCAGTGTCCCTCTCATAGGACACTGCACTCATTCACAAAAGTATTATTTTTTATTTATTTTTTTGCATTTGCTTTAAAGCCCTACTGGTTATTTAAATCTTTTATTTGTGTGCTGTTCTGGCATGTGTTTTTATTTTTTTTCTGAGCACACTAAAAGCACGGGCACAAAAACAAAGAACCCTTCAAACTGTGCCTGATTACTGAACCAAGTTATGTTTTGTAAACGTTTAAAAAACACAAGGTTTATGTATAGCCTCAGTTGGTTTTGTCTAACATGAAAGTCAACAACTGAAATTAACAGATGCATGTCTGTATATTAGATGCATTCAGGTTTTAAAGGGACAGTACTGAGCATGCTGCCATTGTAATTAAAGGGATAGTTCACCCTGAAATTTAATTTCTGTCATTTTTTAATCACTCAAATGTTGTCCCAAACCTACAGTATATTAATTTCTTTCTTGTGCTGCACACAAAAGAAGATATTTTGATGAATCTGGATAACCAAACAGTTGCTGGTTCACATTAACTTTGATAGTAGGGGGGAAAAATACTATGGAAGTCACTGTGAACCAGCAATTGTTTGGTTTCCCACCAGTTTATGTTTAGCAGAAGAAGGAAACTCATTCAGGTTTAAAACTATTTTTGAGTGAGTACATGAAGGTATAAAAAACAAAACACTAACCTATTTTTATTTTGGGGTGAATTATTCCTTTAATGTTAAAGGGTTAGTTCGCCCAAATAGCAAAATTATGTAATCAATAACTGACCCTCATGTTGTTCCAAACCCGTAAGACCTCTGTTTATCATTGGAACACAGTTTAAGATATTTTAGATTTAGTCCATGTGACATCAGAGGGTCAGTTAGAATTTTTTGAAGCATCGAAAATACATTTTGATCCATAAATAGCAAAAACTACGACTTTATTCAGCATTGTCTTATCTTCCATGTCTGCTGTGAAAGAGAGTTCAAAACAAAGCAGTTTGTGATATCCGGTTTGCGAACGAATCATTCGATGTAACTGGATCTTTTTTAACCAGTTCACCAAATCGAACTGAATTGTTTTAAACGGTTCACGTCTCCAATAAGCATTAATCCACAAATGACTTTAAGCTGTTAACTTTTTTATGTGGCTGACACACCCTCTGAGTTCAAACAAACCAATATCCCGGAGTAATTCATGTACTCAAACAGTACACTGACTGAACTGCTGTGAAGAGAGAACTGAAGATGAACACCGAGCCGAGCCAGATAACAACCAATAGACTGTACTTCTTTCGGACAGTTCAATTTAATAAAGCAGTTGAAGAAAACGGTGCACCGGTTCTTTTGCGCTCGACGTAATGGCGTCATTGCCGATGATTGCCCTTGACTCAAGCCTTCGGTTAACCTGCGCTCACAACACTAGCATAAAATCAGTTCAGAATCAATCACCAAAAGAATCAGTTCGGTTCAGAAGCTCTGTGTGTCTGTCTGCTTCACACTGAATCTCACAAAGGACTACTTTGATGATGTTTTTCTTACTTTTCTGGACATGGACAGTATGCCATTCACACAGCTTCAATGGAGGGACTGAGAGCTCTCAGACTTAATTTTAAAATATCTTAAACTGTGTTCCAAAGATAAACGGAGGTCTTACGGGTTTGGAACAATGTGAGGGTAAGTTATTAATGTTACTTAGTTAACCCCTTTGGAAAGTAACTTTTTACGTTACTCATTACTTTTATGTTGCTTGACTTTAGGCAGAAGTATCTGTTCCTAAATGTGTAGGCCTAGATAAAGTTATACTATGGAGGACATAACAGGTATTTATTTTGTGCTCTTTATTGTAAAAAAAAAAAAAAAAAAATAGAATCAATAAGCTCCTTAGGAACAATATAGTAACCTCAAAATGGGACATATAAAACATGCATGGCTCATCTAAATCCAACAGAAAAAGAATAACTTTAAAATGGCTTGTGTACATAAAATAAAATGGCATAATACAGCTTAGAGGCAAATACATTTTAGCCAAAATAAAATCAAGCACAACTTAAAGCATGACTAGCCTCAGAATTAAAAGGCTACAGTTGTCAGGACTAGGGTATGATCAGTCATTTTTTTCTTCCTTTTTTTTACTGTTTATTTTTTTTCCGCTTCTGCTCAGTTTTCTACCCTTGTATTCGCTTTGTTTCCATTTTTCTCTCTGATTTTTTATCTATTTTCTCTGGTTTTTCTTCCCTTCGCTCTAGCGCCAGCTGATCTCGCCCCCTCCTCTCCTGGCGCTCACGGAGGCTGAGTGCATTATCTGCCCGCTGTGCAGTTGGAAGTTAAGACTGAGCCTTTTTTCCCGAGTTGGGTTTTTGTTTTTTGGACGTTAGGCCTTCGCCTTCCTTCTGTTAACAAAGTTTTTTTTTAAATAAAGCCCATTGCATCTTCCTCCTCATCAAAAGAAAAAAAGTATTTATCATTGGCGCTGCTGTGTGCGGCAACGTCTCTGCTTTTATTCTCAGCCGGCTCTGCCTCATGGGGTAGAGTGCGACACTCCACAATTTTGAAGTAGTAGGAATACCTCCATCCCTCAAAAGTTAGCCTTGGCTGCTTCTCAGACTGCTACCAGCCTCTGTCAAGTACCGCGTGGAACTTGTGACTATTGCACGTGGGAAAAGTAACGTTGCGCCGAATTGAAAGATGAACTATGTTTCGTTACCAAATTTTCAGAAGTAGTGCGTTACACTACCTGAAAAAGTAGGTGCGTTACACACAGCACTGATTGTGTCTATTCTTTGTCATAATAAATGTAGCTATAATGCGTAATAAATATAGGATACTGGGCAAACAATCAAACAAATAAATAAATGAATTTTGAGCAGTGAGTGTATTCTAACTTACTGTATAAGCCTCTGATTAGCCATTGCTTGTAAAACTTGTTGTAAACAATGATAGTTTTTGTACCTTTTCTTCTGAGAATGTACTGTAATAATTCATTATATTTGGTTGTGTTTTAGAAATCACAGTTCTGTAGCATCAGTAGAACTATAGCAATCTACAAATGCACCAAATAATTTTTTAATAATTTTTAAACAGGTTTATTATTTATTCATTTACATTTTGGTGCAGTTTTCACCTGAAAGGTGTAGACTACTTTTAAAAATACAAAATGATCCCATTTGTTACTAACCTACTCCGAGTTCATCTTTTTAAACCAGATTTAATGCATTACAGTTGTATGCTTTCAATCCAAGTGACCATTGTTTCTAGACATAAGATGTTGGTATGATGGTATGTTGCTGAATTAAAGAAAAACACTACAGTTGGTCCATCAGAAAATAAGTTTGTAATATTATCTGTCCAGTCTGTCATCAGTAATAAGTGTCACAGCTAGCTTTGTATTGTAAATTTAAGAAGACACAATAAACAGAACTAAGAAGATATACAGAATTTTTACTAAAACTGAAGAAAAGAACACAACAAACATGGCCATGCCAGGGAAAGTGAGCGGCTTGGCGTCTGTGCCTATACTATATGCTATACCGATGCATAATTTTCAGCTTTTTGGTAGAATAATATTTTTGTGTTCTATCATTATTCAAATAAACCAATAAATAAAATAAATGAAAATCCTTCTCTGTGCATTCATTTCTGTTTCACCCTCAACAGTGGATCTCTATACCTCTTCATTTGTCACTCGTTTTCCCTTTCCCTCCGGTCGAATTCTGCTTTAATAACCCTAGCCCTCATTTGTCATTGTATTGATGGCTCTGGCAAGCATCAGCCATTAAACAGGGACTAATGTTCATGCTCAGTGTCTCCACTTGTTGCCAGAGGGGTCACAAGGAGGTCACTTTGTCCATTTTAGACCATCTAAAAGGTTCTTCTTATATGGTATCTGTGAAGCAGACATAATCAATACATAAAACAGCACTGAATATTAGCTACCAGTCTTTGCTGGTAGGCAAGTATCAGAGTTAGTATGTATGTTAGTAACACCTAAATCCCATTGTTACAACATTCAAGAGGCAGAGAAAGTAGATGAACTCGTGGGATTTATGCAGGACCTTATTCTCTCTGAAGGGAGAAGAAAAGAGAAGAGTGAAATGGCTGCTGCTGGGGTCTCTATGCCACAAAATAAATGCCACTGGTAAGACTTACTGAGCTAATTCATAATACAAAACAGAGAAATACCATCATTATTAGGAAGACATTGTATATTTGTGTGCATTTGACCCATTGACAGAAAGAGCAGGAAATAGGAGACTGTTTATTTCCAAAGAGCGGATGACAAGAGTTGGGTTCTCTGAAGATGTGTGAAGAACAAGAGTATTGTCCACTCAGGTTCATACTGGTATCATGAGGGAAAAAAGGCTTTACTCTGTGTATCCGGATTCAGTTCAGATACCCAAATACTTCATTCAATTAAAATAGATTTAAATATGAAAACAGCAAATGGCTAGCTTTGTAAATGAGTTTTCAGATGATCTATAAGTTGCCTTAATTAAAAAATAAATAAATAAATAAATAAAGATTACACTCTACCCTAGTGAAAAAAAAAACTATGTATATACTAAAATGAATTTGAAATACAACTATTTTATTGTATACTACAAATACATTTACATTCTGTATTTATGGACACTGCAGTTGTACTTTTGATATACTAAACTGGAACAACTAATTTAAATTTTTAAAGCACGTTAATTGTGCTGTGTGTTTGATTGTGCTAAAGTGGAACTATTGCAAGTATACATCAGGTACACTCTAAAGGTAGCACTTTATTTCACAGTCCTGTGCCTCATGTACATACTATGTACTTATTATAGTAATTACAATAACTATGTAATAACTACTAACCCTGAACCTACCCCTAAACCTAACCCTACCCCATGTAGTTACCTTGTATTGCCAGAACTTTCTTGATAAATACACTGTAAGTACACTATAAGTACATGTAAGTACGCATACTGTAAAATAAAGTGCAACCACTCTAAATATATTGCATTTAAAGACTGCTAATATTCAAAGATCATACAGTTCTCATCAACAGTTACATTAAATCACATTTTATGCTTAATATTATGACATCTGTGTTGTGCACAAGTACTACTCCAAATAAAGTTTAATTGTTATTTTTAAGTAAGGCTCAAGTGATGTCAGTACATATGTTAAATGATTTGAAGTATGCTTAGTATAAACCTAATGCATTTTAAATATATTAGGATACCCAAGTAAAAGAATGAAATACTCCTTTAATAAAACTGTGATTCTGTTGGTCAGAGGAGAACTGGCCCCCCGACTGAGCCTGGTTTCTGCCAAGGTTTTTTTTTTTTCTCCATTCTGTCACCGATGGGAGTTTCGGTTCCTTGCCGCTGTCGCCTCTGGCTTGCTTAGTTGGTGTCACTTCATCTACATCGATATCGTTGACTTGATTGCAAATAAATGCACTGACACTATTTAACTGAACAGAGATGACATCACTGAATTCTGAAAGCTTCTTCTCAATTCACATTAGATTTGTTAAACATGTTTGTTTTCTTTTGAATACAAAACATTTTGGTTTACGGATGAACACAAAATGAAAGGATGGTGCTGAACATGAGATACAATTTATTACAATCACCTTTACTGTACATTCAACTCAACATTTGGGTTAAACACATAATAATAATAATAAAAAAAGACAATCCACAATCCAAGGGCAAAAATGAGATTGAATTCAATTTATAATAACCTCTTGAACTCATTATCAGTATTAGTGTGTTATAATCAAAGACTAACATAAAGTAATATCTACAGTATTTGTTTTTTTCTTTTTTGCACAAATGTAATCTAAAAAATGCAGACAAACATATCTATCTATCTATCTATCTATCTATACACTTCTATGGTTAAAGAAAAAGAAAAAAAATCCTACATATGCATGCACCTTTACATCTTAACATAGAAAAGAGCTTGAAATGGCCATCTAAAGTTCTGTGTATACACACACACACACACACACACACACACACACACACACACACACACGGAGAAATGAATTAAAAAAAAAAAAAAAAAAAAGGTGTGATAAAGTACTCCATTAATTTTCATAACATCTGTTATCTTAAACATGACATTTTACTGCCACAAATGTCTCATTAAGTCACTGATAATGTCTCAGTAAGGTTCAAAAGAATGAATGAGTGAATTTTAAAATGCAGAGGTAGCAGCTGTCATCATCATCCTCATCATCAACTGGTAAGCAAACTTAACACCCCCAGATTATCTAGTTTGTCCCTGACTATGTTAGCCCATCCTTTATTAGCAAGTGGGTTTCTAGGGGACGGATGCATGATACCCTCCACTCTCACAGTGATGCCTGCTTCTGCCAGAGCCCGTCGAGCGCGCTGCTCGGCTAGCTTGCCCACTCCGATCACCAGGGACACTCCCAGTGCAGTGACCACCTGACAAAGAGCACTGTCACAGCAGGACAAAAGGGCATCTCGCTCCGCAGCCGGGAGCTCAGGCGGAGTTAGGTTCTTGCCAGACTCACTCATGAAGATGAGAGGACACAAGTTGTGCACAAAACAGTGGCGGAAGAAGTTGTGAGTTTCACCGCAGAGCTCTTGGAAAAAGCCCCAGAAACGGGCTCCGCTCACTTCACTCTGAGTGCAGTCGAGGCCTGTGATCCGTCGCTTAGGATGTT
Source organism: Carassius auratus (assembly GCF_003368295.1). Lineage (NCBI taxonomy): Eukaryota > Metazoa > Chordata > Actinopteri > Cypriniformes > Cyprinidae > Carassius > Carassius auratus. The sequence continues at coordinate 250,910 of NW_020523344.1, forward strand.
CCTCTGCTGGACGGCCGACCGCTCCAGTGATTTTCAGCCAACCGCGAACCGCCTTCACCTCGCCAAACGGTACCTTGATAATGAGGAAGTAAGAGATGTAGTTGATTTTTTTTTTTGCTTTTTTAAAATGTTCTTCTACATTTCCATCACTTTATTTAAACTGTGAGAAATTATGAAATCTCATATGAACCGTGCCAAGTATCTTGACAACAGTGACAACTGGGTCATTCTTCAGTAGGGGTGGCAAATGAGAGGCAGAATTTGTATAAAAAAAAAAAAAAAAAAAAAAAAAAAAACCTTGTTTGCTTTTTTCTAATAAAATATATTGCTATGCATTTCAAATTAGTTTAATATGATATATCAATTAAAATGAAAAATGAATATGAATATATCAAAAATGAAATCTTAGGAACATTTTGATTTTTAAATAATGTCAACCAATCACTGGTGACACAACCACTTATGTCTATTTCATTTTGAAGTAACACCACAGACTTTATATCACAGGTTACTATAGGCTCTGTGGTGTTACCAGAAAAGACAGTAACACCACAGACAAATCAGCCTAAATCCAGACTTTTCTAAAATGGAGGCTGCCATCATGATGGTTTCAAGATCAGGAGACATTTTGGAAATATTAATAAGTATGTATTTATCAAGATTTTGATTAAAATATGTAAAAATCTGCAAGTTATTAACATAACACCACAGGCACTAATCAAGTGTGACACATGATATTGTCAGACATTTAGCTAACTTTAAGAAAATTAATGAGAAACAATGTACTCCCCATGCACCCCTCAGATCAACCAGCACCTGCAGTGACCTTTACACACAGGAAGTAGTCTAAATAGATTTCCTCCTTTGCTTAAAAGGGCAAAATCCATTGTGTTAACACCACAGACATGAATTTGTGGGACACAACTTTTTTCCTAAATATAACAAAATATGTATTTTTTTAACAATTTAATAAAATTGTACGTTAAATTAAATCTATATACACATTATAACCACTTTATCTGTGTTAAAAATGTTACATTGTTGCAATTACATTCCATGATACTGCTCTAAGGTATGGCAGGAACATATTTTGTTAAAAAAAGGCAATCTCCCAAACTCAATTAAATATGTATGTTAAAACTAAAAGTTAACTATTAATAGTCCACAAATTGTGTTAACCCTATAGAATATAAACATGTAAACATTTTTCTAATTGATTGGTATTTAAAGTTTATTTCAACAGTAGTAAAGTAGAGGGACACCACTTGCCACCGCAATTGAAGAATGACCCAACTACAGAAACTGATCATTTTTGGTAGAACTCACAAATGCGGATGTTGCTAGTAATAAGTGACTTGTGTGCTTTTTTTATATTCTTTTATACAATCAACAATCCAGATGCTAGGACTTTCTTCTCAGATGTTGCCGTAGACTGCAACTTACCAAAATCACGAATCAGGAGGAGCGACTTTAAACATTTTCAACAGGGCAAAACGTGGCAACATTTGGTTTAAGATAGAAGAATCAAGCTTGAGATTCAAACCCAGACTACTTAATTAAATAAGCCATGATTTAAAATAAAAACTAGTATGCTTACATTGTGACATTTCAACAAAATTAGATGAACAAGCTCCTCTCAAACCCTTTTAAGCGTGCCAATAACTGGGCATATACAGTGGTCATCAAATCATCAAATATCATTACATTTCTAAATATTAATTTTGCCATTAATTGTAATAATCCAGTGCATTTTTGTCTGACAACAGCCAGTGCTCCACACAGAGATGTGATCTGATCATCATCAGTCTGTCTGGAATGACGTGAAGGAACAGAACAAACTGAGACAGACTCAATCCAGAAGAACTGTGGAGAAGTCTCCAAGATGCAAAGCTCCTTGAGAAACTCTGCGCAAGTGCACCAAGGGCAAAAGTTGCTTTAGACAGAAAGCATGGTCACACCAAATATTGATTTGAAAATAAATTTGTGACATTATTTTTGACAACAATCTCATTTTACAGAATTTTTACACAAGGGCCTAAAATTTGAACAGTACTGCAGTTTGCAGGTTTCTTAAAGCATCTTGGAGACATCGCCACAGTTCTTCTCGATTTAGTCTGTCTCAGTTTGTTCTGTTTCTTTTTATGTTCTTTTGTTTTTCAGCAAACACTTAAAGGTATAGCTTATCTAAAATGAAAAAAAAAATTATGTCATCATTTACGCACATAATTGTAAAAAAGAATTCTGTGGAGCACAAAAAAATTATTTTGAAGGTAAATGTAAGAATTAAAAATAACTTTTTTTAAAGTGAAAACGTGAAGGTAAAAGTGCATTTATGCTGCGGCGCCCGGGGAGCAGTTGGTGGTTCGGTAACTTGCTCAAGGGCACCTCAGTCGTGATATTGAGGGTGAAGAGAGCGCTGTACATTCACTCCCCCCACCTACAATTCCTACCGGCCGAGACTCGAACCCACAACTTTTGGATTATTAGTCCGAATCTCTTAATATTAGGACACAACTTTTAAGGTTGAGAAAAGAAAAATGAAAGAACACCATGTCAATATGTTCTCAAAATGTAAATGTCTAAGGAGCACACAATGAGTTAAGCAAGTCTTAAACATCTAAAAATGCAACTTTCTACAGATTTCCACAGCATTTTTTTATCAGTTCACAAAAAAAAAAAAAAAAAAAAAAAAAAACTTTTGTACCCAAACACTACAAAATTGAAATAGCGTGTACTGTAACTTCTGATCACACTGAAGTGTTTTGGTCATGTTATCCAGCTCAGAGGTTAATTTAAGGTACATTTACTTTAAACTGTTTTTTGAGTAACTGAAGTGAATTTATGATTAAAACTAAAATAAATATCTGCCAATGGGCTCAAAAAATCAACTTAATTTAAAAGTAAATAAAGTTTTCATACACCACTGATAGATATTTGTACTTGTTTTAAGCATAAACACACTTACATTTATTAAAGCAAACAAGACTTTATATCTTAATTTTGCATCTGAACCACACCGAACAAAAATGATAAACAACACTTTTGTTTTTGCCCCCATTTTTCATGAGCTGAACTCAAAGATCTAAGACTTTTTCTATGTTCACAAAAGGCCTATTTCTCTCAAATATTGTTTACAAATCTGTCTAAATCTGTGTTAGTAAGCACTTCTCCTTTGCTGAGATAATCCATCCACCGCACAGGTGTGACATATCGAGATGCTGATTAGACAGCATGATTATTGCACAGGTGTGCCTTAGGCTGGCCACAATAAAAGGCCATTCTAAAATGTGCAGTTTTATCACACAGCACAATGCCACAGAAAAATTGGGGCAAAAACAGAAGTCTTGCATTGATAATTTTGTTCAGTAATTAAATAAAGAAGTTTCCATAATTTATTTCGGGAAAACAAGACAAAAACAAACAGGAAGATATTATTATGATTATGATGATTATTATTATTGTTGTTGTGCAAGCAACATTTAATGCTATGAATTTGTGGATTTAAGACATTCTAGTCAATTTCAAGACACTGTTAATGCCTTGATTTGTGGAAAGATCAACTGAAACCCTGTTCTTTACTGAATTTATTCTCACATAATATCATTGCAACAAAAATAATACTGTGAAAACATAAAAAGAAAGAAAATCTTCTGACCCCTGTTTGTGCCATGCCAAAAGGTCCTGGGTTCATGCCTAGGAAGAGTATGCTCTGTCCTTCCTGACAGTATTTCTCCACATAACATCGATGTGTGTCCCAGGCGTACTCAAGCGGGTTGTACGTGTATCGCACTGGTTTCCCAAAGGACAGCGTCCGCAACCGTGCGTTCAGTTCCAGTTCAGCCCGCAGGAACCTTGAAGCAACTGTAGAGCCATTAAACAGTTGGTCAGCACCCAGGTCAGGAAGACCGGTGAGATCTTCTCCCAGTAAATGGTCTCTCTGAGACACATCTCCATCTTCCAACCTACAAAAATAAGAGTTTCCATAAATCACTTAAAAAATGTAAACAATTTAGCAATTGCAAAAACAAACATATTTGTTTTAATATAGTCATGTATGCTTGTTACAATTATTCTTTATTAGGTGGGAAATTATTTAAAGTACACCTTAAAAAATAAACCTTAAATGCAGTTTTATTATGAGAAAGGGAATGAGGCTGCACTGGAATGTGTTTGTACTACAGTTATTACACTACTTTAAAATATACACTACCAGTCGTAATTTTTGTAATGTTTTTAAAGAAGTTTCTTCTGCCAACCAAGCCTGCATTTATTTGGTTTTCTTGTTAGGCTATCACAAACATTTAAAATCAAAACTCACCCCTGACAGAAACAGTTTTGGATTTAAATCTTTATTACAAGCAATCTCACGGGTCTTAAAGAACTTTGTTTTTCTGCCTCTGTAAAAGTGCAGATATTATGTTGCCTTGTTTATTTGAAAGTGCACTTTTTCTTGTTTTAATCCTAGCCAGAAAGCCACGTGGGATTGCTTGTTATGTTTAAATGTGTTGCCGCTTCCTTGAGCAAGTTATACAAACCTAGAAGTCAATGCATGAAAAATACGTTGTTTATATTTCTTGAGTTTAAACTTATGTCTATGAAAGATTGTTACTGTACTGTGATAAGAGTATCACAACGCTGAAAAAGTTTTTTATTTATTTTTATTTTTTTTACATGATTTGAAATCCAAATAATAGACAAATGTTGTGTTTGTGGCCTAAACAGCCGTGGATCAGTAGTGGACTGCAAATGTGTCCTGTGTGAAGCACTGAGACTGTGATGTTCTGCACCGCGCGCATAACACACACAGACGTCACGCGCTGCAGTACTGCTGCAGTATTACTGCTGTTCAAGTTCAGTATTTAAGCTCATTTTAACGGCGCGTAATGGGTTTACTGTGAGTAAATGATTGAAAAAAATAAAAATAAAAACATCTAGGAATTTACTCTTGCATAAAAAAGTCTTTCCTTGCCATTTTAAAAGCTTCTCAATAACTCTTAGCAATACACGACTCACTACGTTAAGAGAAAATTCAACATAGTAAAGCCATTTTATCACCTGCGTTCGTAAGACTGTATTTTAAAATGTATTTGTGGTTTACCTCTGAACATCGGGGTGTGATTGCATTGTTCCAGAGGCGTTTCCGGCAACAGAAGCGCGACCAGACCGCGGTGCATACTGGGAGCTTCTTCTTCTGGGCTTTGATTATGGGTTGGCAAACAGCTTCATGGTGCATTACCGCCTGCAGTTGAATGGAGTGTGGAGCACCAATGCGAAAATAATAAAATAAAATAAAATAATGTAAAATATGTAATTATCTTTGCTATTCATTATTTAGATTCCACACACATGGTATTAAATAATTCTCTAATTTGTAACCTCTTGTTTTAGCCAACAGATTTATATATATATATATATATATATAATAAAAATTTAAATACAAAAGTAAAAAAAAAGTTACTTTTAAATTATATTATTTATTTTAGCATTATTTGCTTTCAGTTTTGACTGTAATATTTGCGTTTCGCTGTTATTCTGGGCAGTCCAATAAATATGTAATCCAGGATGCTCTATTATTTGCCATACATTTGCATTCACCTTATTCTCTGTAATCCTGTAATTATTCACATTTCCCTGCATCATATATAAATGCCTCCACTTTCTTCCCCCATTTAATAATTGCAGATTTATTAATACGCTTCTTGGCTTAGGAGGTCAATAAATCAATGTTAAAAGCCAAAACAATTCTCAACAGCAGCAACAAATCACTGCAAGCAGATTGAGAGGAAGGTTACTCACTCATTAACTCAACTGCTTTAAGAGGCGAAACAGAAAGACAGAGACAGAGAGACCGGGGCTTGCAGTGTGGCAGTGGAACTGAGCTGCAGTCCTCCAGTCTCCAATGAAGGTTTTCCTGCAACATGCACAACTCTAAGAATAACACATAGACAAATGCCAAACAGATCAGGCTTATATTGTCAGAAAAAGTGAAACAAGTTCATATTCAAGAAGTGAAGCAACAGCCATGTTTACACATGGCAAGTGATGTAATCAATGCTATTTTTAACATCTTGCTCCATGAGCTATTTTGAGAGAGAGAAAAAAAAAACTTCAATTTCTGTTGCATTTCATAATTAGCACTCTATTTTTTTTTCAGAATAATTCATACTGAGCAAATGTCATATCATAGCACAATTAATTTTATATTCAATTATTTTACACAAATTAATATTATTGCCTCTAATTCATTATACTCAACTAACTTTCACCTTCGTTCAAAGACATGTTATCAAATTATATTCTGTTGTGTTTCACAGTAGAAGGAAAGACATACAGGTTTGGTTTGGTATTATACAAGAATTAGTAAATGTCACTCATTTTTCTCTATTACATAAATGACAACATGCAGACTTCAGATTTAAGAGTGTGCTCTTCATGTATAATGAATATAATGTAATAACTAGGTGCTAACCCTGAACCTACCCCTAAACCTAACCCTACCCCATGTAGTTACCTTGTATTACCAGAACTTTCTTAGATAAATACACTGTAAGTACACTATAAGTACATGTTAGTACACGTACTGTAAAATAAAGTGCAACCCATTATTATATTATATTATATTATATTATATTATATTATATTATATTATATTATATTATATTATATTATATTATATTATATTATATTATGTTTACAGAATATTAGTTAAAATACGTTCGATATTCTGTCATGAATATTTATTACAAAATCATATCTGGATTTCATTATTCAAAAAATACAGATCTTCTGAATTTAGGTTTTTTTTTTTTTTTGGTCAATTACTAATAGTTTATAGTTATTTTACTCTATTGTAAAATTATATGTTATAAATGATATGAACCAATGATTTGTTTATGATGCCTGCCAACAACGTATTGCCATTTCAGAAATCTCTGTCTCCTTATTGTTTGAAAGTGGAGAAAGTTTCAGAGATGGAACAGTTTTGACTCTCACTCTCTCTTATTATCAGCATTTCCTCATGAAAATTATTTTAAGAATTTCATGCTAACTGATCAGTGCTCGCTAATGTGTGCTTTCAATTTCCCTGGCTGCCTGAGTAATAGAGAAGGACAATGGGAGAGGAACAGTGGAGGGTGTAGAAAGTGTTGCATTCAACTCAACTTCCCGTTAGGGAAGAGGGATAGTGAACACACACACACACACACACACACACAGACACACAGTCACACTTCTCTGTGCCTGACCTCCATCTGAACCTGCCTGAGGTCGGAGGGCGACAGCTTTGAGTGCTCCCTTGAGTAAGTGTGATAGGTGAAATGATAATTAGCAGATGGGGCAGAAGATTAACAGATGTGGAGGGGTGGAGCTCAACATGAAATTACCTGTAATTTAGGAGGATAAAGTGTTAGGAAGAGTGTTGTGTTTCTATATGCTTTAACTTTCTCTTTTGTGTGTGTGTGTGTGTGTGTGTGTGTGTGTGTGTGTGTGTGTGTGTATGTATGTATATATATATATATATATATATATATATATATATATATATATATATATATATTAAAGGTGGGAATAGATTAATGTCTTTAATCTAGATTAATCTCACTATGATCTTGAAATTAATCTAGAATAAAATGGCTCATTCGAATTCTGCCGACGGCATTCAGAATATCAGAATATGTGTGTTACCCAAATAAAATTGACAAACAGTAAGTCTTTGAGAAGGGGTTTATCAAGCTAGGTGGTGCATTAGAAAAGGGGCTCATCTCCTGTTTCCAAAATGCATCACAAACTGCTTGAAAAAGCTGTAAACTAATTCCACATTGCACAAGGTGCAAAAAACCTTACGCCTGTTTCACACATACTCCGTCTGCAGTGAGTATGCATTGCATATTTTTTTAACGCACCCATGTTAATGGATTCCAGTTGCGTTCCAGGAGCGTTGCATCTGCAGCAGTGCAGCGATCCTTTACGTACTGATTAGCGGACTGCAAACACGTCCTGTGTGAAAGCACATCGAGTCCGTGCTGCACCACATACGTAACGCACACGGACTGCATACGCACTGCAGATGGAGTATGTGTGACACAGGCGTGAGCAGGGCCGTAGCTGGGGTCAGTGGGGACCCGATGAAGGTTGTACCAGTTTGAAATTGTTTAATTTATATGTTCGTTTATTTTTATTTATTTGTGCTATTTACACAATGTTTTTTTTCAAGTTTGTAGGTGTCAAGGTACAGAAACTAAATAATTAAATTTAAAAAAGCACTGGATAGTCTTCAATGTAAAAATGAAATATAGCCTATAATTAAACCTACATTTATTCAGACACCTTCAACATTTCTCACATTATTACAGTTTTGCTATATATATATATATATATACCAAAAAATATATCTGGTGTCTGAATAATTCTTGGTTTGACTGTTAAAACTACAAAGTAGTCAAGAGCAGTGAGTGATTTTAATTTAAATTTTCTTGGATTAACATTACAGCAGCCAGCAGCTAAATTAGGCGCGGTCACTTTAAGAGACGATGAATGCATCAAATCTAATACACATCCCATTTTTTTCCTCAACGGTTTACTTTCACTTAAGAAAATAAGTTTTTTTCGAGCATAATTTCCAAGGTGGATATTTTGACATATTTCGTATGTATTTGTCGGCACTAGAGCAAAAATAAGTTCGTTTACACTGAACACAGCGCGCATGTAACCAGCTACTCTGTTCAGCTTTTCCTTGTCTTGTGTTTGGATGCTTTAATGTTTAAATCGACAAGCGGTAAGGCTTAACAACACGTGAAAAAGATTAGCTTTCGTGACGATGCGCAGCAGTGGCCCGTCAACTGTCCTGAGCATCTTTTTAGGCTGGCCTCAGCCAGTCGGTTATATAAAATATCAAGGTGAAAGTCATTATAACCCACTTAGTATAGACCCACAGCTCCCAACCCAACTTTGAGAATAGATTAATGGCAATATTTTTTTTATCGCCCGATAAGAGTCTCGCGTTAACGCAGCACATTAACGCAGATAACGGCCCACCACTAATATATATATATATATATATATATATATATATATATATATATATATATATATATATATATATATATACATACACCTATTCCTACATGAATAGGTATTTTTGACTTGTATCCCTTTAAGCTTTAGGATCAAGCAATGCTTAAACCATATGCAGCATTTTATTTTCTCTTGCATGTAAACGTCTTTTATGTGAAATATCTTATTCAGGACAGTAATAAATATACAATAACATGCACTCTGCATGATCCCTCTTATTTTTCTAAAATAAGTAACATTTTGCAGATTCTGCGGTGAATGTAAACTTTAGACTTCAACTGTATGTATATTTAGAACTGTACTTTTGTTTTTATAATTATATGTGTCTTTTGGCTATATTTTATGAAGTATAAAGCTATTGCTGCATGCTTTCAGTGCAAGAAAAAGCTGCTTTGTAAAAAAAAAAAATGCTATAGTTATTAATCTTTGGCCATATTAAGAAATAATTTCAACAGTTCAACATGTTGTAGCATATGTTTCATTCTAAAAGGAATAGCAACAGGGGGGTTAAATAAAAGCAAGGTGTTGATGACTGTACTTATTTTACAGCATTCTGCCTGAACATTAGTCCAATGGCCTGCAACATTATGTGCACAAAATAAATCACCCACAAGTCTAGCTGCATAGCAACCACAACAGGACATGCATGAGCAGATACATTTGGATGCTATATATTTATCTCTTTCATCATAGATTATTCATTCAGTGGCCAATTCCTATTTAATTTTTCTCTATATAACCTTTTAAAATGTACTGGTAATGAATGGGAAAAGAAGATCTATTAAATTTGTTGCATTACACACTAAACAGAGTTAAATCTTTCAATTAAAGTGCTTTTAATTAAATCGCTCATAAATCAAACACATGGAACCACAAAGGCTCCCTTTGTTTGTATAACAGGTATGGAGCTGATGTGTAGTATCTCAGGTGTCAGGTATCTCAGGTTCTGGTAGTATCTGGTGCAATGCCGAAAGACAGGTCAGACTCTTCCTAGAGCTGTTTAAACACTGTTAGCATGTAAATACAACCAATCTATCATATACTCCATCCCATTCCTATTCTCCTTTCCTCTCTGATGAATAGCCTCCCCCTCTTTGTGAACTCTGTTGATAATACAAGACTTGCAGTAAGAGCTCATTCATCAGACCAAGCTGCAAGCCACCACACTCTGACATCCCTGTAAGCTTACTTTACTTGGTGTATGCGTTTGTGTATAAATGCACAGCAGAGTTGATTCGTTTGAATACCCCTTTCTGGCTCTGAAGTTTATAAACACTTTGCATTATTATTTAACACTTCTTAAAGCAGCCTATTTCCATTCAGAAGCTGTTTATGTATTTCCATAAAATAAAATTGAAACGGTTTACACTGATCATCCTGTTTAAAAAGATTACATCCTCTTAGTTCTTGACATTGTGTTGCCTTCCCTTTTTGGATGAGCTAAAATGTCAATGTCAAATGTCAAAATACATTGCGTCAAAGCAACTGAACAAAATCCATTAGGAAAACAGTGTGTCAATAATGCAAAATGACAGTTAAAGGCAGTTCATCATTGAATTTAGTGATGTCATCTCTGTTCAGTTAAATAGTGTCTGTGCATTTATTTGCAATCAAGTCAACGATATCGATGTAGATGAAGTGACCCCAACTAAGCAAGCCAGAGGCGACAGCGGCAAGGAATCAAAACTACATCTGTGACAGAATGGAGAAAAAAACCTTGGGAGAAACCAGGCTCTGTTGGGGGGCCAGTTCTCCTCTGACCAGACGAAACCAGTAGTTCAATTCCAGGCTGCAGCAAAGTCAGACTGTGCAGAAGAATCATCTGTTTCCTGTGGTCTTTTCCTGGTGGTCCTCTCAGAGGTCTTTCAGGGCAGTAGAGGTCCTTTCTGGGTGCTGATCCACCATCTGGTCTGGATACGTACTGGATCCGGGTGACTGCAGTGACCCTCTGATCTGGATACAGATTGTGCATAAGAACAACTATTTGAAAATCTGGAATCTGAGTGTAACAGGGAGTCAGAGACGTTCGGATCCATATGCAGTGTTTTATTAAAGAGAATGGTCAGACAGGCAGAGATCAGAAAACAGCGTCAGGTATGTCAGGGGATATCTGAAATCAGTAACAAGCAGAGGTCGGGGCAGACAGCAGAGACTCACAGTCGGTAAAAACAAATCAAAGGTCAGACACGGAAGGGACAAAAACAGAAAACGCTCAGAAATGCCAGACAGAACTAAACAAGACTTCGCAATCATTGAGAGTCCAAACGAAGTATATATAGGGGAGTGGTAATGGGGAACACCTTGTGGTGATTAGCCCTAAGTTCGAAATTATGGGAAATTGAGTTAAGAATGAAAATGGACACAAATTGCCAGAGTCCTGAGTGGAGTGCCCACTACTGGAGTTCATGGGCACTCCAGCTGATGATCATGATGTCCCACTTCCAGATACTCCTAACTGAGAGTAGACCAGAGTTCAGGTGGGAAGTGGAGCGGAGGAGGAACAGGGGGAGGGATGAAGGGGCAAAGTCCATGTGGGAGTGGGTTGACCGTGGACCGAGGTAGTGCCGGCAGAGCAGGAAGCCGAGGTGGAGCAGGTGGAACTGGAGCCCACCGGGGCGGAGCAGAGGACCCCCACAGCCGAGCAGACAAGACAGAAGCCCACCAGGGCAGAGCAGAGGACCACCACAGCCGGGCTCCACCACAGTGGAGTCGATGGCACAGGAGAGCAAGTCTGGTCAAGTTGAATTGAAACAGAGAACATTAACAGGTTAATGGTGGCCTTCGTGGCCTTGATGAGGTGGTTAGAGAGTTCCCAAACAACCTCCATAGCTATGACAGGGCAGGCAGAGAGTTCATACATGGTCTCCATAGCCTTGACAGGGTAGGACGAGAGTTCATAGATGGCCTCCATGGCCGTGACAGGACATGACGAGAGTTCATGGATGACCTCCGTGGCCCTGACAGGACAAACAGTGAGTTCCTGAGTGGCCTCCATGGCTGCAACAGGACAGGCAATGAGCTCATAGACAGTTCTGAAGCAGTTGCCGGCACTTCTGGAGGTCCCACAGCAGTAACGCTCTCCCCGAAAGCAACACAACAGGCTGAGAGAACATTGCTGGGTGCAACAGACAGGATGAGATGAGGCTCTGGAAGTTCAGCTGAGGTGTGATGAAATTCTGGAAGATCTGCTGAGACGTGATGAAGCTTTGGAAGATCTGTGGTGATTTGACTGGGCTCATGAAGATCAACTGTGACTTGATTTAGTTAACGAGGATTGGTGGCGGCTTGACCATGTTCACGAAGATCAACTGTGGCTTGACTTGACTCATGGAGGCACCTGACCTGTCCTTGGAAGATCAACCGTAGCTGCCATTTCATGCTGGGGCGCCGGTGTGTGGCCATCTTGTGCAGAGGCACCAGGCTGGTGGCCATTTTGTGCAGAGGCGCCGAGCTGGCGGCCATCTTGTGCAGTGGCATCTGCTAGACAGGCCTGACGAAAAACAGACTCTGGAATGGCGGCCCTGTTGTGGAACATTTCTGGAATGGGAGATACAGCAGGACTGCGATGTTCCTCATCAACAAAACCCAAAGTAAATTTAGAATCCACCAACAGTAAAGCATATTCCAAAAAATCCCTTAGACTGCACTCGAACTTTCCCTTAGGTAGCCAGAACTTAATCGGTTAATTTAATCCAAAACAAAATAAATCCTTGAGTATTATGTCCCCAAAGGAAACCCGGTAGGACAGCTCACAAAACTGGGCAACATAATCCTCAATGGAAGAATTTCCTAGCCGCAGATCAAGCAGCTGCTCAGCTGAGTTCTGAAGGAAAAACCCACTGGATTCTTGTTTGGTGAAGTGTTCTGTAACAGGGAGTCAGAGACCTTCAGATCCATATGTAGTGGTTTATTAAAGGGGGGGTGAAATGCTCGTTTTCACTCAATATCATGTTAATCTTGAGTACCTATAGAGTAGTACTGCATCCTTCATAACTCCAAAAAGTATTTAGTTTTATTATATTCATAAGAGAAAGATAGTCTGTACCGATTTTTCCCGGAAAAACACGAGCGCCTGGAGGCGTGACGTGTGGGCGGAGCTAAAGAATCACGAGCGCCAGTTGCGTTGAGAGCGTTTGGAAGCTGTGACAGCTGTGAAGGCTGAAACTGAACGAGAGCAGCAGCATCAAGGATTCGCTCCGAGCAGGGCTCGAACCCGGGTCTCCGATGGGAGGCGGACGCACTAACAAGGAGGCAGAGATATTTGAAGCAGTTTTACTCACCGCCTGTGGTTCCAACACACAATCGTGACCCTTTTTCGTTGGGATTGCATCATCCTTAAGAAATAAACGATACGCAAATCCGTCGTCAAACTGGGCTTTGTTTGTAAAACAAGCATTTTAGAAATGCAGGGAACAAACACAAACACTTGCACAGCTCCGTTGATGCTCTGTAAAAATAAACTCCATCCACTGGTCCCTTAATGCTGTTTTTTCTTTGGTAATCTGTGCAGGGTTGTCTTGCCCTGGCAACCAAAAACACACTCCTTTTGTGACATTTCGCGACGCTCTCGCTCTGATCAGTGAAGTCTGTTGTGCTCTCAGTGCTCTGCTATACGGGAGCGCGCGCTCTTCCGGCAAACATGCCCTCAGGACCCATATAAGGAAATTCTGCTCCATCTAACGTCACACAGAGCCATACTCGAAAAAAACTTTCCGAAACTTGTGACAAACTGGAAGGAGTATTTTTGGGACAGAAATACTCCTTCAAACGTACAACTTAATTTTTGAAACTTTGTCCATGTTTAGCATGGGAATCCAACTCTTTAACAGTGTAAAAAACTCAGTATGCATGAAATAGCATTTCACTCCCCCTTTAAAGAGAATGGTCAAACAGGCAGAGATCAGAAAACAGCGTCAGGTATGTCAGGGGATATCCAAAAACAGTAACAGTAACAAGCAGATGTTGGGGCAGGCAGCAGAGAATCACAGGTGGTATAAACAATCCAAGATCAGACATGGAAGGGACAAACACAGGGAAACTGCTCAAAAATGCCAGACAGAACTGAACAAGACTTCGCAATCATTGAGAGTTCAAACACACTATATATATAGGGGAGTGGTAATGGGGAACACCTGGTGGTGATTAGCCCTAAGCACAGGATTATGGGAAATGGAGTTGAGAATGCAAATGGACACAAAATGCAAAATGAGTTCTGAGTGGAGTGCCCTCTACTGGAGTTCATGGACACTCCAGCTGACGATTGTGATGCTGAGCTTGTAAAAAAATCTAAATACTGAGAAAATTGCCTTTAAATTTGTCCAAATGAATTGTTAGTAATGCATATTACTAATCAAAAATTAAGTTTTGATATATTTACAGTATAAATTTACAAAATATCTTCACTGAACATATATTCACTGAACAACTTTACTAGTTTTTCTCCAATGCATGTTGGGCATAATTATTGGCACCCTTAGAAATTCTTATAAGTAAAATATCTCTGAAGTATATTCCCATTAATATTTAAAAATAAAAAAATAAAATAAAATAAATAAATGAATAAATAAATAGGCACACCACTGTGACTAGGAACATGAAATTGTCCAGCCATGGACTTCCTGTTCCACATAATTTTAAATATGAGGAACATAAAGGCCAAATTCCTTTAATTATCCATCTCAGGGAGTAAAACCGAATAATATAGTTCTGATGTGCCTAAAAAAAAGAAAAATAAAGAAGAAAGTTTTCAAATATGTTGTTCAGGAGGATATCCAGAAAAAAATCTCCTCGCTTATCTAGAAACAAACTCCAGCATATTAATTTATCAGACACGACTGGAACTTCAAATGGCACTGGCTTCTATTATCAGATGAAAAAAAAAGAAAAAGAGCCTTTTGGCAAACCCACCACATGGATTTAGTACAAACAGGGATATAAAGTACCCCATGTCCAGGTCTATATTGTCACGGATTTGCCAGGTCCTAGTGCATTCACAACCAATTATCCCAGATCACAATCACCTGACTTTTAATTTGCAGCACCTGTCACTCATCACGCACCCACTACAAAAGCCAGCCACAAATACAAAGACACTGTCCTGTCTCATCTATGTTACCTTGAGTACATGTGTGGACTAAACCTGACTTTCTCTTGTCTATTGGAGGATTATCTCATTGTCGTTGTCATCGTCAAGTGGATACTTTGGAAAAACAACTCCCTTTCTACATCTGGTGGATCTGGAGTGTGTCTGTGAGCCTGTGGCTTTTCCCTGGACTGCCATTCATCTCTCATTTGCCAGATATTCCCATACTCTCAATAAACTGTCCTAGCTTTGAATTAACATCTGTCTCTGTCGCCTTCTGTGTGTGACAGAAGACTGGATCAAAAACTATACATGTCTCAGCCGGATTTGGAAACATTCCAGGGCCTGGTGGACATGCTACACCAAAAGCTAATACAGACACATGCCAACATCACTGCTACAAGTTCGACTGTGGCCCAATGGCCAACCCAACTCCATTTTCTGGTGAAACAGCTGAGTGTAAAAGTTTCCTACTTCAGTGTGAATTTTTTAAACGCTGCCATCTCGTTATACCACAGACCGAAGCAAAATCACCTTGATCATCTCACTACCTACTGGGAAGGCGCCCCGCTGGGCTGTTTCCATCTGGCATCAGAATGGTCCTTTTCTTCACTCATATCGAGGGTTCAGTGAGTACTTCAAAGAAGTTTCTGGCATTCCTGAAGGTCATAATTCAGTTTGTGATGAACTCTATAACATCAAGCAGGGAACATCTTCTGCTGTGGATTACTCTCTCTGTTTCCGTATGCTAGTGGCTGCTAGCAGCTGGGACGAATGGGCCCTGATGACGACATCGCAATGGTCTTCAACCCGAGCTTCGACTTCAACTTTCTGCCTTTGATGATTTGATCGGGCTCAAGAATTTCATCCAGAGAGCTATTCACACTAAAATTTGGATGTCAGCATGCAAAAACACTGCCGCTACACTTCCACTCACCAGCACTGTACTCTCCAGGACCAAAACCCATTCAGCTAGACTCCACGCAAATCCCACTATCAGAGTGTCATCGGCAGCTGACCCAGGCTCTCTGTTTATATTGCGCCAGCAAGGTGCATTTTATCGGAGAGTGCCCCATCCGTCCACCTAGAGCCTTGGTGAGCTTTGGAACAAGGGTACATACGGCCATCGTCTTCCCCTGCTGCTTCACCATTCTTTGTGGCAAACGATGGAGGAAGGAGGAACCCTGCATTGACTACAGAGAGTTAAATGCCATCACCTAGAAGTTTCACTATCCTCGTCCCAGTGGCGCTAGAACAGCTCCGTGGTGCTAACTTATTTACAAAGCTAGATTTACGCAGTGCCTATAATCTAATCAGAATATGTGATGAGTGGAAGATGGCTTTTGTGACCCCCTACTGGCCTCTGGGAATATTTGGTGATGCCGTATGGCCTCATCAATGCACCCTCAATGTTCCAAGATTTTATGCACACCATATTTCGTGATCTGCTAAATCGCTTTGTAATTGTCTACATTAATGATATTCTTATTTATTCCAGTGATCCTGTTGCCCACATCCAACATGTGAAAGAAGTCTTGGAACAGCTACAGTCGACACACCCTCTTTATCAAAGCTGAGAAATGTGAGTTCCATAAGTCCACAATTAAATTCCTTGGCTATGATGCGTCCAACCGTGTAGTGAGAATGGACGAGGGGAAGGTCGACGCCTTTAACTACTGGCTGAAACCCGCCACAGTGAAAGACCTTTAAAAACTCCTAGGGTTTGCCAACTTTCACCGCAGATTCATCAAGAACTTCGGTTTCATTGTCTGGTGTCTGCGTTAAAGGGTAAGCCCAAACATTTGAACTGGAGTGACGAAGTGGATACAGCATTTAATACGCTGAATAAAGCTTTCTGCAAGGCACCCGTTCTAATTCATCCTGACCAGAACAAGTCTTTTACTGTCAAAGTCGATGCCTCCTCTACAGTTGTTGGAGCTGTCCTTTCCCAGCAGCAGGGGAAACCTGTCCCATCTTCAATTATCGAGGAGTGGCGACATTAGCTTGAGGGTGCACGTAATCCGTTTATGGTACTGACCGATCATAAGAACCTGCAGTATATACACAAGGCAAAGAGACTAAACCCTCAACAAGCCAGGTGGGCCCTCTTTTTCACCAGTTTTAATTTTACCATCTTGTATCACCCGGGTAATAAGAAATGTAAGGCAGATGCCCTGTCTAGACTGTTTTCCTCAGAGGATGACACCTCACCTCCCAAAACCATCCTTCCTGAAAAGGTGTTTGTCTGTCCCATAGAGTGGAGTGAGGGAAGACACCATCCCCAACATGCCAAATGCTCCACCGGGTTGTCCAGTTGGCCTCAAGTATGTACTCTTACAACATCGGACACCGCTAATAACCCAAACTCATGTCTCTCCAGGCACTAGTCATCCCGGCATCCATCAAACCCTCTCGCTGCTAAAACATCGCGTCTGGTAAGGAGTGTGTGATGGCGAAAACATCTGCCCTCTGGAAAATTCTGTCCTCTTCCTATCCCCTGTCATCCTTGGTCACATCCTCGGAGTGGACTTCACCACGGATTTGCCCCCATCTCAAGGTAACACCTGCATATTTGTGGTGGTGGACCGATTTTCGAAGATGCTGAGACTGATACCCCTTAAGGAATTGCTGACTGCCATGAAAAGTGCTGAACTTTTATTCCAACATGTGTTCAAGTATTTTGGCATCCCTGGGGACATTGTATCAGATACAGGCCCACAGTTCATCTCACGAGTGTCCATAAGTCTCTCTTCAGGCTATCACCCCCAGACCAACGGCAAGACAGAGAGGAAGATCAAGGAAGTGAGTTGCTTCCTCCAAACCTTCTGCCATAGCCACCAGGACTCTCGGAGCCAGTTCCTGCCATGGGTCGAGTATGCACAGAACTCTCTTCGCCAACAGACAACTGGCATCTCCCCCTTTCAGTGCGTGCTCGGCTGCCAGCCACCCAAACGCGACAAGTATAAAGCCTTGACCATTTGGGAAGGTGCGCTCGCAGTCAGCGGAGGCTTGCAAGTGGATCCAGGCAAAAGCATAAATCCCGCTTATGTAACGGCAGGTCTTGCACGATATGATACCAGACACTAGATAAGCCTCAACAGCACAAGCAGTCCCAATACCCTGATAGCTTTAGGTAAAGACCTTCTGAAGTATATTGAGTGGGAGAGCATCCCCTTCCAGAAGATGAATTAAAGGTGAAAATGGACAGTTGTTTGTGGAAGCTTTGATTCTTCTGGAATATCTTGCATCTTCCAGCGGGGAAGGAGTTCTCGTATAAAGTTGTTGGGCCAGTAAAGGATTTGCCAGGTCATACTGCACTCACAACCAATTATCCCAGATCACAAACACCTGACTTTTAATTTGCAGCACCTGTCACTCATCACACACTCACTACAAATTTTCACACTCACTAATTAAAACTCACACTCACTAATTAAATTTTCTAAGCAGAGCTAAAATCTTTTAAATGAGAAATTGGAATATACATGTTGTAGTATGTTTTTTATACTATTACTCTTTTTCACCATTGCACTACCGGTGCGTGTGGTGTCCAGAGCTGTTCACGCTGATCAGCCGTGCTTCAAGAAGAATTTTAGCAACTATTTTGTGGATCAGGGAAAAAACTGTCTTCATCTTGGTATCTATCCGTGCGGGAAGTTTTCATCAAAACTTACTTGGCTATCATGCGATTTATTCATCTGTTTTGAGCCATGGACGCGCTCTGATATGCAAACAGATCGTCACACAACGGAGATCCGTTGTGTCTACTCGAAAGACTCATGGTTTCTTGCTTGTCTTACTACTGCTTTCCGGTGATGTTTAATTAAATTCAGGTCCAGTTTATCAACAAATACAGCAGGACTCTGGAGTTGAGCCTCACCTGGCAACAACAACCATGGCGGAGTTGTCTCAAAACGAAGGGAGTACCTGGGGATTTCCTGTTGATCTACTTGGCCTTCCAAACAGTGAAGTGAGTTTAATTAACAACACATTCAATGCTCCAAGGTATGACATCTCTACACTGCTTCCCAGTCATTTTACAAGATTAAAAGAAACGTCAGTGTATACTGCAAACGCTTCCCTGTGCCGAAATCCTGCAGTAAGAAGGCAGTCATTGTGTAAGATCTTTCAGACTGCAAATCATGCGAAGGTCCTATGGGATCCTAAAGTTAATCCGAAAGGACTTTTTGGCGGCCATCTGAATATAAGAAGCATTGTTGCAGAGCGAACAGTTGACACATTTATTATCCAACTCCAATCTGGACTTCCTTGGTATCTCTGAAACGTGGTTGCAACATTCATCATCTTCTAGTGTGTTTATTATGCCTGGATATCAATGTTTTAGATGGGATAGATCTTCTGGAAGGGGAGGGGGAGTGTTAATATATGTTAAAAACAGTATTAAGTGTGAACTTCTCATGTTTAACACTGTTAATGATTTAGAATTTGTTGGGCTGAAAATGATTTTATCTCCTCAAATGTCATTCACTGTTTTATGTGTATATAGACCCCCTTCAGCAAACAATACATTCTATGATCAACTTACAAGAATTTTAAAAGAAATCAATCATAACAAAGAAATAATTCTTATGGGTGATATTAATTTGAATTGGGAAGATAAATTAAAAAGGAAAAAATTTAAAATTTCTGCAGTTAAATTTCATCTGAATCAGGTAATTAAAGGACCAACAAGAATTGCTAAATCTTCAAAAACACAGTTAGATTTAATATTTTCCAATAGACCTGAACTAACGAAAAATAGATTTAAATATAATGTAACTTCTACTAATGTTTTTAATTGTATACCTAAAGGAAAATTAGTAGCTTTTGATGAGGAAATAGCTGATTTAAAGGTTTAAAGGTGAATGATATCTTATCTTCCAAGGATATAGATTATGGTTGTAATACATTTTATAATAGAATAAATTCTGCAAGAGATAAATTTACTGTTAGTGTTCAGAAAAACACCAAGCATAAGAATGTTTTACCTTGGTTCATTGAGAATTTATGAAAGTGGATGAAAAGTACAGATTCTGCATTAAAGAAAGCTATTAAGACTGGAAGAGACACTGATAGGCTTTGTTACGAAAGTTTACAAAATAAAGTTATTCGAGAGTTGAGAGTTGTTATATCCAATTATTATCTTCATCAAATGAATGAGGCTAAAGGTAATAGTAAGTTAATCTGGAAAAACATAAATACTCTTTTACGGAAGGAACCAAATTTTATAGGATATGTTAAGCTTAAAGTTAGAGGAAATCTAATTGAAGATGATTGTGCCATTGCTAGTTTTTTTATTAACTCTGTTAAAGAATTAGGGGATCCATTTGCAAGAAAGGAAATAAATATTATTCCGAATGAGGATGTATGTAAAGGTTTTAATCTAATTAAGACAAAAATTAAAGTTATTAGCTCATTGAAAAATTAAAAATGTAAAGATGCACATTATTTTGATACTATTTTTGTTAAAACTAAAAAGATATTTTAACCCCCGTTATCACTCATTTAATTAATTTGTCATTTGAAGGTAGTGTTTTTCCTACTGCGTGGAAGAAAGCCATTGTTACTCCTATTTTTAAATCTGGAGATCATTATGAGGTTAGTAACTACAGACCCATAAGCATACTGCCAGTACTCTCAAAGGTCGCAGAGAAAATTGTTTTTGAACAGCAGACATCCCATCTTAACATCATTGAGTCTGGCTTACATTGTATGCAGTTTGGTTTTAGAGCAAATCACTCTACCGAAACAGTGACTTTACATTTATTTGAGCAAATAAAATCTAAAGTTGACAAAGGAGGATTTGTTGGGGCTATATTTTTAGATCTACGTAAAGCCTTTGATATGGTTAATCATGCAGTGCTCCTTTCCAAATTGTCTACATTTCAACTTTCATCTGAAACTTTAGAATGGATATCCTCATACTTGCTTAATAGAGAGCAATGTGTAAAAATCAAAGGAGCTAAGTCTAGCAACTTGCATTATACAATGGGCGTACCCCAAGGATCAGTACTAGGTCCTTTACTATTTAGTTTGTATAGTAATGATCTCCCGCAACAGTGTGAAGGGACTCAAATACAAATGTATGCTGATGATACTGTGATTTTTACACATGCGAGAACAGCTGAATTAACAGCTGAGAAGTTAAAATCTGTTATTGAAAGAGTTACACAGTGGCTGGAACAATCATGTCTTTGCTTGAATATTAGTAAAACTAAAGGAATTTTTTTCACAAAAACAAAAGTTAAATCTCCTGATGTTGACATATTTATTAATGGTGAAAAGATAGAAATAGTTAATGAATTAAATTATCTTGGTTTAAAATTGGACTCTAATCTTAGTTTTAAAAAACATGTAAAGAAAATGGTGAGGAATATTAAATACAACATGGCAAACTTCAGACAAATTAGACATTGTCTTTCTTTTGAGGTAGCTAAGGCTCTGATGCATGCTACAATCTTCTCTCACATGTTTGACATGTTGGGGTCACTAGACATGCTGGTGAAACTGTTATTAAACCCTTGAAATCACTATATAAACAGACGTTAAAAATTTTAGATAAAAAACCTAACCATTTTCATTCTTGTAGGATCATAGAGACGTATAATTTTTTAAACTTTGACAATTTTAGACTTTATTCAAGCATGTGTATGGTTCACAAAATTTTAAACGGTCTGGCTCCTGTATTACGTGACTTTATTCATCTTTGCTGTGAAACATTTGTGAGATCAACCAGACTATCGCATATGAGTAATTGTGTAGTTCCCTTTCGCCGTTCTGCATTTGGGCTGTCATCTTTTACAGTGAAAGCCACTAATTGGTGGAATGCCCTACCAGAGGACATAAAAGTGTGTTAAACTCATGGTCTTTTTAAATTTAAGTTAAAATATTTTTTAAAATCAAACCAACTATGTAACCACTAAGACTTTTGTAGATAAATTGACTGACTGATTTAGTTGTTTTACAGCCATTTATGGCCCTGACAGTATGTGTGTATGTATCTATTGTATTTTAACATATAGGTATTTTTTGTGTTCTGTAAGTGTTGACCTGCCCGGGGACTACAGACGAAAATTAGCCCTTGGCTAAATCCGGTGCAATGCATCAAATGTGAATTTTATGTTAAAAATTGTGCATTGTCCAGTTATAAATAAATAAATGAATGAATAAATGAATGAATGAACAAAAGCCATGCACAAACACTAAGACACTATCCGGTCTCGTCTATCTTACCTTGAGTACATGTGTTGACTAAACCTGACTCACTGTCTCTTGGAGGATTCTCTCATCATCGTTGTCAAGTGGATACTTTGGAAAACCAACAGTTGATATCTTGGGAAAAGGACATTGAAATAATAAAGAGCCAACAATTGTGGCCAACATAAACTAGAGAAAGCATTTATTTCACAAGGAGACCCCCCATCCCCCCTTTCAATGAAAGGTTAGAACTCTGTGAATTTTTTTTTTTTTTTTTTTTACGAAAATCAAAAGGTTAAACAATACAGATTTACTTTCACAGCTGCCTTTGCAAGTTAACTAATGGGACCTTATTGTATAGTGTAGTGTTACTGGAGTTTTATACTAGTGTTGCTTTGATGTAGACTTATATTCATGAAGTTTCAGCAAAGGATCAGCTAAGATATGGAATAATGATATTTTAGTGATTATAAAACAAAATTATAATGTAATTCATGCTTCTCTGATAAAGTTTAGCTGTTGGAAGACAAATATTATATATAGGCTACAACTGCAGTACACAGAAGATGCTTACTAGAACATCAGGATTGAAAACTATTGTTTAACTGAATATTAGTTCACTTTCAGAATGAAAATTCTGTCATTTACTCACCCCCCCATTTCATTATTTTCTGCTATGGAAGTCAAAGGTGCTCATCAACTGTTCAGATCTCAATTTTTCAATTTTTTTTTTTTTTTTTTTTGTGTTCAACAGAAGAAAGAAACTCATACAGGTTTGGAACAAGTGGGGTGAGTAAATGATGACAGAATTTTCATTCTGAACATGAACTACTCATTTAATGTGTTTAGAGGGTATAAATTCGTATTAGTGCTTAAGTTTACAATACATGTTTCCAGCTGTTTTAATGCATCTGTCACGTGCTCCTCTAAAATCAATGTGACACTCTAAAGTCCCATGTTGCCACTTCAAAACGTCCGTTATTGAGTTGAATTGCCTCTCAATTTGATTTGGCAAATAAATTAACTTGCCTAATTATTTTAAATGCCACATTTTCAATGTAAATAGGCACACACAAATTCTGATTATTATGCTGTGTTAGAAGAGAAGCAAGTTAATTGTCAGTAATCAATAGTCTGTTGCCTAATGTGCCTCATCTAGGTCCACTCAAGCGTTACGATGGGGACGTAAAGGCACAAGGATTCACACTTCAGTCTTCTGTAAAACATTTTTATTTTATTTATTATTCTTTTTTTATTTTTTTAGTTTTATATTTTTTTCACCATTCTCTTGACTAAATTTACATCTACATAAGGCAAAAAAAAAAAATAAAAATAAAAAAAAAAACAAGCAATCAAGCCCTTAATGGAATTTGCAGCTGCCACTAAACGATTCACACATGCCAATAAATCTGTCCAAAAATTGTTTAAAAGAGACAGCAGCTGCAATCAGTGTGTCAGCCTGAAGAATAGACAAAATGTTTAAATGTGAAGAATAATCTAATGTTCAGCCATGATTGGTTTGTGCAACTGTGCAAGACATTATTCATGGCTATTGCTGTTGCTTTTCTGTATGAAAATAGAGATATAAACATGTAAAGACTTTTTCAATTATATTTATTTTAAATAATTATTTAATATCCTTTAAAATAGGAATTATACAACATTCTCCAAATTCCCTGCTTTATTGATTCATTTGATCATTCAAAAGGACTATCATTTATTTATTTCATTAAAAGGAATTCTATTGCTGTATGTTCAAAAATGTTATTTTTTTATGAAAATAAAATGCTCATGGATTTTTACTGGGATGATCAATTGTCAAATAATATCAGTAATTTTAGGATTATACAGAATTTATGTTTGTGGTAAGATATCCTCTTTCAAAGCCTTAAAGAGAGAAAATGAGAATTCAAAAGGAAAAAGGAAAGTTCAAAATCCATCAAGACTATTTTAATCTAATAATGTTGTTTGTCCTGATGCTGAAAGGCTGAATAACAGACATCAATCTGTTACTGTTTTGTTTTTGGTCTTTATTTTATCTTTTATGCAGATAAGAGAGATGCATAAGGCAATGCGTTAGTTTGATTATGAAAGCTAGGTAAAAAAAAAAAAAAAAACCTACAGGTGCAACATGAACTTTATGGACAGAAATGAAGATTAAAAAACAACAACAACAACATGAGGTATATAGAGTAGAAGGACAAGTGGCTCATTAGCGTCACCTTATGGTTGATAGAGAACTTTTGTTTTAATCATTAGGTTAAACGTGAAGCCAAACTGACTTTTCTCATTAAGAACAAAGACAAAAACAAGAAGAGTCATCTCATTTATAATAACTAATTCAGTTGCATTACACTGACATAAGGCCAGTGGATATGAATAATTATAATGCAATTAATATTCAATTAGAAATATATAATGATGATGCATTGCATTTACAACAAGATTTACATTGGTATTTAAAAAAATACCCATTTAATAATATTAAAAAAGTAATCACACACACAGCAGATTACAGTAACTTCAAACAATTAGGATAAATTAGAAACCCAACAAAGGTCATATTTATTCCTATCGTACACAGCATAATCAAATATTGTACAACATATGATACATGTGCAGCAGTAGATATGGAAGTTTGAATAACTCTTTTTGTGGCTTAGCAATACTGTAACACTGGGAAATAATAGTGTAGGTTTACCTGCTGGGGAAAACGGTCTGCAAAATGAACTTATAAATAAAATGGGGTTGTTCTGTTTTACCTATTTTAGTTTTCTGGTTGATATTAAGGATTTCAGGATAGATACTGTTATCTGAGGTGGTAAAAGAGAATCATTTAAGCAGATTAATTTATAGTGAATCGACTGCATAATTTAATGTAAAACATGCCATCAGTTTAGTGCTTTCTCTTTTTTCTCTTTGTTAAGAATCCTTCCTTGAAAAAAGTACTAGTTTGGCTACTGGCTGTTGAGCAAATCAAGAATATCATGAAATGTTTGCTCACTAACAAATGATTGTCAAATGATGGACAGTTGTGGCCTAGCTAAATGTATTACCAAAATTACTGCTTATTTTTGTGATTATTTTGTTTTCCCTCATTCCTTTTCAGTATTACAAATCTCAGATATAAGATTGTTTATTCACTGTCATCTAGTTTACTAAATTATGTTCTAAAGTATTTAAACCATTACAACACATGGGTTCAAAAAGGATGAATGTACAAAAAAAGAGTGCGGTATATCAGAACATTTACATGAATATAAATGAAAACATCTACGGTGTCACAGAAGGGCCTGTGTGAGTGTGCTATCATAAATCTGTCACAGAATATCCAAAGCTCTTGTGTTTATATCTACAGATTACAGCAAGTTTTCTGTTGTACAAAGAAAATAGGCTTGATATGGCTTATACATTTGACTTCTACCTAAAAAAAGTAGAACTGATGAAAAAAATCCCAAGCTACAAGGACCAAAATATCAGATGCTAAAGTCCTTACCATTTGCACAGATGTTTTTAAGAAAATGTATGAATTGTGCTATCAAACGATTAATCATGATTAACTGTATCGAAAAAAAAGTTTTTGTGTGTACATTTCTTATGTATATATAAATACAAATGCATGCATGTATATATTTAAGATAAAAAATGTTATATATATATATATACGAATATTCATATATAAATGTATAAATAAAATATTTTCTAAATATATACTGTATGTGTATGTATTTATATATACGTAATAAATATACACAGTGCACAGATACATATAATGTAAACAAAAACTTTTGATGTGATTAATCAAAATGAATCATTTAACAGCACTAGTAAAAATCTACATTCATTTTTCACACTAATGATCAGTTACATAATTAAATAAGGATAAGGATAGAAGAATTTCCAGATCAATTTCAATTTCACAATTTTCATGAAGAATAATAAAGGAAACGTAAGTTAAAAAGAAAATAAATAAATAAATAAATAAATAAATAAATAAATAAATGTCCAATATATATATATATATATATATATATATACATATTTTATTTTATTATTTATTTATTTTTTACCAAATCTCACTGTACACGTTTTAAACTACATTTGAGATTAAAATTAACAATGTGAGATTTCTGCTGCATGTGGTAACATTGTAAATGAGCCCTGTAGCAATCTTTTGCAACAACCTCAGTCAACAAACTCAATCAGAGAACAGATTTTAGCTTAGGTAACAGATTCTGTTATCTGTATTGTATGAGTTACAACAGTGGTCTGCAGGAAGTGGAGCTCCTGTTTGCCGCTGCCTGTATTTTCAGATTTAATCCTGAGCAGCGTTGAGAGTACATGGGTCGTGGTGATGGGCCTTTTGAAGAGGTGTGTTAAATGGCAAACGTCATAGATGTGTGATTACTACTGACTTCATTTCTGTCAGCCTAAGGTTGTGGATGTTACTACTACCAAAGGTACACACACACACACAAACACAAAGCCCATAATTACTGTGAACCTATTATTTTGCTTATTATTAAAATTAGCAGGTGATGTATTTAATATAATTTATTACTGACATCTTCAAAAATCGTTCAGCTTCTGCTCTTGACATCTGTATGTTACAAGCTAGTGAGAAGATTTACTAGATGTCCTTTTGGAAATGTCATTGTGTCTTGTGTAGTTCATGGTTTCTGACTAAAACTTGATATTAAAGAGCTTTTTCATGATTTAAGTCCTACTTCAAAACTGTAAGCTAAATGAAATAGGTTACTACAAAAATCCCAATACAGATCTAGGCCTACTCTATCATAGCCTACCAAATAATAATATGTGTGAAAAAAAAAAAATACAAAATAAAAAACAGGAGCTTAAATGAACAGGGCTTATCGTTTGCATTTACGTCTTCATTATTTTCTATTTTTATTAGCTTTTTATTGATCTTTGGCGCCACCGCCTGGAAGCAATGAAGAAGGATTGTAATATTTTGGAAGACACTAGCTTTTAGTAAAATTAATAATATGTTTAGCAGCGTTAACAATATGTGACTAGTTCAGTGTTGCTTCCAGGAAACAGTAAGTGCTCAAGAATCTTGTTCAAGGGGGTGTTCAAGAATTGTGCTATAATAACTCCTACATTATATAAACTATAAACACAGACATGTAGATGTTTATGAAAGATGCTTTTTCTGTTTTGAAGGGATGATCATTATTAACTTATACCCTATTTATTGCATCAAAAGTTTTAATACTTTACTATACTTATGGGTGGATCATTTAATCAGCTGTTTATTATTCATGCAACAATATATATATCTGTTATAGTAGCCTATTTATTAATAACCATCGCAATATAGCTAGCTGATAACTTTGTATAGTACTCTTATGAATGTTTTAGCATGATTTGTGAAATTCTAACTAATATAATGAATGCATAGCATAGACTGATTCTTGGCTAGTGTTTTCGTATATGTCATTTCATTCTGTATCCTACTTGTTCTACATATCTGTGTACTAGTTTTAAATGCCACTGTTTTGACAACGTTGAATGTTATATAGATTATTACTGTCTGTTTAAGTACCGGCAATGAAGTGTTGCCAAATATTGCTGACAAAAACTGGAAAATAAATAAAAATAAAATTACTTTGACTAATTTGCTGTTAAACGCGTCATGAATGCATGCATGGAATGTATAATTCAGTTTGGACCGTTTGCAATAATGTTTAGCGTCTGTGGTATGAAAATGAGTGAATATCTTTATTTTAATAAACTAAATTACTTTTGTAGTTAAAATAATATAAAGAAATTGCTGAACATCTTACTTAATTAACATTCTAAAGTGTCAAATTAAGTGTAAAAGACAAATCCACAAAAGTCCTCACAACTCTCTCAAGACTCGTTCACTCATTTTCATACCACAGACGCTAAACATTATTGCAATAATGTTTCGGACCTTGGTGACCTCATAGCTGGCTACGGGCCTGAATACAATTAATATTATTGTTATTAATATTCAGTCGGTTTGAATCCATAGCAACAACATAAATGTGCCAAATCATATATGCCCATTTTAACAACAATACCTCTGCCCAAATGCTGTTCTTTCTCTGAAGTCACATATAAATCTGGCATACCTTCTTGGTCCTTTACACAGTTTCTTTCAGCTTTTTCTCGTTGTCCTGGGCACATCCCTCACACACAATGTCACTCCATCCTTTTCTTTTAATTCGGTCGCAACCTTGCCTGTGGTGACAGGGTCTTTTCCCGTCTCTCACCGTGTGCTGCTGATTCTGTCCACTTCAAACGGAAAAAAGACAGACCGGCTGTTTGGGGCACGCGCTGCTTTCCCAATCATCTGATGCGCATTTAGATATTAAAAATCCATTCCCGTCATTAATAAACACATTTATTCTCTTATTTGTCTCTTTTAAATAATAATTTAAATGTTTAATTATTACTCTAATCCGTGGTAGTTATATGTTGTTTTTATTTAGAGAAAAGTTAAGATACTGTTATTAGACTAATATGGCTACAGGTAATGCAGCATAGATTTTCACATCGACTCATTTAGTTCTAACAAATGCTGTATCAAAGCAGACATCGGGCTCTATACCAACGTATATTATTTTCTATCACACATTTAAAGAATACACAAATTGGAAAATGTTTAGTTAAAACTTTACGTAAATTACTTAATCAGAATCACAAATCAGCCTTTGCTTATTTACATTTCCAAATTATTAGATTAAATTATGGATAGGCTATCAAGAAAATTTATTTATTTATTTATTTAGTTATTATTAATATTTATTTATTTAGTTATTTATGAATGTTATTTTTTTTTATTTGTATTTTTTGTCAAACATTAAAAAAGTTATGGTTATATCAAAACTAAATATAATGTTCAGTTTATCGGGCCTAAATTCCCCGGGGTAAAAGCATAGACTGTCAAAGGCGCCTTTGATATTATTTTCATCTAAACCACAAACCACATAAACGTGGCGTAGAACTTTCCAAAACAATTGCTTTTCAAGATGTTTGTCTGATCCTCGATGAGATGGCGCAGCAGCACAAAGTTGATTATGTGCTCAATTTGTATCATTTTATGTATTGAAAATGTTGTAGACTTAAGTAGCAAATTAGAAGTGCTAAAACGAATGCGTGTACTTTGAGACAAATGTCTTTTTAACAATTGTCAGTTTTGTTTAAGATAAGTAAAAAACAACATACAAAAGAATATATAAAAGTATGGTATTTGGGGTAAAATGCGCCCCTGATGTTTGGGCTAAAATGCACAGTTATTAGCATGATAAGTGATAGATGGCTAGCTTTTCCATTTGTTAACATGACATGGTTAGATTTAGATGTCAAATATATATTATGTTGGGTGTCCATATTAGAGGTAATCACCATGTTTAGAATGAAACCATTCTATTTAGAAACATGATATTAATCATATAATTTAGATTCAAGATGAATGGCATGGTCAATCTCTTTTGAGTTTGATTTGGGTGCTCTTTGGTCCAAGGTAGAACATCTAAAGATGCAGTGTAGAGAAAAATAAATCTCTGATAGCCAAGGCACTCCATAATTTAAATGTCTTTATTGCAAAAATTACATGTCCTAAATGGACAACTTTAAAATGCATTTTGATCAGCGGCAGCTGCAGCTCATTCCACCAGCCTATTTAATGCCCTGTCTTTCGTCTCTTGTTTTAATCTTCTCTGTGTCCCATCTGCTCAGCTACCTCGTGTCTTTTTCCTGTTGGGGCGTTGTGGATATACCATTCATCTCACGGATCCCTCATCATCACCCACCTGTGCACTCAATCACCTTCTCAACAGTCTGTGCTGCCATCAGGTCCCTGCGTCACCCACCATCTACCCAGCCTGACCTTACGTCTCTAATAAAGGATTGTTAACTTCCAACTTGCTTCCTGTCCTTTATGCGATCATGACAGAAAGATCTGACCAACCATGGAAGCAGCAAGTAACCCATCTTCGGCGTTAGAAGAGTTCCCAGGATGGATTGATTGGTAGGATGGATTCCCAGGAACGGAATCTTAACGACACTGGTCGCGCTGTCCAGGCTTTGGTGGCGCAGGTGTCTGAGCTCACCCAGCAATTACTACTTCTGCGAGCCCCCACTGAGAACCCTTACGGATACCCGGGTCAGCGGCGGGGACGCGGCCAGCCCCTTCTACGTTCACAAGCCCATGCATGTAGGGCGAGCTCGGCTTTCCCGGGAGGAGAAGGAGAGGCGGTGATCCCTGGGCCTGAGCCTGTGCCTCTACTGCGGTGGGACCGGTCATCACGCCTACATCTGTCCGGTAAAAGGCCAAGCCCGGTATTTAGTATGTGGCTACTATAGGGTGAGATCTCCACTGAGAAGACCTCATCATCATCAACTACGCACCTCCCGGTAAGACTGAGATGGTCAGCACGATTTCACGACTGTCAAGCACTTCTGGACTCCGGGGCTGAAGGTAATTTCATGGACCATGCATTTGCACGCACACTTCAAATTCCCCTCAGACCCCTCACTCACCAGATCACGGTTCACGCCCTCAATGGACAAAGACTGCCGGTCATCTCACTCACCACTGGAAACATTACCCTCATCACATCAGGCAACCACTCAGAAATCATCTAATTCTATATACTTGACTCTCCCCTTGCACCCATAGTTCTTGGTCACCCCTGGCTCCTCCGTCTCAACCCCAAAGTGGACTGGCAACTGCACTCCATTCTGGCCTGGAGTAACAAATGTCATGAGTCTTGTCTAGTGTCTGCTTGTCCCTCTGTTTCTATGTCTATGTTTCAGGAGGAAGCAGTGGATTTGTCTAACGTGCCCGCGGAGTACCTCCACCTGAAGGAAGTGTTCAGTAAGTCTCGTGCTGCTTCTCTCCCTCTGCATTGTCCCTATGACTGTGCCATAGATTTACTGTCAGTTAAGTCTCCGCCTAAAGGCAAATTGTATTCACTTTCTGTCCCAGAAAGGGAGGCGTTGGAGAAATATATTTTTCGATTCTCTAGCCTCGGGATTCATCCACCCTTCCTCTTCTCCAGCGGGGGCGGGGTTTTTTGTGGGGAAGAAAGACGGGTCGCTGCGACCTTGTATTGATTACCAGGGACTGAACAACATCACGATAAAGAATACTTACCCTTTGCCGTTGATGTCTTCAGCCTTCGAGAGGTTGCAGGGAGCGTCGATCTTCACGAAATTGGACTTACGTAACGCTTATCATTCGGTCCGTATAAGGGAGGGGGATGAATGGAAGGGGGCACTTTGAATACTTGGTCATGCCCTTCGGGCTGTCCAACTCCCCAGCGGTCTTCCAAGCATTCGTCAACGACGTGCTACGAGATACGATCAATTCATATATGTCTACCTGGACGACATATAGATTTTTTCCTCTTCTCTCCAGGAACACGTGCAGCATGTTCGACGAGTGCTTCAGAGGTTGCTAGAGAATGGGCTTTTTGTCAAGGCTGAGAAATGCACTTTTCATGCACAGTCTGTTCCGTTTCTAGGATACATCGTGTCGACTGAGGGAATACGCATGGATCCCGAGAAAGTCAAGGCTGTGGTAGAGTGGCCAAGTCCAGATTCCCGTAAGGCCCTACAGAGGTTTCTGGGGTTTGTCAACTTCTACCAGTGTTTTATTCGCAACTTCAGTCAACTAGCCGCACCTCTGACCGCCTTGACCTCCCCCAAAACTACGTTCAGGTGGTCAGACACAGCCGAGGCTGTGTTTGCAAAACTGAAGCGCTGCTTCGTTTTGGCCCCTATCTTAATCACCCCTGATCCATCACGTCAGTTTGTGGTGGAGGTCGACGCGTCAGTGGTGGGGGTAGGTGTGGTGGTCAGACAACAAAATGCACCCGTGCACGTTTTTTTTCATACTGATTATCCCCTGCCAAACGTAATTATGGTATTGGTAACTGAAAATTGTTGGCAGTCCAGATGGCATTGGAAGAATGGCGCCACTGTTTAGAAGGCTCGGGGGTTCCTTTTATAGTATGGACCGACCACAAGAATTTAGAATACATTAGTACTGCCAAAAGGTTGAACTCCAGGCAGGCTCGGTGGGCACTTTTTTTCAGACATTTTGATTTTACTCTCTGTACCGTCCGGGTTCCAAGAACATCAAACCCGATTCTTTGTCGCTCATTTTTGACTGTTCCGAACACCCATCTAGTCCCGAGTGTATTTTACCTGAGAAATTAGTGGTCTCCACACTCACATGGGAGGTCGAATCGAAGGTCAAGACGGCCTTAGAAGGGGTAATGCCTCCGCCCGGGTGCCCACCAAATCAATTATTTATGCCGGAGGGATTACAGTCCAACGTTCTGCTGCCGGTCCCTCCGAGACCCTGCTCCCATATCGCACAAGATTTTTTTACCACTCTCCCGCCCTCCCAGGGCAACACAGTAGTTTTGACCGTGGTGGACCGGTTCTCGAAGGTGGCCCACTTTATTCCGTTGCCCAAATTACCCTCAGCCAAGGAGACAGTGTTGACCATCATAGATCACGTCTTTCGTTTACATGGCCTCCCGACAGATGTGGTTTCCGACAGGGGACCCCAATTTGTGTCCATTTTTTGGCGTGAGTTCTGTAGATTACTGGGAGCGACTGTAAGTCTGTCCTCGGGGTTTCATCCCCAGAGCAATGGTCAAACCGAGAGAGCCAACCAAGATTTGGAAAGGGTGTTGCGATGTTTGGTCTCCAAGAATCCTTCCTCCTGGAGCCAACAACTGTCGATGGTGGAGTACGCCCAAAATACATTACCTATATCAGCTATGGGCCTATCTCCATTCGAGTGTAGTGTAGGATACCAGCCACCCATTTTTCCCAGTATGGAATTCGAAGTCGCGGTCCCCTCCGTTCACGCCTTTGTCCAGAGGTGTCACCGCACCTGGACTAGAGCCTGCAAGACTCTACTTCAAGTGGGGGCGCGCACCAAGGCTAAAGCCAACTGCCACCGGTCTAGGCCTCCCGTATACGTCGTGGGTCAAAATGTGTGGCTTTCTACCAAGAACATTCCTCTACGTTCCGTCTCTAATAAGCTTGCTCCCAAATGTATTGGTCCGTTCACTGTCACCAAGATCATTAGTCCGGTGGCAGTCCGCCTCAAACTTCCTCCAGCGTACATAAAAATTTATCCTGCCTTTCATGTATCTAAAATAAAGCCTGTATTTAATTCTTCGATTAATCCGCCTGGCCCGGTTCTTTCTTGATGATGGACCTTCAACTGAACCTTGACAAGACAGAACTGCTTAAATCACTTTAACCCTTGTCCATTGTCTGGGACGTTTTCGTCCACTAGGGGGTAAAGTTGAGTCTTATTTTGGCCACAACTTTCTCTGTATTTGTGCTAATGGAATGATTTTTGGTGACAAATCTTATTTTGACCCATATTGAAATTTTTCAAAAACTCACTAAAATTCACTACCCTTTCTGGATTTTCGTGGATGAAAACATCCACTAAATTAAACTGCTGTAAAAATGTATCAGATAAATATTTTGTTCAATTTGTTTGCATAAATCTATTAATCAACCTCAGTCCTGATCAAAACTACCAAATTTTTTAAAAAATTCCAAGATTTTAACTTTTTAATTACCAAGTTCATAAATGATGTCACTGATTTGGGAGAAAAAAAAACACACAAAATTACATATTTTCAATATAAAAAGTGATTGTGGACTGGATATTTTTTTACCTTTTATCACAGTCTTGGGCATGTCAAAGATTAGTAACAATATTGGCGTTGATGCATTGTTAGTTTTTGTGCATCATTAGATTGAATTTTTTTTCTCCCTTATTTGTTGTTGGTGGCTGTTTTTGCCCCATTGACTTCCATTATAACAACAATTTTTTGATTGCAAAGCCATGACACCATATAATCATGCATTCTTGATTTTTGTGGTTTTCCCTTTTGGGAAGAGGTAATTTTTTTTATTTTTACAGTTGATCACTAGGTGGGACCATTAACCCTTTAGATAGGCCATGAAAAAAAAGTCTTAGTTTCTGGCTTATATGGAGTATGATAGCAAATTATAGTGTGTGTGTGTGTGTGTGTGTGTGTGATAGAGAGAGAGAGAGAGAGAGAGAAAGAGAGGGTGTGAAAGAGACCTTTGTGCACTTACCTTGATGTACAGTATCTGAAAAAAATCAAAATATGCACCTCATGCTCTCAGTACAGATGGCCTATATGTGAAATGCTCCTCTTATCTTGATGATAAAGCCAGTTTAAAACCTTAAAATCCTGTAGAAAAAATCTACTTCACATCAAATTTATGAACATAAATGCAATACCAACTTCAAATAAGCTGCAGCTCACTGGAGGGGTCATGCTACATAATCATTTCTAAAACTTTGGTACAAGTCAAGCCCTTTCTCGTGTTCCTTGCTGCTCTTCTCACCATTAAATATCCAGCACGATGGCATGCAAGTGTTTAAATCCACGTATTTTGCTTTTGTTTAGTCTATTCGCTTGTTAAGCAGCGCTTCCGTGTCCAAACGCTCTATCAGTTACCACGAGAAAACAACAAAAGGTGCTAATATAAACTCACAATGTGATAGAATACTAGCGAAATAGTTATAATATTAACCTTTAACTCCATACCGAAGTACCAGATAGCCAGACAATGAAAATATTAATATAAAAAAAATATATAAAAATTATTTGTGTTTGGGACGCTGTGAGCACGGATCCTGTAGTGTATATCGTAAGTTTGAAAGCGTTTGACTTAAATTATCAATATGAATAAACA
The DNA here is from genome assembly GCF_003368295.1 of Carassius auratus. Taxonomy (NCBI): domain Eukaryota; kingdom Metazoa; phylum Chordata; class Actinopteri; order Cypriniformes; family Cyprinidae; genus Carassius; species Carassius auratus. The sequence goes on from NW_020523344.1 coordinate 286,023, forward strand.
GTGCTCATAAACGGCTGCTGAGGTCATATTCTCAAGTGAAGCGAGTTGAGGCCTGGACCCGGAAACAGCGCTTCTTACGTCATCACTTAACAACCGAATACTTTCACCACCATTAAAGCTGCAGTAGCTAACTTTTGTAAAAATATATTTTTTACATATTTGTTAATCCTGTCATTATGTCCTGACAGTAGAATATGAGACAGATAATCTGTGAAAAAATCAAGCTCCTCTGGCTCCTCCCAGTGGTCCTATTGCCATTTGCAGAAAATACATCACTCCCGTTAAGAAACAACCAATCAGAGCTGCGGTCCTTAACTTTGTTTGTGTTCAAAATGTAGAAAAATTTATATAATAAGCGAGTACACCATGAACAGAGGTGGGTAGAGTAACCAAAAACTGTACTCATGTACTCAAGCCTTGAATAGTTACTTGAGTAAGAGTAAAAGAGTATCGGATAAAAAATCTACTCAAGTAGTTAGTTACTAGTTACTTTGGGTCATACTGAGCCTATTTATATTTAGATATATAGATACAATGTATGTAATGTATGCGTGTGTGTATAAATGTATATATTGCATCAGCCTTTACTGCAATTTATGTAATTTTTTTATAAAACCCTGTCTGTTTACTTAAGTAACAGATATAGGTGTCATGCCATAACATATTTTTAATACGACTGACTTTATATTAAATGTGAATTTAACATTGAAAGTTAATATAAATATTGCTACTAATCTTTCATTGTTCAGAAAGAGAGAAAATAACATTTACATTATTAAAGATCAATATCAAATCTTAATTATAGATTCGTACACACATCTGCACTTTGTTGTTTCTGATGAGAGAATTCGCCAGAAAGAGGTATTCAGTCAGTGTGCGCAAGGAAGCACCGGCATTTTAGCGATGACTCATCGGAACACCTCTGATTGGCCATTGCATTCAAAAGCTCAACAGAATCGTGTGTGATTGGTTATAATGCGCAGCGCTGTAAAACGAATGTCTCTGGCTCAGCACCAGTAAGCGATCACAGATCTGAATTTAGCAGCTGATGATATGACTTGCTCAACGTACTCGCACCGGTGTGATTGTATTAAAATTAATACAATCTTAATCGGCTATTTTTTGTCTTTTGGAAGCTGCATTCAACTTGACTCCCCTCTGTTATAAGCCACACACATACAACAAACTAATGTCACAGTGGTATCATGTACTGTAATCGAATGTAGCCCAAGTTATTACCTGATAAACAGTAGACAGCACACGCGTTGTTCATCTAACAAGGATCTCCATCGCAAGCAAATCATAGCCTTGCAGATTTGCTTTCAATTCAGTGCAGTTCCATAGCCCCGTTTTCAATGCTGCTGATATTCTTAAACGTTACAACTCTTGAGTGAACCGCTTTAGACGCTCAGCGCGTGCGGCACTGAACGACTCATTCAAACTGATTCATGAACCAATTCACTCGTTTGCCTTGATCAAGCCTTTGAACAGAATTGACTCAAAAGAATGAATCATTCGCGAATGGGCATCGCTCATTGCCCAAAGAAAAGCAGACGGCGCGTTTGGAATAAATGTCATATTATAAAAAAAAAGTGGAGCAGTGTGATTGAGGGTTAACCTTATTTTGTGGAAATTGATGTTATAGCAATGTGTACTCTTAACTTTTTTTTTTTTTTTTGTGGATTAATTTTATGGTGTGCTGTGTTTTTTCCCTTACGAAAAATAACCATGGTTTTATTATAGTAAAACTGTAGTAACCCATGGTTTTTTGGCATGCTGACCACCATTTGTACAACCACAGATTTACTACAAATACCATGGTTAAACTATGGTTAATATAGCGAAACCGTGGTTATTTTGTGGTCCGCAAGACGCAAGCAGTTCTGTTTATTAACCGCTAGAGCGTCAAAAGTTACCGACTGCAGCTTTAAAAGGCAGCAGGTGCATAATACACTTTTGTTTACTCCATGTAGTTCTGAGAGCTGAGGTGTACATTGTGATTTTCTGAAATACATTAAGGTAAGTGCTCAAAGGTCTCTCTCACACACACTCTCTCTCTTTCTCACACACACACACACATACACACTCAATATAATATGATGTTATACTCCATATAGCTTCATATACAAGTCAGAAACTAAGCTTTTTTTGCACAGGCCTATCTAAATGGTTAATGGTCCCACTTAGTGATCAACTGTAAAAATAACAAATGTTACCTCTTCCCAACAGGGAAAACCACCAACAATCAAGAATCTCTCACACACACAAACACTATAATTTGCTGTTATACTCCATATAACTCCATATGCAAGCCAGAAACTAAGCCTTTTTTGTCACAGGCCTATCTAAAGGGTTAATGGTCCCACCTAGTGATCAACTGTAAAATTAACAAATTTTACCTCTTCCCAAAGGGGAAAACTACAAACAATAAAGAATGCATGATTACATGGTGTCATGTCTTTGCAATTAAAAAAATGTCATTATAATGGAAGTCAATGGGGCAAAAACAGCCACCAACAACAAATTAGGAAGAAAAAAAAAATAAATCTAATGCTGCACAAAAACTAAAAATGCATTAAAGCCAGTGTTGCTACTAATCTTTGACATGCCCAAGACTGTTATAAAAAGTAAAAAAAAAAAAATCCAGCCACAATTACTTTTATATTGAAAATAAGTCATTTTGTGTGTTTTTCCCCCCAGATCAGTGACATCATTTATGAACTTGGCAATTAAAGAGTTAAAATCTTGGATTTAAAAAAATTGCATTTATGCAAAAATAATATAGCATTTATGCAAAAAGATTGAAAAAAAAGATGAATCTGATACATTTTTACAGAAGTTTAATTGAGTGGATGTTTTCATCCTGAACAACTCGAAATGGTAGTGAATTTTGAACAATCCACAAGGTTTAAGTTATGACTACAAAGGTGTATCTTTATTATAGTTTCAAATACTTACTAAAATTTTTACAAAAGAAATAGCAGTGGGAGATGGCGATCTTCAGGTACGAACAAATCAAAAACTTGCAGTTTATGCTCAGACAACGTTTTGGACCTTTTTGGATTTTTTTCTGTATTCTTTTTTTTAATTATTATTTTTTTTGTTAAGTTAATTTGCTTTGTTTTGTTTACTTCAAATTAAAACTATTTTAAATATCTTCAGGTTCAGGATAGGTGAATTAAAAGGTTAAAATAAACCCCATTTCAGGATGTTAAGTATAATAAAAACGCTGTCAAATGAACTTTATTGCTCTTTTTGACCACAGATGGTCAAGATGTTGTAAAACATGACAAATAACAATTTCTGGGGTCAGAATTGTATTGAAAAATGTGTCCATTTTTCTCCATTTGTGTGTTGTTTACATCAAAAGTTATGCCACTTTATATCATATTTAGATTTTTGGGGTTTGGTGCAAAGGGTTAAAAATAAAGCATTTTTGACATTATTTCAGCGTGGTACCCAATTTAATCTTAAAATAGACGCTTGAATGATAAAGAAATATCAGGTTGTGGGAAAAAAAATCACCCTATGCACTTAAGAAAATGAAAAAAATAGTTGATGCTCTAGACATCTTTGGACATTTTTTACTATTTTTGTCTAGAAGGGTCAATATGTTGTCAAATGTCAGAAATAACCATTCCAATAAATTAATGGGGTCAGAATTGTATGGTAAAATGTGTTAATTTGTTTCTGTATGTTGTTTACTTCTAATATTATGCCACTTTCTATGTCATTTTTAGATTTTTCGGGTTCCGGTCGGGTGCAGCAAAGAGTTCAAAAAGAACCCTTTGGGACATTATTTCAGCTTGGTACCTGGCAGATTATGCGCGTGGACCCCTATTTCCATCTAGACTAAAGTTGATGTAGAATCTTCGTTACTGAAATACCAAAAAGTGTAAACCTTCCTTTACGCTTAAGGAAGGTTAAGGAAAACAGTTTGACACCATGGTATAATGAGCATACTCGCACCCTAAAGAGAGCAGCCTGAAAAATGGAGTGCAGCTGGAGCAAAACAAAACTAGAGGTATTTTGTATTGCTTGGTGGGAAAGTAATCTATCTTACAGAAAAGCATTAAAAACTGCTAGATTCAATTACTTTTCTTCTCTTTTAGAAGAAAACAAACATAACCCCAGGTATTTATTCAATATTCAGTGGCTAAATTAACATAAAATATAGCCTCAACAAGTGTTGACATTTCCCAACACCACAGCAGAAATGACTTTATGAACTACTTTACTTCTAAAATCGACACTATTAGAGATAAAATTGCAACCATTCAGCCGTCAGCTACACTATCGCATCAGACAGTGCACTATCGACCCCCTGAGGAACAGTTCCACTCATTCTCTACTATAGGAGAGAAAGAATTGTATAAACTTGTTAAATCATCTATAACGCATATGCAGGTCATCGATTCATGGGTTAAATTCAGGCATATAACATGAATCCTTTGTACACTAAATGCCTGGCCTGGCGCCAGCCTGGCTGGACTTAAATAATTTACGATACCCGTGCGAGCCTCAAAGGAGACACGATTCCTGAACACACACACACAAGCACACACACACACACTCTATCTTCGTCATTTTATTAATATGTATTTTGAATGTTTGTGTATTGCATAAAAATGGTTAATCCTGTGTAAATGGTTAAAGTTGTTGACTTATAAATTGGAAATGTGTCTCCTAATCTTAAAGGGACACTGAGTAGGAATTACTCCCATCTAGTGGTGAAATTGTATTTTGCATTCAAACTAATTTTGCTCTCCAGCGCCTCGCTTTTTCAAATGCGCATTGCATCTACGGTAGGCGATATGTACCAAAAAGCTTTGACAGGATGTATTCTAATAGCACTTCGTCGAGTTTTCCTTCAGGTGAACAGGTGTGTTATTTCAAACAAACTGCAACATGACAACTAACAAACGAATGTTACAGTATGAATTACTGACTGTGGAAAACATGAAATATTGTAATTAGTAGTTATGTCTAATTTATTCGTTATATTTTCTGAATTATATGCATTGTTAGATATAAAAAAAATATTATAATATAGACTGTAACACTGACTTACCTGTCGAGAAGAAAACTGGCCACTTCAGCATCTCTTTTGAAATCTTTATCAAGCATTAGCTCTTTCCACCTAGAAAAAGCTTCCCCGACATTAACTCTTGTTTTCTGTAATCTACGGTCACGTTTCCTTTAACGTTCTATTTTTGACTGTTTTGGCGACGATGTTTTCTTCTCCTGTGGCGCGGCATATGTATGGTCCATAATAAGAATGCAATCCAGACTTTTAAACTTGCCGGTGCAGTTTCAAGCGCCTCTCACTGCTCTGCACCTGCGTTTCTGGCTCTGACCGAAAACGCGCTGTGGAAACGCGTTGGCTTAGTACTTTTTGTCCCTCTCTGCTATTATAGTTTTGCAAGATGGCGGAACTACATGGAAGCCTCCGTCAACCTACCCGTCCCATGTATATAAAGATAATAAATTCTTCATTTACAAGGATTAGTTTAAACATTGGCATAGGTATTTGTACACTATTGAGGGCATATTTATGAATAAAAATATTGATTTTAGATAATAAAATACCTAAAAAGTTACTTATTGTCCCTTTAATGTTCTCAAATAGAACCATGGGTTGTAACCCCACTGCTTCAAGTAGGGGTAACTGCAGCCTGGAGCAACGGACGTGGCAAAAGGTGGGCGTGTCGAAAGGTTTCTCATTGGTGGAAAGAAAGGTAGGGGTCATGGCAAGAGGTTTAGCGAAAACTGGCTGTTCCGCCTAAAGGCAAGCCATACACTTAATCGCTATTGGCCTATAGATTAATAGAAAGCTATAAATTAAACACATAATCCTATAAAACCAATTGAAATTCATTCAATGTAAAAAAAAACTGGATTAATTATGTAAATAATATTATTTTAAATTACTTTCGAAAGTACCTTCAAAAGGGCTTACTGACGTAATCACCACCACACTTTTAGGTCTTAGTTTATCGATAATCAAACACAGATTACAATTATTTTTGAGAATACAAACGTCTCTAAACAAGATTAGTCGCACTTGCTGCTCTTAAATTAAAGTCATTTAAAGTCAGCAGTATTTGTAAACATTAGTGAACTAACAAGAACAAACAACATACAGATGTATGTTTATTAACTAACAAAGTTTAATAAATACCATATCAAATGTATTGCTCATAGTTAATTTTAGTTAATACATCAGTTAACAAATGAACCTTTATCGTAAAGTGTTACACTAGAAAACCAGGTTTTGCCTGATAAAGAAAAATTAGTAAAAATTAAAAACTAATAAATTTAAAAATTAGTCTGAAGAGTTTAGTAACCTTGTTTTAAGTGACATTAACCAATTAAGCAAACAGACACAGCTTTATCCACTAAAACATTTATTTAGCTTTCAGTTTCAGTCACCAATTCAAGTAAAAAGATAGATAGATAAAGATAGATAGATAAAGATAGATAGATAGATAAACCACCCATTCATTAATTCATTCATTCATTCTGTAGTAGCAGTCCATAGAACAGAATCCAGCAAACTTCTGTTTTCTTTGTCTGAATAGAAAGCTGTGAAGACCACAGTATCTACAGCATCACACATCTGCTGAGCTCCAGCTCCACTCTGTATTTCTTCTTCACATCTGGACTGACAGACTTCCAGTAAACCATACCTACACAAGAGAAAAGCAAATGTTGAGAGATTCAAAAAATAATTAACCAATAAGTAGAATAAAATATCCAATAAAAAACGAAGCACAAGTGTCTGACAGTGCACATCTGCAACCAGACCCTTCTCCATTATATTATAATACAACTGTACTACTGACTCTTCACTGAGTACCAAAAGTACATATGCTTCCTGTGCATGGTTTCTGAAAGAATGGAATAACAAAAAAGTTGACTGGCACTCATCTATACCACAGGTTATACTAATATTTACATTTACATTTATTCATTTAGGAGACGCTTTTATTCAAATCGACTTACAAATCAGGACAGAGTTGAAGCAATCAAAAACAACAAAAAGAGCAATGATATATAAGAGCTATAACAAGTCTCAGTTAGCTTAACACAGTACACATAGCAAGGGCTTTTAAATAATATAATAAATAAAAAGAAAACAGATAGAATAGAAAAAGAATAGAGCAAGCTATTTGGTTAATGTGCATGTACCACTCCAACATGTTGAGTTAACTTCAAAAGAGTGAATGTCCTTCGAGTGCACTTTGGGCAATGGTACAGTCAAGGCATGAGGATCTAATACAAGAAATACAAGTAAAGTTACTGACAGAGCTTGTCTCATCTTCTAATTTTGACAATGTCCCTCTGAAGGAAAGTCAGTGTCTTTCTCAGTTGTGGTGTATATGCAATGTTGAAAGCAGAATACATCCAGAAGGCTGTTATGAAGCTTCATCAAGGCTGGTGCACTAACACACATCTGTTCCATCTTCTGTCCCCACACTGAGCGCTCGAACTATGATTGCCATTTTACAGTCAGTATCCATCAGGTGTATGGTAGCAAAGGTGTAGCCAGGTCCCCCTTTCATAAAATAAATAAATAAAAAGAATAATATCAACAATAATAATAATAATAATGTCACGTGAACCAGTTATGCTCTGTGATTGGGCATACGTCAGAGCTTACGTATGCGTGACGGATATACAGGAAGATAACACAAGAGAGATTCACGTGTATGCGGTTGCTTCATGCTGAAATAAAGCGAGTAAAAGATGATCTACTGTCTCTTCATATATCTATATATATTATACGAAGATAGATACACTTCACAAATAACGAGAAAAAAATGTAAGGGAAACAGGTCAATTTAGCTTAAAGGGAATCATTTAAGATTTTAAAGGGAATTTGAACAGAATCACTGTTTCACGCCTGATCACTGTGATTCACTGAACGAGCCGTTTAACATCAAATCTACGCTGGATACTAATATCCAAACTATAGTGAAAACACTACCAATTAGCACAGTAACAAGATCGGCAGTTTAAGACATTAACTTGTAAGCACAAAACACAAGATACTTCTCTTTTCAATATGAATAAGGCTTTATTAGATAAATCTAAGACATATAAGCTAATCTAACACATAAACGCACGCACTCACACATTCACACAAGTTGCAGGAAGATCGAAAGTTAGGAAAAGATGAGTTTAAGAGAATGGAAATATGGAATCCCAGGTTTACAGCAATACGTTAAATTGCATAGACATGAACAACCATCAATCACGTAATTAGCGCTCGCATTGAGTTCCTCAATGAGGTTAAAATTATATTAGATACACCAGTAAAGGTCACAGTCTGGAGGTAAAGTTACTTGCATCTCCTGTGAAGAAGGAGCCTCGGTGAAAGGGCTATCCCGAGGTCGATGATTGACTGGAAGTTCAGTCGCTAAAGTGACGTCTTGGGAAGCCCGTGGTTGTTGGGCGTTGGCTGAAAGTGCAGAGTCGTGTGGGCTGGTCGAAGTTGAACGGGCACCCGAGGTCAGGCGTCGGAGACTCGACGTTACAAAACTTAACTCAGAACATGAAACTCTCAAACGGAAAAGAAAAGAAATAAAGTTTGACGAGACTAGGTTGTGTTCCTTCTCATCGTGGCTAAGTAGCAGGCGTGCAGGCTGAAGCATGCAGAACCGCGCTCAAAGAACAATCTTGGCTCGGGGGGGTATCATAAATCATATGTTTATCTTACCAAGCATGTGGTCCGAATGTTCCTGCTCTGGCAGGGTCTAATTTTGGACATGATTCCTATAACACGATTATGATATATTTTACAAATAAATGATTGTCAGGACAATATCAAACAAGAAAATTCGATTATATCAATACTAGACATGACTATGTATCCTATAGTTATCAAAAGACATACACAATAAGTGATTATACATGATAGTCAAATGTGTGGGTTACACATAAATGAATATGGAGTTAAGCAATGGAATGATTCATTTATAAGTCTTTTTGAGTTCAGTCTGGTCCATATATATGTACAAAAGAAGTTTCTTTGCCATTCTCTGGCAAAGGACTTTTCTGTGAAGACAGAGGTTTAAAGCCCTCCCCCCGCCCCCGGAATTTCAGTCTGGTTCTGCTAGGTGGGGGGGAATCAATGGGACTTGTGCAGTACTCTCATGGGTTTTCATGTGATTTCCAGCGTTGCATTTCAATTATGAACAACAAATTTGACAATCTCTTCTTCGAATTGAAATTGTAAATAATTGCGCTAGTGGTGTTCATGTTGAAAGCTGTTGTGTGAACAAGTTGGTTGGTCATCTTGCTTGGTTCTTGTGGCACTAGAACTGATTTATGACTTCCTGAGGAATTCGGCTCTCGTGTTTCAATGCATACAGCTTTGATAGACTCTTTAATTTGTCTGGTTCGACTCATTTCTGTTACATATATCCCCCTTTTGATCAGCGAGGTGTCTAGGTGAAGACATCGTCGATCGCTGGAGAAACAAAGGCAGAAGAAGCAGACAAACACAGCAAACAGCAAGACAACACCTCCATGACAGTTACTGTACTGGTGCAGGCATCAAGTTATTTAGGTACACATGGTTAAGTTCAATTAGTCAATGCAGTTTAGCACATTGAGGATAGTTTAGATCGTCTTGGAAATTGTTTTTATTTTGATTCATCAATCAAATTTGTGGTTAACTTTGTTTGGTTCTTCTAGGTTGTCTTACTTTACACATTTACCATTAGTTTTCTAGTAATTTCATTTTCAATTCAATGAATTGACCTATCATGCATGGAGCTCTCTGGCTTCCATTCAGTTTAGAGTGGCTGGCGGATATTAGGTGTTGCGAGTCAATCCTTATATAAGACCTTCGAACCTTGCAGGGTGTCTAGGCGTTTCAGCTACTCAGGAAAAAGGGGAAAGAGAAGGATAGGTAAAAGAAGAACAAAACAAAACAAAGCTGGTGTGGGTTTTCCTAGCATGGGTTACAACTACTATTGAGCTAGGATGTCAGGTGCAGCTAGTGTGTCATGAACCTTAACTTAGTGTCAGGTGTTCTACCTATTGTGAGGATGGCTGCACGTTTCTTCATGGTGGGTATGTGTAACTTTGTTACACTAAAAGTTGGATATTCTACCTGTGGGAAGAATATATTTGTTGAATGTGTTATCAGTAGATGTGTTTACCTCTGGGTGTAGGTAATGTTGTGTGGGTTACTGGTGTAGTGCATGTGTGGTCAGATCTGTTCAAGTCTGTGTTGTCTCCCCCTTTTTCTAGCGTGTCACTGAAGACTGGCTCTCTGCATCCTTGGCTTGGATGAGGGCGTGTCCATGGTCTAATGAGGGTCAGTCCAGCAAGGCAGGAAGTTCTTTGGCAGACAGTCGGAGGCAGTTTGGCATGGCTGTGTGAAGCTGGATTGCAAAACTTTGTCTCCTATGTTGCATTCTTCTTGTGATGCTTTCTGGCTGTAGCAGACTTTCTGACCTTCTGTGCTCTGGTGGTTGCTGTTGCACAGACAGGGAATGTGGTACTTGGAGTTGGAGTTCATTTGACAGTTTGTTAGTGACTGTGTTAGGTGACTGAGGTGATGTCCTTTAAAACCTCAGATTTTTTCTCAACAGTTGGCTGTGAAAGACTTGTTCGTTCTGGGTCGTTGTTGAACAGGTGCTTGTCATCTCTGATGTGGTGCACCAGGTGATCACCGGCCTTCCGTTCTGTCACTGGTCACAGCGAGCATGACTCAACTTTGTTGTAACCATATTGGAGTTATTTTCTGACCATGTAAAGCTCATCGTTGGTATCGTCTAGTTGTTGGGTCAGATTGTCCGTTTCAGTTCTGTACCTTTCAAGGTGGTCTTTCAAAGCACTGATTTCAGAATTCTTGTTTCTGATGTCTATCTTGGCTTTCTCTAGTAGCTGTTCGGCATACTGGAGTCTGTTTACCAGGTCTTTCTGAGCAGCCGTTGCATGTTGCTGGTCGAGCTGAGCTGCTGCCAGGGCTGCTTGGAGCTTCATAACTTGTTCCGTTGTTTCCCGCTCCCTCTCGCTGGGTGCTTTGAGTTGATCTTGAACTTTCACTTCCAGATTGTCTATGCGACGTTGAGCACGTGTCAGCTCCTCTTGAAGGTGGGTGATGTGCTTGTCGCTCAGTTTCAGCTGGGTTGTGAAGGCATAGCTTAGTGAGCTCGAGATCTTGACTAGCTCCTCGTGGTTGTTGTTCTGGCTTGAATCTTGTGTCAGGAATTTTCTCAGGATTAGGATTATTATTAAAAATAATAACAGTTAAAATGTCTTTGGAGTGAGGCTGTCTGTCATGCCTCTCAGCCAAATGTTCACATCTTCCCCATGGGCAATGGGGTCTGCAGTCTGCGGCATGTTGGCACGCTGGGGAGAAGAGAGACTGACACAGATCTGTGTGGAGTAAAAGCCTATGTGTGGTGGGACAACTAAGTGTTGTATCAGTGATTGTGAACCACTAGTGAAATTTGGTGATGACTGTGTTGGTCTCAGGGTGTCTAAGTAGACTAGAGATGTGAATACTTTGTCACTCTAATGAGGAAGAGGAAAAGAGAGACAGAGGTGAAAAACAAATTCAAATGACAAGCAAAATTTCTGTTTTTCCAATGAGGAAAATTATTTTTTCCAATTAAATATTATAAAAAACGTAAACAATATTATTATATTTCTTGCTTTGGACAAAAGAATACAATAATAATTCTGATATTTATTTTCTTAGTCTGACAGGATTGACACCGTACACCTTCAGTTGGACCGCTCACCAGGGAGGCTGCGAAGGCGACAGTTGTTCAACACGTATCTCTATTAAATTGATCTCAACGTTGGATGAGATGCTAAAACTTGGATTGCGTTTTAACATGTAGGGAGGTTTGGAAGAACAAAGGAGAGGATGATTACAATCAAAATTCATAAGGATGATTCGTCGTCTTTGGCACGATTGTGTATTTAATTCACTTAGAATTGATTGATGGTTCTTACATGTCCTACAAATGTAAAAAGAGAAGAGGAAAGTAAAGGAGAGCGAGGACGGAGTTGGTAAGTCTCAGTAGCGGTTATCTCAACTACAAGGAGAGCGTTGTGTTAGTTGCTGCACAACTAATCAAACAAAATAAACTCTAAGTGAAAGAGAGTTGTCTTTCTAATTTATTTGAACTCGTAGTGAGGGATAACAATGTCTCCTTTTAGGGCTCAGGTGTGTCGTTCCCAGGCTAGGATACACAAAGTAAAGAAATGGTAAGAAAAAAGTAAAATAAAAAAAATAATAATAATAAATGGGCAAAATATGCAAAAATGAAATTAAAAAGAGGAAATCAATAAGTAAAACAATAGTGGTTAAGTGTATAACCTAAACAGGAAGAGGGGTAAAACGCATTCAAATAAGTAAAGGTCTGAATAGCATATATATTCAGATGGGTAATAAATAAATTAGGAAGAATAAGTTTACTTAAACTTCCAAAGTTCAAGGCTTATTCATTCCTAAAATAATTAGGCCCAAAAGAAAATACTAGAAAATAAAAGATTATATGAAATGATCTGAGAGGGAAATTTTAAATGATTCAAAATAAATTTAATGTTTCAATTAAATTTCAATTTGTCACAATTAATAATTGTGAGTTAGTATTTCCCTTTCTAGTAAAATGAAAATAAGTGGTTTAGTGAGAAAAGAGAGCAATAAAAGAGAAAGAGACTAAGTGTTAGTTAAGATGTTTAAAATGGTTAAATCACGTCAGCGTTGCCCAAACACACACTATTCATCCACTGGATTGTAATGCTAACGGCTAACCTTTGAGGCTAGTGGCTTTAGCACAGACTTCAATGTAAATGTAATGGTTTCGTTAGCTTAGCAACACCGTGGAGTTTGTTTACACTAGTGCGCTGCGCGTGCACAGTTCAGAGTTGCTCCGGAAGTACATTAAGGCTTCCGGGTCACGGTCGTCACTATGGCAACCAAAACACACTCTGTCCAGAGGATTAACGTTAGCACATGAATCGTTGCATTGTTGCAAATACAGTTAAGCATGTTACATGAAATGTCAGCTCATTTCAACACTGTACAAATAACAACACCGCCTTTCAGTTGGTTTTGCGATGTGGCACTTAAACTCTCAGTTTGTATAGAGTTACATTTATCTTAATTCAGATATAGCAGCTTCCTGCTGTAGTTAGGGGGACACAGCGATAGCGACCTTCTGCAGATCTGAATCTCGGTGCCAGTTTCTCTGGACACAAAAAAAGTTTCCTTCGCTGTTGGTACACAGTTAAAATTTACTTGATCAAGCTTTTAAAACACTCCCATTCAAATAACTCTCGGGCACACGCAGTGTTCTGCGAGAATGCATTCACTTTGTGAACGGATACAAATGGGCAAACATTATTCTCTAATGTTTAAAGTTAACTTAGGGGATTCAAATATCAAATTTGATTCGGCAGTGGAACACGCACTGGCAATCAAACAATATGAAATATGAATACGGAGGCTCTGATAAATAGATTGAGGGACACGCTCAAAACTATTCTTTATTCACCGATTGATATCCCTTTTGAAACAGTTTAGCTACGTCCAGCAAACAGTGACTGAGATAGCGTTCGAGACACTGGAACACGCAGTGAAATCAAATCATCTATAAAACAAGGCAATAAACAAATGAGGAACACGCTCAATTTCTACCTTATTGTACGATCTCAGATGTTTACTTTTAAGTTCACTTACTGCTGTTAACAATGGAGATACGGACTCGAGTTACACAGTCTCCTCTGGCTGCTTTCATTCATTTGAGGGGGGCGTGCGCTGCTTACGTCACGGGTCACACACACACACGTCTCGATAGCTTTTCATCCATCATTCCTTTAGCAAAATCAAAGATTAAATAACTTGGTTTATGCTCACAATTTAGATTAAACTGCCCGCAGCATTCTCCACCATAATAATGTAAGGGAAACAGGTCAGTTTAGCTCAAAGGGAATCATTTAAGATTTTAAAGGGAATTTGAACAGAATCACTGTTTCACGGCTGATCACTGCGATTCACTGAACGAGCCGTTTAACATCAAATCTGCGCTGGATACTAATATCCAAACTATAGTGAAAATACTACCAATTAGCACAGTAACAAGATCGGCAGTTTAAGACATTAACTTGTAAGCACAAAACACAAGATACTTCTCTTTTCAATATGAATAAGGCTTTATTAGATAAATCTAAGACATATAAGCTAATCTAACACATAAACGCACGCACACACACATTCACACAAGTTGCAGGAAGATCGAAAGTTAGGAAAAGATGAGTTTAAGAGAATGGAAATATGGAATCCCAGGTTTACAGCAATACGTTAAATTGCATAGACATGAACAACCATCAATCACGTAATTAGCGCTCGCATTGAGTTCCTCAATGAGGTTAAAATTATATTAGATACACCAGTAAAGGTCACAGTCTGGAGGTAAAGTTACTTGCATCTCCTGTGAAGAAGGAGCCTCGGTGAAAGGGCTATCCCGAGGTCGATGATTGGCTGGAAGTTCAGTCGCTGAAGTGACGTCTTGGGAAGCCCGTGGTTGTTGGGCGTTGGCTGAAAGTGCAGAGTCGTGTGCGCTTGTCGAAGTAGAACGGGCACCCGAGGTCAGGCGTCGGAGACTCGACGTTACAAAACTTAACTCAGAACACGAAACTCTCAAACGGAAAAGAAAAGAAATAAAGTTTGACTAGACTAGGTTGTGTTCCTTCTCATCGTGGCTAAGTAGCAGGCGTGCAGGCTGAAGCATGCAGAACCGCGCTCAAAGAACAATGATGATTAAACTACATGGCTAGAAGCTAAAAGGTAAAGCTATGTAGCAAAGCTACAAGCTAAAAGCTAAGAGCAGGCATGACTGATAGCACGAGCAAGGCTGGAACTAAAAGCCGACATGGCTAATAGCAGCAGCTAGGGACTAAAAGCAAAGATTTTACGATGTCCTAGGTATTTAAACTGGCTTGTTGGCCACACCTCAAATGTTGTCTTGACCAATCAGATATTGACTTGGCTCGGGGGGTATCATAAATCATATGTTTATCTTACCAAGCATGTGGTCCGAATGTTCCTGCTCTGGCAGGGTCTAATTTTGGACATGATTCCTATAACACGATTATGATATATTTTACAAATAAATGATTCTGAGGACAATATCAAGCAAGAAAATTTGATTATATCAATACTAGACATGACTATGTATCCTATAGTTATCAAAAGACATACACATTAAGTGATTATACATGATAGTCAAATGTGTGGGTTACACATAAATGAATATGGAGTTAAGCAATGGAATGATTCATTTATAAGTCTTTTTGAGCTCATTCTGGTCCATATATATGTACAAAAGAAGTTTTTTTGCCATTCTCTGGCAAAGGACTTTTCTGTGAAGACAGAGGTTTAAAGCCCTTCCTGGAGCTGGAGTCAATGGGACTTGTGCAGTACTCTCATGGGTTTTCATGTGAGCAGCGTTGCATCTCAATTATGAACAACAAATTTGACAATCTCTTCTTCGAATTGAAATTGTAAATAATTGCTCTAGTGGTGTTCATGTTGAAAGCTGTTGTGTGAACAAGTTGGTTGGTCATCTTGCTTGGTTCTTGTGGCACTAGAACTGATTTATGACTTCCTGAGGAATTCGGCTCTCGTGTTTCAATGCATACAGCTTTGATAGACTCTTTAATTTGTCTGGTTCGACTCATTTCTGTTACAAAAAAGAAAACATTTTTCAGATTCATCAGATTCTGTTGCATCCTCTTTGGCTCAGACAGTGGAGCTACATACACTGCAGAACTGCAGAAACAATCAGAAGCTAATGTATAAGGTTCACGATATACCATGCATTTCATGTTCTTGTATACACAGATAAATCTTACATTGTTTTCTAAAACTATTGCTTTAAATTTTTAACAGATGGGCTAAAAAGTATTAGTAAAATATTACCTGAAAAGATTTGAAACAAGATATTTTACAGTTGATGAGTTTTTTCTTTAATATACTCACTCCAGCAGGTGTCCTGAAGTATGTATATTTTTTGAGTACATCCTCCAAAGACATTCCTTCTGTGCTTTCTCAGCGTCTCCAGGAGAATGTTCCCGCCATGTCGTCTTTGACAGACCATGTGTCTGGATGTGTTTTCTGATACTCACTTTATAACACATTCACATGTGCCTCAACAGACACTGAATCCTCTCCAACACAAGCTTCCTTCATCAGAACAACAGAAACAGATCATGCTTAGACCGTGACATATATGAAACACATCTAAATACTTACTGAACAAGGTGTTTTAGATGTAAAAAATAATAAAAACACTGAACTTCATTAACATTAAGATGATGGTCAGGCAGTGAAAACTTGACTGATTGTCATTTTCCAGCAAATAAAGATTACAACATCTTGTTACTCCAATATTGTGTATGATTATGTTGATAGAGATAAATCAATGGTTTAAAAAAAATGTAACTTACACAGTCATTTCTTTCTATATTTCTCTGGAAAGGGTTCTTCACATCAGTGTGTTGGCAGCTTGAATATACTCTGCATTAGTTGGAGACCTGGCAGAAAGGTTTTTTTTTTGTCTAATCGTCTCCAGATAGTGAATTGATCTTCATACAGTTACAATGGTAACTGGTACAATGGTACAATGGAGGTGGTAATAATTATTATACTTACAGGATGTATTCTGTACTCTCTTGTACAAAAAGTATGCAGATGTAAACAATCATCTCTGAAGGATTCGCCGTCAGTGCGGTCATCGTTTTGTCTCACTGTACATATGTCTGTCAACAACAATAAACTAATTACTAACGCTGCAAGATATAACGCAAAGGAAAAAATATCATCGTATTGTAACAAACTTATCTTAATATACATATTTGTGGTATATAAAGTATAGATACACGTATAAACGATGAATAATTACCTCACGTCTTATCGCCGCCACCTTGTCTAAGGAAATTACGTAAATGTATATTTAGCTGCTGATTGGCCAGCAGTAAAACTCCTTCCACCAATGAGAAACCTTTTGTCATGCCCCTACCTTTTGCCACGCCCCAACCTTTCGGCGCACCCATTGCTCCAGGCTGCAGCTACCCCTGTCTCCACTCCTTTGCAGCTCATAAAACTTTATGACCCCACTGGGAAACAGGACAGGAAATCTAACTCTTACAAAAGAATGGTAAAATGTACTCAAATGTAGTCTATATATATATATAGTATTGTTTTTCGGTACATTCGATGTTTCCCATATAAATTGGGACTATCTGCAGTTTTATCATGTGTTAATCAAATCTTTAAATGTGTGTAATTCTGCATTTGAATGTAACTTCATGTTTTGATCATTTATATATATTATTTTTGGTATCTGTTTAATCGTCATGCTTTGACAGACCCATTTATCTAAAGCAAAGTAATGAAAAATTTATTGTTATCTGGAATTATGAACTTGCTAGAATATCACTGCTGAAATCTGATAAGCCCCAAAGTTAGTAGGGTGGGTGTTTCCACAGAGACAAAGGAACTTTTTCCCGCTTCAGATCGCGGACGTTCATTGGTTGTTCACCAATGGCGTGAACCATCTCAAGTCATAAGAGCTGACCGAACAAGGTCAACCCTCTCTTCGTTCTCTGACTCCCTTTCCTCCTGCTTCGACAATGGTCACTTCCGCTCGTCCCTCCGAGCGGCCTCGGGCCACTCTAACATCGCCGTCCCTCTCAGCAGGGAGGCTGAGAGGCTGAGAGGACAGCCATTCTCATGGCTCCTTTCGGAAGCTTTCGAAGCTTACGAGGAAGACGAATTCTGAAACACTGCCTTGTTAAACCTTTCAAATACCACACGATTCCGCAGCAGCCCGGAAAATGAATGAACACTCCTTGCCACAAAGGACCACGCCGCAAGTCTCACGCCACACACACTGGACACTTGCAAGTATCGTTTTCTATGGAGATTTAAATGCTGCTTAAAGTGTTTCTATGATTTGAGTCGTTGTTGGCTTCCAAAAGTTTACTGTCTGTGATTTTCATACCTGAGCTCAATCTGTGATCTCTCTCTCTCTCTCTCTCTCTCTCTGGTTTCCGTTTCCGGTTTCCGTTCTGAGAGTGTGAGACGGAGCTGAGCGCACCGCGTTTTGCGGAGAGCATTGTTTGTTTCCCCCTTTTGCTTTTTCTTTACTTTATCCACCTAATTATTTTTGTCTTTCCCCTTGGTAATAATTTCTGGATAAGGACGAGTGTTTTGTCGCGTACGCGCGGCTTAACGCCGCCAGTATGGCGAGCACTAATGTACTAACACCTGCTACCCTCTCACTCCGTAATGGGTGCAGGTGTGTACCGGACCCCGTGGTGTCTGTAGAAGACATGCTGCTAGTCTTTGGTGAAAAGACTGGTTTTGAGAACATCGTTTCGGCCTCAAGGATTAATAAAGCCGTAGTCGTATTTTTAAAATCAGAGGCACTGGTCAATGTTTTGACTGTGAGTGGCGTTTGGGTGAAATAAACTTATGTTCCGGTAACCCCGCTTTCCGCACCAGCAACTAAAGTCAGTATCTCGAATATCCCACCGTTTATATGCAATGATGCCATTCTAAAAGAATTACAGAGGTTCGGCAAGATCGCAAGTCCTGTTAAAGCGGTTCCTCTGCGATGTAAAAATGCCGCGCTAAAGCACGTCCTTTCCTTTAGGCGGCAGGTCTTTATGTTTCTAAACTCCCCTGAGCGGACTTTAGATGTCTCTTTCCGCGTCCCTTATGAAGCGAGTTCGTTTATGGTTTATGCCAGTACCGATAGTATGCGTTGTTATGAATGCGGTGACGTGGGCCACAGACGCCTCACATGCCCGCATAATAAGGAGGAACCACGCGCATCTACATCCCGCGACGATACGAGTAATACAGACGCACAGAGGCCAGTGCAGCAGGCTGAAAGAGCTACAGATGAGGGGAATGAGCAGCAGGAGGTGAGTGAAACTACTGATACTCCTGGCAGTGTTGGGGAAGCTGAATGTAGTAGGCCTACTGTGATACATAAGGATGTGAGTGAGTGTGACGATAATGAACAGAATGATGCTCAAAGTGATGTTGAAGATGTGTGTGAGGATGTTACAGGGCAGGCAGGTGTCTCAGAGGAGAATATGGCTGAGATGGAAGTGTTTTCACAGTGCACTGATGATGGTTCAAGAGATGATAAGCAATGGTCTGATGTTTC
This sequence comes from Carassius auratus, assembly GCF_003368295.1. Taxonomy (NCBI): domain Eukaryota; kingdom Metazoa; phylum Chordata; class Actinopteri; order Cypriniformes; family Cyprinidae; genus Carassius; species Carassius auratus. The sequence goes on from NW_020523344.1 coordinate 305,237, forward strand.
AAAAGTGGTTGATGATTTGTACACTCTAGAGCAATTAAACTCATTTCTTGACAAAACTAAAGGTAGAGCTGGTGTTGAGGTTTGCGATTATTTTCCAGATGTGGAAAAGTTTTGTCTCCTCTGTTATGATGGCTAGAAGACTGAGTACTTATGATGAGCTTTCACAACAAAAGCGTTTTCGCCTCAAAAAGCATCTAACTGTTATCAGATCTGGAAGGAAATCAGTTAAAGCAAGGGGAAAGACCAAATATTTAAGATGGATAAGTTTTCCTTTTTCTTTCTTTATTGTTTTCTCTTTTTCTTTCTACCTCTTATGGAAGTTTTGAGGGTGGGGTCCTTAAACATAAATGGATTAAGGGATGGAAAAAAAAGAGGTTTATTGTTAGACTTCATAAGAATAAAGAACCCGAGTGTTGTCTTTTTACAAGAGACCCACAGTAATTTTGATAACGAAGCTGATTGGGGATTATGGTGGAAAGGAGAGAGAGTGCTTAGTCATGGAACTAATATTAGTGCCGGTGTGGCTGTACTTTTTTCTCCTAATGTAAATGTTAAAGTTCTGATGAAAAATGAACTAGAACCTGGGAGGCTGATGGCTGTCAGAGCTGAAATTAATAATTTCTCTTTTTTGTTTATCAATATCTATGCCCCTAATACTGGAGCAGACAGATTACAGCTCTTTGCGAAACTAGAGCAGTTTTTAAAATTGCAGCAAACTGGTGATTTTATCATATTAGGAGGAGACTGGAATTGCACTCTAGATTTCACACAAGATAGAAATGGCGATGAGCCTCATATGCAGTCATCTTCTTGTCTGACTAGAGTCATAAAAAGTTTTAACCTGACAGATGTATGGAGAGAGAATAATCCTTTAATAAAGCAGTACACTTGGGTCAAAATTAGCAATGATAGGATTTTTGGAGCACGTTTGGATAGGTTTTATACATCACAAAACATGAGAAATAGAGTATTCAATGCAGCTATTTTTCCTGCGTCTTTTTCTGATCACAAATTTGTCACTGTTGATTGTTTATTGGTGAATAGAACCCATACGAGTTACTACTGGCATTTTAATAATAAACTGTTGGAGGATAAATGTTTTTGTGAAAATTTTAAATCTTTTTGGGAAACTTGGAAAAGTGAGAAGTGCCTTTATGAAAGTTTTATTCAATGGTGGGAAATCAGTAAAGTGCACATAAAGACTTATTGCCAACAGTACAAAGGCTTTTCCTCCCTGGTTTTAAAAAAATACAGTAGAACTGCTGGAAAAGGAAATTCTTGACAATGAAAAAAGTATGTTTGTAAATGATGCAGAACAATTGCATGAACTTTGGACTGAAAAAAAGAATCAGCTCAGCTCCATCTTAAATGAAAAAGTTAAAGGGGCGCTTGTAAGGAGCCGTTTTCTGATCATAAAGGACATGGATGGCCCAACCTCCTTCTTTTTCAACTTGGAGCGTAAAGCAGGACAGGAGAAACAAATGTACTGTTTAAAAGACAATGATGGACAAGAAACTTCAGATCCTGTGACAATGCGCAGACTTGCTGTTAACTTTTATTCTGATATTTTTGCTGCTGAAGTCACAGATGAACAATCTAAGGATGAACTGTTACAGGACCTCCCTGTTCTAACTTCAGAACAAAAACAACTCTTGGAAACTGATTTAACATTTGAGGAAGTCACTGCTGCTGTAAAGGGTCTTTCTTCAGGGAAGGTACCAGGGCTGGATGGCTTATCTGCCGAATTTTATAAAAAGTTTTGGTCTTTAATAGAACCTGACTACTTTGAGGTACTCAAGAAATGTATTGGTGAAAAGTCTCTTCCTTTAAGTTGTCAGCGGGCTGTTTTAACACTGTTACCCAAAAAAGGGGATCTAACCCTCTTAAAAAATTGGAGGCCCATCGCAATATTATGTTTTGAATACAAAGTTCTGTCAAAATGTTTGGCGAACAGACTAAACAATGTAATGCACGCAATCATTCACAAAGACCAGTCTTACTGTGTAAAAGAGAGATGTATTTTAGATAATCTACATTTAGTACGGGACATTTTTGATTTTGCTTTTAATAACAACATTAACCTTGGTTTTTTATCATTAGATCAAGAAAAGGCCTTTGATCGTGTTGATCATGTTTTTCTTTTTGAAACCTTTAAGGCTTTTGGTTTTGGAGACAAGTTTATTTCTATGATTAGACTGCTGTACAATGACGCTACATGCATGATAAAAATTGCTGGTGGCCTCAGTGTCCCTGTTAAAGTTAACAGAGGTATTAGACAGGGTTGCCCCCTGTCTGGTCAACTTTACAGCATAGTCATAGAGCCTCTGCTGTGCAAGTTTAGAAGGAAGCTAACAGGTTTAAGGGTTAATGAACTAGAGGTTCAAAAACCTATTAAGCTTTCAGCATATGCTGATGATGTAACCGTTTTAATCAGAAATCAAAATGATGTCCTTCTCCTAGAAGAGGCTTTGCTGTGTTATGGCAAAGCCTCCTCAGCCAAGGTAAATTGGGGGAAAAGCAGTGCTCTATGGTGTGGTCAGCTTGGTCAAGGTCCTTTACTTCCAGGTGGTTTCCAGTGGGGTAAAACGGGTTTTAAATACCTAGGGGTGTTTTTAGGCACAGGAGACTATAGGAGACAAAACTGGGTGGGGCTAGTGGAGAAAGTGTGTGCGAGGTTGTCTCACTGGAAGTGGTTGCTACCCCAGCTGTCCTACAGGGGGAGAGTTCTAATCTGCAACAATCTGGTGGCCTCATCTCTCTGGCACAAAATGATGATCGTAGAGCCTCCTGAAGATCTGGTGAGGGAAATTCAACAGAAGCTGGTAGACTTTTTCTGGTCGGGACAGCACTGGCTGAAGGCACCTGTACTCTACCTGCCTATTCGGGAAGGAGGACAAGGACTTGTTGACATTAATTCCAGAATTAAAGCCTTCAGACTTCAGACTGTTCAGAGACTTTTATACGGGGAGGATGTGTCCTGGGCTGAAGTAGCCTGTGCCCTTCTGAGGAGAGCTGGTAACATGGGATTAGACCGTCACCTATTTCTCATGGACACCAACAAGTTGAATCTGACTGGAATAACACCTTTCTACAGGACATGCTTAAGAGCGTGGTCGCCCTTCAAGATTTCAAGAGATTTTAATAGCACACAGAGACCTTGGCTAAGGGAAGAACCACTGCTTTTTAACTCTGCTATGGACCTAGATATCCTTAGGTCAGAATCCCTCATCAAAGTCTTGTGGTCTGCTAAGATCACTAAAGTTGGACATTTGATCACTGAGAGAGGATGGATATCTGCGGAAACCTTAGCACTAAAACTGGGCATGAGGTCAGTTAGAGTGGCAGGGAAACTGTTAACTCAAATCCGTGAGTCTTTACCATTGGATTTTAGACTCTCCTTGGAAACACCTGATGTGGACAGTCCTCCTTTCTCAGAGATGACTCTCTCATTTGATACTGGAGAATGGCAGGAAACGGAGGGCAAATTGCTGTCTTTTAAAACCCCTGAACTGAGCTGTTTTGGTGACGCAGGAAAGAAGGCTCTTTATGGGTTGGTGTGTCAAGGTGACACATTTTCACACTCTTGAAAACGTGAAGGAGTCTAAGAAGCAAGAGTTTTTTGGATTGGGCGTCTCCCCTAAAGGCTGCTGGAGGACCCTGTACAAACCCCCTATTGAGAAAAGGTCTGGAGACCTTCAATGGAGGATAGTGCATGGTATAATAGCTACAAACAGACACAGAGCACACCTAGATCCACTAGTAGGGGAAGAGTGTTCTTTTTGTGGGCTGCAAGAAACAATTTTTCACTTGTTTCTTAATTGTTCGAGACTCCAGATTCTAAGTCCTATTTAAATTCTGTAATTCCACTATCTAAACACCAGAGGGATCTCGTGGTTTAGAAGTTTCAAGTTACGCCCTGCTTTCTGATTCCAGCTTGCATGAGTGCAAGTCCGCCATCCCGTGGCCGTTTCAGATAATGCGCTCTTATTGCTAATCTATTTCCTTGAGGTATTGAATTAGCTGTTTAAATTCTCGATAATTATTTGCATTTACAGCTTTGCTCGTGCGAATATTATTACAGGGAAACAAGAATTTTTCCTTCCTTTGACTGTTTACATTTACCTTGAGTTTGGTTCAAACATGATTTGAATTAAAATGTAATTGTTTAATAGTGGAAATCTAGATGTTTCAGGTCAACTACTGATTGACCCACTTAGAAGGTAAGCCATCTAGTGGCAGTCTCCTGTTAAATCGACTAACAGATCTCTGTCTTTTCCATTCTGTTTTGAATTGCATGTCCATTTTACCCTTTTTGATTAATCTCACCCTGTTTGATTAATTTCATAATTATTAATGATAACTTACAGCTATCATTGGTTATTATAGGATATTATTCAGATTTTCCTTTTAATTCTTAAATGCTTATTTTAAATTTTGATTTAAACTTCTGCTAGCCAGGTTAAGCACAGAGAGGCAGTACTTCCCCCCCTTGTGGTGAAAACCAGCTTCTTCTTCTCCCTTGTTTCATTCCTGTCTTTTATTTTTATTTTTATTATTTTTCTTCTCTCTTTTGGCTTAGGTTATTTTGATAATTACCATTATTATCATAATTCCTTTTTTTTTGTTTTAACATTATTAGGTAAAGCTGTTACCTCTCATTTCTACATATATATCTACTCAATTGATGTTAAACAAACAAAACCTTAATTAACTTTAAGTTTCTTTTGTTCATCCTTTGTGTATTTGATTGTAGAACTCCCTTGGTGATTGGACTGTCATCTCAGGTTTCCAGTAAGCAAGGCTGCCCGACCGGTGCCCGACCACTGGCTGCGAGTGAAACTCGGTTCATCTTGTCTCTGTCTGTTAGCGGCACGCAGAGGAGACATCAGCAATTTGGCACTCCAAAGGTTGTGTTAAAAGTCACAAGCTGTTTGAGAGGGCGCAACGCAAGAGTAACGGAGGACCGGGGACAGTGCGGTTGAGTGTTTGGGGAGCGCCGGAAAGGTTGACCAAGCCACTGGTTTCCACCTGAATGATTTCAATTCACCCAGGTGAACCAAATGTGATAAAACCCATCCACTTATTATAAGCCACAGAATATTAAATATTCCCCCGGATATATTTTATTGTATCACGTGCCATTTATCTGATGGCATGTGATCCAAACCAAAGCAACTACTACAAAGAACTCGTCAGGAACTTCGGAAGCCTAGTTCACATTCTCATCGCCTAGGCACGGCTCAGTGAACGGAGCAACATCGCGGAGGAGGCCTGGAAGGACCAGGCCCCAACCCAGAGTCATCTTGATCAGCTCCTCCTCGAGACCCAGAACCAGCGCGATAAAGAGGACAACACAGATCCAGAGCTACAGAAAGGAGTTGAAGGACTTCACAATGCCCTGCAAGATATTCGCCTCGACACAGATCAAAAAGAACAGCTGGAGAGAGAAGCCAGAAAAGAACTCAACAAAAAACTCCAGCAAGGTGACGCTCTCCTAAAAGGAGCAGAGACTGAACTGAAAGAAAGAGACTATAAAACCTGGGCCTGCAAAGCGGCCCGAGCTAAATTCAACAAGCTTATTCTGCAGAGAGACAAGCTCCAAGATGAACTTGACACTGTTCACACAGAACTGAGACAATCTCACAGATTACAGAGTGGCTGGATCAGAGAAACGCACACCACAAAGTTTCTCCTGGCCCGCCACCCCAACCCTTTCAGCCAAGAATCCAGAGCTGAAAAAGGGGGTGTAAGCTCACGGCTCAAGAAATCATCAGCCAGCTTACAAGAACACCTGTCAACAATGGAGGGAAGAGAACCCTTCCAGAGAACGCATGCCACAAAACCCTGCACTGCTCACAGAGAACTTGACAAGCTAGCCAGAAGCATCCCTACGTTCAATCCAGATCCTGCAGGAGGACATGACGTTCATGCTTCTTTACAAGCAATTGACTTTCATTTGCAAAACTGTCGCCAACGTGACAGATGTGAACACATTGTACCTGTTAAAAATCACTTCCAGCCGTGATGTGCATTGTTTTCTGGATCATCAACCAGAGACTGTCAAAGCGTACTACCAGCAACTGCTACAAACTTTGATTCTTGAATTCTCTGATCCAGACTCAGACCATGGGCTCCTTAATGCTATGGACCTCAAACAGGGCCGACTTGAAAACCCTTTCTATAGTCAGCTACGAAAAGCCTACTTCGGAGCATGCAACGAACCAGGTATGGAACAGGATGTCAACTTAAAAACTCTGTTCCTTCGAAACCTACATGCCAGGTGGAGTTTTCATCTCAGAGTCCCAGCGTGTCCGCGTAACATGACTACACAAGAGTTACAGAACTTAGCCCACAAAGCTTGCATCAAGCAAAAGACTATTTGTGAAAAGACTGTGCAAAACCCCAAAATCGCTGTCTCTGAGAACTGCTTAGAGTTAACCCTAGAGGGCGCCCTACAACACCACAGTCACAGACATTTTTACAGAGAGTCAATACCGTTCCAAGCCAGCAGAGGGCAACACAATCTTGGTGGTGCTCGTCCAATGCACCAGAGCGAGCGATTCTGGGACCGGCGACCCGAAAAGAGCCAATCCCCACCGTCCAGGACACAAAGCCCCGAGTGGAACCACTCTTGACATGACACTGGTAAGCTCAATCCTGAGCCCACGTCAAAAAACACAGTGCAGCCACGTCTGAGACAGCAGAGATCCTGAGGATGCTGAAAGAGCTTCTTCACATGAAAACTCGCAAGAAAGACAAGGAAAATGAGCCAAGCACCCAGAACACTGTCCGTCATCCACAGACCACAGAGCTAACTGTCACAGCGCAAGGTGACAGCATCACCCAAGCTCCACAGCTGACAGCTGCACACCCTGAACGAGACAGCACAGGTCCTCACACCAGGTACCACAAACACAAGGTACCAGAGAATGCTGTTTTGACTACCTGCCTTCGCAGCGAGCTACACAAGACCGGTCCTTACCACCCATCGATCGTCACACCTGCCCTGATGCCAACATTCCTGGGCAGCCTTGTCAAAAAGGGGGTGGGCCGAAAATGAGTCAGCATGGAAGACCTGATCGGCACAGGATTAAACCTGACGGTGATCTCATCTCACCTTTTAAAAAGACTCCAATTTGAAGCTAAGAGAAAAGACCGAACTCTTACACCTCAAACTTATGAACTGAATGTACAGGCATACAGACAGAATGACATCCGGTTTGAACAGGTTCTTTCCATTCACCTGACAATCGTTCTGATGAGGCTAGTACATCCCATGTATGTCTCACCAATGAACACTCATACATTTCTCATCGGCAAAGACCTGCTAGACCACTTTGACACTTTTCTGAATTTTAAACTGCTAAAAGACTTTGCTCAAGTGCGAGAACCTCTTTCCCTCCAGCCACACAGGTTGCTAAAGCCAGACTGTCAGGTCACAGAGGTCACGGGAACTCCCACAGAGCCAGACGGTCAGGTCACAGAGGTCACGGGAACCCCAGCTGCCAGCCATGAGTACAACACCGTAACGACAAGCTCAATTTCAAGCCTCTGTACCTTAGTCAACAAACAGGGTACGGTGGTACCAGCTTACCCCAAAGGGGTCGCTGTTTGGCTCAACCTGCAATGTGGTCAAACCGTAAACCACACGCTGGGTTTCTTCCAATCCTCACCTGAATGTGTGGAACTCGGACTCACACTTGAAGCCACACCCCTCACTGAAATTTCATCTTGTATAGTCTACATCCTGCACTGATACCCGAAGGGAGTACAAACAACACATTGTTCACTGCACCCTTCAAGTTTTTTGCTATCAAATCTGTCATGTCGGTGAGCAAAGACCAGGTATGCAGAATGGATCTGACAGATGACCAACACCTTGCAGTATACACAGTCTCCCACCAGAACGTCAGTGAGACTGATGAAGCTGCTACACCTCTCAATACCAAACTGACATTAACACTTGGCGACCGTCAGTTCACCTTCAACAGGTTTCTGTTCGACTATGCCAACTCACCATATGAATTCAACATCTGTTTGAACAAAGCCTGTACAGACTCTATGCTAGACTCAGTTCCGTGTGCCATCTTCCATGCTGTAAACAGAATGGTTTCAACACTGCAAACAACAAGCATGTCAAACACCAACACCTGTTCCAGCAATGTGATAACATCACAAAAACACACAATGTGACCGTGTTCTGGAGGAAGGTAAAAGGACACTCGAAGCTACTAAGTCTAGACAAGGACTTAAAAGATCAAACTGACACCCTTGCCAAAACTGGCACACTAAACAACATTCTGTGGTCACTCCCAACCCACCCACCCACATTCAAGGTTGAAGTGATTACACACAGCATAAGAACTTTACTAGCTAAACTGTCTACCTCAGAAACGCTTACGCTGGCTCCGTTGTCTACACAGACCAACATAGCGGACATGCGGGCTTCTGAAACCTCCATAATGACTTTGCTTTACCACCTCTCAGACCCCTCCATCCACCCTGGCAACCAGTCTACAGTCACTGACAACCAACGCCCCAGACCACTGCATGATATACAGAACATTCTGCGTGCACAGAACAATATTGTGGGTTGTGCACCATCTGACATCACAATGCCAGGGCTTGTAATGCCACGGAGCAAAAGGGGGATAATGCCAATATATTTCCATGACGCAGCATGTGCTGCACCACGCAGCACCATGCAGCACCAGAACCACTGACAAGACACTGAAGCAAGCGTCATGCCAGAAGCAAGATGTGGCAAAACATGAGCCAGGGCGAGCTAAACCCAGTCGCCCCCCACTAAGCAAAGAGGCTGCCCTGTCCAACCAAAGACAGCCCTCGTTTGTTTCTCCACTGTCATTGGTCACACCCTGACTCTTGGCGTGACTTTCATCCTATACAGGAGACTCAACTCATCTCGCAAACCTCTACAGCCAAATTCACGACAACTGTGGCTGGAGGTCTCCAATGGAATCCCCGGAAAGGGGGTGCCAAGTCAAAGACAACACCGAACCTCATCAAGCTGAATCCTCAGCTTCAGGAACCACCTGCTACATGACCATCACGATTCACCTGTCATCTGCCCATCCTGATGATTGCCGTCCGATGGTGTCCACACAGGGACTTCATCCGATGAAAAGGGGGAGGTGTAATGCATATGCAGATCATCGATTCATGGGTTAAATTCAGGCATATAACATGAATCCTTTTTACAATAAATGCCTGGCCTGACCTGGCGCCAGCCTGGCTGGACTTAAATTATTTACGATACCTCAAAGGAGACACGAAACCCCCGCCCACATTCCTGAACACACACACACAAGCACACACACACAAACAAACCTTTCTTAAGGTTCTGTATCTTCGTCATTTTATTAATATGTATTTTGAATGTTTGTGTATTGCATAAAAATGGTTAATCCTGTGTAAATGTTGCTGACTTATAAATTGGAAATGTGTCTCCTAATCTTAATGTTCTCAAATAGAACCATGGGTTGTAACCCCACTCCTTTGCAGCTCATAACACTTTATTAACACTCACTGGGAAACAGGGCAAGACATCTAACTCTTACAAAAGAATGGTAAAATGTACTCAAATGTAGTCTATATGTATATAGTATTGTTTTTCGGTACATTAGATGTTTCCCATATAAATGGGGACTATCTGCAGTTTTATCATGTGTTAATCAAATCTTTAAATGTGTGTAATTCTGCATTTGAATGTAACTTCATGTTTTGATCATTTATATATATTATTTTTGGTATCTGTTTAATCGTCATGCTTTGACAGACCCATTTATCTAAAGCAAAGTAATGAAAAATGTATGTAAGGATGCCCTGTAAGGAGTTATTGATAAATGCAATTGAGCTATTTTTCATAATCAATAATATGAATGTAACTGTCATATGAGATATATATTAATCATATTCCTGATTAATTATTAAAATTCCCTATATATCATTTGAGTTAATTATTATGTACAACCCAGTGCAGTTACACATCTAAACCAACAACATGTATGTTAGACCCTATAACGTCTAAGCTCCTAAAAGAGGTGCTTCCAGAAGTCATAGATCCTCTTCTGACTATTATTAATTCCTCATTGTCATTAGGATATGTACCCAAAACCTTCAAACTGGCTGTTATTAAGCCTCTCATCAAAAAACCACAACTTGACCCCAAAGAATAAGTTTTTATATATACCAATCTCGAATCTCCATTTTCTGTCCAAGATACTAGAAAAGGTGGTATCCTCACAATTATATTCCTTCTTAGAGAAAAATGGTATATGTGAGGATTTCCAGTCAGGATTTAGACTGTATCATAGTACTGAGACTGCTCTCCTTAGAGTTACAAATGATCTGCTTTTATCATCTGATCGTGGGTGTATGTCTCTATTAGTTTTATTGGATCTTAGTGCTGCGTTTGACACAATTGACCACGACATTCTTTTGCACAGATTTGAACACTGTGTTCGCATTTATGGAAGTGCAATAGCATGGTTTAAATCGTACTTATGTGACCGTCATCAGTTTGTAGCAGTGAATGAAGATGTATCATATCAATCACAAGTGCAGTATGGAGTACCTCAAGGCTCAGTACTAGGGCCGCTACTCTTCACGCTTTATATATTACCCTTGGGAGATATCATCAGGAAACATGGTGTTAGCTTTCACTGTTATACTGATGATACTCAGCTCTATATTTCTTCGGCCTGGTGAAACACACCAATTAGAAAAACTAATGGAATGCATAGTCGATATAAAAAACTGGATGACGAGTAATTTCTTACTGCTAAATTCTGAAAAACAGAGGTGTTAATTATAAGACATAAAAATTCTACTTGTAATAACCTAGAACACTGTCTAAAGCACTATTCGGACGGCACTAGTTTTCTAAACTACGTTTGAGTTTCGATTCTTACCACCTGACGTCTGTGATTTTCATGTACCAACTTGGACGGGACTAACATCTCCATGTTAATTACAGAGGTGGGAGGGTCTGTTTTGTGCATCTGGGCGTCACAGAGATCACGCACTCTGTATTCGTGCATTGCATTCATTCAGAATGATTGTCAGTAGTATTATTACACAATAAATACTAAATGGCTACTATAACAAAACCATGTTAATGTGTGGTTCCTTTAATTTGACTTGGTTTCCTTTTTTTATTTTATTAAATGTATTTAAAATCACCAAGTACGTCTGTGAAACACTTATTTCTCTAACGACCCCCTGTAAAACTAGTCCCGTCCGAATAGGGCTTAAGACATGATGGCTGCTCTGTCAATTCTTCGTCATCAGTTAGGAACCTAGGTGTGCTATTTGATCGCAATATTACCTTAGAAAAGCCACGTTTCTAGCATTTGTAAAACTGCATTTTTCCATCTCAAAAATATATCTAAAATACGGCCTATGCTCTCAATGTCAAATGCAGAAATGCTACTCCATGCATTTATGACCTCAAGGTTAAATTACTGTAATGCTTTATTGGGTGGTTGTTCTGCACGCTTAGTAAACAAACTACAGCTAGTCCAAAATGCAGCAGCAAGAGTTCTTATTAGAACCAGGAAGTACCATATTAACCCAGTATGTCAACACTGCACTGGCTCCCTATCAAACATCGTATAGATTTTAAAATATTGCTTATTACTTATAAAGCCCTGAATGGTTTAGCACCTCAGTATTTGAATGAGCTCATTTTACATTATAATCCTCTGTCTTCTACGTTCTCAAAAGTCAGGCAATTTGATAATACCTAGAATATCAAAATCAACTGCGTGCAGCAGATCCTTTTCGTATTTGGCGCCTAAACTCAGGAATAACCTACCTAACATTGTTCGGGAGGCAGACACACTCTTGCAGTTTAAATCTAGATTAAAGACCCATCTCTTTACCTGGCTTACACATAACATACTAATATGCTTTTAATATCAAAATCCGTTAAAGGATTTTTAGGCTGCATTAATTAGGTAAACCGGAACCGGAAACACTTACCATAACACCCTATGTACTTGCTACATCATTAGGAGAATGGCATCTACGCTAATATTTGTCTGTTTCTCTCTTATTCCGAGGTCACCGTAGCCACCAGATCCAGTCTGTATCCAGATCAGAGGGTCACTGCAGTCACCCAGATCCAGTACGTATCCAGACCAGATGGTGGATCAGTACTTAGAGAGGACCTCTACTGCCCTGAGACACAGCGGAGACCAGGACAACTAGAGCCCCAGATACAGATCCCCTGTAAAGACCTTGTCTCAGAGGACCACCAGGAAAAGACCAAAGGAAACAGATGATTCTTCTGCACAGTCTGACTTTGCGGCAGCCTGGAATTAAACTACTGGTTTCGTCTGGTCAGTGGAGAACTGGCCCCCCAACTGAGCCTGGTTTCTCCCGAGGTTTTTTTCTCCATTCTGTCACCGATGGAGTTTCGGTTCCTTGCCGCTGTCGCCTCTGGCTTGCTTAGTTGGGGTCACTTCATCTACAGCGATATCGTTGACTTGATTGCAAATAAATGCACAGACACTATTTAACTGAACAGAGATGACATCACTGAATTCAGTGATGAACTGCCTTTAACTATCATTTTGCATTATTGACACACTGTTTTCCTAATGAATGTTGTTCAGTTGCTTTGACACAATGTATTTTGTTTAAAGCGCTATATAAAAAAGGTGACTTGACTTGATAAAAAGGCCCTTTCGAACGTTGAGCCACAAAGAGAATATTAACAGGAATTTTGGAAATGTGAACATGTAAAACACATCTTGAGAAAAGAAATAGAATTAAGCTCGTTTTGACATCAATTATGTTGTTTAAGCTTAACTCTAGTTCCTTCCTAAATAGTAAGCCTATACTTACAACCTATAAGTGTACTAGACTATATCCATGACCCATTTGTTGCTCTGTAACACTTTGTTCATTTCATAGCTAAATTCTGGGTAGTTATCATAATTCACAGGCAGCTCCAGGTAACAGCCACATGTGTCAAGTCAAATCACTTTTTGTAGCAACCCTTGGATCCAAAAAAGAGAGTCTCGACTGATGCATAAGGTGTTCTTTACTTCGTTCGTCAAACCGGCATGACGTTCAGACTTTTAATTCATCACCTTAGCACCATGAAAACTGTATTGAAAACATACATACAACAATCATTTCACGCACTTGTTTTCACGTTTACAAGCATCATAAAGTACACAAACATTTAGATTGACAAACGTTAATTACACAGCAAAATAAAGCATACATATGTGCAATAATTTTATGAATGAAACATACCGTTCCTCGCTGCGCTCACCAAGGAATGCAAAACAATACAGGATAGCCCTTTCTTCCATCATGAAACGGGCGTCAAGTTGTTTAAGTTCATGTATAAACACAATCTCAGATAAAATCCATGTAAGCTCAAACACTGCTACGTATCATTCGCACCCGACAGCCACCTTAAAAGTTAATCTTCAAGAGAGTTGGGATCATTTATTCCATCTACTGTCAGTGGGCGGCTATTAACCATGGCCATGGCCTCATAAAAGAGTGTCCTAAGGGAAGAATCATCAAGCCTACCCAAACTTTGGGTCAAAGTAGCATCCAACACACTTTGAACAGTGCGTATTTTACGCTCCCAAACTCCACCAGCATGGCTTGCTGACGGGGCATTGAAGACAAACTCACACTGTTACTCAGCCAGAAACATTTCCAAAGCCTGGTTGTCACACTGTTTAAGTGCCTCTTTCAATTCATTCCTAGCTCTTATGAAATTCCTGCCTTGGTCACTGTACAGTTGGCACACTACTCCTCTTATGCTGATGAGACACCGTAAAGCATTGATAAATGAGTTAGTGGGTAGATCTTCTAACGTTTCAATGTGGACAGCTCGGGAATAGAAAGAGGTAAATATCAAGCCGTACCTTTTGTACTTCTTCCTACACCTTTTAATGACAAATGGTCCAAAGCAGTCCATTCCAAAATATGTAAAAGGGGCAGATGCTTCAACACACTCTTTAGGAAGCTCAGCCATGCGCTGCTCTTCTACCGGACGCCTCAGCTTCCTGCACTGAACACATGTGTGAATCAATTTCGCAACCAACTTGCTGCCACTGATGATCCAGTATCCATTTGCTCTAAGCTCCATTTGAGTTTGACTTCGGCCTTGATGTCATACTTGTGAATGAAAGTGTGACAATACAAGCTGTGTGATATGACTTTCTTTAGGTAGAATGCACGGATGCCTGAATTCTTCACTAAGCGATGAATGTTTTAATCTTCCACCAACACAAAGTATGCCCTCCTTAAGAATGGGATCAGGACTAAAAAGGGAACTAGAACATGGAAGACTTTCCCCTGTTCCAAGCGCCTTTATCTCTCGACTGCATGCTTGCTGTTGGACAAGTTTTGTCACTGCTTTAGCAGCACTCTCACGCTCTTTGACAGTCACAACATCAGTTTGACACTTTCGTGCAGGCATTAGTCTTTTAATTCTTGCCACTACCTTAAGGAGCGTTGTCCAAGAGGATAAACAAGACAGGCGATCAAGCATATTCATGCAATCAGCCACTCTTATTGCAAATGCCTAAATTATTTTAACCTCTGGGTCACCAACCAACAGGTCAGATGACGAAGTAGGTTCCAGGTGGACCTCTTCCTTCCACAAAAATTCAGGACCTGATAGCCAGGTTGTTGATAAAATGTCTGATGCACGGAGCCCCCTAGAGGCGTGATCCGCTGGGTTTTCAGTTGTATCAACATAATGCCATGGGCTCTGATTGCTGTACTCTCGTATAAGCTGAACACGATTCGCCACAAAGATATGAAATCTCTGTGCTTCATTGTTGATGTATGCTAGAGTGACTTGAAAATCTGTCCAGAAGAATTCCTCATCAATCTTCATATTTCACCAAAACACTCAATCTGGCTGCAACCACAGCAGCTGAAAGTTCTAAACGGGGAATGCTTGTGATCTTTGATGGTGCAACTCTAGCCTTCGCCATGGTGAAACTGCAGTGAACTTTGTTCCTGACATCCTTATATCAAAGGTAAGAACATGCACCATAGCCTATACTGCTAGCATCTGCAAAGTGGTTCAATTCTACACCCACAAACTTGCCAAAGTCTTGTGAGTGATAACATCTTGGGATCCTGACTACTTTAAGGCCTCGAAGACCAACCTTCCATTCTTCCCACCATAAGAGCAAATCCTCAGGAAGCAGATCATCCCATCCAATGCTCCGATGACATAGTTCCTTCAGAATGCACTTTCCACTTAAGACAAATGGAGCCACAAAGCCCAGATGATCATACAAGGAAGCTATGACTGATAGAATGCCACAGGGTGTGTCTGGCCTGTCTTTCATATTTATGTCAAAACTGAAACTGTCACTTTCAATCAACCACTGAATCCCCAGTGCATATTCTATTGAGGCTGAATCAGGATTAAGGTCAAAATAATTGACCCTTGATGCTCTTTCGGATGCCTCAACGCAATAAAGGTCCTCATTTTCATTCGAATTGAATTTATGAAGTCGTAGGCCTCCTCTTTTACACAGCTATTGAGCTTCAACTATCAGTTCACAGGCCTCCTTAAGTGTGGGAACACTCACAAGCCCATCATCAACATAGAAACTATTTTCAACAAATGCCGCTGCAGAGGGATAGTGTGCTTTGTATTGCTGTGCAAGGTATTTCAGGCCAAAGTTAGCGCACCCTGGAGAGGAAGCAACTGCCATCTGATATTCCTTAGGCTCATGATCAAGGTCTCCATGTTCCCACCATAGAAACCTCAGGTAACTGCGATTGCAAGAAGAACTGATGGAACATCCTTTCAAAATCGCAGATAATGGCCACCTTCTCCATTCTGAAATGACAGAGAACTCCCACCAAAGAATTAATCATATCGGGGCCTATCAGCAAAGTATCGTTCAACGAGATGCTACGAAATTTAGATGAACAATCAAAGACAACTCTCAATTTGCGAGGCTTCTTAGGGTGGTACACACCGTGGTGGGGCATGTAACAAACAACATCCCCGACAGATGCCTCAGGGGCTGACTCTGCATCACCTTTGATGATCACATCCTTCATGAATGCCTTGTAATCACCATAAAACTGTTGATTGGCTTTGAACTTCTTCTTTAAGTACTGCAAGCAAATTATAGCCAGCTTCTTATTGTTAGGTAACGATGGGGGATTTTGGCCTTTAAATGGTAGAGGCATCTCCAAATGACCATCCTCTTTCTGCTGAATGTTTTGCTAAGTATTTGTATAAAGTGCACATCGTCTTGAGAACCACATTTACCCTCAGAATTCCTCTCGTTGAACTCAGACTCCAGAACCTTCAAGATGTCTGCTTCTGATGGAACTGGAATCTCTCTCACTGCAACCCTATGTATGAATCTTTGACATCCCTGCCTATCCAAGTGGGTATTAGCTGATCCTATGATACTCCCTCCCAGCTGGGCCTTCTGTGCAAATGGTTCATTCTCACCACCAAGGATGACTTCAAGGGGGGCTAAAGCTGAAGGACAATCATAGCCGATCAACAGTCCCACTGCAGTCTTGAAGAGATTAGTTATTTGCAAGATGTTTAAGGTGAGGCCACTGCAATGCAGTGGTTCTGGTTGGTATAAAAGACTTTTCAACAGGAATAAATTCACGTGTGTATGATGCCGGAACTGTATGTGAGTTTCAGAATGAAAGCGACGAACTAGCAAACGACACACACTTTTACTGGCTATAACAGTGTCTACAGCAGCCATTGTGCTAAGCTTCAACTGTAAAGGTTGAGAAACCACATCCAGCTCTCTGACAAGGTCTTCCAAAACAAAACATGAATCCCTCTGGGTGTCAAGAAGAGCATAGGTTAGAATTTCCTTCTGAGGTTCTTTCATAGACGACAAGAAAACCTGAACAATACTTGAGGTAGCAGAAGAATTTTGAGTTACTACATGGGACAAAACTTTGCAGACTTGCTGATTTTCTTGTCCTTCACTGAAATCAGATGGAACTTATCTTTGTTTCACCGGATCTCTTCTCTCTCTCTTCATGTAAACAGGCCACAGACATGCTGCATTTTACGATCTTTAGTTATATGTCCCTTATTCAAACATCCAAAGCATAAATAATTTTTATGTATGAACACCTTTTTATCTCCCATAGACTTGGCAGCAAAGACTGGGCACTTAGCAATGCCGTGCAGCTCATCGTTACAGACAGGACATAGCAGCTTTGGTTTGAAGGGAGACAAACTTTCGGACTTAAATTCATGATATCTTGTTTGGGCACTTGTACTGAGGGCCTTTGCCCTCTTGGGGAACTTTTCATCTACTGAGCTGGAGCTCAAGAAGGAAGAAGTAATGGGATTACAGGCTATACGGGCTTCCTTTTGCAAAAACTTAGTAAAGTGTTTAAAGATTGGATATTCTCCAGATGCATCAAGCTGCTCCACTACAATTCGGCTCCATTTGCGGACAATCCAGTCTGGTCATTTTTTCAAAAGCTTATGATTTTCTTCACAATCATTTAGAATAGACAATCCTTTGACATGGTGCATAGCTTCTACACAGCTCTTTAAAAAGTCTGCAAAGTCTCTAAGTGCCAGAGAATCATTAGGACTAATTTTAGGCCATTTCATCAGCTTATCTCGAAACGCTTTCTGCACGATGAATGGATTGATACCTGTCCTTTAAAACTGCCCAAGCACCTTCATATGCATCCTCAGAGCTCCGGTAAAAGAATCCTTCCGCAGACTTCCATGCTTCTCCTGAGAGGTAGCTTTTCAGGTAGAGCATTTTTTCACTAGCAGAGATAGGTTTCCTGTCAATTAGAGTTGAGAACGACATCTGAAAGTCAACAAATTTCAAAGGATCACTAGTAAACATGGTTGGTTCAGGAACAGGCAGACGATTTAGACTTAATGAGCTTACAATTGCTTCAGCAAGGTTGGCTGTTACACTCTGAGATGATGGCTGTGATTGGAACAGTGAGACTCCAGTATCTAGTTGTCTGTTTGAATATGTAGCAGGAGTGGTTCTGACAACAGAAGCTCTATTAGGTTCTCCCACCATGTTCTCCACATCACCTTCCAGTTTATTGTATGTTCTAACTCGGGCTGCAGCCACTTTCACATCCACACTCGCATCATTTTAAGCTTTGTTTTGTCCTCTTCTAAATTCAACTCCACTTCTGCTTGTTTCTGCCTCGTTTCTATCAGTATTTGTGATTCATGGAGTTTCCATTCCCTTTCCAGCTTAATAAGTTTGGCCTGTTGAACTTGTATCTCTTCAAAAGACTTTGCCTGTTCTAATTTGGCTGCGAGATCTGCTTCAGCATCTGCTCGCTTGCTGGAAGCTTTAGAGCTTGTAATTGACGGGTTAGCTAATTTTATGGATTCTTCTGAAATAACACTTTCAGTGCTTGTCCCACCAAAGACAGATTCATATTCTTCACGACTTAAAATCATTTGCACTCTTTCTTTTTCAGCTTCCCTTTTAAAGGTCTCTTGAACTAGACTTACATCAAGCCGTTTACTCACAAGCAGTAAACTTAGAGGTGGAGGCTAAACACACCTAAATGCCGTTTACGCACCTCCCAAAATTCGGATATAGCGTTTACCTACCTCCAAAGTGCGTTTATCCACCTCTAAATTGAGTTTATCCACCTCTAAATAGCTTGCAGTTCCTATGACATTTTACATTAATCTTATGTCGTTTTAGTTTCATATTGTTCATTATTAGTTTCATAGGTTGTTTGTTGTAGATGAAGTCTTTCATATTGCGCTGCAACTTGTCAGTGTTGACCAATTGCTTGCAGTGTTGCCAGTAGTGGGAAGTTCGGATCATTTGCTGACTTGGATCTTTGAGTCTCGTTCAGCAAAATGAACTAATATTTTCTCTTCCCGTCTCTATGGGACTGACATGAAGAATAAAAGACTCGGACCTCACCTGTCGATTCAGAACCAAAATGTTGTGTAATGCGCATGTGCGGTCAACACAAAATGAACGAATCACTCTCTGAGACAACTCGGTAGTCCTGAGTCATATTAACGATTTGTTCAAAATGAACGACACGCAACAGACTGCATCAAGATTTAAAAATGGATATCCGGAAATTAATAATAATAATAATAATAATAATAATAATAATAACGTTCGTTATTTTGAATAGAAATCATCACTCATACAGCACCCATTCATCTCATCTCCGGTTTATTTGTGTTTGTATACATACAATATCCATGATCCGCCAGGGCTGTAGTCCAATGGTAGGCACATTTGAAGAGATAATAATTTTATGACATGTTTGTAAAATATTTCGTCATACAGAATAACATTTCTATTCATTTTACACTGATTTATGCGATCTGAAGAGCTAAAACAGCTAACAGAGCTAGCGATTACTCTCCTCTTATTGATTCACGTCAGCTATGACATCAGTGCAATTTCATTAGTTTGTAAAGCTGTCAATCATCTCACGTGAACCACGTGACCAAAAGGATGTCCTTCTGCAATGAAGCTGCCTGTGTCATTGCAGTCTGTGTCATTGATAAAATATACAGTATTGTTCAAAATAATAGCAGTACAATGTGACTAATCAGAATAATCAAGGTTTTTAGTATTTTTTTTTTTGTTACGTGGCAAACAAGTTACCAGTAGGTTCAGTAGATTGTCAGAAAACAAACAAGACCCAGCATTCATGATATGCACGCTCTTAAGGCTGTGCAATTGGGCAATTAGTTGAAAGGGGTGTGTTCAAAAAAATAGCAGTGTCTACCTTTGACTGTACAAACTCAAAACTATTTTGTACAAACATTTTTTTTTTCTGGGATTTAGCAATCCTGTGAATCACTAAACTAATATTTAGTTGTATGACCACAGTTTTTTAAAACTGCTTGACATCTGTGTGGCATGGAGTCAACCAACTTGTGGCACCTCTCAGCTGTTATTCCACTCCATGATTCTTTAACAACATTCCACAATTCATTCACATTTCTTGGTTTTGCTTCAGAAACAGCATTTTTGATATCACCCCACAAGTTCTCAATTGGATTAAGGTCTGGAGATTGGGCTGGCCACTCCATAACATTAATTTTGTTGGTTTGGAACCAAGACTTTGCCCGTTTACTAGTGTGTTTTGGGTCATTGTCTTGTTGAAACAACCATTTCAAGGGCATGTCCTCTTCAGCATAGGGCAACATGACCTCTTCAAGTATTTTAACATATGCAAACTGATCCATGATCCCTGGTATGCGATAAATAGGCCCAACACCATAGTAGGAGAAACATGCCCATATCATGATGCTTGCACCTCCATGCTTCACTGTCTTCACTGTGTACTGTGGCTTGAATTCAGAGTTTGGGGGTCGTCTCACAAACTGCCTGTGGCCCTTGGACCCAAAAAGAACAATTTTACTCTCATCAGTCCACAAAATGTTCCTCCATTTCTCTTTAGGCCAGTTGATGTGTTCTTTGGCAAATTGTAACCTCTTCTGCACATGCCTTTTTTTTAACAGAGGGACTTTGCGGGGGATTCTTGAAAATAGATTAGCTTCACACAGACGTCTTCTAACTGTCACAGTACTTACAGGTAACTCCAGACTGTCTTTGATCATCCTGGAGGTGATCATTGGCTGAGCCTTTGCCATTCTGGTTATTCTTCTATCCATTTTGATGGTTGTCTTCCGTTTTCTTCCACGTCTCTCTGGTTTTGCTCTCCATTTTAAGGCATTGGAGATCATTTTTGCTGAACAGCCTATCATTTTTTGCACCTCTTTATAGGTTTTCCCCTCTCTAATCAACTTTTTAATCAAAGTACGCTGTTCTTCTGAACAATGTCTTGAACGACCCATTTTCCTCAGCTTTCAAATGCATGTTCAACAAGTGTTGGCTTCATCCTTAAATAGGGGCCACCTGATTCACACCTGTTTCTTCACAAAATTGATGACCTCAGTGATTGAATGCGACACTGCTATTTTTTTGAACACACCCCTTTCAACTAATTCAACTAATTGCCCAATTGCACAGCCTTAAGAGCGTGCATATCATGAATGCTGGGTCTCATTTGTTTTTTGAGAATCTACTGAACCTACTGGTAACTTGTTTGCCACGTAGCAATAAAAAAATATACGAAAAACCTTGATTATTCTGGTTAGTCACATTGTACTGCTATTATTTTGAACAATACTGTATGACAAAAGACAAAAGTAAAAAAATATATTTGATTCCAGCTTGTTAAATGTGAATATGTTCTAGTGTCTTCTCTCCTTTGTGCAGAGGTGTCAAGTAACGAAGTACAAATACTTCGTTACTGTACTTAAGTAGAAATTTGGGGTATCTATACTTTACTTGAGTAATTATTTTTCAGCCGACTTTTTACTTCTACTCCTTACATTTTCAGACAAGTATCTGTACTTTCTACTCCTTACATTTTAAAAATAGCTTCGTTACTGCTATTTCATTTTGGCTTGTTTTCATTCCGGGTGTCATCATTCAAAAAAAAAAAAAAAAAACTATAGTATCCAGATAAATCGCGCCATCCGGAAGCAGTGAATTTGATTGTGGTTGGATGAGAAGTATAAACATATACCATTCTGACACCCTATTGGTTTGTACGTGATCCATCGCACCTGCACATGACACAAATCACATCACACTCCAGCAAGGACATAGCCAGTTTTGGGCTCGTTTATCAAAAAATATATATTTCTTAAAAGTAGGGTTGGGTTTGGAACCGGTATCCGATCGCCTCAGAGTCAGTCCCCTTAAATTTCACATGAAACCAGCGTCAGACCGGTCTCCTCCCGTCTTTCAGCGCGCTCTTCAATCCACAGAGGCGCAGACCGCGAATGGAGCAGCGCATGCGCACTTAAATAAACAGAGGACACAAGGTATGTGTTTAATAAACAATCACTCGGTTTCTCATCTGTAAAGTTTTCGCTCATCACACCACAGCCGTTTCCTCCAGCGAAAATCTAGCCCTTAACACATATGAACGAACACATACTTTAATTACACTTATTTAAATATACTTAATTTAATCATACGTACTTTATACATACACTACTGTGCAAAAGTCTTAGACACGTTAGTATTTTCACTTAAAAGAATGGTGTTCGGCCAGTAATTTATATATATTGCTGTAGTGTGTCAGTATAAAATATCAGTTTACATTTCCAAACATTCATTTTGCTGTTGTCAAGCTGCTTGTTCATTCAAAATCGCACTAGATTATTATTAAAATTAATGGCAAACTGATATTTCCTACTGACACACTGCAGCAAAAGATATAAATAACTGGCTTAAAACCCTTTTTTGGGGTGAAAATACTAATTTTGCACAGTACTGTATTTTAAAAACGACATTTTTGCTACTTTATAAAGAATGAGCATACAGTAATTCACAGAACTGATAAAAGACAGTGACAGACAGCACTCATCTTAACTAAATATCAGAGTGATTGACAGAGATACAGTAGAAATATTATGTGTGGTTTTGTATTAAATAATGACCCAGATTGTGAAATACGTTTATTAGCCTTAGATTAAGGGAAGCACAACTTGGGAAATGAGAGCATCCAAGCTGAAAGCTATGGATTTATTTTAAATATTTGTAATGTTCTTTAAAGTTATCCATAGTTTTTTTTGTGGTTCTTTTTTTTAAAGGGGGGGTGAAATGCTATTTCATGCGTACTGAGTTTTTTACACTGTTAAAGAGTTGGATTCCCATGCTAAACATGGACAAAGTTTCAAAAATTAAGTTGTACGTTTGAAGGAGTATTTTTGTTCCCAAAATACTCCTTACGGTTTGTCACAAGTTTCGGAAAGTTTTTTTTCGAGTATGGCTCTGTGTGACGTTAGATGGAGCGGAATTTCCTTATATGGGTCCTAAGGGCACCTCTGCCGGAAGAGCGCGCGCTCCCGTATAGCAGAGCGCACTAAGAGGCTGAGAACAGACACTGATCACTGATCAGAGCGAGAGCGTCGCGAAAAGTCACAAAAGAAGTGTTTTTGGTTGCCAGGGCAAGACAACCCTGCACAGATTACCAAAGAAAAAACAGCATTAAGGGACCAGTGGATGGAGTTTATTTTTACAGAGCATCAACGGAATTGTGTAAGTGTTTTTGTTTGTTCCCTGCATTTCGAAGATGCTTGTTTTACAAACAAGGCCCAGTTTGACTCCGGATTTGCGTATCGTTTATTTCTTAAGGATGATGCAATCCCAACGAAAAAGGGTCACGATCGTGTGTTGGAACCGCAGGCGGTGAGTAAAACTGCTTCAAATATCTCTGCCTCCTTGTTAGTGCGTCCGCCTCCCATGCCGGAGACCGGGTTCGAGCCTCGCTCGGAGCGAGTCGTTGCTGCTGCTGCTCTCGTTCAGTTTCAGCCTCGGGATCTGATTCTGGATCATAAATAAACGGCTGAATCTGACTGTAAGCCATAGATTGTTTTGGATGATGTTTTTTTTCCTCAAGGTAATGTCACAGCTTCCACATGCTCTCAACGCAAAAGCCTACTCGCGCTCGTGATTCTTTAGCTCCGCCCACACGTCACGCCTCCAGCCGCTTGTGTTTTTCCGGGAAAAATCGGTACAGACTATCTTTCTCTTATGAATATAATAAAACTAAAGACTTTTTGGAGTTATGAAGGATGCAGTACTACTCTATAGGTACTCAAGATTAACAGGATATTGAGTGAAAACGAGCATTTCACCCCCCCTTTAAAGTATCGGTTCAGGCACTGTTTAGGAGTACCGTTTTAAAAGTATCGAAAAGGCACTGGACCCTACTTAAAAGTTATTATTTCTCACTGGCTCATTTACCAAATGAGGGCTTTTTCTTCGTCCTCCACAAATTAAGCTACTGTAGGTAGTTCGGTAGCGAGACGTTTGAATAAATTAGCATTTTCGATTGACGATGCGATTGACAATGTTGTGATAGGCTTTACCAACTTTGTAACTCGTTCCCCCCCCCCCGAACACTGGACATAGCAGACGTATGTACCGAATACAAGAAGCTATCAATCAAGAAGGTATCAGGATTATGACTTATTTTTCAGTTTTAGTTTTTGATTAATCACTTGGAATAATCATTCATTTTGACAGCACTATAATGTTTATTGTAAATAGACAGCCATACAAGTGTAATTGTTACTAAGCCTGCACCAATGTTCTTGTCCATTGCCCTCGCAGATTCCTGCAGCTAAGTTTGGATGTACATTTACATTCCATTAAGGGTTATTGATGACATACCTCTAAAGTTTGACTTTTTGCACCATAACAATACTTATTGGCAACTAGTCATCATATCTCTAGTCCTTTAATGTATTTGCATTGTACTAAAGTGCGTTCATTTTAAATGGGCATATATGCGGCTGATGAAGACCTCAAGGTCGAAACGTTGCTTGATTAAATTCCTCTGGAGCAGTAGTTTTCAGTGTTCAGACTTCACTTCTTTATATGTCTATATCATTCAGTTGTCTTGCACCTGCGTCCTAATTGGATGTTTGGGATGTGCACACCATTTTTGTATTTTCATACAGTATTGTTCAAAATAATAGCAGTACAATGTGACTAACCAGAATAATCAAGGTTTTTAGTATATTTTTTATTGCTACGTGGCAAACAAGTTACCAGTAGGTTCAGTAGATTGTCAGAAAACAAACAAGACCCAGCATTCATGATATGCACGCTCTTAAGGCTGTGCAATTGGGCAATTAGTTGAAAGGGGTGTGTTCAAAAAAATAGCAGTGTCTACCTTTGACTGTACAAACTCAAAACTATTTTGTACAAACATTTTTTTTTTTCTGGGATTTAGCAATCCTGTGAATCACTAAACTAATATTTAGTTGTATGACCACAGTTTTTTAAAACTGCTTGACATCTGTGTGGCATGGAGTCAACCAACTTGTGGCACCTCTCAGCTGTTATTCCACTCCATGATTCTTTAACAACATTCCACAATTCATTCACATTTCTTGGTTTTGCTTCAGAAACAGCATTTTTGATATCACCCCACAAGTTCTCAATTGGATTAAGGTCTGGAGATTGGGCTGGCCACTCCATAACATTAATTTTGTTGGTTTGGAACCAAGACTTTGCCCGTTTACTAGTGTGTTTTGGGTCATTGTCTTGTTGAAACAACCATTTCAAGGGCATGTCCTCTTCAGCATAGGGCAACATGACCTCTTCAAGTATTTTAACATATGCAAACTGATCCATGATCCCTGGTATGCGATAAATAGGCCCAACACCATAGTAGGAGAAACATGCCCATATCATGATGCTTGCACCTCCATGCTTCACTGTCTTCACTGTGTACTGTGGCTTGAATTCAGAGTTTGGGGGTCGTCTCACAAACTGCCTGTGGCCCTTGGACCCAAAAAGAACAATTTTACTCTCATCAGTCCACAAAATGTTCCTCCATTTCTCTTTAGGCCAGTTGATGTGTTCTTTGGCAAATTGTAACCTCTTCTGCACATGCCTTTTTTTTAACAGAGGGACTTTGCGGGGGATTCTTGAAAATAGATTAGCTTCACACAGACGTCTTCTAACTGTCACAGTACTTACAGGTAACTCCAGACTGTCTTTGATCATCCTGGAGGTGATCATTGGCTGAGCCTTTGCCATTCTGGTTATTCTTCTATCCATTTTGATGGTTGTCTTCCGTTTTCTTCCACGTCTCTCTGGTTTTGCTCTCCATTTTAAGGCATTGGAGATCATTTTAGCTGAACAGCCTATCATTTTTTGCACCTCTTTATAGGTTTTCCCCTCTCTAATCAACTTTTTAATCAAAGTACGCTGTTCTTCTGAACAATGTCTTGAACGACCCATTTTCCTCAGCTTTCAAATGCATGTTCAACAAGTGTTGGCTTCATCCTTAAATAGGGGCCACCTGATTCACACCTGTTTCTTCACAAAATTGATGACCTCAGTGATTGAATGCCACACTGCTATTTTTTTGAACACACCCCTTTCAACTAATTCAACTAATTGCCCAATTGCACAGCCTTAAGAGCGTGCATATCATGAATGCTGGGTCTCATTTGTTTTTTGAGAATCTACTGAACCTACTGGTAACTTGTTTGCCACGTAGCAATAAAAAAATATACGAAAAACCTTGATTATTCTGGTTAGTCACATTGTACTGCTATTATTTTGAACAATACTGTATATGCGGCTGAAACAGGAATCCTAGTGCATCCCAAATTTTTCAACATGAACATTTTAATATAACATTATAGTCATTATGGCCTATGGCCTTTAGAAAAATGTTTTTTTGAGGTAGTGTACAATAGGCCCCTGTGGTGCGGCCTAAGCTTTTGTTCTTAATGGCATTTTTTCCCCCTTACATTACTTTTACTTTTATACTTTAAGTAGTTTTTTAAACCAGTACTTTTACACTTTTACTTGAGTAAAAAGCTTGAGTTGATACTTCAACTTCTACAAAAGTCTTTTTAAACCCTAGTATCTATACTTCTACTTGAGTAATGAATGTCAGTACTTTTGACACCACTGCCTTTGTGACAGTAAAATGAATATCTTTGAGTTGCGGAAAAAATGAGACATTTAAGGACCATTCCTGGACTTTTGGGGAAACACTGATCCACATTTTTCTGACGTATTATAGACCAAACAACTTACCGATTAAATGAGAAAATATTCAACAGATTAATCAACTATGAAAATAATACCAAATCCCTAATCATTACGTACAAGTGCATTGCATTGGAACCCCTGGATATAAGCCTCCCTCTGTATTCCTCTTTAAAAAAAATGTTTTATCATTTAGTAAACTTAGACAGATTTCAACCTTATTTTTCCTTCTTGAGTCTCTTTAACATGAACTTAGATTAATGTATGAATTGAATAGTGATTGTGTGACCTAAATGAGGGAACAACCAGTGATACCCTTGGTAGTAATATCAAATGATAGCCTATAGCGATGTCATCAGGATACACATACACCGGTAGGCAGTGGCCCACCTTACCGTGACCACGATGTGGAATTTATGGTTTACCCCCCTCTTTTTTTTACCACTACACCTCTGCTCACAAGGTCACATATTTCTGTTGTCAGTGTGTTACAAGCACCCAATTTCTACACAATCTCTGGTGTGCTAAGAGAATTGCGTTGAAGTGGCTCATAATTTTGTATGCACTCTGAATGTGTAGGTTTATTTTATCAAGATCCTCCTTCAAACAGAATTTCTTAAGCCTGGATCTATATTCTCGTGCGATCTGCTTCCAAGATTCATTAGCTTTTAAAAATGCCTTTAGGTGCCTTTTAGCTTCCTCTTCACGCATTTGTTTGCCCTTTTCTGTATGTTTTCGTTCACAAGAGACTGTTTCTTCTGGGCATTTGGATTTCTCTTCTGACATGTTTGTATCACCAATTCATTTATTTCTAGATTAAAGTGATTCAGGGAGCTGCTTATAAGATGGTGATATAACCTAATGCTGTTCACTTCAAATATTAAGATAGACCTACACGAAATGAAAATTAAATACCCAAAGAAAACCACTTTAATATTCAAAACAGCTTAATAAGAATTAGAATGTCTAAAGTTAACTTTTGAGATGTAAAAACTCAATATCATATGATTTCATCACATTTCACAAGTTAAGATTTAGAATAATCCATTAAACATTTCATATGTGTAGCCTTTTCAGATATTTCACAATTAATTCACAAACACGAAAGCCTTATGACTTGAATCAATCAGGATATAAACATATAAGTATAAACAGCTCAGTTGTATTTTTTTTTTCGATAACCAGTCTCTCACTGCATCTGTAGTCTCTGTTAGATGTGCCACTGACTTACGACCTTGCTTTAATGTGTGGAACAAACAATGGCAACCTCAGGAACGAAGATGACGTGTCACGCAGCATAGCATATGACACGGATGTAGCATCGAGTTTTCACTGTAGCAGCCCTTGGATCCAAAAAAGAGAGTCTCGACTGATGCATAAGGTGTTCTTTATTTCGTTCATCAAACCGGCACACTGTACACAGGAGATGGCAGACATATGGCATCATGTGGGTGAGCGGTTTGCTGATGTCAACGTCGTGGATCAAGTGGCCCATGGTGGCGGTAGGGTTATCCCTCACTTCTCCATCGACTGCCATCAGTGATGTCATCAGGAGCTGGCTCAGAAGTAAATGTGGTTCTTATGTTGTTACATTTGTCATCATGGGTACATATGAGTTCTCTGTCCTTTTCTATGAATATTTGATCTTTGCCATATATATTTTTCTCCCGTTGCAAATTGTAGGGGTAAATCCAGACTCTATGGGCCCACAATGATCATAATCTTACTCTGAGGTCCAGCACCAGTTGTAATTATAACCATGTGAGCCACAGGAGTGGTCTGAGCGACAGGACTTGTCTTTATAGGTGACATCCACGTCTGGCGAGCAGTAGTCCCAGCCGTTGGCAGTTTGGCACCAGTAATAATCACCATAGTCAAAATATTGGCATTCATCCATGCAAACTTCATTATATTTAGACAGATTAACATCTTCAGTTCTACATGCCCGCAGTTACCCCAGCTCCCCCCCTTCAGCCAGCACCAGTTGTAGTTTTCACCATGCTTTCCACAAGGACTGTCATCTTTACACTGATTGTTGTTTTAATCTGTGTTTTCAGATGGTGAGCAGTAATCCCTAAGTAGTATGGCACCAATAATAGCCTTGATTTCTTTGGTCACAGCAGTCGTAACACAGAGATCCATAATAAGATGCATAATGATCCTTGTCAACCATCACCAGCCCACAGTATCCCCAATGAAATTCATACATTTTGCACCAAAATGTAATCTCCGCTTTTCCCACACCAACTGACAAAGGAGCTCTCTCTTCCCCAGTAATCCACGTTTTCCTGAGGTGAACAGTACATTGTCTGGTATTTTCCATCTTTGTAAATTGTTTTGCACATGGTACTCGCCACCATCAGCTTTGCAGTCTTCTATACACTTTGTCCCAAGATAAGTG
This sequence comes from Carassius auratus, assembly GCF_003368295.1. Taxonomy (NCBI): domain Eukaryota; kingdom Metazoa; phylum Chordata; class Actinopteri; order Cypriniformes; family Cyprinidae; genus Carassius; species Carassius auratus. Next base: position 334,226 of record NW_020523344.1, read on the forward strand.
AAAAAAGCTTTCCCATCACTTAGTCATGATGAACAGAACAAGATGAGCAGAACTAAAGAGGTGTTTAGATATGCCATTTTTTCCGTAAAGATGAGACTTAAGAAAGAAGAGGGAACATTCATATTTGGCTTGAGCATCAGTGTTCCCCCATGCAAAAGATTTCCTATTAAATGTATTACATTAATACTTGAAATTCAATAAGCATGTAGTACATTTACAAATGTACTATTAACAATTGAATTTAAAGTAAAATTTTAATGCATTAAATAGGACTTTTTTTTCCACTGGGGTTGAGAAGTAATAAAACATTACCAGTAGTAACACGTAAGCATAACAATCCAAAAGGTTTTTCATAAAGTCAAAAATTAAGAACCCAACTAAAGCAAACACTGATCTCCATAATTATGACATCAACCCAAACTGTTGTTGTCTATAAATTATGAAATAGTCAGTCTGGTTGGTAATATGTAAAGTTGGTAATGGTTTTTGAGAAGCCTGCTGAGATCTGGAGAAATTTTATGTATTTTATTTTCAGTTGATTATCTGAAGCTGAAGTCAGTTGTAGTTGTGTTTGTCTCAGTTAATCAGTTATCTTTGACACTGTATCAGAGGTGGATAGTGACTAAGTCAATTTGCTTGGGTAATTTACTTAAGTACAGTTTTTCATACTTTTACATAAGCATTTTATTTTCTGGATACTTGTGACTTCTACTTCACCACATTTGAAAGATGCATATAGTAATTTTTACTCTACTACTTTTGTATAATTTTTTTTGTAGTGTCATGTGTGGTGAAGTTCAGTGCTTTAACCAATTTTTTTAAACACTGATCAGTGACAAAATTGATGACATTTGTTCCATTGGCACAGCAAGCACATCCATGTCATTCATATAGAGTAGGTCCCAGTTTTCAGTGTAGACATGGTGTAATAACGTTAAAGTGCCCCGATTATGGATTTCTGAAAATTACCATTCTTGCAATTTTTTACTAAGTTCTAAGTGAATGTTAACATCCTACAAAGTTTTAAATCTGAAAGCGCACCATATATAAAGTTGTTGTATATCAAGAGTCGACTCTGTGTCATTTAAGTAATTTGTAAAAAAAAAAAAAAAAAAAGTCCCAAGCTGTTTCTTGTCACCGTGGACAAGAAACCCATAGTCACATAGTCACAAACCCACTTATTGCATAGACATCCATGAATTCTAGAACCCCCCTCAAAAGCTGTAGCTGATTCATGTGAATAGCATCATGTCAAGAAGATGCTGTGAAATTACAGACATTACTTTTTTTACTTTCTTATTACCAAAGGACAAGGCTGTGAAGAATCAGTGGTTAAAATTAATCTTTACTCTTCCTTTAATTTTTCTTACGACTGCTGCTACAATCTCAACACGTTCAACGTGGGACTCACAGTCTGGTTGTTATTGAGAGATGGATCAGTACTCATTTTATTTGGACCATCGTCCTCCTCCGAATCACAACATGTTTGTAATGATTAATAATTGTTGTTATAATAATCATTCCTGGTTTGCTTACATGGGTGTAAAACAGAACATTATTCCTGGATTTTCTGCCCTTCACCCACCAACAGATTGATTCCTCAGGTTTTGGCCTGTGACCGCCATAAAGATTCATTAGGACCTCTGGATGCGGCAGCAGTGGGTGAAACAAAGAGGGATCACAGAGCTCTATCCAAATCCATTCATAACTATGTTCTCAAACCTTAAACTGATGCAAACTACCACACACACATTTTGTACTTATTCAGAGATTTAAGTATTCTCAGTGACAGCGACTTAGTGCAACATCTTACACAAACTCTGTTATTTGTAATATTACTAAAGGTATTATGGTTTTGGTTTGGTAAGTGAGAAATGCTCTGGTAAAACTTAAGTGACACTTTTCTAAATGTGTGTTTGGACTATGCAAATAAGTTCCACAGGAGGAAATAAGGGTGGGCCACACCGTGTGCTTGCAAGCACAATGTCAGACACTGTAATATGCTCTGGTCCCCTCCCTGCTTACCGTGGTGACGAAATGCATAGCAGATTGTCATCACTCAATGGCAGGATGTCTAAGTGGTCCCCGCAGAATAACATAGGTTTCATAGACAATTGGACGAGCTTTTGGGGCAGACCTGACCTGTTGAAAAGAGATGGTCTTCATCCCTCCTGGGGTGGTGCCACTCTTCTCTCTAGAAATATGGCACATAGTCTTAGAGTTTATACTTGACTAACTGGGGCCCAGGCCAGGAAGCAGACAAACTGGCTAAACCGACCATTTGCTAGCTGCCTCACATCACAGAGGTCAGTTAATTCTCAGCACATAGAGACTCTTTCACCTAGATATCACACTATGTGAGACTGTGTCTGTTCCCTGAACTAGAAAATAGAAAAAACGTCCAAACCAATTTAAGATTTATATTTAATTGAGGTTCAACAAACAAAACACAGATGCAATAGGTATAAACAAATGATAAAGCTTGGCTTATTGAATATCAGATCCCTTTCTACGAAAACACTTTTTGTAAATAATTTGTAAATAATATGATCACTGATCATAATATAGATGTGCTTTGTTTAACAGAAACCTGGCTAAAACCTGATGATTACATTATTTTAAATGAGTTCACCTCCCAAGATTAGGTCGCACACCTCTGGAGCAACTAGGGGTTAAGTGTCTTGCTCAGGGACACATTGGTGTCTCACAGTGGATCCGAACCCAGGTCTCTCACACCAAAGACAGGGGTCTTATCCACCACCCCACCCCATCAACATTTATAGACATTCTGAACTCTATTGGGGTTAGACAACACCTCTCAGGACCTACTCAATGTCGAAATCATACTCTAAATTTAATACTGTCACATGGAGTTGATGTTGATGCTATTGAAATTATCCAGCCAAGTAATGATTTCTCAGATCATTATTTAGTTTTGTGCAAACTTCATATAGCCAAAATTGTAAATTCTACTTCATGTTACAAGTATGGTAGAACCATCACTTCTACCACAAAAGACTGATTTTTAAGTTATCTTCCTGATGTATCCGAATTCCTTAGCATATCCAAAACCTCAGAACAACTTGATGATGTAACAAAAACTATGGACTCTCTCTTTTCAAGCATTTTAAATATAGTTGCTCCTTTACGCTTAAGGAAGGTTAAGGAAACCAGTCTGACACCATGGTATAATGAGCATACTCGCACCCTAAAGAGAGCAGCCCGAAAAATGGATCGCAGCTGGAGGAAAACAAAACTAGAGGTATTTCCTATTGCTTAGCGGGAACGTAACTTAACCTACAGAAAAGCATTAAAAACTGCTAGATCCGATTACTTTTCTTCTCTTTTAGAAGAAAACAAACATAACCCCAGGTATTTATTCAATACAGTGGCTAAATTAACGAAAAATAAAGCCTCAACAAGTGTTGACATTTCCCAACATCACAGCAGTTATGACTTTATGAACTACTTTACTTCTAAAATCGTTACTATTAGAGAAAAATTGTAACCATTCAGCCGTCAGCTACAGTATCACATCAGACAGTGCACTATAGACCCTCTGAGGAACAGTTCCACTCATTCTCTACTATAGGAGAGGAAGAATTGTATAAACTTGTTAAATGTATGTTAGACCCTATACCATCTAAGCTCCTAAAAGAGGTGCTTCCAGAAGTCATAGATCCTTTTCTAACTATTATTAATTCCTCATTGTCATTAAGATATGTCCCAAAACCTTCAAACTGGCTGTTATTAAGCCTCTCATCAAAAAACCACAACTTCACCCCAAAGAACTAGTTAATTATAGACCGATCTCGAATCTCCCTTTTCTGTCCACGATACTAGAAAAGTTAGTATCCTAACAATTATATTCCTTCTCAGAGAAACATGGTATCTGTGAGGATTTCCAGTCAGGATTTAGACCGTATCATAATACTGAGACTGCTCTCCTTAGAGTTACAAATGACCTGCTCTTATCATCTGATCGTGGTTGTATCTCTATTAGTTCTATTGGATCTTAGTGCTGCGTTTGGCACTATTGACCACAACATTCTTTTGCATAGACTTGAACACTTTGTTGGCATTAGCATGGTTTAAATCATACTTATATGACCGCCGATTCTGAGGAGAGAGCAGTGGCCGATTCTGCTGCTGAAACAGTGTTGCAGTCTGTTTCAAGCTCGTCAGGTGATGCCTGTCGTCATTGCTGCCAAGACCCTGATGAAGTATTTGGCATGTCTTGTCAAGATCCTAGAAGTCCCTGTCAGTCCTGTCTTGTCCCCAGACCCCATGCCTAGAGCTGCAGAGAGCGCTGATCCCAGGCCAGCTGCAGAGAGCTCTGTTCCAGAGTCAGCTTCTGAGTCAGATGCTCCAGAATCAGAGATGATGAGTGTCGTTTCGGCTTGGGGAGGCATTGATTCCGGGTCTGTTTCTGCGAGCCCAGCACTTTTTTTTTCTGTCACGGTACAACCCCGCACTGTTTCTCCCAAGCTCTCTTCCCACTCTATGCCAACCAAACCTGCCCGGACTCCTCGTCATCAGCCATCGTCCCATCAAGCTAAGACCTCCACTCCACCCATCCTCCATGGACTTCCCCCCATGAACTTTGCTATTTCTGATGTCACCCAAACCCTGTTGTTGTGTAGTCTTGTTTATCTTTATTGTTATTTGTCAGGTTTTGTTGGTTTGTGTCTGTATCTCAGTCAGTCCTGTCCCACATTTTATGTCCCCTTGAGGAGCATCTGGAAGCCACTCCTTAAGGAAGGGGTTTTGTCATGATTCTGCCCTCCAGTCCTTGATTTTCTCTAGTCTTGAGGCAGGATCATGACAGGCCCATGTTTTGTGTACAAGCACATGGCCTTGTTTTTGGGTAATGCGCTTGTGTTGTCTCGTTCTCTTGCCCCGCCCCCTTGTTATCGTAGTTTTTTCATTATTGCTTTATCTGTGTCACCTGTTATGTTATCATTAGTCTCCCTATTTCAATCCCCTTGTGTTCGCTGTCTGGTGCAGTTCATTGTTACACTTTGTCAAACATTGAGAGACCTGTGGATTGTATTTCTGTCGTGTGATTACCAAAGAGAAGAGTCTTTTTGTTTTACTGTTTGTTTCTAGTCTAGTCTAAGTCTTCCTCTATTCCCCAGTCATTATTTTCCCCCTGGTGGGTGGTTTTCCCCATTTTGTCATTTAATAAACCTTGTGTGTAGTGCATTCTGTCTGCGTTTGAGTTCATCCCCGTACCCACGTGACAGTCTGACCTCTGCATTGCTTGAGGATGTGCCAATCGCCTTCCTGATATTGATTTTCTCATAAAAGAATGACGGAATCTCGTTGCATTTGCTGTCTGAGATCATTTCACTGGGAATCTGACTTGGGGGGTTTATCAGTCTCTCAACAGTGGCAAAAAGAGTATGAGTGTCGTTTTAAGTTACTGTTTATAAGTGTGGCGGGGGGGCGTGGTTTAGCGAAGTCTGCAGCGGGAGAGAGGATCGGGAGACGAGCGGTAAGTGAGTGGTTTGGGCAGAAATTATTATCACCTGTTTCTTGTTCTAGTAATTGGCGTGGAGAGGGTATAAAACGCCAGGAGAGACGGAAGCAAGTGAGAGAGAGTCGGACTGCTGACGAGAACCGAAACCGGAAACCGGAAAAAGGAAAACGGAAATAGCGCGTGAACGTGGCAGAATAAAAGTCACCGTCTAGTGCTAGACTTTTGAGTTGTTTTTTTACTAAATAAAGATACGTCAGCAGTCCAGCCGACCCCTTGTCCTCTTCCTTGCCCACACGAACTCACTACACTGGTGCCGAAACCCGGGAAGGAAGAAGGACCGTCGCCGCCGCCATGCAAAGCCCGTCCTCCACGCCGCTTGCGGACATCATTTCTTCCCTTGCGGTCCTCCACCGCGAGCAACACCAGGCGCTGCTGGACCTGAGGACCGATCAGGAGCGACGGTTCCAGGCCATCATCCAGGCCCAGCAGGAGGACCGCGAGAGGTTCCGGGGCTGGATTGATCGGGAGGTTCGCGCCGAGGCCGCCGGGGCGCCCGCCGCCCCCGTGCACCTGCCACTGCACAAGATGGGGGCCCAGGATGATCCGGAGACCTTCCTAGAGCTCTTCGAGAAGGTGGCTGAGGCCTGCAGGTGGCCCCGCGAGCAGTGGCCGGTGCGCCTCATTCCACTGCTCTCCGGCGAGGCCCAGGTGGCCGCCCAACAACTTCCAGTGGCGAATCTCCTGGTCTTCAACGACCTGAAGAGGGCCATCATCCAGCGGGTCGGCCGATCGCCAGAACAACACCGCCAGCGCTTCCGCTCCCTGGACTTGGGCGAGGCCGGCCGGCCCTTCGCGATGGCCCAACAGCTCCGGGACTCCTGCCGCAAGTGGCTACTGGCCGAGGGGAGCGACGTGGAGCATGTCGTCGACCTGGTGGTGCTGGAGCAGTTCATCACTCGCCTCCCCAAGAAGACGGCCGAGTGGGTCCAGTGCCACCGCCTCGCATCGCTGGACTCGGCCATCCACCTGGCGGAAGACCACATGGTGGCGTGCCCAGGGGTCGGCACACCCCCGCCTACTAACTCTCTCTCCCCTTCTCTCTCTCCCCCTTCTCTCTCTCGCCCTGTCCCTCTCCCTAGGACCCGTCCACCTGGCCCTCCTCGTGTCCCGCCCCGGGGGCGGAGCGGGACTGACCAAGGCCGCTTCGCGAGTTCAAGGGCCCCGCCCAGTGCTTCCGTCTCTCCGCTCTCTCCACGCCAATTCCCCTCTCCACTCCCTGCCATTGGGGCGGCGGGTAAGTCTGGGCTGGCCTGTTGGCTTTGCTGGGACCCGGACCATTTTGTGGACAGGTGTCCAGTGATGGAGGTGGAGATGATGATCCGGGTCCCGGACGACCCACAGGCTACCCCCGGTCAGGCTGGCGAGTACCAAATTCCCGTGAGTATCAAGGGGGGTACATATCCGGCCTTGGTGGATTCAGGATGCAACCAGACCTCAATCCATCAAAGCCTGGTTCAACCGGGGGCATTGGATACAAGCCGCGTGGTTAAGGTGCGGTGCGTACACGGGGATGTGGTGGAATATCCGGTCGTCCCAATTTTGATTCAATTTCGGGGACAAAAGCATAGTGTGGAGGTGGCGGTTAGTCCCCGCCTCCGGCATCCAATAATTTTAGGGACGAATTGGCCCGCGTTTACGGTTTTATTGGGGTCGTTATGTGCGGATGCCTCTTGGGGAAATAAGGCACGGAAGGAGACCGCGCGGGTTCAGGTGGGGGAAACTGAGCCAGGACCGCTGAGGGTTGCCTCAGGGGAACCGAGTGGAATCGGGAGACTAATTCTCTCGGAGCACGATGACTTTCCTCTGGAGCAGTCTCAGGATGAGACGCTTAAACATGCATTCCAACAGGTCCGCACCATCGATGGCCAGTCTCTCCAACCTGCCCTCCCGCTCTCCTATCCATATTTTGCCATTTTAAAAGACCGGTTGTATCGAGTGACCCAAGACGCTCAGACAAAAGTAAATACAACCCAAATACAATACAAATGCTTTTCCATGCGGCTCATTCTAATCCTATGGCGGGCCATTTGGGACAGGCAGCAACACTAAATCGCCTCATGACCCGATTCTTCTGGCCGGGCATTCATGACAACGTGTGCAGATGGTGCGCGTCTTGTCCGGAATGTCAGTTGGTGAACCCACCGGCCGCCCCAAAAGCGCCTTTGCGCCCTCTCCCATTAATGCAGGCCCCCTTCGAAAGAATTGGTATGGACCTCATCGGGCCATTAGAGCGATCGGCACGAGGACATCGCTTTGCACTAGTCATAGTTGATTATGCAACACGATATCCTGAAGCAGTGAAGCAACATTTCCGCCAAAAGTGTCGCGGATGCCCTGTTTCATCTTATCTCCCGGGTGGGGGTCCGAAAGAAATCCTTACTGATCAGAGCACGGCGTTTATGTCACGTACGTTACGCGAACTATACGGATTGTTGGGCATTAAATCGATTTGAACTAGCGTCTATCACCCACAAACTGACGGCCTGGTCGAACGATTTAATCGCACTCTTAAATCCATGATCCGGAAGTTCGTTCAGGAAGACGCCAAAAATTGGTATAGGTGGCTAGAGCCCTTGTTATTCGCCGTGCGAGAGGTCCCACAAGCCTCCACAGGGTTTTCCCCCTTCGAGCTTCTCTATGGATGCCAGCCCCGGGGGGTGCTTGACATTCTGAGAGAAACTTGGGAGGAGGGACCATCTCAGGGCAAAAACGAAATTCAATACGTACTGGACTTGAGAACAAAACTCCACACATTGGGGCGGCTATCAATGGAGAATTTGTTACAAGCCCAGGACCGCCAGAGCCGGCTGTATGACAGGGGAACTAGGTTACGCAAATTTGCACCGGGAGAGAAAGTACTTGTATTACTCCCAACGTCGAGCTCAAAATTATTGGCTAAGTGGCAGGGGCCGTTTGAGGTCGCACGCCAAGTCGGGGATCTTGATTATGAGGTAATACGGTCCGATAGGAACGGGGCTCGTCAGGTTTACCACCTCAATCTCCTCAAAAAATGGAATGAGGCGGAATCAGTGATGTTGGCAACGGTGATTGGGGGGGAGGATGATCTCGGTCCAGAGGCGAACGTCAAACCACAATCCCTCGCCCTGGCTCCAGGTGGAGATCACCTCTCGCCGTGCCAACTCACTGATTTAACGAAGTTACAGGCAGAGTTCGCCGACGTCTTTTCATCCCTACCTGGCCGTACTAACCTAATTCAGCACCATATCGAGACTGAGCCGGGCGTGGTAGTTCGCAGCCGGCCGTACCGCTTACCTGAGCACAAGAAAAAAGTAGTTCAGGCTGAATTAGGCGCTATGCTTGACATGGGGGTAATAGAAGAATCCAACAGTAACTGGGCGAGCCCGATAGTTTTAGTTCCAAAAACGGATGGCTCAGTCCGGTTCTGTGTGGATTATCGTAAGGTGAATGCTGTGTCGAAATTCGACGCGTATCCAATGCCGCGGGTTGACGAGTTGCTTGATCGGTTAGGCACGGCTCGCTTTTATTCGACATTGGACTTAACGAAGGGTTATTGGCAGATCCCCTTGTCTCCATTATCCCGAGAAAAAACAGCTTTCACAACGCCGTTTGGTTTACACCAATTTGTTACCCTTCCGTTTGGCTTGTTCGGGGCACCTGCGACCTTTCAGCGCCTCATGGATAGAATTCTGCGGCCCCATGCTGCATATGCGGCTGCCTACCTGGATGATATCATTATATTCAGTAATGATTGGCAGCGGCATATGCAGCATCTGAGGGCTGTTCTGAGGTCGCTGAGGGGAGCGGGGCTCACGGCCAACCCAAAGAAGTGTGCGATTGGGCGTGTGGAGGTAAGGTATCTGGGCTTCCACTTGGGGCATGGACAGGTGCGTCCCCAAATTGATAAGACAGCCGCTATTGCGACCTGCCCACGTCCCAAGACCAAAAAGGAGGTGAGGCAGTTCTTGGGGCTGGCGGGATATTATAGGCGTTTTATTCCTAATTATTCGGACCTCACCAGCCCCTTGACTGACCTTACTAAAAAGGAGGTGCCAGATACGGTCCAGTGGACGGAGCCGTGTCAGCAGGCTTTTACCCAGGTCAAGGCTGCTCTATGTGGCGGGCCGTTATTACACTCTCCTGATTTTTCTCTCCCTTTTCTGTTGCAGACAGACGCGTCGGACAGGGGGCTGGGGGCGGTCCTGTCCCAGGACATAGAGGGGGAGGAACGGCCGGTGCTGTACATTAGCCGCAAGCTCTCAAAGAGAGAGGCTAGGTACAGCACCATTGAGAAAGAATGCCTGGCCATCAGGTGGGCCGTCCTCACCCTCCGCTACTATCTCCTGGGACGGGAGTTCACCATCTGTTCGGACCACGCTCCACTGCAGTGGCTCCACCGCATGGAGGATACCAACGCGCGGATCACTCGTTGGTATCTAGCTCTTCAGCCTTTTAAATTCAAGGTGGTCCACAGGCCGGGTGTTCAGATGGCCGTGGCCGACTTCCTCTCCAGGAATGGGGGGGGGGGGCTGCAGGCCGGACGGCTCCCCGGCCTGAGTCGGGCGGTGGGGGTATGTGGCAGGGGGGGCGTGGTTTAGCGAAGTCTGCAGCGGGAGAGAGGATCGGGAGACGAGCGGTAAGTGAGTGGTTTGGGCAGAAATTATTATCACCTGTTTCTTGTTCTAGTAATTGGCGTGGAGAGGGTATAAAACGCCAGGAGAGACGGAAGCAAGTGAGAGAGAGTCGGACTGCTGACGAGAACCGAAACCGGAAACCGGAAAAAGGAAAACGGAAATAGCGCGTGAACGTGGCAGAATAAAAGTCACCGTCTAGTGCTAGACTTTTGAGTTGTTTTTTTATTAAATAAAGATACGTCAGCAGTCCAGCCGACCCCTTGTCCTCTTCCTTGCCCACACGAACTCACTACAATAAGGTTTGAGAAGAAAGTATGTCTAGCTGTAGCTAGTGTCACATTAAAAACATGAAGGCTGTCTTTATAGATGCTATAGTGAATTTCAAGTTTCGTCTTCTGTAGGGCTGGGACAACGCGTCGAGGTCATCGATGACGTCGACGCAAAATATGCGTATCGATTCGTCGACCTGTTTTTATTTCTCTAAAAAACGTTTGCAAAACGCTTACCTTATGTGCGCTGAATATAAGCGATGGCCGGATCAACATTCTGTCCAACGTTATATAACCAATCCAGGGGTTTTTCTGCATTGATCTTTTTTTTTTTTTTTGCGGCTGTCAAAGCCTTCTCTCTGAGAAAGAGAGAGCACTGGCTGCGCGCGCACGCACAGTCTTCAAACAACACGAGCGCTTCTTGCTCTCTCTCTCCCTTGTGCATATTAATCAAAATCATTAAACACTATACAAATGGGCGAAACACCAAAGTTTCACGCGCGCTCGCTCACTCACAGTCTTCAAACTACACGAGCGCTGTTTTGCTCTGTCTCTCTCTCCCTTCTGCATATTAACCAAAATCATTAGACATGATAGAAAAAGGGCGGAACTCCAAAGTGTCACGTGGAGCATTCGGTGATTTTTTTTTTCCTCCATGACAGGCTGCTGGCTCCCACTGTTAATTTTTTTATTATTATTTTTATTTTTTATATTTTTTTGAAAAGGACTCTGTATTAGCTTAAAGCCCTCAAGTTTACATTGGTTACTATATTCTTTCAATTGCTCTAAACAAGTATTTTGGGTGAACTTTTTTATTGAATGCTAGACATCAAGTTGTTGTTATTTTCATCTGAAAGAAGAACTTTTTTTCAGTAAGCTAGGCCCTATGTGTTCAGTAAGCTTGTTTCAGTAAATTATGTGTTTTCAAGGCTTCAAGGTTTTATTGAATGCTATCTCTCTACAAGTGCAAAGTAATGCATTCTTAGTCAGTCTTTTATTTTGTAATTTTAAGAGCAATAAACATATATTGCAATGTTAAGGAATTCATGTTTTTTTCATTCAGATATGTAAATCAACATGTATAAATTGTTAGTAGTCAATTAATGGGGAGATAATCGAAATCGAATCAGTCTGGAAAAATTAATCGTTAGATTAATCGATGCATCGAAAAAATAATCCCTAGATTAATCGTTTAAAAAAATAATTGTTTATCCCAGCCCTAGCCTTCTGCCACATCTGCTCGGCTTTTCTGCATTGTCTTTTCATAGTCTGAACTGCTGTTGATCTTCTCCAAACTGATTTCTGTCTGTTTTCTTACTGACTATTATTGGAGCAATAACCTTCTTAACTTTTGAGTTAAAGGAATCAAGGAGAATATCAACAGAGTCTGCAGAAATGCTTTGTGTTAAAGCTATAGCCTCCATAAACTGTACACTATTGTTTTCGTTAATACATCTTCTGACAGAGACAGATCTAGATTCAGTGGTAGCAGAGATCAATATATCAAATACAGAAAATACAGAAGTGATCAGATAGTGCTATGTCCTTAATAACAATGGATAAAATGTTTAGACCCCTACTGATGATTTAAACTATAGTGTGTCCACCTTTGTGTGTGGGTCTATTCACATGCTGAATCAGGTCGAAAGTGTTTAGAACCGTTATCATTTCTTTTGTAGTTTTGTTTTCTGCATTATCTATGTAAATATTAAAATGTCCTGTAATAGCAAAACAGTCAAACTGAGCAAATCATTGATAACATTTCTGTGACCAGGAGGCCTGTAAATATTGATAAACAAAATGTGTGGTGCACCATTCAGCACAATCCCTACATATTCAAAAGTCAAGTACTGACCAAATGTGTAACATTGAGTCGGAGACGGTCGGATCCATATGCAGTAGTTTATTAAAGAGAATAGTCAGACAGGCAGAATTCAGGTTACAGCGTTAGGTATATCAAGGGATATCCAGAATTAATAACAATAAAAAGCAGAGGTCGGGGAAGGCAGCAGAGAATCACAGTTAGTATAAACAATCCAAGATCAGACAAGGAATGAACAAACATTGGGAAAACGCTCGGAAATGCCAGACAGAACTAAACAAGACTTTGCATTTATTGAGAGTCCAAACACAGTTTAAATAGGGGAAAGGTAATGTGGAACACCTGGTGGTTATTAGTCAAGTCAAGTCATCTTTATTTATATAGGATTTAAACAAAATACATTGCGTCAAAGCAACTGAACAACATTCATTAGGAAAACAGTGTGTCAATAATGCAAAATGATAGTTAAAGGCAGTTCATTATTGAATTCAGTGATGTCATCTCTGTTCAGTTAAATAGTGTCTGTGCATTTATTTGCAATCAAGTCAACGATATCGCTGTAGATGAAGTGACCCCAACTAAGCAAGCCAGAGGCAACAGCGGCAAGGAACCGAAACTCCATCGGTAAGAGAAAGGAGAGAAAAAACCTTGGGAGAAACCAGGCTCAGTTGGGGGGCCAGTTCTCCTCTGACCAGATGAAACCAGTAGTTCAATTCCAGGCTGCAGCAAAGCCAGACTGTGTAGAGGTGTAGAGGGGAGTAGAGGTCCTTTCTAGGTGCTGATCCACCATCTGGTCTGGATACGTACTGGATCTGATGGCTACGGTGACCTCGGAATAAGAGAGAGAGACAGACAAATATTAGCATAGATGCCATTTTTCTAATGATTTAGCAAGAACATAGGGTGTTATGGGAAGTGTTACCGGTTCCGTTTTACCTAATTAATGCAGCCTAAAAATCCTTTAACGGATTTGAGTATTAAAAACATATTAGTATGTTATGTGTAAACCAGGTTAAAGAGATGGGTCTTTAATCTAGATTTAAACTGCAAGAGTGTGTCTGCCTCCCAAACAATGTTAGGTAGGTTATTCCAGAGTTTAGGCTCCAAATAGGAAAAGGATCTTCCGCCCGCAGTTGATTTTGATATTCTAGGTATTATCAAATTACCTGAGTTTTGAGAACATGGTGGACGTACAGGATTATAATGTAAAAGGAGCTCTTTCAAATACTGAGGTGGTAAACCATTCAGGGCTTTATTAAAAGTAATAAGCAATATTTTAAAATCTATATGTTGTTTCATAGGGAGCTAGTGCAGTGTTGACAGGACCGGGCTAATATGGTCATACTTCCTGTTTCTAGTAAGAACTCTACTGCTGCTGCATTTTGGACTAGCTGTAGTTTGTTTACTAAGCGTGCAGAACAACCACCCAATAAAGCATTACAATAATCTAACCTTGAGGTAAAAAATGCATGGATTAACATTTCTGCATTTGACATTGAGAGCATAGGCCGTGTAACAGAAATGAGTAATACCATACAAATTAAAGAGTCTATCAAAGCTGAGTGTTGAAACACGAGCCGAATTCCTCAGGAAGTAATAAAACATTCTGTGCCACAAGTCCCAAGCAAGATGAGCAACCAACTTGTTAACACAACAGCTTTCAACATTAACACCACTAGAACAATTATTGACAATTTTAATTAGCAGAAGAGATTGTCAAATGTGTTGTTCGTAATTGAATTGCAACGCTGGACATCACATAGAAACCCATGAGTTAAACACTTCCATTGACCCCCCCCCCACCCCCCCCCCCCACTTAGCAGAACCAGACTGAAATTCCTAAGGGGGAAGGGCTTTGTGAATGGCAAAGATACTGCTTTTGTACATATATATTGACCAGAATGAACTCAAAAAGACTTATAAATTAATCAGTCCATCGCATCACTCCATATTAATTTCTGTGTAACCCACACATTTGACTATCATGTTATAATCACTTATTGTGTATGTTTTTTTAAAGGGGGGGTGAAATGCTATTTCATGCATACTGAGTTTTTTACACTGTTAAAGAGTTGGATTCCCATGCAAAACATGGACAAAGTTTCAAAACTTAAGTTGTACGTTTGAAGGAGTATTTCTGTTCCAAAAATACTCCTTCTGGTTTGTCACAAGTTTCGGAAAGTTTTTTTCGAGTATGGCTCTGTGTGACGTTAGATGGAGCGGAATTTCCTTATATGGATCCTGAGGGCACGTCTGCCGAAAGAGCGCACGCTCCCGTATAGCAGAGCACTCAGAGCACAACAGGCATTCACTGATCAGAGCGAGAGCGTCGCGAAAAGTCACAAAAGGAGTGTATTTTTGGTTGCCAGGGCAAGACAACCCTGCACAGATTACCAAAAGAGAAACAGTATTAAGGGACCAGTGGATGGAGTTTATTTTTTAAAACTGCTTCAAATATCTCAGCCTCCTTGTTAGTGCGTCCCCCTCCCATGCCGAGACCCGGGTTCGAGCCCCGCTCGGAGCGAGTCGTTGCTGCTGCTGCTTTCGTTCAGTTTCAGCCTCTGGATCTGATTCTGGATCATAAATATACGCTGAATCTGACTGTTAGCCATGGTTTGTTTTGGATGATGGTTTTTTCCTCAAGGTAATGTCACAGCTTCCAAACGCTTTCAAGCCTACTCCGCCCACATGTCACGCCTCCAGCGGCTCGTGTTTTTCCGGGATAAATCGGTACTGACTATCTTTCTCTTATGAATATGATAAAACTAAAGACTTTTTGGAGTTATGAAGGATGCAGTACTACTCTATAGGTACTCAAGATTAACAGGATATTGAGTGAAAACAAGCATTTTACCCCCCCTTTAATAACTATGGCATAGCTTAACGATTCATAATTGTGTTTGGTATGTGTGTGATTGAATCTCCTTGCTTGAAATAGCCCTGACAATCATTTATTTGTCACATGTATCATATTCGTGTTAAAGGAATCATGTCCAAAATTATGCCCTGCAAGAGCAGGAAAATTCGGACCACATGCTTGGTAAGATAAACAAATGATTTATGATACCCCGAGCCAAGAAAATATCTGATTGGTCAAGACAACATTTGAGGTGTGGCCAACAGACCAGTTTAAATACTTAGGACACAATAAAAACTTTGCTTTTAGTCTCTAGCTATGCTGCTGCTATTAGCCATGTCTGCTTTTAGTTCTAGCCTTGCTTGTGCTAGTCATGCCTGCTCTTAGCTTTTAGTCTCTAGCTATGTTGCTGCTATTAGCCATGTCTGCTTTTAGTTCTAGCCTTGCTTGTGCTATCAGTCATGCCTACTCTTAGCTTTTAGCTTGTAGCTTTGCTACCTAGCTTTAGCTTCTCTAGCCATGCTGTTTAGTCATCACTGTTTGAGCGCGGTTCCAGCGTGCTTCGGCCTGCAAGCCTGCTGCTACTTATCCACGATAAAAAGGAACACAACCTTGTTTCGTCAAACTTTATTTCTTTTCTTTTCCATTTGAGAGTTTCGTGTTCTGAGTAAAGTTTTGTAACGTCGAGTCTCCTACGCCTGACCTCGGATGCCCATTCAACTTCAACCAGCGCACACGACTCTGCACTTTCAGCCAACGCCCAACAACCACAGGCTTCCCAAGACGACACTTAAGCGACTGAACTTCCAGCCAATCAACGACCTCGGGATAGCCCTTTCGCCGAGACTCCTTTTTCACAGGAGACGCAAGTAACTTTACCTCCAGACTCTGACCTTTACTAGTGTATCTAATATAATTTTAACCTCATTGAGGAACTCAATGCGAAGGCTAATTACGTGATTGATGGTTGTTCATGTCTATGCAATTTAACGTATTGCTGTAAACTTGGGATTCCATATTTCCATTCTCTTAAACTCATCTTTCCCTAACTTTCGATCTTCCTGCAACTTGTATGAATGTGTGAGTGCATGCGTTTATGTGTTAGATTAGTTTATATGTCTTAGATTTATCTAATAAAGCCTTATTCAAATTGAAAATTGACGTGTGTGTGTGTGTGTGTGATGCGTGATGTAAGCAGCGCGCGTCCCCTCAAATGAATGAAAGCAGCCAGAGGAGACTGTATAACTCGAGTCCGTCTCTTTATTGTTAACAGCAGTAAGTGAACTTAAAAGTAAACATCTGAGATCGCACAATAAGGTAGAAATTGAGTGTGTTCCTCATTTTTGTAATGCCTTGTTTATAGCTGATTTAATTTCACTGCGTGTTCCAGTGTCTCAAAAGCTATCTCAGTCACTGTTTGCTGAACGGAGCTAAACTGTTAGTGTTCTAAAGGGATATAAATCGGTGAATAAAGAATCGTTTTGAGCGTGTTCCTCAATCTATTTATCAGAGCCTCCGTATTCATATTTCATATAGTTTGATTGCCAGTGCGTGTTCCACTGCCGAATCAAATTTGATATTTGACTCCCCTAAGTTAACGTTAAACATTAGAGAACAATGTTTGCCCGTTTGTATCCGTTCACAAAGTGAATGCAATCTCGCGTAACACTGCGTGTGCCCGAGAGTTATTTGAATGGGAGTGTTTTAAAAGCTTGATCAAGTAAATTTTAACTGTGTACCAACAGCGAAGGAAAACTTTTGTGTTTGTGTCCAGTGAAACTGGCACCGAGATTCAGATCGCCATCACTGTGTTGTTCCCTTAACTACAGCGGGAAGCTGCTATTTGAATTAAGATAAATTTAACTCTATACGAACTGACCCTTACGAAAATTAACCATGGTTTTACTACAAATAAAACCAAAAAACCATGGTTACTGTAGTTAAACCATGGTAACTACAAATTAACCATGGTTTTGCTATATTAACCATAGTTTAACCATGGTATTTGTAGTAAATCTGTGGTTTTACAAATGGCAGTCAATACGCCAAAAAACCATGGGTTACTACAGTTTTACTATAATAAAACCATGGTTATTTTTCGTAAGGGGAGAGTTTAAGTGCCACATCGCAAAACCAACTGAAGGCAGTGTTGTTATTTGTACAGTGTTGAAAGGAGTTACATGACATGAATTTCATGTAACATGCTTAACTGTATTTGCAACAATGCAACGATTCATGTGCTAACGCTAATCCTCTAGAATGTGTTTTGGTTGCCATAGTGACGACCGTGATCCAGAAGCCTTAACGTACTTCCGGAGCAACTCTGAACTGTGCACGCGCAGCGCACTAGTGTAAACAAACTCCACAGTGTTGCTAAGCTAACAAAACCGTTGCATTTACATTGAAGTCTATGCTAAAAGCCACTAGTCTCAAAGATTAGCCGTTAGCATCACAATCCACTGGATGAATAGTGTGTGTTTGGGCGACGCTGACCAACGCTGACGCTGAGTGTGTGTTTAAATCGACGCTGTGATTTAACCCTTTAAACATCTTTAACACTAGTTAATCTTTTTCTCCTTTATTGCTCTCTTTTCTCACTATACCACTTATTTTCATTTTACTAGAAAGGGAAATACTAACTCACAATTATTAACTGTGACAAAATTGAAATTTAATTGAAACATTAGGAGACATTGTTATCCCTCACTACGAGTTCAAATAAATTAGAAAGACAACTCTCTTTCACTTAAAGTTTATTTTGTTTGATTAGTTGGGCAGCAACTAACACAACACTCTCCTTGTAGTTGAGATAACCGCTACTGAGACTTACCATCTCCGTCCTCACTCTCCTTTACTTTCCTCTTCTGTTTTTACATTTGTAGGACATGTAAGAACCATCAATCAATTCTAAGTGAATTAAATACACAATCGTGCCAAAGACGACGAATCATCCTTATGAATTTTGATTGTAATCAAACCTCTCCCTTGTTCTTCCTAACCTCTCTACATTTGAAACCACAATCCAAGTTTTAGCATCTCATCCAACGTTGAGATCAATTTAATAGAGATACGTGTTGAGCAACTGTCGCCTTCGCAGACTCCCTGGTGAGCGGTCCAACTGTAAGCTGTACGGTGTCAATCCTGTCAGACTAAGAATCGAGATATCAGAATTATTATTGTATTCTTTTGTCCAAAACAAGAGATTTAATAATATTGTTTAACTTCTTGATAACATTTAATTGGGAAAAATTAATTTTCCTCATTTGAAAAACATACATTTTTGCTTGTCATTGAATTTGTTTTTCACCTCTGTCTTTCTTTTCATCTTCCTCATTAGAGTGACAAAGTCTTCGCATCTCTAGTCTACTTAGACACCCTGAGACCAACACAGTCATCACCAGATTTCACTAGTGGTTCACAATCACTGATACAACACTTAGTTGTCCCACAACACATAGGTTTTTACTCCACACAGATCTGTGTCAGTCTCTCTTCTCCCCAGCGTGCCAACATGCCGCAGACTGCAGACCCCATTGCCCATGGGGAAGATGTGAACATTTGGCTGAGAGGCATGACAGACAGCCTCGCTCCAAAGATATTTGAACTGTAATTATTTTTCATAATAATCCTAATCCTGAGAAGATTCCTGACACAAGATTCAAGCCAGAACAACAACCACGAGGAGCTAGTCAAGATCACGAGCTCACTAAGCTATGCCTTCACAACCCAGCTGAAACTGAGCGACAAGCACATCACCCACCTTCAAGAGGAGCTGACGCGTGCTCAACGTCGCATAGACAAGCTGGAAGTGAAAGTTCAAGATCAACTCAAAGCACCCAGCGAGAGGGAGCAGGAAACAACGGAACAAGTTATGAAGCTCCTAGCAGCCCTGGCAGCAGCTCAGCTTGACCAGCAACATACAACGGCTGCTCAGAAAGACCTGGTAAACAGACTCCAGTATGCCGAACAGCTACTAGAGAAAACCAAGATAGACATCAGAAACAAGAATTCTGAAATCCGTGCTTTGAAAGACCACCTTGAAATGTACAGAACTGAAACGGACAATCTGACCCAACAACTAGACGATACCAACAATGAGCTCTACATGGTCAGAAAAGAACTCCAATATGCGTACAAGCACAAACAAGAGCCAAGAAAAGAGAAACATCTCTTAGCCTCATCACTGCTGAGCAGAGCAGAGTCCCACGTCCAAGAACTGGCATATGACGAAAGGAGCGAAGGGCCACAACCCAAAACCTCACCTGCCTTTGCCACACAACCCTTTCCTGCCAACGAAAGAAAACCTCCCGTCCAAGGCCTTGGAGCTGCACACGGGATGACCATCAAAGACCTCAACAAGCTGTCTGAAAACATCAGCAAGTTCAATCCGAACTCCACAGAGGGCCACGACATCCAAGCTTATCTGCGAGATATCGAATTTCATCTGGAAGTGAGACCTCATGTGACTGACAGAGACTGGTTATACCTCCTTAGAGCCACGTCTAGTCCCGAGGTACGAAACTTTCTAGATCGACAGCCCAGTCAAATCAAGTCAAACTACCAGCGACTTCGTGAGGTCCTGATTAAAGAGTTTACAGACCCAGAGTCTGAACATGGACTGTTAACTGCCTTGGAAACCAAACAAGGTCGTCAAGAGGCTCCACAAGCTTACTACAACCGACTCCGACAAGCCTACTTTGGTGCACACAAAAACCCTGACCTTGAAGAGGATGTGAACTTCAAAACCCTCTTCCTAAGAAATCTGCACCCGGGAGTCAGTCACCATCTAGGTGTCATGGCCGGTCCGAACTCCATGACCATCCAATAGTTGAGTGACCTTACACAAAAGGCCTATAACAAACAGAAGATGGCCTCAAAGAAAGGTAACAGAACCTCCACACTTTTGAACTCTGTCAACAAAGTCTCAAGCCTTGCACTGGACGACACCCAGTGGCATCACAACACTAGAGTCTTCCATCAAGAGCACGGAGAACGTGACGCCCATATCCACGACCGCTTTCAGCCCAACTGCTGGAAAAATCCATGGGACCAGCCACGCTTCTCAAGAAACCAAAAGGATAAGAACATCTGGAAACCTAACCAGACATCCAAAGGTAATCACCTGACTCATCCAAGAGCAACTCGTGTGGGTAAGCGACAACAAAACCCACCTCAGCACCATTCAGACACGCACAGTGCTGAGCATGCACAAGAACATTACAGCTTACCATCAGAAGACATGGAACAAGTCATGAAACGACTCAGAGAGTTCTTTCAAGACAATTTACATGCATATGACCACAAAGCTGAGTCATGCTCGCTGTGACCAGCGACAGAACGGAAGGCCGGTGATCACCCGGTGCACCACATCAGAGATCACAAGCACCTGTTCAACAACAACCCAGAACGAACAAGTCTTTCATGGCCAACTGTTGATGTAAAAGGACATCACCTCAGTCACTAACAAACTGTCAAATTAACTCCAACTCCAAGAACCACATTCCCTGTCTGTGCAACAGCAACCACCAGAGCACAGAAGGTCAGAAAGTCTGCTACAGCCAGAAGGCACAAGAAGAAGAATGACACATAGGAGACAAAGTTTTGCAACCCAGCTTCACACAGCCATGCCAAACTGCCTCCGACTGTGTGCTAAAGAACTTCCTGCCTTGCTGGACTGACCCCCATTAGACCATGGACATCTACTGATAACACATTCAACAAACATATTCTTCCCACAGGTAAAATATCCAACTTTTAGTGTAACAAAGTTACAAATACCCACCATGAAGAGATGTGCAGCCATCCTCACAATAGGTAGAACACCTGACACTAAGTTAAGGTTCACGACACACTAGCTGTACCTGACATCCTAGCTCAATAGTAGTTGTAACCCATGCTAGGAAAACCAACAGCAGCTTTGTTTTGTTTTGTTCTTCTTTTACCTATCCTTCTCCTTCCCCTGTTTCATGATTAGATGAAACGCCTAGACACGCTGCAAGGGTCGAAGGTCTGATATTAGGATTGACTCGCAACACCTAATATCTGCCAGCCACTCTAAAACTGAATGGAAGCCAGAGAGCTCCATGCATGATAGGTCAATTCATTTAATTGAAAATTAAATTACTAGAAAACTAACGGTAAACGTGTAAAGTAAGACAACCTAGAAGAACCAAACAAAGTTAACCACAAATTTGATTGATGAATCAAAATTAAAAAAAAACAATTTCCAAGATGATCTAAACTATCCTCAATGTGCTAAACTACATTGACTAATTGAACTTAACCACGTGTACCTAAATAACCTGATGCCTGCACCAGTACAGTAACTGTCATGAAGGTGTTGTCTTGCTGTTTGCTGTGTTTGTCTGCTTCTTCTGCCTTTGTTTCTCCAGCGATCGACGATGTCTTCACCTAAACACCTCGCCAATCGAAAGGGGGATATGTAAAAGAAATGAGTTGAACCAGACAAATTAAAGAGTCTATCAAAGCTGAGTGTTGAAACACGAGCCAAATTCCTCAGGAAGTCATAAAACATTCTGTGCCACAAGTCCCAAGCAAGATGAGCAACCAACTTGTTAACACAACAGCTTTCAACATTAACACCACTAGAACAATTATTGACAATTTTAATTCGCAGAAGAGATTGTCAAATGTGTTGTTCGTAATTGAATTGCAACGCTGGACATCACATGGAAACCCATGGGTTAAACACTTCCATTGACTTCCCCCCCACCTAGCAGAACCAGACTGAAATTCCTAAGGTGGAAGGGCTTTGTTCTCCACAGAAGTCTTTGCCATGAGAATGGCAAAGAAACTGTTTTTGTACATATATATTGACCAGAATGAACTCAAAAAGACTTATAAATTAATCAGTCCATCGCATCACTCCATATTCATTTCTGTGTAACCCACACATTTGACTATCATGTTATAATCACTTATTGTGTATGTTTTTTTTTTTAAGAACTATGGCATAGCTTAACGATTCATAATTGTGTTTGGTATGTGTGTGATCGAATCTCCTTGCTTGAAATAGCCCTGACAATCATTTATTTGTCACATGTATCATATTTGTGTTAAAGGAATCATGTCCAAAATTATACCCTGCAAGAGCAGGAAAATTCGGACCACATGCTTGGTAAGATAAACAAATGATTTATGATACCCCGAGCCAAGACAATATCTGATTGGTCAAGACAACATTTGAGGTGTGGCCAACAGCCCAATTTAAATACTTAGGACACCATAAAATCTTTGCTTTTAGTCTCTAGCTATGCTGCTGCTATTAGCCATGTCTGCTTTTACTTCTAGCCTTGCTTGTGCTATCAGTCATCCCTGCTCTTAGCTTTTAGTCTCTAGCTATGCTGCTGCTATTAGCCATGTCTGCTTTTAGCTCTAGCCTTGCTTGTGCTATCAGCCATGTCTGCTTTTAGCTCTAGCCTTGCTTGTGCTATCAGTCATGCCTGCTCTTAGCTTTTAGCTTGTAGCTTTGCTACCTAGCTTTAGCTTCTCTAGCCATGCTGTTTAGTCATCACTGTTTGAGCGCGGTTCCAGCGTGCTTCGGCCTGCAAGCCTGCTGCTAGTTAGCCACGATGAGAAGGAACACAACCTTGTCTCGTCAAACTTGAACTTCCAGCCAATCAACGACCTCGGGATAGCCCTTTCACCAAGACTCCTTTTTCACAGGAGACGCAAGTAACTTTACCTCCAGACTCTGACCTTTACTGGTGTATCTAATATAATTTTAACCTCACTGAGGAACGTAATGCGAAGGCTAATTACGTGATTGATGTTTGTTCATGTCTATGCAATTTAACGTATTGCTGTAAACTTGGGATTCCATATTTCCATTCTCTTAAACTCATCTTTCCTTAACTTTCGATCTTCCTGCAACTTGTATGAATGTGTGAGTGCATGCATTTATGTGTTAGATTAGTTTATATGTTTTAGATTTATCTAATAAAGCCTTATTCATATTGAAAAGAGAAGTATCTTGTGTTTTGTGCTTACAAGTTAATGTTTTAAACTGCCGATCTTGTTACCGTGCTAATTGATAGTGTTTCACTATAGTTTGGATATTAGTATCCAGCGCAGATTTGATGTTAAACGGCTCGTTCACTGAATCGCAGGGCGTCTCAGTGACCAGCCGTGAAACAGTGATTCTGTTCAAATTCCCTTTAAAATCTTAAATGATTCCCTTTGAGCTAAATTGACCTGTTTCCGTTACAGCCGTAATTTAGATATATTTTTGAGATGGAAAAATGCAGTTTTACAAATGCTAGAAACGTGGCTTTCTAAGGAAAGATTGCGATCAAATAGCACACCTAGGTTCCTAACGGATGACGAAGAATTGACAGAGCAACTATCAAGTCTTAGACAGTGTTCTAGGTTATTACAAGCATAGTTCTTAGGTCATATAATTAACACCTATGTTTTTTCAGAATTTAGCAGTAAGAAATTACTCGTCATCCAGTTTTTTATATCGACTATGCATTCCATTAGTTTTTCAAATTGATGTGTTTCACCTGGGCCGTGAAGAAATATAGAGTGGCGTATCATCAGCATGTTATTGTGTTATTCTGTGGGCACCATTAGACATCCAGCCATTGAGTGATGACAATCTGCTATGCATCTCATCACCACGGTAAGCATGGAGGGGACCAGAGCATATTACAGTATCTGATACCTCTATCTCTAATAGTATCGATTTTAGAAGTAAAGTAGTTCATAAAGTCATTACTGCTGTGGTGTTGGGAAATATCAACACTTGTTGAGGCTTTATCTTTCGTTAATTTAGCCACTGAATTGAATAATACCTGGGGTTATGTTTGTTTTCTTCTAAAAGAGAAGAAAAGTAATCGAATCTAGCAGTTTTTAATGCTTTTCTGTAGGATATGTTACTTTCCCGCCAAGCAATACGAAATACCTCTAGTTTTGTTTTCCTCCAGCTGCGCTCCATTTTTCGGACCATTTTTAACCTTCCTTAAGCATGAAGGAGCAACTGTATTTAAAATGCTAGAAAAGAGAGAGTCCATAGTTTCTTTTACTTTATCAAGTTGTTCTGAGGTTTTGGATATGCTAAGGAATTTGGATACATCAGGAAGATAACTTAAAAAGCAGTCTTTTGTGGTAGAAGTGATGGTTCTTCCATACTTGTAACAAGAAGTACAATTTCCAATATTGGCTATATGAAGTTTGCACAAAACTAAAAAATGATCTGAGATATCATCACTTGGCTGCGTAATTTCAACACTATCAACATCAATTCCATGTAACAGTATTAAATCTAGAGTATGATTTCGACAATGAGTAGGTCCTGAAACGTGTTGTCTAACCCCAATAGAGTTCAGAATGTCTATAAATGCTGATCCCAATGCATCTTTTTCATTATCAACATGGATATTAAAATCACCAACTATTAAAACTTTATCTACAGCTAGAACTAACTCGGATGTAAAATCACCAAACTCTTTAATAAAGTCTGCATGGTGCCCTGGTGGCCTGTATACAGTAGCCAGTACAAACATAACAGGAGATTTATCATTAACATTTGTTTCTCTGGATAATTTTATATAAAGCACCATTACTTCAAACGAGTTATACTTGAAGCCTGCCCTCTGAGAAATCCTGAAAACATTGTTATAAATTGAAGCAACACCTCCCCCTTTGCCTTTTAGACGCAGCTCATGTTTAGAACAGTAATCTTAGGGGGTGGACTCATTTTAAATAATGTAATCATCAGGTTTTAGCCAGGTTTCTGTCAAACAGAGCACATCTATATTATGATCAGTGATCATATTATTTACAAAAAGTGTTTTTGTAGAAAGGGATCTGATATTCAATAAGCCAAGCTTTATCATTTGTTTATCCATATTGCATCTGTTTTTTATTTGTTGAACCTCAATTAAATTGCTCATCTTAAGTTGGTTTGGATGTTTTTTGTATTTTCTAGTTCAGGGAACAGACACGGTCTCTGAAAGAGACTCTATGTCCTGAGAATTAACTGACCTCTGTGACGGGAGGCAGCTAGCAGACGGTCGGTTTAGCCAGTCTGTCTGCTTCCTGACCTGGGCCCCAGTTAGTCAAGTATAAACACTAAGACTATTTGCCATATTTCTAGAGAGAAGAGTGGCGCCACCCCAGGAGGGATGAAGACCATCTCTTTTCAACAGGTCAAGTCTGCCCCAAAAGCTCGTCCAATTCTCTATAAAACCTATGTTATTCTGTGGGTACCACTTAGACATCCAGCCATTGAGTGATGACAATCTGCTATGCATCTCATCACCACGGTAAGCAGGGAGGGGACCAGAGCATATTACAGTGTCTGACATCGTGCTTGCAAGTTCACACACCTCTTTAATGTTATTTTTAGTGATCTCCGACTGGCGAAGTCGAACATCATTTGCGCCGGCATGAATAACAATCTTACTGTATTTACGTCTAGCATTAGCCAGCACTTTTAAATTTGCCAAGATGTCAGGTGCTCTGGCTCCCGGTAAACATTTGACTATGGTGGCTGGTGTCTCTATATTCATGTTCCGTACAATAGAATCACCAATAACTAGAGCACTTTCATCAGGTTTCTCAGTGGGTACATCACTGAGTGGGGAGAATCTGTTTAATGTTTTAATTGGTATAGAAGAGCGGATTTTTGACCCACGACTACGCTGCCTCACTGTCACCCAGTTGCCCTGTTGCAGGGGCTCTGTTGCTGGAACCAAACAATGTACAGGAATCCCTGAGCTAGACGCATCCAAAGCTGTATCTAGAGCCCTAACATTCTTACTGTCCTCAATTAAATGTAGCACCCTGCAAAATTTACATATTGTTTATTGTGTTCTGTTAACAGAACTGGGCCAGTTCAATTGTTCTTGGTGTGTAATATTTTTTTATTTGTTTGTTTGTTACAAGTATTTGATATTAATTCATATTTGTTATTGAGTTATACAATTGTAAGGGGTTGAAATATCCTCTGTTGTGATTAACCTTTGAACCCTCTGTCATTTTATTTTGCATTGGGTGGCTAGGTGTCAGTTTGTTTATTATCCAATCAGTGCCATCCAGAGAGCAGTTTGGCAACCTACCGGATTTTGGAGGGGGCGGGACTAAGGAATCCGGGAGAGACGGAAAGAGCTATGAGCTAATTGCAAGTTCTGCACGATTGATTACTGTTAATCAAAGTTAAGAGCCAAGGGATTTATTTATTTATTTATTGTCATTGTGTTACCCTGTTAAAACGGGAGAGTGAGCTTTGTTTTGGAGCTGGTAAAATCGGCCACAGAGACTCTACTGAAGAGCTAACGCCATAGCCATGTGCGAACTGTTACTGCAAAGCCATGTGCGTCGGATGCGGCCATACATGCTGCTGTAAGAGATGTGCTCATGATTCGCGCTGATTCCGGAGGTGTCTTGTGTTTGCACACGGACGAGACGGAGGTTCAGGACAGCTTCATTGCGTATCTTACCACGGGACAGAACGGTTTGGTAATCTTGCTGTTTTACCAAGGAACTGTGAGTAAAGACTATATCCTTTGGAAATATTTCACCCGAGCTCCAACAAGCGCGCCATCGTTGTGGTACCACAAAACTGAGCCTTATAAGTAGAGAAAAAAAACCCCGGGGTAATGTTCAGTTATTTTATTTGATAATAAGGACCTGTTGAAAGGGATATTCACATGTTTCTGAAAATTTATATAAATACATTTTGAGTTGAACATTCAATCTTTGTGGTCTGATATTTAATTGTGTTCGATTGGTGTGATTATTTTATTTTTTTTATTTATTTGGCAAATAAGGGTTATAGTGTTTAAGTGCATGTGCATGGGAGTTTTATGCTCACAAGAAAAAAAACAAAAGCAAATGCAGTATAGCTATATTTAAGCTAACCAGGCCTCTCTACACTCTAGCCAGAGTCAAATACCCAAAGGTTTTATTTTCTGTGTATACATTCTGATTTTATATTCTAGTAATCCCTCATCAATTCATTTCCCCATGCACATGATAAATCCTTAAAAAGTGAAATTAAGGAGGAGGGATACACGTGGGGGCTCGTCCGGGATGTTGTTTACTGTTGTTTTGTTTTTGTGAGCATGTTCTAAGAGAAAAAGGAAAGTCTGTGTTAAATGAGGTAGCTTAAAAGCCCTATAGCCACTTGTGTTAAAGAGATTTTTTTTCTAAGAGTTTTTATTTTTTATTTTATGATGTGTATGTAAAGCTAATATAACATGGAGTCAGAACAGATTATCAAATGGTGTGAAGACAAAGGTATTGATGCAAGGAAAGCATTTGTGCTTAGTAAGGTTTCTCTTGGTGTTACTGATGAGACTGTGTATAAGGTACTGGATGAGGCCAAAGTTTTTGGTCCCTGTAAAATAAGAGGACGGTGTATAGAACACGTCAGTAAAAGCCAGTTAGTTTTAGTCGAAACTATGAACGATATGACTAAGACTGACATACCTGAACAGTTACTAGCTGGAGATGAGTTTGGACCTTGGATAGTGAATGTTACAGAAACCCAGAGTGTTCATGTAACTAGTGAAAGAGACTTCCAGTCCAAATTGCTGTCATTTTTAGCAAATGAAGGGAAGACACTAGCTGATGTCTCATGCTTACTAACCTCTGCTTCTGCTCCACCCACCGCTCCAGACCTGAACCCAAAGCTGGTGAATGCAATCTCCTCACTAGTTGAAAAATGTCAAGCCACGCCTGTGGATGGACCGGGCTATCGCAAGCTACGCATGTTCTCAGGTATGAAACCCACTCCGCATGGAGAAGAGGAGTATGATGCTTGGGCGGAACAGACCACCCACATGTTAGATGAGTGGCAGTGTTCTGATGTTGTTAAGAGACAGAGAGTAGCTGAGAGTCTTAAAGGGCCAGCAGCCGATATTGTCAGAGGTTTGAGAGTCACTAATCCTCAGGCCACTGCCAATGACTACCTTAAAGCTCTTGAAACAGCTTTTGGAACCACAGACAGTGCAGCTGATCTCATGGTGAGGTTTCGTAATACATTCCAGCAAGATGGTGAGAAATTATCAGCCTACTTACTCAGATTAGACAAGCTATTGCATGAAGTCCATCGTAAAGGCGGAATTGAAGTGATTGACCTGAACCGAGCACGCATTGATCAAGTTGCTAGAGGCTCTCTGCCTCATGACCTCGTAGCCCTTCGCATAAGACTGACTTACAAACTCAAGCCTCCTCCCAGCTTTACTGAATTGCTTCGGGATGTAAGAGAAGAAGAGGAGATGATCCTTGAAAGACCGAATGTACAGAAAGTTACATCTTTAGCTATTAGTAAGCGCGCAGAGTGTGCTTCAGCCTCAGTTGTACCTGTTTTGCCAGAGCCTGCGCCAGTCCTGCAAGATACTGCAATAGAGAGTCTAAGGAAAGAATTTCAAGGTCTCAAGACTGATGTTGCACGCCTCCTTTCTGCCTCTGTGACTGCATCGGCAAGTGTGGCACAGCAGGTAGACCAGAACCCTAGCCAAAAAGCTACTGGAAACTCATATGCACGTGTGAAGGAGAGAGCTCCCAAACCTCAGTTTCGTGCTGATGTCTTCTGCTACAGATGTGGTGAAGATGGTCATTTCCAGCGGGAGTGTCCAAACCCAGAAAATCTCAGAAAAGTGAACAAGCGTCTCTTGAAATTAAAACAGCCGATGGGAAACTTTCCAGGGGCTCAGTAGAGGAACGGCCTGACGCTCCGGAGAAGATAAGTTCCACAAAGTGTCACACGCTACCAGAAAAGCAGGCTAACCTGCCAGAGGGTTTAGTTGGACCTAGCTCTATTGTCTCAGTACAAATTGAGGGCATTTACGCCAAAGCTTTACTTGATAGCGGGTCCCAAGTTACCTTACTGTATCGCTCCTTTTATGACAAGTATCTGAAGCACCTGCCTTTGACCCCTATTGAGTGCCTGGAGATTTGGGGCCTCAGTGCAAAGGAGTATCCATATAATGGTTACATGTGCTTGAAGCTTGAGTTTACTGGAGATGTAGTTGGAGTAGCTGAGACCATAGAAACACTTGTGCTTGTGTGTCCAGATCCGGTCATGACAGGGGATGTTTCCATTGTGGTTGGCACAAACACCTCTATAGTTCGAAGACTGTTCCATGCATGCAAAACACATGGAGGAGACAATTTTCTTAACACCCTGTCTGTTCATCCAGTAATAAAAGAAGCTTATGAGAAGTTTCGGGAAACTCCTGACGACACATCTGAGACAAAAAGAGGAACAATCTGGTTCACACGAGACAAGCCTTTCACTCTGCCACCTGGCTGTGTTGCCAAGGTCGTTGGTATTCCAAAGTTTCCTGGAGGTCTCTCTAGCCAAGCTGTTCTTATAGACCATCCAGAGGAGGATTGTTTTCCTGAAGAGCTTCTAGTCATGCCTGTTGTTGAAAAGTCCACTGCTGTCCAATGTCGTCGCATCACAGTCACCATGAGAAATGTGTCCAGTCATACTGTGACATCGAAACGGGGAATTCCTATTGCTCATCTATTTCCTGTAGATGTAATAAATACAGTCCTTGAAAAGGAGGGCTCTAAGCTGCCAATACCTCAATTGTCCCCATCCTCTTTCAACTTTTGTGACTCCCTTGTGCCTCCTGAGTGGAAGGAGCGACTGTGTCAAAAGATGATGGAGAGAAAAGAGGTTTTCTCCTGCAGTGAGTTTGATGTGGGTTGTGCAAAGAGTACACAACACAGCATTCGTGTGACAGATGATAGACCTTTCAGAGAACGTTCTAGACGGTTACCACCAGGTGATTTGGAGGATGTGAGGAAGCATCTAAATGATCTCAAAGAGGCAGGAATCATTTCTGACTCTAGAAGCCCCTATGCTTCTCCAATAGTTGTGGTCCGCAAGAAAAATGGCACCATTCGTATGTGTGTGGACTATAGGACGTTAAACAGGAGAACGATTACGGACCAGTATACAGTCCCTCGTGTGGAAGATGCTTTGTCCTGCCTAGGTGGTAGCCAGTGGTTTAGTGTGCTTGACCTCAGAAGTGGCTATTATCAGATCCCTTTAGCTGCTGCTGATAAAGAAAAGACAGCCTTCATTTGCCCAGCAGGGTTTTATCAGTTTGAGCGAATGCCACAGGGGATTTGTGGGGCCCCGGCCACATTTCAACGAATTATGGAAAGGACTGTAGGTGATATGAACCTACTGGAAGTGCTGGTTTATCTGGATGACGTGATCGTTTTTGGGAGAACGTTAGAGGAACATGAGCAGCGCCTTCTTAAAGTCCTTGACAGATTGAAGGAAGAAGGATTAAAGATATCATTGGATAAATGTCAGTTCTGCTGCTCTTCTGTTATCTACCTTGGCCACATTGTGTCTAGAAATGGCATTGCTACAGACCCGGCAAAGATTGAGGCTGTGAAATCATGGCCACGCCCAGAAAATATCACTGCTCTTCGTTCCTTCCTTGGTTTCTGTGGGTATTACAGACGTTTTGTAAAAGATTTCTCCCGAGTCTGTTATCCGCTCAACCAGTTGCTTCAGGGTTGTATTGTGGCTGGAAAGAGAGGGAAAGGGGCAGATAAAAATAAAGACATCAAAGAGCATAGGAAAGCACAAGTAGTCACAGCCACAAAAGATTGGTACCATCCTTCTGAGACTTTTGGGGCTAGGTGGGACAAGGACTGTGAGAAGGCTTTTGAGGCTTTGAAGAGAAGTCTTACAGAGGCACCTGTGCTGGCAATCGCCAACCCAAAACTGCCATATGTACTGCATGTTGATGCAAGCAGAGAAGGATTGGGAGGTGTCCTCTATCAGGATCAGGGAGAAGGTTTGCGCCCAGTTGCTTTTGTCAGCAGAAGCCTCTGTCCACTAGAAAAGAACTATCCCACGCATAAGCTTGAGTTCCTGGCTTTGAAATGGGCTGTTGTCAACAAGTTGCATGATTATCTCTATGGAGTCAAATTTGAGGTTCATACTGATAACAATCCATTAACGTATGTCTTAACTACAGCTAAATTGGACGCTACAGGGCATCGATGGTTGGCAGAATTGTCAACATATGATTTTAGTCTGAAGTATCGGCCTGGAAAACAGAACGTGGATGCGGATGCATTGTCACGCCGTCCTCATGCAATTCTCAATGCTTCTCATGAGGAGAAGGAGACACTGCTTGCCACCACAGTCAAAGCTGTCTGTCACATGTCCAAAGTCAGAGTACCTCACTGTCGCCAGTGCAGAGCTGTAGATATCATTGGCTTATCAAAAGATGCAGTGCCCAGAGCTTATTGCAACTTGTCATTTCTGAATACTCAGCAGTTGCCCAAATTGAGCGCAGCAGAAATCTCAAATTCACAGCAGAAAGACCCGTGCATTGGAGAAGTGTGGCGTGCTATAATTCAGAGAAGTGCCAATCATGCCAACAAAGAGAAACATCCTGATGTGTCTCTGTTGTTAAAAGAGTGGGAGAAGCTAATTGTCAGAGACTCTGTGTTGTATAGAACGAGCCATCCACCAAACAAACCAGCTCGACGGCAGCTGTTGCTCCCACAAGAGTTCAGAACAACTGTGCTTCAGTCGTTGCATGACAAATCAGGCCATTTGGGGTTTGACAAGACATACGGCTTGATACGAGAGAGGTTTTACTGGCCCCGCATGAAAGTTCAGATTGAAAGCTACTGTAAGAGCTGTCCAAGGTGTATTCAGAGAAAGACGCTGCCTAAGAGAGTTGCTGAGTTGTCACATCTTAACAGTGATGGACCGATGGATCTTGTCTGTATGGATTTTCTGACGATTGAGCCTGACTCCAGAAATATCTGTAATGTGCTCGTAGTTACAGATCATCACACGAGATATGCTCAAGCTTTTGCAACTAGGGATCAAAAGGCATCGACTGTCGCTAAGGTTCTATGGGAACAGTACTTTGTCCACTATGGTTTGCCAAGAAGGGTGCACTCAGATCAAGGCAGGGATTTCGAAAGTCGCCTTATCCATGAACTGTTGAGCATGCTTGGCATAAAAAAATCCAGAACCACTCCCTACCACCCTCAGGGTGATCCACAGCCTGAGCGTTTTAACAGAACTCTTCTTGACATGCTTGGAACTTTGGAAACACAAGACAAATGTAAATGGAGTAAACACCTCAGCCATCTTGTACATGCGTACAATTGTACAGTGAATGAGTCAACCGGCTATTCTCCATATTTTCTAATGTTTGGACGGGAAGCCAGGCTGCCAGTAGACGTGACATTCGGCGTCTCAAGTGATGGCACCTCCACAAAATCCTACTTGAGGTATGTCAAAAACATGAAACGTGAGCTCCAGGCTGCCTATCAGTTGGCTGGGAGTATGGCAGAGAAGAAAAATGAAGGAAACAAGAAACGCTATGATCAGAGAGTTCGTTTCTGTACATTAGATTCCGGGGACAGGGTCTTGATCCGAAACCTTGGTTTACAAGGAAAGCACAAGCTTGCTGATCGGTGGAAAGATACTCCTTACATTGTGGAGAGTCAACTGTCTGGCTTACCCGTGTTCAAACTGAAGCCAGAAAGTGGACATGGCGCTGAAAAGATACTGCACCGCAATCACATTCTGCCGATAGGAAAGGAAGTGCAGCTGCAGCCTGAGATCAACAAGGAGCCCTCAAAACGAAGGAGAGCAAGCAGACGGCTCAAAGAAAAGAGAAAAGAGAACTACGATTCTCCTTGCTTACCAGCACCTGAACAGGATGATAAGATGGAGGCAACATCTGACTCTGAAGATGATGAGATGGGTGTATGGCATGGTTATGTACCACGAGAGTTGCCAGGATCAGAATCTCAAAACATTGATCATGGTGAGCCTTTCGATCTGGATTTGGATCTGGCTGTTTTGACAAGTAACCCAGAAATAGATGAGACAGCTGAAGAACCTGCTGCAGTGGAGGAGGATGACCATTTGGTACAAAATGTGACTGAAGAAATAGTGAATCGAGAAAGAGACACTGAAATACAGACATCAGACGAAATAGCTGAGAGACTAGACAGTGTAACAGAAAGCTCTGACAAGACAACTCGACCTCAAAGACTAAAGAAAGCTCCAATCAGACTAACTTATGACTTGCTAGGGAACCCAACATCAGTGGCAGTTGGTACACATAGTGCTACCGTAGTTGAGATTAATGACAAGAAAGAGGTCCCATCTCCTATTAAGAGATACAAAAGTTTTCTTTACAAGTGGATAGGTTAAAGGGACTGTTAATAATATGCCTGACACAATCTAGAGAGAGAAAAAAAAAAAAAAAAAAATTGTTTTTTTTGTACCAGATATAGGGTGTTAGACATGTCATGAGGGCATGAACATTTTTTTTGTGGGGGGAGAATGTAGCACCCTGCAAAATTTACATATTGTTTATTGTGTTCTGTTAACAGAACTGGGCCAGTTCAATTGTTCTTGGTGTGTAATATTTTTTTATTTGTTTGTTTGTTACAAGTATTTGATATTAATTCATATTTGTTATTGAGTTATACAATTGTAAGGGGTTGAAATATCCTCTGTTGTGATTAACCTTTGAACCCTCTGTCATCTTATTTTGCATTGGGTGGCTAGGTGTCAGTTTGTTTATTATCCAATCAGTGCCATCCAGAGAGCAGTTTGGCAACCTACCGGATTTTGGAGGGGGCGGGACTAAGGAATCCGGGAGAGACGGAAAGAGCTATGAGCTAATTGCAAGTTCTGCACGATTGATTACTGTTAATCAAAGTTAAGAGCCAAGGGATTTATTTATTTATTTATTGTCATTGTGTTACCCTGTTAAAACGGGAGAGTGAGCTTTGTTTTGGAGCTGGTAAAATCGGCCACAGAGACTCTACTGAAGAGCTAACGCCATAGCCATGTGCGAACTGTTACTGCAAAGCCATGTGCGTCGGATGCGGCCATACATGCTGCTGTAAGAGATGTGCTCATGATTCGCGCTGATTCCGGAGGTGTCTTGTGTTTGCACACGGACGAGACGGAGGTTCAGGACAGCTTCATTGCGTATCTTACCACGGGACAGAACGGTTTGGTAATCTTGCTGTTTTACCAAGGAACTGTGAGTAAAGACTATATCCTTTGGAAATATTTCACCCGAGCTCCAACAAGCGCGCCATCGTTGTGGTACCACAAAACTGAGCCTTATAAGAAGAGAAAAAAAACCCCGGGGTAATGTTCAGTTATTTTATTTGATAATAAGGACCTGTTGAAAGGGAAATTCACATGTTTCTGAAAATTTATATAAATACATTTTGAGTTGAACATTCAATCTTTGTGGTCTGATATTTAATTGTGTTCGATTGGTGTGATTATTTTATTTTTATTTATTTATTTGGCAAATAAGGGTTATAGTGTTTAAGTGCATGTGCATGGGAGTTTTATGCTCACAAGAAAAAAAACAAAAGCAAATGCAGTATAGCTATATTTAAGCTAACCAGGCCTCTCTACACTCTAGCCAGAGTCAAATACCCAAAGGTTTTATTTTCTGTGTATACATTCTGATTTTATATTCTAGTAATCCCTCATCAATTCATTTCCCCATGCACATGATAAATCCTTAAAAAGTGAAATTAAGGAGGAGGGTTACATAAAGTTTGGATGCGTGTCTCTAATTCTGATATCTTCTCTGTCAGCCTAACTATTTCCATGCATTTATCACATGTGAATCCCTCATCTGCGACAGAGATAGATAAACTGTACATGTGGCAAGAGGTGCAAATAACAAAAGCAAGAAAAGCCATTACTCACCGTGCTTGATGAAATATTCTTACTGCGGTTGTTTGATGAAAAACTGGAGCGAGAGAGAGGAGAGGAGAAAAGAAAAGAAATGAAAACGCTAATGACAAGCTAACGAGTGCTAACACTTTGCAGGTGTACTGCACTCACGGATATAAAATAAAAGTGAACGATCAAAATTAATCTGATAAGATTGATCGATAATTTCAGAAATATGGTGTGAATTAAGTTATATTTTATCACTCTAAAAACAGATATTTGAAAACAGAGAGTGATAGTAAGATAAAGATTCTAGAGAAAAAAAGTTAATAAAAACAGCTACACGGAGCCCTAAGCACGGGATTATGGGAAATGCAGTTGGAAATGGAAATACAATATGAGCCCGCCAGGGCGGAGCCAGGGGAGCTGGAGCCCACCAGGACAGAGCAGAGGACCACCACAGCCAAGCAGACGAGACAGAAGCCCACCAGGGCAGAGCAGAGGATCACCACAGCCGAGCAGACGAGACAGAAGCCCACCAGGGTGGAGCAGAGGACCACCACAGTGGAGTCGATTGCAGAGGAGAGCAAGTTTGGTTAGGTGGTACTGGAACAGATAACATAAACAGATTAATGTTGGCCTCTGTGGCCTTGATAAGGCAGGTAGAAAGTTCACACATGGCGTCCATAGCCTTGACTGGAATAAGCGAGAATTCATAGATGGCCTACATAGCCATGACAGGACAGAACGAGAGTTCATAGACGGCCTCCATGGCCGTGATGGGACAGGCGTGGAGTTCATGGATAGTTCATGGATGGCCTCCGTAGCGTGACAAGACAGACATTAAGTTGTTGGGTGGCCTCCGTGGCCATGACAGGACAGGCAATGAGTGGGTGGACGGACTCCATGGCCATGACAGGACAGGACAAGAGTTCATGGATGGATACTACTGACAACTCTGAAGGTTCTGCAGCAGTTGCCGCCTCTTTTGGAGGTTCCACAGTGGTAACAGTCTCCTTCCCAGCAACACAACAGGCTGAGAGAACATTGCTGGGTGCAACAGACAGGATGTGACGAGGCTCTGGAAATACAGCTGAGACTTGACAAGGCTCTGGAAGTTCATCTGAGACGTGATGAGGCTCTGGATGATTTGTTGTGGTATGATGAAGCTCTGGTAGATCTGTTGAGACGGAATGAAGTTCTGGAAGATCGATAGTGATTTGACTGGGCTCATGAAGATTGACAGTGACTTGACCTTGTTCACAAAGATCAGCGGTGACTTGATATGACTCATGAAGTTTAAAGGGGGGGTGAAATGCTATTTCATGCATACTGAGTTTTTTACACTGTTAAAGAGTTGGATTCCCATGCTAAACATGGACAAAGTTTCAAAAATTAAGTTGTACGTTTGAAGGAAAGAGTTATAAACTCCTTCTGGTTTGTCACAAGTTTCGGAAAGTTTTTTTCGAGTATGGGTCTGTGTGACGTTAGATGGAGTGGAATTTCCTTATATGGGTCCTAAGGGCACTTCTCCCGGAAGAGCATGCGCGCGGCCGTAGATTAGAACAGAGACATTCACTGATCAGAGCAAGAGAGCGAAATGTCACAAAAGAAGTGTGTTTTTGGTTGCCAGGGCAAAACAACCCTGCACAGATTACCAAAAAAAAACTGCATTAAGGGACCAGTGGATGGAGTTTATTTTTACAGAGCATCAACGGAGTTGTGCAAGTGTTTTTGTTTGTTCCCTGCATTTCGAAGATGCTTGTTTTACAAACAAGGCCCAGTTTGACGCCAGATTTGCATATCGATTATTTCTTAAGGATGATGTAGTCCCGACGAAAAAAAAGTGGACATAAAGTGCACTTAGTCATTTTCCAAAACCGCTAAGCAAATATATACAGTTTCAATACATACTACATAGAGACGTCCTGCTGTAGTCGTTGCTGCTGCTGCTCTTGTTCAATTTCAGCCTCGGGATCTGATTCTGGATCATAAATATACGGCTGAATCTGACTGTTAGCCATGGTTTGTTTAGGATGATGTTTTTTTCCTCACGGTAATGTCACAATTTCAACGCAAAAGCTTACTCGCACACGTGATTCTTTAGGTCTGCCCATACGTCACATCTCCAGCCGCTCGTGTTTTTCTGGGAAAAAACGGTACAGACTATCTTTATCTTATAAATATAATAAAACTAAAGACTTTTTGGAGTTATGAAGGATGCAGTACTACTCTATAGGTACTCAAGATTAACAGGATATTGAGTGAAAACTAGCATTTCACCCCCCCGTTTAACTTGACTCATGGGGGTTAATGGTGACTTGACCTGACTCTGGACAGTCAGTGGTCACTTCACTGGATCTTGAATCTGGAAGATCAATTGGGACCTGACTTGACTCTAAAAGATCAACGGGGACCTGACTTGACTCTGGAAGATCAATGGGGACCTGACTTGAACCTTGGAAGATCAACGGGGGACTAACTTGATTCTGGAAGATCAACTGTGGCTGTCATCTTGTGCAGTGGGGCTGGGTTGATGTCCATCTTGTGCAGTGACGCTGGGCTGGCGGCCATCTTGTGCAGTGGCCCTGGGCTGGCGGACATCTTGTGCAGTGGTGCTGGGCTGGCGGCCAACTTGTAAAGTGGCGCTGGGCTGGTACACATTTTGTGAAGATACTTTGGGGCTTTAGATTCCTCTGCCTCTCCCACAGTGAAGGGAACCACATAACAAGAGAGCATAGTCCATTATGTCTCTTAAACTACAGATTTCTACAAATTTCCCCTCAGGCACCCATGATTTTGTTGGTTCATTAAGTCCAAAACGGAACAAGTCCTAAAGCAAAACTTCATCATGAAATGGTACTTGATAAGACACGTCACAGAACCGATGAACATATTCCTCAACAGATATGCCTCCTTGACGAAGATGTTATAGCTGGTCTACTGGGTCCATGGTTTTGGTGGGTAGCTGAAACACTGACATAGGGGTGGGAACAGATATCTCGGTAGCGCGAGGATACCGGACTGCTGGATCCTGATATGGCAAAGAGTTCTGTTACATGGAGTCGGAGACGGTCGGATCCATATGCAGTAGTTTATTAAAGAGAATGGCAGGCAGAATTCAGGTAACAGTGTCAGGTGTGTCCAAGATCAGACACGGAACAAAAACAGGGAAAACGCTCGGAAATGCCAGACACAACTAAACAAGACTTTGCACTTATCAAGAGTCCAAATACAGTTTATATAGGGGAGTGGTAATCCCCTAAGCACAGAATTATGGGAAATGGAGTTAGAAATGGAAATACAATATGCCAGATTCCTGAGTGGAGTGCCCTCTATTGGAGTTCATGGGCATTCCAGCTGATGATCGTGACAAAATGACACTCGCTTGCATTGATTGATATATTTTTTAGTGAGCTAATGTTTAAAAATGCTAATTTGATGGCAGTCTATTTGTGTCTTTACATCAATCTTAGTTTGATGCATAATAGGCCGCATTAGATGAGTTTGCCCTTCGTCTTGAAAAGGCTTTAGACTTTCTATCACGTGATAAAACTGAAATAGAGATAGCTACAGGCACACTGGGTTTCCTGCTTGTTCTGTAAACATTTGTGAATGTTCCTGATGTTATAGCGGGGCCTGACACATATCACTAAGAGCTGCTATCAGTTGTCTTTGGTTAACCTACCTCACAGGAGAAGGGCCCACAGGCTTTGGTGGTTGGGGGGCCTGCCATTTTTCTAAAAATATATATCTGCGGGCTTGCAGCAAATGAGTGGTAGAGTTTAGTCCCAGCATGCACCAATTCCTCCATTTTTCTATGAGAAGCACAGAAGTGGAGATGCTGGAGAGAGGGATAATGTGTCCGGTGAGTGGAGCTGTGTCTCTGGTGTTTCCGGTGACTGTCATATGTTGTCCTGGCTTCCCCTGCTGTTTTCCAGAAAGTCGTCCTTGGGTGCTGAGTCTTGTAGCTGTTTTCATACATCACAGTCTGTCTGTGAGGAGCTCTGTGGGCAGGGCTCAGCTGGGATAGTGTCCATCAGCAGTGCTTGTTGTGGCTGCATGGTGTTATCAGTGTAGCATATCAGACCCAAACCTGACAAATTAAACAGTCGATCAGGACTGTGGTTGAAACATGAGCTGAATTCCTCAGAAAGGCAACACGAGGTTGTAAATCATTCTTAGTGCCACAAGTCCGAACCAAGACAACCAACCAACCAACCAACTCTTTCACAGAACAGCTTTCAACATTAACACCACTAGAAAAATTATTGACAATTTCAATTTGGAGAAGAGATTGTCAAATTTTGGGCAAGTAATCACGATGCAACGCCTGCCAGCCCATGTAAACCCATGAGAGTAATAAACAAGATCCTTGGATTGACTCCCCCCCCCCCCCACCTAGCAGAATCAGACTGAAATTCATAAGGGAGTCTCTTAACCTCTGGTCCCCACAGAACATCTTTCGTCAGAAAATGGCTCAGGAACTTTCTTTTCTAGATATAGAAATAGATTTAGTATGTATGTGTTTGAATCTGTTTGCTTGAAATGTTTCTGACCATCAGTTATTTGTCAAATGTATCATTTTCTTGTTATAGGAATCATGTCTAAAATTATACCCTGCAAGAGCTGGAAAATTCGGACCACGTGCTTGATAAGATAACATATGATTTATGATACCCCAAGCAAAGACGATATCTAATTGGTCAAGACAACATTTGAGGTGTGGCCAAAAGGCCAGTTTAAATACTCAGGACACCATCAAACCCTGCTTTTAGCTTTTAGCTTTGCTTCTTAGCTTTTGCTATTAGTCATGCCTGCTTTTAGCTTGTAGATTTGCTTTTAGTCATGCTTTATTCATCACTGTTAGCTTTCTTTGAGCGCGGTTCCAGCATGCTTCGGCCTGCACGCCTGCTGCTACTTAGCCACGATGAGAAGAAACACCACCTAGTCTCGTCAAACTTTACTTCTGTTCTTTTACTTTAGTTTATTTTCTTTTTGTTTGAGAGTTTCGTGTTCAGAGTTAAGTTTTGTAATGGCGTATCTCCTAGTCTGACCTCAAGTGCCCATTTAACCACACAACTCCGCATCGTAAGCCAACGCCCAACCAGGGGCTTCCCAAGATGTCACTTCAGCTACTATAGAACTTCCAGCCAATCAGCAACATTGGGAAACCCTCTTTCAATGACAACAAAGGGAACCCCCTTTACACGCAAGTAACTCCTCCAGACATTTGTACTGGTGTATCTAATATAATTTTGATGTCATTGTGTCATGCACAGCCATGATTGATGGCTGTGCATGTAATTAAACATGTTACGTTCCTATTCTGGACTCATACGCTTGTCTATAAATAGTATGCTTTATTAATAATGTGTTCACTAAGTTTGATCTTTTAAAAACATTGGTTTAATGCTTTACGCCACATTAAGCATTTTTCACGTCAAGCATTTTAGAATGTCCCTAATTTCGGCATTTAATCAAGTAATAATTTAAGTATATCATAATTTTTATTTTTTTTGGCTTGCCGAAAAATGGCACTCCATATTTTATTGTGGCAGCCCAAAGAGGCACAAAATCACTTTCACTTTTTTTTTTTTTTATGTTTTCTTATGTTCTCTTATCAAGGCTTATGCAATTAGTCGACAGAAGAGATGGATGGCTGTGCATGAGTGTTTAGTGTAATACTTGATTATATTGAATTATTACTTGCTGGTAGGAAGGAATTTTTTGTTTTCTGCCTATTTTTATATTGTATATTCGTTGGAGTTTGTATTTTTGATTGCACTTACTGGCAATTATAATAATTGCCCTCAGCTATGAAGGAGCCTGTGTTATTTGCATTGTACCCTTCTTGCATTTAAGTATAAACTGTAGTTTCGTTTTGAGCAATTGTCCTGCTATAGGCTATTGGCTGTGATAATTAGAAGGTGGCTACAGCTGTTTTCACTTTAGTGTCTTAGACTGCAAATTTATCTGATGTCTGTGCACTGACGTGGAAGCATCAATGGAAGCGTTCAGCTCTCCTTGTGTGAAGACCAATGAGTGTAAAGACCTGCAACTTTACCAAACAACGAACTTAAGTACTATTTTTATCTTCCCTTTACACACTCTCATTTTCT
Source organism: Carassius auratus (assembly GCF_003368295.1). Classification (NCBI taxonomy): domain Eukaryota; kingdom Metazoa; phylum Chordata; class Actinopteri; order Cypriniformes; family Cyprinidae; genus Carassius; species Carassius auratus. Next base: position 375,144 of record NW_020523344.1, read on the forward strand.
GTCCTCTCTTCTCCACTTCTATGATGTGTTTCTTGCCGCTGTTGCCTCTCGCTTGCTTAGTTGGGAACAGTTCATATCCAGCGATATTGTTGACTTGATTGCACAGACATAATGTAAACTGAACTGAGCTGGATGACATCACTGATTCAATGATGAATTGCTTTAACTGAAAATGTTATATTATTGACACACTATAAAATTTAAAATGTAAAGTGCTTTGACGCAATCTGTATTGTTAAAAAAAAACTATATAAATAAAGGTGACTTGACTTAACTTTCCTAAACATTTCAGTTGTCTTTCGACAACGCAGTCTTGCTAATCTGCATCCTTTCTCTACATCCTGTTATACACCTCTTTATTTCTCTGTGTGACTCTGGAATTGTCAGTCAGCTGTAAACAAAGCAGACTTTTTTTTTTGCTTTTTCTTTACAATCCACACTCAGCATCTTGACTGAAACCTTGATTCGTCCACAAGACTCAGCAACCCCAGCTTCTCTGTCTTAATTTCTCTTTCTCTCACACATGTGGTTTTATTAACAAAGTTCGGGAGAAGCACGATAAGATAATCATCCAATTTGGCACAGATGCATCTCGTTTAGCTAATCATCTTAAATAGCACACAAGCTTATATATATCCAGTCTTCCTACCTCCTGTCCTTTTTCGGCATCCCTCCTCCACCCCAACTCCTCACTTCTAATCTATTTATCCCAAATTGGGGATAGGGGGAGTTATTTGGGTTCGGGCTATGCTCCGGGCCTGGACCCCTCCCCCAGGACAGCACGCCAAAATATGCCTACTATTCGTCTTCAGATTAGATGTAAGGGTGAACTCGTAAACCCCCATCATGTTGGCCGGGGTGGGGGTACTGGTCTGCTCATTTCTTACAATTGGAAACACTCAATCCATTCTCACCTATGCAATTACAACTCATTTAAATCTCATGCAATCACTGTAACAGCTCCTATAACACTCCAGGTTGTTATAATTTACCGCCCTCCTGGGCAGATTTTATCTACCTTCTTAGTGGAGCTGGATGGGCTGCTGTCCTCATTCCCAAAGGTTGGCAGTCAAATTTTAGTCTTTGGCGACTTCAGCATTCATATGGACAAGTCTTACGCTAAAGACTTCTGTTTTCCTCTTCTTGGTTTGTTTTATCTCAAGCAACTTCCCACTACAAGCACGCACAAATCAGGCAACCAATTTTATTTATACTTGCAATTGTATTGCTGACAAAAATTTTATAAAACCCCTACATATCTCCTTCCATTTCTCCATTACATTTAAATTCCATTTTGCTACCTGTGTGCCACCAACCCCTATACTGATTACTTTTAGAGTAAACCTATGCTCCCTTTCCCCCTCCAGCCTTTCCTCCTTAGTAGCCTACTCTCTTCCCTCACCTACCCATTTGTCATCTCTGGATGTGAATGCAGCAATTGACACTTTATGCTCTACTTTAACCTTATCTGCACAAGCTGCCCCCTCTAACTCCTGGTTATCTGATGTTCTTCGTGAGAATCAGACCAAATTCAGGGCAGCAGAGAGAAAATGGTGCAAATCAAAAGATCCATCAGACCTGAGTATGTATCAGTCTTTGCTTCCGTCTTTCTCTGCTGAAGTCCATACCGCAAAATCTTCATACTTTCGCAACAAGCTCAACAGTGCTTAAGACATAGGTAATCATGGGCAATTATGGGCAATCATGACCTAATGGATACAGAGTCTGACTTGTAACCTGAAGGTCAAGGGTTTGAGTCTCCAGTGAGGGGAGTGAATAACCAGCACTCTCTTCACCATCAATACCATGACTGAGGTAAGACCCTTGAGCAACGCACCGAACACACAACTTCTCTCAGGGAGCCACAGCATTGGCTGCCCACTGCTCCTGGTGTGTTTTCACGATGTGTGTGTTTATGTTTGTTCACTACTCACTGCTGTGTGTGTGTGTGTACTTGGATGGGTAAAATGCAGAGCTCAAATTCCAAGTATGGGACCCCATACTTGGCCACACATCACGCCCCTCATCTCTTCAAAACATTCAATTCTCTCCTCTGTCCCCCACCACCACTTCTATAATAGCTATGGATTTCACCACTTCACAGAAAAAAAACAGAACAATCAGTAGTCAATTCTCAGCCCCACACACAAAGGACTTCAAAACATCCACACCAACTGCTAAAACTCTCCTTCACTGAGACATAAGTATCAAAACTTCTCCTTTCCAGCCATCCTACAACATGCCCTCTAGACCCAATCCCTCACACCGTTTTTCCTACAATTTTACCAGCACTCACACACATGATCAACACATCTCACCTCACAAGCTCCTTCCCCATTGCATTTAAGCTGGCTCAGGTAACCCTACTGCAAAAAAAACCCACATTAAACACTTCACTTACAGATAGCTACAAATCTGTCTCTCTCCTTCCATTCATAGCAAAAACCATCGTAAGAGTTGTTTTCAACCAGGTATTATTGTTTCTTTCACAGAACAACAAACTGGACGGTAACCAGTAAGGTTTCAAGAGTGGCCATTCAACTGAGACTGTCAGTCACGGAAGCCCTGCAGATTGCAAAAGCTGATTCCAAATCATCAGTTCTTATTCTGCTGGATTTATCTGCTGCTTTTGACACTGTCGATCATCAGATCCTCCTGTCTGCCCTCTCATCACAGGACATCACAGGGGTTCCACTTCACTGGTTTTAATTCTATCCCACTGGTAGGTCTTTCAGGGTGGCCTGGGGAGGGGAGGTGTCCAAAGCACATCAACTGGTCACTGGGGTTCCTCAGGGATCAGTTCTTGGAACCCTCTTCTTCTCCATAAACACAACATGACTGGGTCCCATCCTACAGGCACATGACTTCTCTTTCCATTGCTATGATGATGACAAACAGCTTTATCTTTCATTTCAACCAGATTATCAAATTGTAGCTACACGGACCTCAGGCTGCCTGGCCAACATCTCGGCATGGATGAAAAAATATAACCTACAGCTCAACCTGGCAAAGACTGCGCTTCTTGTCTTCCCTGCCATTCCAAGTCAGCATAATTTCACCCTCCAGCTAGGTTTTTATACAATTACCCCATCAACTTGGTGTAACCTTTGATGACCAGCTAACCTTCAAAGACCACACTGAAAAGACTACTCGATCTTACAGGTTTGCATTGCACAACTTCAGAAAGATCAGGCTTTTTCCACCAAGCACTATCAAACCTAATGATACAGTGGTACAGCTGGTCTTCAACGAACCCAAAAAAGCAAATGTTACATCTCTCTTTATCTCCTTGCACTGGCTACTAGTAGTGGCTTGCATCAAGTTTAAGACACTGATGCTTGCATATAGAACAGCACCCGCCTACTTCCACTCACTACTACGAGTCTATATCCCATCCAGAAGTCTGAGATCCCCTAGTGAGCAACACCTCATGGCACCATCACAGAGAGGCTCAAAATCACTTTCCAGAACATTCTTGTTCACCATTCCTGGCTGGTGGAATGATACTTCCCTTGTACTTTCCTTGTACATACATAATAAATATATTGTACAGGCAAATGAGTGGAAACACAAGGTACTTACCTGAAGTCTATGTACATGGTAACAATAGTACCATCAATTATTCAATAAGTAGCGGTTGGTTAGTCCAGATTAAGGAATGGCTGGCTTCACCCTTTGAGTTGTTGCCGGAGACACCGGAATGTCACCGATATTTTCAATGCCTTGTCACTCGTCGCAGCCTTGTTCTAAATAGCAGCTGGTTGATACCCATTGTAGGATTGTACGAGGAGTGACATGGTCTGCGCATCTGCGCGCCTCGTTCCCGAAGTCCTGGCGGAAGTAACTACAGCAACCTTTGGCCGCTCATGCGGCTGACATCTTGACTCTACCAACCAAATGTGCATTGATAAATGCAAGGTCGTTAATGAACAAAACTTTCATCCCTAAGGACTTCTTCATCACACAAGCTGTAGATGTACTATTTTAACAGAAAAATGGATTGCTGTGGGTGAGTCAGATGCTTTTACAGACCTCTTACCTCCTGACTGTACTTTTTTAAATTACCCAAGGACCACTGGACGTGGAGGAGGAATAGCGACTGTCTTAAAGAGCAGCTTACATTGTAAGCTTTTGGCACCATCTCTTTTCTCATCATTTGAATTGAGCTTGTTTGTTTTAGGCCGTTTGGATCCCGTACTGTGTGCGGTGATATATCGCCCGCCGAAATATAACAAACATTTTATAAAAAGTTCTCTGACTTCTTGGTCAGTATTATGACAGACTATTACAGAGTTTAAATTTTTGGTGATTTTAATGTACATTTTTGTTGTCCCTCCAAACCACTTACAAAGGAGTTTTTTTAGATATGATTGATACTTTTAACTTTTTTCAACATGTCGGTGGACCCACTCAGGAACAGGGACACACGTTAGATCTTGTTATCCTATGGTCTGCCCATTTTGAATATTCAGACACAGGATGCTATATTTTAAAATCGGTTTTATTTGATTTTAACTTGTCATGTCTTAAATCTAAATCAAAAACCCCTGCACGCCGACTTTTCTTGTCTTTTTCAAAAATCGTCTCAGCTAGATACTGGTCTCGTAGAAGACACAGAGAAATTAACTTCTTCCTTTCTCTCCACATGTGCTAGCATTCTTGACATTGTTTCTCCTTTGGATGGTTCAATGACCCTACTCGTGAAGCAAGGAGAGATTGCAGGAGAGCAGAGCGTCGGTGGAAGAAAGACAAGCTTCATGTCGTTTATGAAATTTTAAAGGAAAGCTGGAGAAGGTATCAAAAAATAGTAAAAGCAGAAAAAAATAGAAATCTAAAAGAAAAAAATGATCCAAAATTTAAATAAACCACGTGTCCTCTTTAAAAGTATTGATTCAATTTTAAATTCACCCCAATCCTCTTGTTTAGATTCTTCTGAAGTCTGTGAGAATTTTTTTACACTATTTTTAAGACAAGATTGCCTCCAGTAGAGCTCATATTTCCCCACCTGTATCTGACCCATCTGAAATGCTGACCTGTTTAACAGTGTTTGAGCCTGCGTCACTCTCTTGCCTCAGTCAATTACTTCTGCAGCTTAATCCTTCAGTATGTCCTACGGACTTTTGATAGTGATAAATAATGTAGCAATAGATGGAAAACAATCTGACAAGCCGATGTCAAAATAGAACTTATTCTTATATTAACACAACTACAGCAGCGACAAGTGTTGGGCTGAATATATTTAGCAGCTCCTACCAGTTAAAGATAAAGTACTTAATGTATTATTATTTTTATACCATTATTAATTAACTTACTTTAATACATATATATATATATATATATATATATATATATATATATATATATATATATATATATATATATATAATGTATCTCACTCCAGCCAGGCAACCAATATTGGCAACCCTGATATAACATTTTACTCAGCTAATTTTAAAGTTTTTGTCTTCTGTGTAAAAATAACTTTCCTGAGTGTTTATTTTGTAATAAAACATTTCTGTTTCATAAAATTGGTACCGGCAACAGTTTAACATTATTAACTTGAGCCAATCTTTGCTATTATATTCTAATATCATAATGCCTCTGTTAACTAGTTATAGATTAAGAGTTGTTGTTAGATGGCTTGCTGCGGTGTATAATAATTTGTGTTGTTAAAATAACGTTCTGTAAATGCATTGTCTGCTGGTTTATTTAGCTACTTTTCAGTACACCACATTAGTGGAAGTCGTTGTTTAGAGAGTTTGACTCCTAACCCTAGGGTTGTGGGTTCGAATCTTGCACCAGCAATACCACAACTTAGATGCCCTGGAGCAAAGCACCAAACCCCCAACTGCGCCACGGGCACTGCAGCATAAATGGCTGCCCACTGCTCTGGGTGTGTGTGCACTTTGGATGGGTTAAATGCAGAGCATGAATTCTGAGTATGGGTCACCATACTCGGCTGAATGTCTGGTCACTTTCACTTTTTAAATATGCCACTCGGTACTGGCTTTGAATGTTAAAGTGCAAATTAACACCTGACCACTCTTGTGGGTTTACTACTGTTGCAATTAAAAATCGTAGAAGGATAAATCATTAGTATGATGTAAGCAACATAGCTACAAAAAAAAAAAAAAAAATTGACAATTTCTGTGTTAGATTTATAGTGTGTGAATAATCAAGCAATGACAATAATCAGTAATTGCCAAGGGGCCCCACACAAGCTCGGGCTGGTCCTGTCTCCTGGTGAAATGACCTGACCAAGTCAATCCAAGCAGCTGGATCCTAAACCATATTCAAGAATAGTCTAAAAACATCTCTTCCATTTTTATTTGACCCTCTAACTGTAGCACTCTTCGTTCTAATGTTATTAAACAAAATTTAAATATTTGTTTCAGAAAACAAATATACTAAGATATTCATTTTGTGCAAATTCAATGCCATGAATTTCTGCTCTGATTTAAAACCTTAAGGCATTAATTTGTGGAAGTGAAGACTTTTAAAGACCTTTTAACACCCACATATACCCTTTTCAATTCTCAGTCACTTATAAACCACTATGAACATTTGGATTAAAATAAATACATATAAAAAAAGCTTCAAAAGTCTTTTTTTCAAGGCTTTTAGCATCCTGTAATCATCATTAGCCCCCTTTAATAAAAGCTGAATGCTAATCCATAATTTTAACATTTCAGGAAGTCACTCCGCAAAAATAAGCATTTGATCTCTTTATACGTTATGCTTGTTAGGAGAGTAAAACATGTCACCTGTTCAATCTAGAACACTGCATATTTGTATGCAGCTCATACATAGCCAAATCTACAAATAATAATGGGTTGCACTTTATTTTAGACTCTATGCACTCACAGAGCACTTATCCAACAAAGAAATTAGTAATATAAGGGAACTGCATGGGTTAAAGTTAGATTGAGGGGCATGTTCAGGTCTTGTAACTAGTTATTATTACCTAGGTATGGCAATTACCTCATGCAGAACATTACATATATATACAGTATTGTTCAAAATAATAGCAGTACAATGTGACTAACCAGAATAATCAAGGTTTTTAGTATATTTTTTATTGCTACGTGGCAAACAAGTTACCAGTAGGTTCAGTAGATTGTCAGAAAACAAACAAGACCCAGCATTCATGATATGCACGCTCTTAAGGCTGTGCAATTGGGCAATTAGTTGAAAGGGGTGTGTTCAAAAAAATAGCAGTGTCTACCTTTGACTGTACAAACTCAAAACTATTTTGTACAAAAAAAAAAAATTTTCTGGGATTTAGCAATCCTGTGAATCACTAAACTAATATTTAGTTGTATGACCACAGTTTTTTAAAACTGCTTGACATCTGTGTGGCATGGAGTCAACCAACTTGTGGCACCTCTCAGCTGTTATTCCACTCCATGATTCTTTAACAACATTCCACAATTCATTCACATTTCTTGGTTTTGCTTCAGAAACAGCATTTTTGATATCACCCCACAAGTTCTCAATTGGATTAAGGTCTGGAGATTGGGCTGGCCACTTCATAACATTAATTTTGTTGGTTTGGAACCAAGACTTTGCCTGTTTACTAGTGTGTTTTGGGTCATTGTCTTGTTGAAACAACCATTTCAAGGGCATGTCCTCTTCAGCATAGGGCAACATGACCTCTTCAAGTATTTTAACATATGCAAACTGATCCATGATCCCTGGTATGCGATAAATAGGCCCAACACCATAGTAGGAGAAACATGCCCATATCATGATGCTTGCACCTCCATGCTTCACTGTGTACTGTGGCTTGAATTCAGAGTTTGGGGGTCGTCTCACAAACTGCCTGTGGCCCTTGGACCCAAAAAGAACAATTTTACTCTCATCAGTCCACAAAATGTTCCTCCATTTCTCTTTAGGCCAGTTGATGTGTTCTTTGGCAAATTGTAACCTCTTCTGCACATGCCTTTTTTTTTAACAGAGGGACTTTGCGGGGGATTCTTGAAAATAGATTAGCTTCACACAGACGTCTTCTAACTGTCACAGTACTTACAGGTAACTCCAGACTGTCTTTGATCATCCTGGAGGTGATCATTGGCTGAGCCTTTGCCATTCTGGTTATTCTTCTATCCATTTTGATGGTTGTCTTCAGTTTTCTTCCACATCTCTCTGGTTTTGCTCTCCATTTTAAGGCATTGGAGATCATTTTAGCTGAACAGCCTATCATTTTTTGCACCTCTTTATAGGTTTTCCCCTCTCTAATCAACTTTTTAATCAAAGTACGCTGTTCTTCTGAACAATGTCTTGAACGACCCATTTTCCTCAGCTTTCAAATGCATGTTCAACAAGTGTTGGCTTCATCCTTAAATAGGGGCCACCTGATTCACACCTGTTTCTTCACAAAATTGATGACCTCAGTGATTGAATGCCACACTGCTATTTTTTTGAACACACCCCTTTCAACTAATTCAACTAATTGCCCAATTGCACAGCCTTAAGAGCGTGCATATCATGAATGCTGGGTCTCATTTGTTTTCTGAGAATCTACTGAACCTACTGGTAACTTGTTTGCCACGTAGCAATAAAAAAATATACGAAAAACCTTGATTATTCTGGTTAGTCACATTGTACTGCTATTATTTTGAACAATACTGTATGTATACAACTTAAATATTTGGGCAAGACTGGCTATGGAAAAAAAAAGAATAACCTCACTCATATGGTAGCTGTCAAATGCTTCAGAGTAAGTTATGCAAGTGATTAATGATTTTGAGCTTTGCATCCAAATGTTCATGCAACTATAATCAAAATATATTTTATTGCTCACATTTCTCAAGACAACTCAGCTGATATGTTGACATATCATACATAGACCCTTTTTCACTTGATCGGTTGATTAATTTTCTATAGTCTGGCTGTTACATGTGCTTTTAATCCCAGCTGAATCACAAAATATAAATAGGTGTAAAATCACTGCTTTGGTAAATAAAGCATTTGATACTATACTTAAAAAACTGCACTATTAAAAAAAACATTGAAAAGTTACAAAATTTCTAATGCTGTCCAGCAGATATTGTTTGGTTTTTGACTCGGCGCTCTCACAACCTGTGGTGGAAAAAGAAAAGATTTGTGCATAAGGTTTAAACAAGGTTAACAATACAAAATTATATGACTGTACAACTTCATTTAAAACAGACACTTACGATTCATTTAAATCATCTTACCAATTCAAATATTCTGGCCATGTGTCAATGTGGATAAAACAGCAAAATAATCCAGTGTTAAAATGTTTGAACAGTTGCTGTTTTTGGGGTAGGCCTCAGTCTTTAGCTACCCTAAACATAAAAAGAAAATAACAATTGGGGAACTTGCAAAAGGATACAGTATTTAAAAATATAAATTATTCTAATGACATGCACTCACCTTCGAGATCACCAGCCTTCATGAACTAGCGCTAACCATGTCTCAGGTATACAATCCATAAGTTTATATCCCTGGAAAAAGAATGAATGACTTAAAACCAAAAATAAGGAGAGAAACAAAGACATGTAGCCAAGCAAAAAGTGTATAGTCATAAGTGTCTCATGCACCACTGACACACAAGACTACTGTTACAACATAAAATTATATACCGAACCTTACTTAAAACACAGTTGAAAACTTGCTCACTGTGATAGTTCGGCACTCATGTTTTCACCACAAACACGAAAACAACCAAGCAACAAAATCTTTACACGGTTACCTAATTTTGAAGAGCACAAATAATTCACATGTAAAAAAAATTTAAAAACACTAAAATTCTCCTCTTACCTACCAGTCTGGTATGTTAAATACCTTACTTTGGTAGCTGTTTCTCGCTAGTCTTACAACAGCAATCATCTGTTCTCAATAAGACTGCTGGCGATTCCAATAAGCTAGCCTCTCAGCTGGCTCATCCCAATGGCTAGCCTCTCTTCGATGGACTGCTTCTGAAAAGTCTCTTCTCTTTGGCTAGCCTTTAAGCTGGCTCCTCCCGACGGCTAGAATCTTTGCTGGCACTTCATCAGATAGTCTGACCGCTTATTTCGCAAGATTGCCTTCAGGCGGCATTTTCAGAGTTGCTAAATATCCTCTTATGGATTTAATTCCCCAGTGGAACTCAAACAAAGAAATATTGTTTGTCCAAAACAAACCAGGATGTGTACTAGGCCCAATTATAATTATGAATGAACAAGCTAATTAAAGTTTGCTGAAGTTCAGTTTGTAGATCTCAGACTTCTTTACAGGTATTTCACATGAAAGTTGCAAGAAACCAGCGTTACTTTAATTATCCAGTAATTCAGGCTTACGAATGCTTTAACCAAAGGTCAAAATGACTTTAGGGTAAAGCTTTAAATCTACATCACAAAAGACTAATAACCTAACAGCATCAGAGCATGCTGCAGGTCTGTGGCGTAAAATACAATCAATCATTCATGCATCCGGGCAATTATTCACAATTTCCAAAACAAAACACTGACGAATACAATTAAATAAAAAAAAACTGTAGCGGTTTATTTAATCTTGATTGGTGACTGTTCACATTAAAAAAAGGAAAATAAATGTAAAAGAAAAAACACAGACACCCTACTGGTTCAAGAGAAAAGCCAACACAACAATTAAACCCTGCATAAAATCTCATTGGAATGCTTTGCACTTCACAGACAAAAAAGGGAAAACTACAAACTAGTAAATATCTTCCAGGACAAGAGTACTTTTGAAACGTTCCTTTTTTTTTTTCACTTTCAACCCTCCCCCACCCCCACATGATTTTCCTCCCCTATTGAACACGTTCTCTTCGTATGGCAGACGTTAATATCGCCACCACACTGCTTGGCTGGGCAGATCTAGGTGTAAACCTGCTTGCTTCTCTCCTTTCCCTGTCATCTCTCTCTGGCTCTCCTCTAAGTACTGTGGCCTGTTGGACAATACGGAACATAAATTCAGTTACACTTTGCAACCTTGCTTGGTCTTTATCAAGAGCTGAACTGGAGGGGAATGAGTAGTAGTAGCACAGAAGCAAACCTTCAGGTCAGCTAAGACTGCATGGTTAGGACAATGGGGATGAGTTTGCATGTGCTGCAGCCAGAAGGTTTGGAGAGCAACTCAAAATCAACATTCGTCTTGTGATACTGGATCTTAGCTTTAATAGATTTGAAGGTTTGCTGCTGGATCCCCTGCACTGAAAACTCAATAGTTTTACTCATTTACCGACCAAATGAAGCGTGATTACGGGCTAACATTTACATAGGTAACGCATCTTATGAGATGTTTGGACATGGATGAACTATAAACAAACTAATGGCTAACTTTAGAGGCCTCTTCCATACGTGGGGCAATTCTTACCCTGGAGTCTAAAACCTTCTCCCACCAGAGCCTCCTCCATAACCACCACCAGAGCCTCCTCCATAACCACCTACAAAAGAACCGTGATTGAGACATCTGACATCTCAAAACACTTCAGCATGGAATGGAAATGCTTTGAATTTAAATGTACTTATTCAATAACACTGCAATGTTCACTCACCGCCATATGGGCCGCCACCGCCACCACTCCTTCCACCACCTCCGTAGTTTCCTCCCTTCATCGGGCCATAGTTAGAGGAAGATTGATTGTTGTAGTTGCCAAAGTCATTGTAGCCTCCGCCACCTCCAAAGTTGCCTGCAAAAATACAGCAACTCTTTCAAAACGATTCAAGGCAGCATGGCAGAAGAATTTTTTAAAAGGCAAACCTAGGAGAACAAAAAAATAAGAACATGACGAAATGGTTCACAAGGTAACTGACCTCCTCCGAAGTTGCCTCCACCACCATTGTTGTAGTTATCATAGCCACCGCCGCCGCCACCGTAGCCTCCACCCTGGTTTCCATAGCCGCCGCCACCTCCGCTGCCTCCACCATAACCACGGTTACCACCATAATTAGGTCCACCTCCACCATAGCCACCTGATAAAGAGATGGGACATAAACATAATCATGGAAACACTGTTGAACGGTAAATGTGAATTAGGGCTGTAGCTATCAAATATTTTAGTAATCGAGTATTCTACCAAAAAATTCCATCGATTAATCGAGTAATCAGAAAAAATGTGTTTTTGCTTAAAGTGCAATATTAATTATGCAAGAGAAAATAAGACTCCTGGATCTCTTAAAATGAACAACTAGGTTTCCATTTTTAGAAAAAAAAATATTTGTATTTTTTAAATGCATAGAATGCAATGCATACACCAAAAATAAACATTTGATTATTAACCATTGTTTATCCGTCTGTACTTGTACTGTGAACAATGACAATAAAGTTGACAGATTAATTAAGTGCATTTAAGTGCCATTTGGTTGGGGTTTTAAATAAAGCATTTTCTGAGATGGGCATTAAACATTAAACACATAAAACATTAATTTAATTTATCTTTTAATTATTGAAAATTAAGCAAACTTAACTTTTTGGTAAACAAAGGGGATTTACTATTAAAAATAAAACATGGAAGAAATTTTTAGTAGTAGGCTATGTTCATTCCGCTTGTGTCTCCTTCTGCTTTGTGGGTGACGTAAACACGTTGTGTTACATTAAAACAATCCTTGCGAAAGAACCTGACGTGAGATTTAAAATAAATCAAAAGAGGCTTTGAGGCAGAGGAATGTCGTTTCAGCCATAATGTGAATCATTCTAAAAATCTTTATATACCATTCCCTCCATAGCCATTATATCCATCGCCTCCACCGTAACCACCTCTTCCTCCTCCATATCCACCTACAAAAGGAAAAACATTGCGAAATGAATAACTCACAAGAAACACTGTGAACCAGTAGTTCTCAAAAAGGTGGGTCAGTGTGTTATTCCATCCCAAATAATAATTTAATAATTTCCATTATTCCATGATGCAATATGCATAATACAAAGTGAAATGAAGTTGGACTAATCTAGCCACTTTGGGTTTGATACAATTATGCACATTTGAGGATGTCTGCATAATTTGTAAATTTTATGTTTAGTATGGTACAGACTTCTAGAATATCTGTGATAGACCACTACAAACTATGAAACAGAAATGAGAACGTGCAATTGTACCTCCATATCCTCCACCTCTGCCAAAGTTTCCACCACCACCACCACCTCCACCACCTCCTCCTCCTCGCCCGCCTGTAAGATGAATTTAATGAAAAAGTTATTTTGGTTCAGGTCTTTTGAACATATCAAAGAGCTATTCAACATATCAAGATAGCTAAAATAAAAATGATGCTGTGGCACATTTTATTTTCCCTGATGTCTTTGTTATTGCATTCCTTTTCTAGTAATTCTTACTAGAGCCAGACAGATAAATTGTTTAGCCGATATTATCTATCCATCTATATCCATCTATATAAGGGATGTCAACGATTAATCGATGATCGATTAATTTTCGATAAGAGATGCAATCAATTAAAGCTATCGATGGTCGGTTTAACCTTTTTAATGTTGGGTTGCGTGCAGCTCGTGCGCAAAACACGTGCGAGCGGCTGTGAGTGACGGTGACCGTATATAAATGCATCATAATTCATAATGTACAAATTAAGCTTTTAATGTGATTTAAACTATAAAAGTACATTAAAATAGAAACAACATAAAGTTCTTCAATATGGAAAGCAATAGAAATAAATAACCAAGTCATTTCACCAGATAATTATTTCATATCGTGCGCTTTGCAGGGCTGCGGGACACTAGGCTATTCCTTCAACTTCTTAATTCATTTCTACGACTTATTAATTTGTGGAAATGGTTCATGTTTCATTAATTTTGTTCCTTAACCCATGATTTAACTGAATTGAGGGAACAAAATAAATTTTACGAATTCTTAATTCATGAATATATGGGATGCTTTAAGGATAAGGATTAATAGCGCCTCATGCACAACCCCCCACACGTATTCTAACAATTCAAACTTACATCTCAGTCTGTTAATTATCAGAATAAAATACAGTCAACCAAACATATAAAAGGTTAAACTGGTCAGTTTAAATAGACCTTAGTATGCCAGTCCACTATGCGGTTATGTTAAGGACGTTTTTGCTTATGTGAAGAGGATGATCTTTTCCGTCTACATGCAAATGTGTGTTAAGTACCAGCCTGGTAGTTTACATTATAAATAATAGTTTAACATTAGGGCTGGGTATATATATCTAAAAAAAAAAAAAAAAAAAAAAAAAAAAGATTTTTCAATTAATCAGTTTTTTTAAATGTGGTCGATTCAAAATCTATTCTAAAAGGCCACGAATAAATTTTTTCCCACATACTGATATCTGCAAACATTGAACACAAGATTACCGTTAATCTAATTACTAGTCTTCTCCACTAGATGTCACCCTCTTATTTGCCTTGCACGATGTTACCAAAGCGCGAGAGGCGAACCAGTCATTCATTCATTCAGTGCTTAAAATGGCGGTTTCAGGTTCTTTGTCGATATTGACGCCACCTTCACATAAAAAGTCAGAGGTATGGAAGCATTTTAGATTTCGCAAGCAAGACGACGACAATAGTGTTAAAGACAAGAAGAAAGCTATTTACGTGATTTGTAACGCAGAGATGAAATGCTGTAGTAATACTACAAATCTGAATGTATTCATCATGTATGAATTTATTTCTTCTGTTGAACCGCAAAATAAATAAATAAATATATATATATAAAGTCATTTTGAGACCAAAAACAGTTTGGTTCCCCATATTCTTCAAAACATCTATTTTTTTTTGTTCAGCAGAAGAAAAAACATTACATATTTCAAACTCACGCTGGTTCTGTCCTCGTATGCACACACGCACTGTCACGATCTAATGCACTGTAAATGCCGGATTTTTTTACACAAGTAGGCCTACCGGGATGCAAAAATACCAAATCTGACATTTACCGGAAAAGGATCCAGCAAGATCAAACTAAGTAATGGTAATAATACTCAGATAAAAAAATTTCATGTGATCAACATATTAGCACATGTGCTATAACACTTTTAACAATGCATCTGGTTCGTCCAATGTTATTGCTATGTCCATTAGGGGTGTCACGATTCTCCAAATCCTCGATTCGATTGCATTTTCGATTCGATTTTTACATTGAGACAGTCATGAAGCTCTGTGTTGCTCTGGATGTCCAGCAGTCTGTAGTCAAGGCAACTAAATGTGCGCTGCTCAGACCTTCAATAACTTTCTCTTTTGCATTATTGTACATGGAGGGAATCACCGTATCTACCGCACGCTTAATTGCATTTGCACGAGTTGAGTTGCTTGGAAGTTTAATTCCAAATGAAGATGGAAGAGTAGTTTGTGTAGTTGCTGGTTTAACAGATAAATCTATGTTTTTGTGGTGCCTGCGGAGATGCCCCGCCATGTTAGTTGTGCTGCCAGTGAGAGAATATGGTACACGCACATAGCACAGCTTGCAAACTGTTGTTTTTTTGTCGACAACGCGAACGTTGTCAACATAACTCACTGGAAATCCAAAATACTTCCACACCAGCGACTTCAGTGAAAGAGGAGGGGATTCGAGTTCTGTCGATGGGTCTCCTGCATCTGCAGTTGCCATGCTATCTTTTGAGTGGCTGTTAGAGGAGGTTTGACTCGCAGCACTTCAACAAACGTGTTTTTTTCTGCTTGGCAAGTAACCAGACGCAACATGGGGGCGTGGCAGCATCGACGATTCCATTTTTTAATTCGAAGTTTGAGACTGTGACTTAATTTCGATCGATTTCGATTGACACCCCTAATGTCCATATTAAATAAATAAAAATAATAATAACAGTTTGTTTTGCAGCAGTGCCAGTCGGACAGTGCCTGACTGCGCAGCACAGCCACACGCGCCACAGTTACATTTGAGAATTGTATTTTAAATGCCATAATGTCAGTTGAAAACATTGCAATTCTTACCTCGTTGATTCACTGACACCCTGTTCATTTCCTCTCTGGAGAGAGCTTTCCTGACTTCACAGTTGTGTCCATTTACTGTGTGGTATTTCTGTACTGTGGGTTAAATGGAACAAATAAAGACTGTGTTAAAAGAGACACACACACATACATATACACATATATATATTCACATTTATATTCTAGGGGTGTAACGGTACGTGTATTCGTACCGGACCGTTTCGGTACAGGGCTTTCACGTACGGTGCACGTGTGTACCGAATGACGGAATGCAATATTTTGTGTGCGGAACACAAGTACATTTTTGTGTTTCCAAAAAGACATATTAAGTGGCGGAATTCTCCGCGTTCAGCACAAATCCCACCCTGCAGCTCATTCTAAGGCCGTCGACACACTGGATGCGTGGTGCAAGCATCTCAGCTGCATGGCGTGTCTGTTTTTAATTCGGCTCCCATGTTAACAGGTTAGAGCTTGCAGACTGCCTGCCGCGTGGAAAACGTGTGCATGCTAGAAATAGAACCGACGCCTATTTTTCACGCGACACACAAGCGTGTTGGAAGCGTTTCCAGGCAAAATAGAATAGGAAAATATGTTTATACGTCTATAGGTTGACAAATTCAGATATACTGTATTTTCCGGACTATAAGTTGCACTTTTTTTCATAGTTTGGCTGGTCCTGCGACTTATAGTCAGGTGCGACTTATTTATCA
This sequence comes from Carassius auratus, assembly GCF_003368295.1. NCBI lineage: Eukaryota > Metazoa > Chordata > Actinopteri > Cypriniformes > Cyprinidae > Carassius > Carassius auratus. The sequence continues at coordinate 391,736 of NW_020523344.1, forward strand.
AAATGAATTTGACATGAACCAAGAGAAATTAACTAAGACAAATGAACCAAGAGAAAACATTACCGTCTCCAGCCGCCAGAGGGCGCTCTAATGTTGCTCAGTGCTCTTGTAGTCTACCACAGAAAACAGAACGCCCTCTCGCAGCTGTAGACGGTAATGTTTTTCTTGGTTTTTTTCCTCATGACGTATTTTTGGACTGATGCGACTTATACTCAGGTGTGACTTATAGTCCGAAAAATATGTTAAATGTAATTAAAAAAAATAATAATAATAATTATCGATTTTCAAATATTGCACCTGTCAAACATAGTCTATTTTGCCGTCAATACTGTTGACGGTGTCCTTTATCAGTAGGCTTTAGATTTATACTCAACATGAAATCTAGATATTGTTGTCATGAAGACAAGAGCCTGGTCTGTCGGCGGTCTCCCTCTATGTCACCTACAGCAGCAGCAGCGCGCCAGCGCCACGTCAGGCACGGTTCTGGAGAGGCAGGCCTACAAGCTGTTATTGGTAATGCTGCACAGTAATCATAGTTATTTATTATATTTTTCATTATATTTTATTATATGATATTGGTTTGAGAATGAGAGTATTTTATTTAGTGGAGAACTTTGCAGCAGTATTTTATTTCTTATTCTTTTTATTATTTTATATATATTTTATTAAAAATATATATTTTTTAAGTGTATAGTAATAAACAACCTGCAGTTTAATGTTTGCATTTCTTTCCCTTACTGTACTGAAAATGAACCGAACTGTGACTTTAAAACAGAGGTACGTACCGAACCGTGATTTTTGCGTACCAGTACACCCCTAATATATATATATATATATATATATAAATATATAGACACACACACACACACATATTAGGGATGTGCATCTCCTTAAGCGAAGCCAATGCGATACACATAGCGAAGCATAGCCAACGATATGATACATTAAAAATATATATGAAGCAGCTATGTAGCTATGTGATGTAATTCACCCCATTACAATGCAGTGCGATTCAATTTCAACAAAATGCTATTAATTGCAATACGATGCACTTTTTTTATATGGTAAAGATATTAGCTTTTATTTCTTTGGTTCAGTCGGACAGCAAATCATAAATTAAGTGCCTCCTGACTTCTAACGCCTATGTCTCCATACTATTGTGATACATCATATTGAAGCTGCAGCAGTGATGAAAGAATGCACTTAAGAAATTGTTTCTACATATAAAAATTAGTGCTGTCAAAATTAGCGCGTTAACGCATTCGATTAATTTGAAATATTTAACGCGTTAAAAAAAAATAACGCAATTAACGCGGTTGCAGTTTTTTTTATTTCCAGTTGTGGCCTATGTGTGTTCAACGTGCAAAGAAATATGGATAAGACCAAGGAAGGACTTTTAGACGGAAAGTTTCAGTATAAAACTCTGCCGGATTACTCTTCAGTCTGCCACAAGAAACATTACTCTTCATTTAGTCTGCCACAAGAAACAGCAACATTAAAATCATGAACTCAAATGTCATTGTTTAAAAAAAAAAAACAATGACTGTAACAGTGCGTAAATCAGACCTTTCTGTAACGCTAACGTTAATAAGCTTAAACGAAAATAAAGAAATAATTGTGTAGCGGAGTATTTTTTGTACACAGTGCCGCGAACTGTCAATCACTCCTGTACGCGTGCATCACTGTCCTCCTCAGCTGCAGCAACTTGCGCTCTCTCTCTTCATCAAGCTTTAAAACAAAAAGGGGACAAAAAGATCATATTGTCTTTGTGCATAGGCTATAGATTAATTAGATAAATGAATATCTAAATTTGTGCCTTGCCGTCTACGGTATTTTTTTAGAACTTAGAAAAAAGATGCTGCAGCCAATGAACAGCCAGCGGGGGCTCGACTCAACCTCCGCAGACAGTTTTTAATGTTTATCAGACAAGAAATACTCAAGATTTTGCTTTAGTATAACTCACAACGAGTTTTACACACCTTCTCCGGCCACGTTGAGTTGTTGACACTTAACAGTGGGAAAAGCGACACATGCGCTATTCACTTGTATAACTTAAGGGTGAATGGGTAATGTAGTTTCTGCTCTGGGTGGGATGAATTAGGAAGCTTGCATTGTGAAGGGCGCTCTGAAAATCGGCAAAAAGATTAAAATCTCTATTAAAACAAATGTCCAAATGAGCGTACCGGTTCGCTAAAACCACTTTCTGGGCGCACGGAGAGGTGGCGGTACGCTCAAGAGCTATATTTGGAAGTGGCGGGAGTACTGGTGCGTACCGGCCCACTTAAAGCACTGGCAATGACTATACTTTGGAATTGTTTTGCAGTCCACTTAGAATTCAACATGGAAATCATTTTTGTTTTTTATTGGCATTGATTGTTTTGAAATTCAAATGGTACTTACATGCCTGTGTTTTTATTTCTGTAATAAATATGGCTTTCAAGCCAACAGTTAATTTGGAGGATATTGATGGTTTATTGCAGGTATGTTGTTTACATGAGAAAATCTGTGTTACAAGTTAAACAAAAATTCCAATAAACAATCATATTTTGAATTTAAATAGTTTCTTTGTCTTGAGTTTACATTAATTATTTACATTTTACATTTACATATCCAAAAAGTTTCAGTCTTTTAATTGCGATTAATCGCGATTAATTTTTAAAAATTGTGCGATTAATTAGTTAATTTTTTTTAATCGATTGACAGCACTAATAAAAATCAATCTACATATAAAATATTGGTCACAAATTTCAATTTTGAAATAATACAAGTGTATCACATCTACTAATAATTAAATATAAAATATATTGGGTTTTTTTGCTGATTCAAATGCCAACTTGTAATTGTGGGCTAAAACTGCTTTATATTGTGGACACAAAAGAGTGGCGGACACTTACTGACAATCCTGTCAACAGCATCATGGTCATCAAATGTTATGAAGGCGAAGCCCCTCCTCTTATCACTGTTCTTCTCAGTCATGATGTTCACCTCGTCAATTTTACCAAACTGGCTGAAATACTCGCGCAGATGTTCCTCATCCGTGTCTTCTTTGATTCCACCAACAAACATTTTTTTAACAGTGGAGTGAGCACCTGGTCTGCTCGAGTCCTGAAAACATTGTATGAGCAATTATTGCAATATACAAATATATATACACAAATAAAATAAAAATATATATATGTGTGTGTGTGTAATTCATTCACAAATATCAGTATAACAAATAACAAAAAATCTTATTTAATTTGATTTATACACAGGAACACAGACTGTAAGGTCTCTCAGAATTAACACCTACTTCTCTAGACACTGCCCTCTTGGGTTCAACAGCTCTTCCATCCACTTTGTGCGGACGAGCATCCATCGCCGCATCCACCTCATTCACCGAACTATAGGTCACAAACCCAAAACCCCTCGACCTCTTTGTGTTGGGGTCCCTCATCACCTGTGAGTAGACAGGAGTAAAGAAAAGACATAAGCAGCTGGTCTCAGAGCCTGCTCTCGTTCATTAGCATGTGAATGCACGCAGATGTACTCACCACACAGTCTGTAAGAGTCCCCCATTGCTCGAAGTGGGCCCTTAGACTCTCATCTGTTGTCTCAAAACTGAGACCCCCGATAAAGAGCTTTCGGAGCTGCTCAGGCTCACGGGGGGTCTGTTGCTGTGAGAAAATAATAATAATAATAATTTAATTACATGACAACGTTGCATAAACAGAAACCGACTACCTATTCAAACAGAAAAAGCATTTTTAAAACGAGCTATCTAACGTTAGGCGTTTTCCCTGCAACCGTATTGCAAAAACACAAACCAAAGGAGCACTGAAAAACAAGTTTCTTTAATGCAAAGGATGCAATCTGAACTACCTTTTTAATTTATCAACATCAAAACTGCCAATGCTACCGAGCACTTTTCATATTGTGTGGATAAAATCGCTCGCTGATGCAGGAGCGCATCTGCAGTAGTGCGGCCTACAGCACCGCAACGAATAAAATGTATCTAACGTTATATATTTTTAAAAGCCGATGGAAAAACACATTTACTCCAATAAACACTGATCTCAGGAAAGCACAAGTGATAACATAATGAAGGGTTGAAACAATTCAAAACAAAGGAATTGCGTTTTAACTCATGTATCTACACAAACCTCAGCTGCGAACAAAGACATTAGAGAAAGCCGCAAGGAAATTGGCGCTTTTACCAAGAAATAATTTCTGTAATTAAATTATCTCACTCTTTTACATTTGACTTCATGGCTATCAAAAAATGCATAACTGTTATATCGCAATATATATGATAAAACCACAATATTTTGGGGGGTTTTACCTCTTTGGACATGGCGGTCTCCCGGTGACTGACAGCAGACCTCGCACGAGCTCGCACCGACTGCGCAACCGCTACAGCGCGCGACGCTCTGTTCTCATCGCCGGGTAAACAACAGCATCCAAAGTGTATACCGCCACCTACTGTGTTGGAGTGTGTAAGAGACTTCTTATTTTCTCCTAATAAGGACAGTATAATGCAAATAAATAGTTAGATAAATAAATAAATAAATAAATAAATAACAATTTGATGCCCTAACAACTTCAAAATGAGTATTTATTAGCCAATTCTCTTACTGTTTCGTTAATATATACATGAAAATATTTTCTTCACAAAAATTCCTATTTTTTTTTTTTGTACATGCTTTTCATTTCCTTGCATCACATTAATCTGCATTAACACAATAACCTATTCATTAGAAATGTGTTGTGTTATTGTGTCTTGTGCACCTTAAAAACATAACTTTTTTTTTTTTTTTTTACTTCTAAATACTATAGTCTTAATTGATTTTGTCAGTGAGTATTCTCTCTAATATCCTCTGCCTTTAATTTATGCATCCCAAATCTTTTGTCAATATTTGGAATTGTCACTTTTAATTAATAAATTTAATCATTTCTATCTTAATTTTTTCCAAGGGCAATCTATCTTTTGTCATTATGATTCAACACAGTTTTTTTGCTAATTTGTCAGCTATTGATATACCACTGTGCAAAAGTCTTGAACCATGGTTTTAAGCCAGTCTGTCTTTTGCTGTAGTGTGTCAGTTGGAAATATCAGTTTACATTTCAAAATATTCCTTTTTCCATTAGTTTTATTAGTGAAATTATCGTTTGCACAAGGAGTCTGACAGCAGCCAGTGCTCCACACAGAGATCTGATCTCATCATCATCAGTCTGTCTGGAATAACATGAAGAAACAGTTCAAACTGAGACAGTTTTAAAAGGGTTTTGACCTTTCCCAATGTTTATTTATTTATATATATATATATATATATATAATACTACACAGAGGTAAAAAAACACATTTCTGAACCTTTTTTTTTCTACTTTCTGAATGTTTACCCTAAATCACAAACAGCAATGCAGCAGCCATTTAAGATGCTACGCTTTAGACATATTGCCTTTGCCATGCCATTGGCCAACAGCATGATATGCGTGATCTAATGGTCACCACCTATTGGCTGAGCTCTGACAGGGAAATGTATTGGCACACTATGATTTGCTATTGGGTCTCTTTGAGGTGAATTATGTTCCTGGTCTTGATATGACACCTAAGCGGTACACTGGTTCTGATACAGCCGTAAAACATTGCATAAAGAGAGGAAAACATGGAGTTGTTAATAGAGGTCTAATTTCAGTGTCACATCACAGGGAAGAGAATATGTATAAAATGCAGTGTGCAAAGCATGTAAATTACACAAGCCCCTCCTCTCTGAGGCTGGTCACTTCCCTCATTTTATTCTGACGTATTTTCCAGTGACTTTTTCTATGCCTTTTTCTATTGGCTTCATTGTCAGATATTAGTAAATCTGTAAATACAAAAGCATTTGTACCTAATGAAAGTAGAAAATTTAAAGTTTTTCTTTGAAAATGGTTCTAGAAAAGGTGCTGGAAACCTTGCAAATGTACTGATTTTCTTCTTCTTCTTGTTCCCTAAAAGTGAATGTATATTATACACTGTGAATTGCATAGACCTTACACTGTAAATCATAGAGACACCAAACTTGACAGGATGGTCCTAAGCATACCCAGACACACATCTGTTCAACACTGTTCAACAGAAAGGACCTCTACATCCCTAAAAGACAGTGGAGACCAGGACAACTAGAGCCCCAGATACAGATCCCCTGTAAATACCTTGTCTCAGACGACCACCAGGACAAGACCACAAGAAACAGATGATTCTTCTGCACAATCTGACTTTGCTGCAGCCTGGAATTAAACTGCTGGCTTCGTCTGGTCAGAGGAGAACTGGCCCCCCAACTGAGCCCGGTTTCTTCCAAGGTTTTTTTCTCCATTCTGTCACAGATGGAGTTTCGGTTCCTTGCCGCTGTCGCCTCTGGCTTGCTTAGTTGGGGTCACTTCATCTACAGCGATATCGTTGACTTGCATTTATGACCTCAAGGTAAGATTATTGTAACACTTTATTGTGTGGTTGTTCTGCACGGTTGGTAAACAAACTCCAGGTAGTCCAAAATGCAGCAGCTAGATTTCTTACTAGAACCAGGAAGTATGACCATATTAGCCCTGTTCGTTCCACACTGCACTGGCTCCCTATTAAACATTGTATAGGTTTTTAAATCTTGCTTATTAATTATAAATCCCTGAATGGTTTAGTACCTCAGTACTTGAATGAGCACTTCTTACATTATAATCTCCCACATCTGTTGCGTTCTCAAAACTCTAACCTGGCTTACACATAACACTCTAATATGCTTCTAATATCCAAATCCTTTAAAAGATTTTTAGGCTGTATTAAATAGGTAACCCGGAACTGGGAACACTTCCCATAACACCCGATGCACTTGCTACATCATTAGAAGAATGGCATCTACGCTAATATTAGTCTGTTTCTGTCTTATTCCAAGGTTACTGGAGCCACCAGATTCAGTCTGTATCCAAGTCAGAGGGTCACTGCAGCCACCCGGATCCAGTACGTATCCAGACCAGATGGTGGATTGGCACCTAGAAAGAACCTCTACATCTCTGAAAGACAGCGAAGACCAGGACAACTAGAGCCCCAGATGCAGATCCCCTGTAAAGACCTTGTCTCAGACAACCACCAGGACAAGACCACAAGAAACAGATGATCGACCCCTTTACCTTGGCCAGACTTTTGGAAGGAACTAGAAAGTGTCAAATTATCACTCCTGTTCTGGCTAGTTTGCATCAAGTTCTACGCGACACAGTTTTAAGTTATTACTGTTTGTTTAAAATTTTCTGGATGGTTTAGTTCCAGACCACTTGTTTGATCTTCTTTCTTACCAATACCTTTGAGCCCATTACAATAGTCCACCCTGCTGGTGATAAAGGCATGAACAAGTTTCTCCAAGTCTTGGCTGGAAACAAAACATCTAATTCTTGCAATGTTTTTTAAATGATAGTATGCTGATTTAGTTACTGCTTTGACATGACTACTGAAACTACGGTCTGTCTCCAGAATCACACCAAGATTCCTGACTTGATTTTTTGTTGTTTGACCCCTAGAGTCAAGGTATGCATTCACCTTGAAAACCTCATCTTTGCTTCCAAATGCAATGACTTTGACAGTTTTTTCCTTGTTTAACTGAAGAAAGTTCTGGCACATCCAACTGTTAATTTCATCAATGCATTTGCAGAGGGAGTCAATGGGGCTGTAGTCATTTGGAGATAAGGCTAGGTAAATCTGGGTATCATCAGCATAGTGATTTTAATCACTGCAAATTAAAAACACTACTCCTCAAATTTCACCAGCATGTTTTCTGCCACACCAGAGGAGACAAAACTTTGGATCATGTTTGTACAAACATTAATGGAGCTTACATCGCGAGCACCCTCCCCCACCTCGGACAGTCTAATCACCTATCTTTGTTTCTCACCCCTAAGTATTCACCCCTCATCAACCGTGTGAAGCCATCGGTGAGGACCATCAAAGTGTGGCCAACTGGAGCAGACTCTTTACTTCAAGACACACTGACTGGACTATGTTTGCTTCACAGGCTGCCTGTGGCTCTCACACGGACATTGATATCTAAACCTCCTCTGTACTGGATCACATCAACTCCACCATTGACAGTGTAACAACAGAAAAACAGATAACAACATACCCTAATCAGAAGCCATGGATGAAGGGGGTGTGACTTCTGTTGAAAGCCCGCAACACTGCCTTCAGGTCAGACGACGCTCAGGCCTACAGTAAATCCAGGGCTAACCTGAAAAGGGGCATCAAAAAGGCCAAGAACTGCTACAAGCTGAAGGTAGAGGAACACTTTTCCAACTCTGACCCCCAACGCATGTGGCAGGGCGTTCCAGATCATCAGTGACTACAAGTCAAGCAACTCCACACCAACGGTCATGGACGTCTCCTTCCTTAACGAACTAAATTACTTTTATGCTTGCTTCAACAGTGACAGCAAGGAGACGGCCACCAAAATCTCAGCCTCAGCAGACCACCACCCTCTCAAACTCACCTCCACAGATGTCCACACTGCACTGAACCAGATCAACACACGCAAGGCTGCTGGCCCTGATGGCATTCCTGGACGTGTGCTTATGGCATGTGCAGAGCAGCTTGCAGGGGTCTTCACAGACATTTTCAACCTGTCCCTCACCCAAGCAACTGTGCCAACATGTTTTAAGTCCACATCCATTGTGCCAGTACCGAAACACTCCTCTCCAACGTGCCTCAATGACTATTCGCCCATAGCACTCACACCCATCATTATGAAGTGCTTCCTAGCACACCTCAAAGACTGCCTCCCACCCACACTGGACCCACACAAATTTGCCTACCGCAGAAATAGGAGCACAGAGGATGCAGTATGCACAGTGCTTCACTCTGCACTCACACACCTGGACCATAACAACACGTATGTTAGGATGTTGTTTGTTGACTTCAGTTCAGCATTTAACACCGTCATTCCCTCCAAGCTGACCCTAAACTTTGAGACCTGGACATTAACACCTCCCTCTGCAACTGGATTATGGACTTTCTGACCAACAGGCCTCAGCATTTTCGGTCAGGCCACACCCACTCCACCACAATCACACTTAACACTGGCGTACCACAGGGCTGTGTGCTGAGCCCATTCCTCTACTCCCTCTACACCCACAACTGCAAGCCTGTGAATGGATCCAACTCCATCATTAAGTTTGCAGATGACACCACGGTGATTGGCCTCATCACAGACAACGATGAGACTGCCTACAGGGAAGAGATACAGCACCTGGCCACATGGTGTGCTGACAATAACCTGCTCCTTAACACCAATAAGACCAAGGAGCTCATTGTGGACTTCAGGAAGAAAGCAAGCACTCATGACCCCATCAACATTAATGGGATGGTTGTTGAACGTGTCTCCAGCTTCAAGTTCCTGGGAACCACCATCTCGGAGGAACTGTCCTGGGCCACAAACACCTCCAGCCTGGTCAAGAAGGCTCACCAGCGCCTTTTCTTCCTCAGGACACTGAAGAAGAACCAGCTGTCTTCAACCATCCTGGTGAACTTTTACCGGTGTGCGATCGAGAGCATCCTGACCAGTTGCATCACAGTCTGGTATGGGAACTGTTCAGTGGCTGACCGCAAGGCACTGCAGAGGGTGGTGAAAACTGCCCTACGAATCAAAGGGACACCGCTTCCTGCTCTTGAGGACATCCAGAGGAAACGCTGTCTACGTCGAGCTCGCAGCATTCTCAAGGACTCCTCTCACCCTGGCCACGGACTGTTTAACCTCCTCCCCTCCGGGAGGCGTTTCAGGAGCCTCCGGACAAGGACCACAAGATTCAGGAACAGCTTTTTCCCTAAAGCTGTCTCCTTGCTGAACTCTGCCCTCTGACACCCCTCAACACCCCCCCACACCACACACATAGACTCCTCCCCCTCTTCAACACTCTGACTGATTTATTTATTTATTCACATCAAGCAAAAAACATTAACTTGTTATTACTTGCACTACTGCCTGTTCATCCAGGAACACTGTATAATCCATTTGCACACTTGAATATTTTCTATGCACTTTACTGTCCATTGCAATACTGTAAATTATGTTCATAGTTCTGCCTATAGTGTACATACACTTTTACATAGCCCATCTGTATAGTATGTTCATAGTACACCTATCTGTATATCGTGCTTATAGTATTTAATATCTGTAAATTATGTCCATAATACTTACCTGTATAGTTATTGTACATATTATAGACCTTTATTCTGTACTTACTGCTTATTGCACTTCTGGTTAGATGCTAACTGCATTTCGTTGCCTTGTACCTACATGTGCAGTGGCAATAAAGTTGAATCTAATCTAATCTAATCTAATCTAATCATAGCTGTGATAGGCAATTTGGTTCTTTCTCATTATTTGACTAAGTGGGAGCATATACAGGCTAAACAAGAGCGGTGCAAGAATTGACCCTTGTGGGACTCCACATGTCATGGACGTCCACTTAGACTTATGGTCTCCTAGACTCACATAATATCCCCCTCTCTTCTAAGTATGATCTGAACCATTTGAATACCATCCCAGAAAGTGTCACAGTGTGTCTGGTCTGTGTATCACTGGGTGTCCACTAGAGGTCTCACTTCCCCTTATCGTCACTGTTCATTGTTTTCAGCTGTTTTCATTTACATCGTTTGCACTTGTCTTTAAATACCTGGGTTGTTTCTGTCCTTGTTACGGAGTCCTTGTTTAATGTCTTTGCGTTTTACATGTCCGTCAACTCTTGCCTTTGTCTTGCTTTGCCTTGCCCTGTGTTCGTGTCCCGTTAATGTATTGTTTGGATATTCTGGTTTTGACCTTGCTTGGACTGTTTACCCCTCTGGATTTGCCCTATATTAAACTGCTTACCTGCAATTGGATCTCTCCTTGTTTTCTGTGTCACCTCATGTGACAGAAGGACTCCGTCCACAACGAGATCAGTCGAGTCAGATTCCCGTGGACTCTCCGGAGTCGGGTCAGGTTCCGGTGGACTCTCAGGAGTCGAGTCAGGTTCCGGTGGACTCTCAGGAGTCGAGTCAGGTTCCGGTGGTCTCTCAGGAGTCGAGTCAGGTTCCGGTGGACTCTCAGGAGTCGAGTCAGGTTCCCGTGGACTCTCAGGAGTCGAGTCAGGTTCCGGTGGGCTCTCAGGAGTCGAGTCAGGTTCCGGTGGACTCTCAGGAGTCGAGTCAGGTTCCGGTGGACTCTCAGGAGTCGAGTCAGGTTCCGGTGGACTCTCAGGAGTTGATTCAGGTTCCGATGGACTCTAAGGAGTTGAGTCAGGTTCCGGCGGACCCTCCGGAGTCGAGTTGGGTTCCAGCGGACCCTCCGAAGTCGAGTCGGGTGCCAGTGGACCCTCCAGAGTCGAGTCAGGTGTTTGTGGACCTTCCAGAGCCAGGGCCAGTCACCGATGACCCTCCAGAGCCAGGGCCAGTCACCGATTACCCTCCAGAGCCAAGTCAAGTCACTGGGTGGTCTGCGGCTCCATTCTGGAGTACTCCTGTCTCAACCACGGGGGCGTGTTGGTCATCTGCTCTGCCCTGGGGGACTCCGACGTTGACCACGAGGACGTGGTGGTCATCTGCTCTGCCCTGGGGGACTTTGACGTTGACCACGAGGACGTGGTGGTCGTCCGCTCCGCCCTGGGGGACTCTGGCGGTGACCACGCGGACGTGGTGATCTTCCGCTCTGCCCTGGAGGGCTCTGGCCTTGACCACAAGGCTGTGGTGGTCTTCCGCTCCGCCCTGGAGGGCTCTGGCTTTGACCACAAGGCCGTGGTGGTCTTCCGCTCTGCCCTGGAGGGCTCTGACTTTGACCACAAGGCCGTGGCGGTCTTCCGCTCCTCCCTGGAGTGCTCTGGCCTTGACCACATGGCTGCGGTGTTCCTCTGCTCCACCCTGGTGGGCGCCTCAACATGCCCTTTATGGACTTCTGTTTTGTGTATTTGAGTTCTGTTATGTTTCTGTCTGTTCCCCTTAGTTTGTCTGGCCCTCCATCCCTCCCCCTGAACCTCCTCCGGTCCTCCTCCCTCCTGGTACTTTTTGTTCTGTTTGTTGTGTCTGAGGAGCATCTGGTAGCTGCTCCTTAGAGGGGGGGTTATGTCACAGTGTGTCTGGTCTGTGTATCACTGGGTGTCCACTAGAGGTCTCACTTCCCATTATCGTCACTGTTCATTGTTTTCAGCTGTTTTCATTTACATCATTTGCACTTGTCTTTAAATACCTGGGTTGTTTCTGTCCTTGTTACGGAGTCCTTGTTTAATGTCTTTGCGTTTTACATGTCCGTCAACTCTTGCCCTTGTCTTGCTTTGCCTTGCCCTGTGTTCGAGTCCCGTTAATGTTTTGTTTGGATATTCTGGTTTTGAACCTGCTTGGACTGTTTACCCCTCTGGATTTGCCCTATATTAAACTGCTTAGCTGCAATTGGATCTCTCCTTGTTTTCTGTGTCGCCTCACGTGACAGAAAGCCCGACCCAGTTTTCCAGTCTCTCTAGAAATATGTTATGATTGACTGTGTCAAACACTAAGCACTGAGATCTAGCAATACCAGCACCTATATTTTGCCAGAGTCAGAATTTAAGTGAATATCATTTATTATCTTAATGAGTGCTGTCTCTGTGCTGTGATGCAGTTGAAAACCAGATTGAAAATTTTCCAGGTATCCATTTGAGTTTAATTATTTGTTCAGCTGATTAAAAACGACATTTTCTATAATTTTGCCTATAAAAGGAAGATTAGATGTTGGTCTAAAATTGCTCAAAATGGTGTGTGACGAGTGGGGCGGGGCCGAGAGCCATGGGAACAGGGTGAGGCCGGTGTTGTGATTGAGAAATGAGCGACAACTGCTCGACCCATCGGTCTCGAGTCCCACAGAGGAGATGGAAGGATATAAAACAGGCATGACGACAGTGAAGGATGAGAAAGGACCAGGCCTTGATATTAGTTTGTGTTTTGGTCTTGTCTGTGCACGGCAGTCGGCTGTAAGGGGCTGCCGCACTGTTTTATGTTTATTTTGATTATTAAAGTTTGACTTGATTGTCCGCCAGTTTCCGTTAATGCGTTACAGTGGTGCCGATGCCCGGGAGAAGGAGGGACGCGCTGCTGAAGATCCCTCGCCGCTGTGGTGAATCCGCGGTGCCATCGAGCAGGTGAGCAAGTGTGCCGCCATGGACGCTCGAGGCGGTGGGCTGGAGTGAGTTGCCAGGGACGGGCGAGCTCGCTGCCGGTAGCCCATGATGTGGAGAGGTGGCTGGCATTTGTGAGGGAGCGGAGGACTCAGCTCCGTTCGCCAGGGGGCCAGAGCCTGCTGCCATCCACCAAGAATGGGGAGGAGCAGGGAACAGGGGACTCCTGCCGGCTGCCCAAAACCGGAGGAGCGTCGTGCCATCTGCTGAGGGCCATCCAGTGCCACCGCCAGGCACCGCGGAGGAGAACACCCAGCTGGTGAAGGGCCGAGCAGCAGCGTGTCTGGGAACTGGAATTTCTTTATTTTTTATTTTTTTCTCCCCTCTCTCGTCTCTGTCGCTCTTCATCCTTCCATCTCCTTTTGTCTCGCCTCATCTGTCCTACCCCCAGGTTCCCGCAGGTCACCGTGAGCGGTCCTCCCTGGCCTGCAAGGGGCGATGGGGGTATGTGATGAGTGGGGCAGGGCCGAGATCCGTTGGAACGGGGCGAGGCCGGTGGAGTGATTGAGAAATGGGCGACACCTGCTTGACCCACCGGTCTCGAGTCCCACAGAGGAGATGGAAGGATATAAAACAGGAGCGACGACAGTGAAGGACGAGAGAGGACCAGGCCTGGATTTTTGTTTGTGTTTTGGTTTTGTATGTGCATGGCAGTCGGCCGTGAGGGCCTGCCACGCTGTTTTATATTTATTTTGATTATTAAAGTTTGATTTGATTGTCCGCAGGTTCCCACCTCCTTCTTCCTATAATTAGGAAGGTTAATGTGTTACATGGTGTTATCAAGATGGTGCTCTTTTTCAGGAGGGGCTTAACAACTGCAGTTTTTAAGGAGTTTGGAAATGTCCCAGGAAGAAGTGAGGCGTTCACCACTTCTACAAGATCAGCTTCTAAGCAGTTAAGCACACTTTTGAAAAAAGATCTGGGAGGTGTGTCAAGATAGCAGGTTGACAATTTTAGGTGTTGCACTATGTCTTCCAGAATTTTGCTATCAATTGCTTCAAAAATAGACATAGTATCTTTTTTATATTGTGGCCTTATCTGTCTGACCTCTGCATTACTTGAGGATGTGCTAATCGCCTTCTTGATATTGATGATCTTCTCAGAAAAGAAGGATGCAAACTCATTGCTATTTGATGTCTGAGAGCATTTCACTGGGAATCTGACTTAGGGGTTTTGTCAGTCTCTCAGCAGTGGCAAAAAGAGCACGAGTGTTATTTAAGTTACTGTTTATAAGGTTTGAGACTAAATTTTGTCTAGTTGTGGCTACTTTCACATTAAAAGCATGAAGGCTGTCTTTATAGATGCTATAGTGAATTTCAAGTTTTGTCTTCCGCCACATTCACTCAGCTTTTCTGCATTGTCTTTTCATAGTCTGAACTGCTGTTGATCTTGTCCAAAATGATTTGGAGTCAAATTGTTTTCTTACTGACTATTATTGGAGCAATATCTTCAATAACATTCTTAACTTTGAGTTAAAGGAATCAAGGATAATATCAACAGAGTCTGCAGAAATGTTTGGTGTTAAAGATATAGCCTCCATAAATAGTACACTTGTGTTCTCGTTTATGTATCTCCTTCTGAAGCCCCTTTCACACTGCACGTCGGACCCGCAATATTCCCGTAACATTGCCTGGTCGCCTTCTGTGTGAAAGCAACCACGTCCCAGAATTGATTACCGAATTAAACCCTGGTCGGGGACCTAGTAACATTGCGGTAATTGATCCGGAACGAGCGCTGTGTGAACAAAGGCCAGATCTAATTCCGTATCGAAGTGATGACGCGCGTTATCGCACGACTCTTTTACCGGCTGTTTTGAAGGAAGATCAGCATTCGCGACGAAAACATATGTGCAAACTGTAATGAAGCAGAGATCAGTTAGTTCCTCACTTTCCGCGCTGACACCGAGATCGTTTGCTTGCTTCAGTTAAAGTATAACGTGCCAAGCGTTGTCGACTCATGTCGACACTTACATTACACGTCACGCGCTGATGTCACGTGTCGTTATGGGATCTTCAAGGGTTGTGTGTGAAAGCACGCACATATACCGGGTCATCACTGGCAGTGTGAAAGTGCCAAATCTAGCGACCAGGGAACAATTACAGGAACACTTTACCCCTGTATTTGCCGGAATGGCAGTGTGAAAGGGGCTTGACAGAGACAGATCTAGATTCAGTTGTAGCAGAGATCAAAATATCTAAGAAAATACAGAAGTGATCAGATAGTGCTACATCCTTAATAACAATGGATGAAATGTTTAGACCCCTACTGATGATTAAGTCTAGAGTGTGTCCACCTTTGTGTGTGGGTCCATGCACATGCTGAGTCAAGTTAAAAGTGTTTGGAACCGTTATCATTTCTTTTGTAGTTTTGTTTTCTGCATTATCCATGTGAATATTAAAATCCCCTGCAATAGCAAAACGGTAAAACTCTGAGGAAATCATTGATAACATTTCTGTGAACTCTTCAACAAAGGCTGGAGAGTATTTTGGAGGCCTGTAAATAATAATAAACAGAATGAGTGGAGCACCTCCTTTGAGCACAATCCCTTGATATTCAAAAGACAAGTACTGACCAAATGGCACTTGCTTGAATTGATAGACATCTTTAAATAGAGCAGCTACACCACCTCTCCTAACCGTCCTGCTGACACTCATGAAATTTAGGGTGTACTCACACTAGCCAGTTTGAACCGTGCCCGAGTGCGTTTGACCACCAAAGCGCGGTTCGTTTGACTAGTGTGAGTGCTCCGAATCGTGCCCGGGCGTGGCTCGATTAGCTGGCCCTGGCCCACTTGGAAGAGGTGGGCCAGGGCACGGTTCAGTTGGACTCGGGCGCGGTTCGCATGCAGTGTGAGCGCTAACCGTGCCGGAGCACGGAAAAGGACGAGTTGCGTCACAGTTTTGCGACGCTCCAAAACCAACATGGCAGGGAAAGGGTCGCTTTGGTCTACGGCAGAGGTGCAAAACGTATAAAAACTAAAAACTGCAAAGTCCTTGCTGCACTTCAGCTGGTACCTTGCAAACATCCTCATACGAGCAGCACGACTACGTGAAAATCTTCGCGCCACTAAGGCGACACATCTGTTTAACAACAGGCTGTGAGAGGGCTGTGGACCAAACGACACAAAATTATCCACAAAGAAAACAGAGCGATGCACTCCATTGTGTTCAGAGAGCGCCGCTCTTCCTGTTTATCCCGAAACCGTCGCACCATAATGACGTAAGCGTGCTCCGGCACGGATGCTGAAACCCTATATGTGAGTGCAGGCCAGAGGGGGAGTGTGGAGGGGGGACAATCGTACTTGGGTCCGGTTCATGGCAACCGTGTCTAGTGTGAGTACACCCTAAAGTTAGGAGGGGTTGCTTCATTGAGGACTGTTGCACTGCAGCTGTCTTCTAGCCATGTTTCGTTTAGAAACATAAAATCCAGATTGTTTGTGGTTATAAAGTTGATTAGAAATTATTCTAAGAGGGTTTGGGCCCTGGCGTTGTGGCAGCGGTCTGAGAGCTCTCACAGGAACAGGGCCCACAGGCTTTGGTGGTTGGGGGGCCCGCCATTTTTTTGTTGATTTCTGTGGGCTTGCAGCAAATGAGTGAAAGAGTTTAGTCCCAGCATACACCAATTCTTCCATTTTCTGTGAGAAGCACAGAAGTGGAGATGCTGGAGATAGGGATAATGTGTCTGGTGAGACTGTCTGTGTCTTTGGTGTCTCCGGTGACTGTGATATGTTGTCCTGGCTTCCATGGCTGTTTTCCAGAAAGTCATCCTTGGGTGGTGAATCTTGTAGCTGTTATGATTCATCACAATCTGTCTGTGAGGAGCTCTGTGGGCAGTGCTCAGCCGGGATAGTGTCCATCAGCAGTGTTTGTTTTGGCTGCATAGAGTTATCGGTGTCCTTGTGAGATATGTCAACCACATGACGACTCGGACCCGGTGTGTGTGTGCTGAATGGATTGACACACTCTGCTGAAGGATGACGGAGGGAAAAGTAGATATTGTCCTTAAACTCTCTAGCACCAAGTTTGTTTGGGTGGAGGCCATCCTGTTTAAACAATTGTCTATGGCCCCAGAACAGATTGAAGTTGTCGATGAAATTCACTCCTTTTATATTACAAGATCTTTGTAGCCATGTGTTCAGCCCAAGCAACCGTGATAACATATTTGTTCCCCTCGCTGGGAGTGGTCCACTGATGAACGACTGAACTTTGAGTCTTTGAAGTGTTTCAAAGAGTTCACTGAAGTCCTTGTTAAGGAGTTCTGACTGCTCTTTCCGAATATCATTCTTCCCCACATGGATGATTATTCGATTTGCAGTCTTGTGCTTCATCAGAATGTTCTGAAGTTCCTTGTTCACATCAGAGACCGTTGCTTGAGGAAGGCAGCATGTTGTTGTAGTCTTGCTACGGATGTTTCTGATAATAGAGTCACCCACTATCAGAGACCTTGGCTCAGCTGGGCTCTGAGCTGAATGCCGTTGTCTGCTCGACCTTGAGCACCTATTAGTAGTGATGTTAGCTGCTGGCTGATCCGATCCATCTTTAATCACATTTGGGGATTCCTCACCCATATTCATTAACGCTTCAAATCTGTTCTCAAAATGTATAGGGGGTGGTAGAATACCGGTATTTACAAGCCTTGCATAGTCGTATCTGGGGTAGAGGTAGCTACGGCAACAATACGAGAAACTCCTGACAATCTGATATCTTGTGTTCCTTTGGGTCTCGCTCCCTGTTTGTGCCATTAATTAGTGTGGCGATCAGTTTCGGCTTGTTCCTCTACACTTGGTATAAACTGTTGAGATTCAGAAGATTCATGGAACTCACCTGCTGTATTCTGAGGAGGTCCATGACAACGGTCTGCTAAATGTTGCCCATGTTTTGGAAGTCCAGCAAGTAACTTTGTTTCAAGAATCCTTTGTAGAAGTTTGCAGAAATTCATGCATCAAGTGGATCCAACAGGAGGCATTTTCTCTCTCTTCTGCTTGAATGTAGGCAGTTGTTTTCCCGTCTCCAGAATGTAAGCTGCTGGCAGTGGGAGGCAAAGTTTTCTTTTTTAGTATTATTCCAGTTCCAAATAGTTTTTAGTTTTAGCGTTTGTGTCTGTTGTTTGAGCACTGTGCTGATCTGCTGAAGTAAAAATCTTAGAAAAATCTGAGAAAAGTATAGAAAAAAGAAGCAAAGCGCAGAGTAGTAAGCTAGAACGTCCGAATGGTAGCAAAGCCAGAAGCCCTATCCGTATATATCTGAAAAGACATGATCTACCATAATCTGGGCTGTCTCTCTGGCAGAAGGAAGTTTAGTGAGTGGGATGAAACGAGCAGATTTAGAGAAGCGATTGACAACCATAAGCATTACCATATTGCCACCCAACGAAGGGAGCCTTGTAATAAAATCAAGAGCAATATGAGACCAGGGCCGTCGGAGGAGAGTTGCCGGTCTTAGTTTGAGTGCAGGTTACACAGGAGGCAGTCCCCACAACGCGACCGGGAGGAATAATAACTTCTGGGGTCTCGGCTGCAGAGGGGGGTTCATAGACGCGAGAAAGGGCATCAGCCTTGACATTCTTAGAACCCGGACGATTGGAAATGGAGAAGTCAAAACGCATAAAAAATAGAGCCCAGCGGGCTTGGCGAGCGTTGAGTCTCTTAGCTGAACGTATGTATTTGAGATTACGATTGTCGGTCCATATGACGAAAGAAGCAGAGGAGCCCTCCAACCCTCCAACGACATCAAAGGCAAGGGATAACGATTCTTGACAGTGATCTCGTCCAGCCCACTTAATCGATACCGGGATGCAACGAACCGTCCTTCTTTTTGACAAAAAAACCCCTGCTCCGGCGGGTGACGAGGAGGGCGCAATCATACTCGCATTGAGGGAATCGGAGAGGTAATTTGCCAGTGCTTACCGTTCGGGAGCCGGTTAGGGAATATAACCTGCCGCGCAGGGGCGTGGTCCCTGGGAGAAGGTCGATACTGCAATTGTACGGACGATGGGGGGGGGGAGAGGTGTCCCGGGCTCGACTAAAGACCTCCTGCAGATCGTGATAGACCTCCGGGACTCAAGACAAATCACTGGGTTCCTCTTGAAAAACAGAAACAGCAGAGACAGGTGGAACAGCAGAAGTTAAACACTCAACATGACAGGACAATCTCCACGATAAAATGGTACCATCTGACCAGTTAATCTGGGGGTTGTGTTGTACTAGCCAAGGGTGACCAAGAACCACAGGGGGAATGAAAAAAAAAATAATAAATTGTCTCTTTATGATTTCCCGAGACGGTAAGCGTCAGGGGCACAGTCCTTTGCTTAATCCTAGCAAAGGAGCTACCGTCTAGGGCAAAGAGAGGGGTGGAGTCTTTTAAGTCTAAGAGGGGAATACCTTGCTTCTGAGCCCACAACTCATCGATGAAATTACCCTCTGCCCCCGAGTCAACCAAAGCCATGCACGAGACTGACGAGACGGGCCACCGAAGAAGTACAGGACTTGGATGGAGAGGCCCTAGACACCATGCTTGCCAGTAACCCTCCACCTACTGACGAGCTCTGGCTTTTACCGGGCAGTTGGAGATGAAATGGTTTGCTGAAGCACAGTACATGCACAGGCGATTGAACAAGCGTCGCTCGCTCTCCTTGACAGAAATTGGGAGCCCACCAAGCTGCATGGGTTCAGGGTCTGTGTCGGAGGCTTGAAGGACTGTACCAGTAGACAAAGTCGAGGAGAGGGCGGCTTCGGTACATGGCGCAGATTGAATATCTCTTTGGATTTGAGACTTCAGTCTTTGCAACTTTACAGATCTTCTACACCAAGAGCTTGTAACACTCCAACGAGAAAGGAACATTTTAAAAAGCATCATATGACCCCTTTAACAAAAAAGCAAAACAGCAAGATTTATTTGACATCATCACTCTTGCGATGCTTTGATGTCATACACAGAATGGTCTGGGCAGTGCGGCTTCAAGTCAAACACCTATTGTGCTTTGTTTGGAAATGCACAACAGTTGTTCTGTGGCTTTAAAGGCAATATTTTCATTAACAAAATTTAGCATAATTAGACAATATTGTTTCTAATACATACTACAATATTAACTTTTTATGTCTATGAAAGTGAAAGTGAAAAATGAAGTGAAATGTGGAAAAGTATTGTGACCCATACCCAGAATTTGTGTTCTCGAATTTAACCCATCCAAGTGCACATACACAGTAGTGAACACTACTAGCCATCTGCCAGATATTTTCGATCCATGCATCAATAATCAGCCTGTATATGCTGTTGAACCTAATAATTGTCACTCTTTCATTAAACAGTATGAGGTGTTGTTCCCACCCACACAAGAGTGGCTTATGTCATCTCACTCTGAACTGGACAGTCTCGCGACTTGAGTGCCATAAGCGCCATGCTGTGAGGATTTACATGAGCACAAGCCTAAGATGATCAATGTCTTTGGTTAGTCAGTCTTAAGTAAGTAGACTTCATGACAACTGGCATCGCTTCATCAAGGCAGAAGGTTGGGGACAGATCATGCCATTGGTTGCAGATGACGAGTGAATGGATTTCAGCGGCACTGGCAGCTTGGTTCATCGAGATCATGTATGTATGCCCCAGACCCCCTGGACAACATCAAGCTTGCTATTCACACCCTTCCCCTGTCGCTTCCCAAGTGCCTGATCCACCTGGTGAGCCAGAACCCATGCAGGTGGGGAGGATGCACTTCTCAGCTGAAGAAAAGCAAAGTTGAGTAACAAAGGGTCTCTTACTTTACAGAAGCAGTCAAGGTCACATCCCTTCTATATGCTCAGTCAAAGTCATCGTCTGTCAGTAATGTAGGGAATGCTGGTGGGAAGCACCTCAATCCCCCCCTTGGTGGGTTCTTGTTACTTGTTTTGCATCTGCACTGTCTCCAGTGAAGGAGTGGATGCTGAGTTGCCATATCCTTCATATTTATATTAATTATATTATTTCATTATTTCTTGTTTGAGTTTATTTCTGGCAAGAGTGAAATGTGTAACCTTATGTGCGCTTATGAGATAATAAAGAATCCTGCTTTATGCTATACTCTCTAGGATGATGACTTCATAGTGTGTGTGTAATGAACCATTCTAGGGCTAGGTGGCCTTGAAGTTCTGATAAGTTTTCTGTGTATGTGTGTTAGTATCTGTATGAACAGGGAGAAGCTCAGACAGTCCCAGAACAAATGTTCAACTGCCAATGTTCAGCATATCAGATATACATCTTTTATCTAGGTTTTGGAACCAATCAGAATTTTGTTGACTTATGCATTGACGCAATTAGTATCCACTGTCAGCGAATAATTGTTGTTGATTTTAAATAGAGTGGCCTATGATCTACATCGAGATTACTGAAGATGACTTCTGCTGATGAAACCGCAAACTATTTCTTTAAGTAAAAGGATTATTAATTGAACACATCTCTGACTCCTGGTCTTCAGTCATCTGGTTATCTGGTCCTTGGATTTTAACTGTAATTTAAAGTTTGAGTCTCTCATCTCAAATTTTGTTGTTTACAACTCTACTCTTTTGTTTACGCTGACAGTTTGATTTTGATCATAAATTACCATTTGTTGCAGGAAAGGACACATCACGAATGGGTGTCAGAGTGGTTCTTTCCTGGGAATACCCTTATGATTATAAGGGTAGCACTTTATTTTACAGTCCTGTTCCTCATGTACATACTATGTACATATTATAGTAATTACAATAACTATGTAATAACTAGGTACTAACCCTAAACCTACCCCTTAACCTAACCCTACCCCATGTAGTTACCTTGTATTACCAGAACTTTCTTAGATAAATGCACTGTAAGTACACTATAAGTACATGTTAGTACACATACTGTAAAATAAAGTGCAACCATTAAAAGTTACATCAGTGGCTTTTGGAGAGTGGTGTCCAATCACAGAAATCATAAATATATTTAGTCTACCAAATGGCTGAATTCCAGGTAGGCTTGTTGGGCTTTGTTCTTTTAGGTGTTCCTCCAGATGCCATTTTGCCCTCAGGGCATGTGATTGGGGCTGTCACCTGACCCTAGCCAGGTTCCTGGGGAATTCCTGGTGGCTCTGCTATTCATACATGCTGTTGTCCACACTGCCATTCTTTAGTGGGGTCATGCCTCCAAACTAATGTATTGTCCTGGGGTAAGGAGGTTGCTGGCTTATGATGCTTTTGGTGTCAGGCCATGGCATCTGTTAGTTTGTTGGGGTGTGCAATGTGTGCATTCAAAAGGAGTCGTCTAATCAACCACCCGTTGATCGGTTACATCCCCTTCTGTGGTCACTTATTGCCCTGGATTTTGTTAATGGTCTACCTTCATCCACTGACAATGCTGTAACCCTCGCCATGGTGGCTCAGTTTTCTATGGTGCACCACTTCATTCCCATATCTAATCTTGGCTAGGGAGATGACCCAGGTGGTCAATGACCATGTCTTCCAGATTCACGGTCTTACGAAGGATGTGGTCTCTGACAGATGACCCAGAGAGGTGAAACGCTCCACAGTTGACACCAAGTGCTTGGCCATTAATTGGGCCCTGGACACGTTCAGGTACTATCTTCTTGACATATAGTACAGTTACGCTTTGGGCATCACAAATTCGAGTCCAGCACAGAAATCTTCATTATTTCAACATAAAAATGTGATTGGCTATAAAGTATCAGACTATTATAGTGCCTGTAACACAACTGAATACAATTAATTTTTACTAAATTGTCATTTAAATATTTGTGAATTAGATCAAGTAATGCTGTGATGTGTGAATCAAAACAAATGAGTGAAAATAACAATTTGTGTATTATTCCCCACTGCCAGGTATTTTAATAAAGGGGCTCACTATAGCTTTATTGCTCAGTCAGCTTGTTTCTGGTTCTCAAAACCCCCAAAAGCTTGTTCTACAACATTGCATACTCATTGATGAGACATTCAGAACTTTATAATATATACATATAAACAAAAAAATGTACACCTTATATTTTTTTTATCAAAGTATGCGTTTGAAAGGTTTCCCAATGGAAAGTGGCCAAGTGGAGTGGAATGACCAAGCTTAGGTCACCACACCCTGGCTCCGCTCCTGGTCCCAGCTTGCAGACCTTTGTCTATTATATTTTCCTGTTCAATTTACTGTAAATAGATTGTAAAAGAGGGTAGAAATGTATTTTTAGTTAGGATCAAAGGTTCTCTAAGACTTTGTTTGTTGGAAAATGTTAAATGTTGTGAATTTGTCCCTCCCCTTAGGGTAATAGTGCTAGCCGCCAGTATAAATGTGCATAGAATAAAAGATTAGATTTTCTGTCATTGTTTAGGAACAACAACATTGTATTTGTTTAATGGAGTCAGTGTGTGTTTTATTACTGCAGTGAGGTGGAGTGAGGAGGAATTTTGTTAAATTTTGAAATCGCCGTCATTTGAAATTGACAGACATGTATGGAAATGTATGTTAGATTATTATTATTATTTTTTTTAGTCAAACAGTAAGTGGGAGTGACTCCCTTTGGAAGTCAGTGGCCACTTTTGACATGAGTATGTTGCTGTAACAACTTTCTCATCAGCCTGAACAATAATTGAAAAGCCAAGATGGACATTGTTGGAAAAACACATTATAATTGAAAAGATACATTTCAGTTGAATCAACTGATCATCCATCCACTTAAACCATTGGTGTTTGGAACCCAATAATTGTCAATTATTTATTATATTTTTTTCCGATTTTAAATTAATTCCAGTGCTACTTCTACAAAAAAAAAAAATATATATATATATATATATATAATAATAATAATAATAAAAATCCAGATTTAAAATTGAATACTCATGTGAAAATCACACATTTTATTTAGTTTTTTTATATATATGCATAAAGTAAGCAACTCTTGTCTCCTCACAAAAACAATTAAAAGTTACTGATGTACCTGAAAAAAAAAAAAAAAGTTGTTAAATCAAATGTCTGTAATATCACACGAGAAGAAGACAAAAAAGTGATGCTTTGTTTACTTCTGATGATCTCTTTCCAGTCCAAAAAATGCCTAAAATAATTTAAAGTTATAACTTCCATTGCTTTCTTTTTATCCGAGTATGCAAACTGTTATATTGTTCCCAACAATTTGGAGATGCTTTGACTAGTAACTACAGACTAATTATGTGTGTGTATATGCAATATTCAACTATATATGTATATAGATGATCATTTCACAAATTCCTCTCCAGTGTTTTAAAATTATATTAGCATAAAAATACATAGTTTGTTACTATAGAACTAAAAGTTTTAACCAATCAGTTACAGAATATGACAAAGTAACATTACAAAGAAAAAAATTCAGTCATTACATGGAAATGCATCAATCTTTTGTCAATAAACAGCAGACATCCCTCTAAAGATATACTCTCTTTGTATTTGCCAGATACTATCACCAGAAAGCATTCAGATGCAAGGAAATGCCCAATTCGATCCCTAGTTGTCCAACAGCTCTTAAAAAATACAGACGAAACTCTCCTCAAACAGTAGATATCATGTTAACAATAGAATGAGAAGTTAATAAACTGACAGATACAATATAATTTGGTGCAACAATAACATCAGATCTCTGCCCTTGTCATCTGTTAGTGGCCCATGTGAAGGCATTGTATATGCAGATTCACATTAGAGTAAACCAATGCATAAGACAACACTGCTATATCACACTCGAAACCTTGATTTTAAAACTTCCATTTCCGATATTACAACAAAACAACAAATCTATATCAATAGATATTTCAACACAGCTATGTTTGAACACAAGGCAATATAATGTCAAAAATTACTTTGAAAAGAAAACAACAGGCAGACTATCTGTCCTCATGTCAACATTTGAGTAAAATAATATGTAAATAATTGTGTGTAAAAAAAAAAAAAAAAAAAAAAAAAACCGGACAAAAATAAAAAATAAAAATACACAAACCCATCCGAAGGCCACAAGATCTTATTATACGTTGCACATATAAATCTGTACATGAAATCGTGGGGCTTTTGAATGTTTTCACTGTGTCATTTACCATGTATATGTTTTAATGGTGTAGTCAATACTCTATTATGAATCTCACAAGAACATATCTCAGACATATATCACTAAAAAATCAGGAAGGAGGTGGGACATATAGAAAATGAAGCCTATTTTTTAGGCACTGATATTTCGTAAGATTGTGCTCCTTCAATTCTCAATACGTAATGTAACCAACCATTCGACTTTTGAGTTGTTCTGTAGTTCTCAATAATGATAGCTCCTATTACTCAAATAAAGCCACTAGGACAAAATTAAATACATCGTTTTAATGTATATTCAAAAACACTATTTTTTCATTATGGTATTAAGAATATCAGTGAAATGTGCTAAATGTTCATAAAAAATACTGTAACAATGAAAAATGTAAAACAGACCCCATTTTCTTGATGCAAAATGTCTGTTCTGGTGAGATTTGCCAGTCATTAAGTGAGTTAAGTCAGAAAAGGGACACTTCTGAGCAGAACTCAACTGGTGGTGACATTTCCACCAGCTCATGGCAATGACAGAAAACAAACCAACTGTTACACATAGTAATATACACATCTTTTAAAGTCATACATAGTAACAATATCAGATCAAACATTTATCATTGAGAAAAAGCCTGTGAACGCTTAATGAATTAATACATGGAAGCACGCTGTGCATTTCCATATGGTTACACATGGGTACAGTGTTACAAACAGATCTCGCGATGGTAGTAGGACATTACTAACCCTTAGCACGTTACAGCAGGCTTATACATCACACATGATGCTGATCTGAATGAAGTGTGTCTCAAAAGACGTCAGTCTATAGATGATGGGTTGTACCTTTTGTTTTTTGGTTAGTAACATGAAATTCCCATGTTAGGTGTTTTTTGTTCTTCACCTCTTAAAAGTACCATAAAACCCCTTCTAGCCCCATAATATATTACCAAAAAGTATAAAACAACCCTCAATGATCAAAAGAGAACCTTGTTTGTTTCTATATAAAGAAACAAGAGAGGAGAATTTCCCCTCACCCTGTCTGTAGCGCATCTCTTTGTCAGCAGGTGGAGTCACGGTGCCAGTGGCTCTGAGAGAGGTCTGTGTGTGCTGTCGTCTCAAGAGAACGGTGTCAGACAGCGAGTCGGCCCGAGGCGGGATGTAGAGGACTCCACGTGGACGGAGGGGCTGCGGGAGGCTCTTGGGTGAAAGAACAAGGCTGGGCCTCCACTTTTGCTACGCCACGACCCTGACACAATCGCCGGTGTCTCAACAGTCTGTCAGTCCGTGAGAAGTTCTTGAGGTGAAAAACAGAGTTAAGTTAATGGAAGATTTTTCTTCACCTCATTTTTTCTTCACCTCAATAATTCTTCTTCCTTGTGTTCATTTTATTGCATAAATTTCAAATTAGAAATTAATCTCATTTCTAAGTGTATTCTTTTTATACTTAGCTACAGCTTAGCTACAGTGGCTCCTTGTTTTATTTTTTATTTAGTGGCAGAAACCACTTCTGTTAATATCATTGAAAATTTAACATTCTATTAAGATATAATTTTACAAAGTCACAAATTGGTTTCTTGAATGTCTAATTTGACATCTTGTATATACAACCTGGTCATATCGATTTCAAAACAGTTATTATTTCATTACCTGTTGGATTCACCTCACATAGTTTGCATTCATTTAATTACATTTCCCTCATGTCGTTTTAAGATTGGGTTACTTGGACTTTAAATGGAGGGACAGAAACCGCTCAGGTTTAAATAAAAATATCCTAATTTTGGTTTAAATTATTAACCAAAGTCTTATGGGTTTGGAAAAATATGTGGGTGAGTAAATGGTGACAGAATGGTGAACTTGTATGGTTCATAAGTGTTATAAGGGCAAACCAACTGAACTACTCACTCACCTACCTAGCAACAGTTGCATCATCATTCATCATTTGACAATAAGCCTACATATTAGGGCTGCATGATTGGATGTGACTGTCATGCGCATTTTGTTAGTAAAGCCGGCTCTGTAATCCCCAGTAAATCATCACATGCTTTCAGATGGAGCCGCATTTACTACACAGAGCCGTAGTTCACTAACAAGTTACGCAAAAAAATCGCAAGCGATATTATTGCGTGTCTAAGAAATCAAATAAATAGTTTGCGATAATGAAAGCTGTTTGTGTAGCTTTGCAGTGAACTACGGCTCGGTGTAGTAAATGCTGCTCCACCTAAAAGCATGTGAAAATACCACATTTAATAACGTTTTTACTACAAACTCATTTGATAATGTCAGTCGAGTGTTTGAAATAAATCCTCCTGTGAGATGATGTGGCTTTCTTATACAGAATAAGGCACGCAAAATATTTCATAGTACAAACCCAATTCCAAAAAAGTTGGGACAATGTACAAATTGTGAATAAAAACAGAATGGAATGATGTGGAAGTTTCAAATTTCAATATTTTATTCAGAATACAACACAGATGACATTTTTTAGGGAAAAATATTTTGAGGGAAAAATAAGTTGATTATAAATTTCATGGCATCAACACATCTCAAAAAAGTTGGGACAAGGCCATGTTTATCACTGTGTGGCATCCCCTCTTCTTTTTATAACAGTCTGCAAACATCTGGGGACTGAGGAGACAAGTTGCTCAAGTTGCTCGCTCGCTGATAACAACTTGGGTTGTCCTTGTCCTCTTTAGTCCGGATGACATGACGTACCATTTTTCAAAAAGAAGTTCAAATTGTGATTCGACTGACCACAGAACAGTTTTCCACTTTGCTACATTCCATTTTAAATGAGCATCGGCCCAGAGAAAATGTTAAAATATGGCTTCTTTTTTGACCTATAGAGTTTTAGCCGGCAACGGCGAATGGCACGGTGGATTGTGTTCACTGACAATGTTTTCTGGAAGTATTTCTGAGCCCATGTTGCGATTTCCATTACAGTAGCATTCCTGTATGTGATGCAGTGCTGTCTAAGGGCCCGAAGATCACGGGAATCCAGTGTGAAACTCATTTCTGATATTGCTCCACTATTTTTTGCCACAGCATTGGGGGAATTGGTGATCCTCTGCCCATCTTGACTTCTGAGAGACACTGCCACTCTAAGAGGCTCTTTTTATACCCAGTCATGTTGCCAATTGACCTAATAAGTTGCAAATTGGTCCTCCAGCTGTTGCTTATATGTACATTTAAGTTTCCCGGCCTCTTATTGCTACCTGTCCCAACTTTTTTGGAATGTGTAGCTCTCATGAAATCCAAAATGAGCCAATATTTGGCATGACATTTCAAAATGTCTCAGTTTCAACATTTAATATGTTATCTATTTTATATTGTGAATAAATTATAAGTTTATGAAATTTGTAAATTATTCCATTCCTTTTTTACTCAAAATTTGTACACAACATTTTTGGAATCGGGTATGTATTATAAGCTGTGATAAAGGCATTGCATTATAAATATACTTTATTTTAATGAAAATTATAATGTGTGTTCATCAGTCACGTTGAATCAATAAAAGCAGGTAATTATTCTGTTTATCCAGCTACCCAATAGGGATTTCCTGGGTTTCTTCTGCAAGGTGTATTTGGGGTTTCAGCGCAAGAGCACCCTCTGGCTTTTGGATGGAGATTTACAGTTGATCACAGAACCGTGCTTCACTGAAATTTGCCCATGACAATCACAGCACAATTTCGATTCCATTTGGATTTATCATGCAGCCCTACTACATATTTCAATTTAATGCAGTATTTCCTTAACTGCTCATAGGGCCGTTACATAGTCAACGCGAGAAGCGCGAGCAAGTAACGCGAGAGACGTGCTCCCTTTCATAGTCTAAACCGTGGACGCAAGCAATGCGTGTATGCAATACACCGCTCACGCAACAGGGGGTAGTAGAGTCGGGTGATATTAGTAGAGTCGTGTCGTGTGATCTTCAGATCACAATGGCAACTGAAGAGGAGTGTATTCTGTTGCTGATTTTACATCGGCGGCAACAAAGGCAACGCAGAGATAGATATTTTTCCTCTTCGCCCGCCATTGTATTCAAACCTTCTTCTTCTGTAAACACAATATACTTGAATTAATGTACAATACTTGCAATGTCGCCCCCACCGAGAACACATAGTATTGCGTGCATCGGCACGTCGCGTATCAAAAACTAGGACGACACATTTGGCTACGCACCAACGCATAATGGCGGCCTAGGCGTAACGATGCGTAGCCTCGGGGACGCGTATGCGTACAGATGCGTTGACTATGAAATGGCCCATATTGTTACTTTTGGTCCAAATGGTAATAAAACAAATTCCATACAGCTGTAAGGACTAAAGCCATGTTCACACCGCTAACAATTCCTTTGCTTCATATCACCAGTCTCTACAAACTCAGTTGCTCATAGGCGTTCACACTGATGGTTCCATAGTGACATTCATGAACCACATTTACAGATGTCATTGCATGCTGTTAACTTCAAATCAGTTTTCTTGCTACTAAATTTACATTCTAGAGGGAAAATTGTATGCCAGCTGAACCCTATAAAATCTCTGTCATTGCAGCTATGTGTAAAAAAAAAAGTGGGTCTGCAGCTTGTATATGTCCGCTTCTAGCAGTACATTAGACATGAGAGCGCTCCTTTTTTATTTCGATTATACAAGACAAACTGTAACTGTAAATGTTTTTTTGTTCCTGATGAACAATTGGCAATATGTTTGCAGTTAGTTGATATAATATAAAAACTTATAACAACTTATAAGTTACATCAACAACAAAAACTACAAACTCCATTCAATAGAATTAACTTCATCTTTCAAACATTTCACTACAGCTTCTGACAGGACAAAGATCATGTGTGCTTCACTGACTTCAATGCATAACTATATTAAGTTAAATATTGTTCAACCTTCTGAAATGGCACATTGTGACACAGATAGTTTCGGTCGCTGGAAGTCGGCAGCTCTCTCTTTGTTGCTGCAAGTTTATCGCGGTGTGAATGAGGCTAATGAATGATCATGAAAGTTGTCTTATATCGTAAAACCCCTGAGTCATAAAGCATGTTATTACCTGCTGGCAGCGCTCACACTGGTAAGGCTTTTCACCACTGTGAACACGCTTGTGTCTCTCCAGATGGTACCTCTGAATGAACCGCATGTCACACATGTCACAAGCAAACGGCTTCTCTCCTAACAGAGAAAAAGAGTCTTTATTGAGTCTTTACCCCACATCTGTATTCTCACAGCATGCCACAACACACAACATCGACAAAGATTCTGAAACACTGTTTCTGATGGTAAAAGGATTGAGACTGACTGTCATATGGATTCCCATGTGAAAGAGTATATTCATGCTTAGAACTATTTAAAGTATATGACTCCATACAAACTCGAGTTTGTAGAGTTAAATATGGAATAAAAAAATGCTTCATTGTAAAGTGGCACACTGGGGTTTTGGTTTTAATCAGAAACCTATTTTGAGACTTGAGATTATGTTCTACCTACTTGGAGAATAAATAAACCGATCATTGAAACTGTTAAAACTGATAAAATCTGTCATGCTTTAACACTTAAAATAATGTAAATAAACTTAAACACAAAAGCACATCCAAAGAAACACCTACACAGATATTGTGAAACCTGATACTACACGCAAACGTAAAGTGAATATTGCGAAACGCACCCAAGAGCAGTAAATTAAACAGGTGAACACATTTTTTAATGTTTTGACTTTGATGCAAATATTATATGATGAAGGATACAGCTAATAAATATTTCAAAAGTAACAGAGCTCATAAAAAAAAATAAAAAATAAAAATAAAAAATAAACATCATTATACATTTTGGCCATTAATTTGAATGTCAATTATCTCAGTTTTTTTTTTTTTTTTTTTTTTAAACACCTCAACCATAAAAATATACAAAACTTTAGTTCCAATCAAGAAAACTGGGTACAAATCAGGGTTACAGTGAGCAGACACATACCAGTATGAGTGAGGCTGTGTCTTTCCAAGTGGTAACGTTGGAAAAACCGCATGTCGCACATCGAGCAAGCATACGGCTTCACCCCTAAATGCAGAGTCAATTTTAGTGATTGAATGTCTTTACACAACATTCAAAGCAAAAAAATATATATTTTTAACGGTGTTTACAATTTTTTTTAGAGCATCCTTGTTTTTTTGTTTTTTTTTCTGCATGCTGAGATTTAAATAAATTTTACATTACACCACTTACAATATTATAAAATTGTTTGTCTAATGCAGTTTGTGTGTTTGGGTGGTTAATGGAAATAATTTTTCCAAACAACAAATTAAAAGAGGCTAAAAGTAAAATGTTTATTTATTTATTAGTAGAAGAGAGAGGAGTCAAAATTATTTTTAGTTGTAATAAAATTCTGCCACAAATACTCACAATAGACCTGTATATTGAACACTCTCCATTCCTTTAAATTATGTGGCAGAACGCAATATCAAAACTAAGGCACTTAAGGTAAATTTATGTTAATCTTGTCTCTTAGTCTATTTATTTGAACAGTACCTAAGGAGTGGTTTAGAGAACGATTCATTTAAAAGTGGAAATATCTATAAATTATCAGCAATTCAATATTAATAAATAAGAATAAGAATAAATAAGCAGTTTCTAGGAAAGGTGGATATGGAGCAACATGAAAGGCTGGTCAGGAATCAGTGACATCTATCAGATACAAAGTAAGACCTACATGGAGCGCTATCATTAATTTAATAAATGTTGTTGACTTTGAATTTAAACTGTGAATTAGAAACATTTAGTAATGTGCATTTTATGCGTTAATTTGTCAAGAAAGCATAAAATGTTTTTATTAAGTCATTTAGCATGCAGAAAACTAACATTAACAACAAAAAGGCAGGGGTTTGAGATGACACATACCCGTATGAGTGAGGCTGTGTCTCTGAAGATGGTAACGCTGAAAAAACCTCATGTCACACATCGAACAAGCATACGGCTTCACCCCTGAATGCACAGAGCACCAACAGTTCATGTATGCTTTTCTATTAATACAATATTTTGAGGAAAAAAATGAATAAAAAATCCTGCTCATACCGAGTGCATCCGCAGTAACCAAAAAAAAAAAAAAAACTTAAGTACATGTGGCATGTGGATTACATTACCAAGCTTCAAGAAATTAGATGACATATTATGTGTGCATTATAATCATTTTATATTTAACATGAAATGTTGTGTGCCACAAAGATTTAGTTGTCAAACATGCCTTTTCATAATCCCCTCCTCTGTAATCAAATGAGCAATTCAATTCAAAACAAATAATCGTGCTGTAGAAATACAGGAGGTGGCATTTATTTATTTTTATGCTTGATGATTAGGATAAATACAAACTCGAGTTTGTTGTAGTTTAAACAAATTGTGTCTCAATCCATACATACTGAGAGCTTTCACAGGGCTCGCAAAATCTCAAACTCCCGGTAGCCATTCAGTCAGGCATTCTTCAGATTTTGGTAGCCCAACATCAGATGAAAAAAAAACCCACAATGGCTGAACTTTACTGTGAAATATCAGCATAATTAAAAACATCCATGATTGTAATTTCCTTCAAATAAGTAGGGGTGCAATGTCAAAACTCAATGTTCAGATCATATTACAGATTTTAATTCACAGATTGAATACTTTTTTTAGGATGATAAAAAAAAGAAGGTTCTTTATAATTCAAACAACACTTATTATTATTTAAAGAACACTTCTTTGATATCAGGAAAAAAATACTAGAACCATAAAAAATAAAAAAAAAGATAAAAAAAGACTTTTAAAGACAAGTGAACGTTTATGATAAATAGAAAAAAATGAATAATAATAATTACCAGCGTAGACAAATAAAATGGAACAATTTTTTTTTTTCAGGTACAGAATTGTAATTAAGTGTAAAGTAATACTGCATAATGTTCACCGTATGAATTACATATAATATATTTGATAAAGTTGTGTTTTGTTGTTTGATTAACATTACTTACAGACAGCAGCAGGTATTTACAGTCTGAATGCACGTATCCAATATGGACGATACACATGCGATTTCTTTCTCCACTGTTCACTTTAAAACAAAACCGACTGTGTTTACAACAATACTTGAGCTAGGTATGTTGAGATAATTTTGAAGTGTATGTGTCTGTTTATTCAACAAATAAGTAAAGAGGAATCAATTCTGTGTTTGCCTGCTGTCTGAAACACCACTCTCTTTTGCTTCAAGTGTGTGTGCAAAGAAAACAGCACCCCAAAAAGTACTCTCTTTTGCTTCTTCATGTGCTTGAATAGTTTAAATGCTTGAATGTTTAAAAATTTGCCATGCATGCAAATAACCAGCGATGATCCGTGAACAACGTGAATCACTATTCAAGATAGCCCATCAGCAGGGCTGCGACACATCTGGCAGCCGACTAGAACACACAATAGCCCCGGGTTGTTGGGCTAGCGATTTTGCGAGCCCTGCTTTGAGAGGCAATTCATAATGATATATACATAGAGATTTCACCTACCCGTATGGGTGAGGCTGTGTCTCTGTAGATGATAACGTTGGAAGAAACGCATGTCGCACATGGTGCAAGCATAAGGCTTCACCCCTAAATGCACAAAGTAGCAATGCATTAGCCTTACTGTCACCTGTCAACTTAAACCAAGCACTCATGGGAGCTGCTCAACTCACAAAACAACATACACTCTACAGTCTTTAAGCCAAGTAGGGTGAGTTATGCATATAATGCTAAGAGCAGGTCACAAACTGAACATCTACTAGACATGACGTGCACTGCAGTTCTGCCATCTTAGAATTAAGCTAAAAAAAAATGGGTTAAAAGTGTAACTACGAGCTTATAGTTTTAGCCATTTTACCTTTTAGGAAGTGCTTTCTCTTTTTTCTTGATAATGTGCAAATTTAGACTCAAAAATATCAAGCTTATATTTGTTCTGATTTTGTGCATTGACTGTAAAACAGTGTATAAAAGTGGACAGCATTTTCCTTTTGGATGCCATGTTAATGTATAATACATCAATGTGAACTCCATTTATTATGTCTGAAAGTAATTTATTAAACTAATTAATATTAAAATGGCATACTTCCAACTTCCTGTTAGACAATGGCAGCTGTTCTAAGGGGGTAAAACAGAAAGACACATACCAGTATGAGTGAGGCTGTGTCTCTGCAGATGGTAACGGTGGAAAAAACGCATGTCACACATGGAACAAGCATACGGCTTCACCCCTAAATGACCAGAGCACAATATTAACCATACGCATCATCTCAATAATACAACCTTAATTCCAATTGAGAATCAAAGATAGTAGACTCTATTTACATTCTGATAAAGCTGTCATGTTAATATGACTATATCGTGGTTTAATTCTCTAACAAAGAGCTGATGTTGGAAAAGCATATTTTCACAATTATTGTAGAATACAGAAATCTCCAACATCATTAACTGACTGCTGTTGTACTAGACAGTGCAGAAGACTCCTCAATCTATAAATCAACTGAAATATGCTTTTTTTTCTCTCTCTCTCTCTCCATTCTGTCAGCGACGGAGTTTCGGTTCCTTGAGGCTGTCGCCTCTGGCTTGCTTAGTTGTGGTCACTTCATCTACAGCGATATCACTGACTTGATTGCAAATAAAAACAGACACTATTTAAACTGAATAGAGATGACATCACTAAATTCAATGATGAACTGCCTTAACTATCATTTTGCATTATTGACACACTGTTGGGACGCGATGGGCATATTCGCTTCAAGTTAGATGTGAACACACCATGAGTCAAACATGAAACACTAAAAAAAAAATTTAATTCTGTGAAACTGGAAATTTGCCATTCTATCTTCAGGTGAAAATCACGACTAACTGGTGTATGTGTACTTAAGGCAAACTTAACTGATTCTCTTCCGAAAACCTTTTTAATAAATCTCAACAAGATAAAATATTTAATTGTAAAAGTTTATAATTTTGAACATTATGTTCATTTATTTTACATGCTAAAGAAAACCAGCCAACCCTCTACACTGTGAGTAAATCACATGCATATGAGGCTAAATCTTCACTCTGGGTGATTAAATAATGTCTAAAATTAGCCAATGGCTAATAAATTCGTAGATTTTGCTCGCCAGTGTATGAATTGGAGGTATATTGGAAGTATAAGTTTAACACCGATATATTTTCACTTGCCGAACACTCTCTTGAGTAAGCGCTTCAGAGTTTCACTCTCCTTCAAGCGATCTGTGCTATTTATCAGTTCATTCTTCATCTGTTAAGAACCTCTGCTTTCTCCGGTAGTGGGTGGAACTAATGTGCAAACAACACTCATTGGCTGGTGCTGAATTATTATCTAGCTTTGATTTCAGCAAATCAGTTAGAGCGAACGCGCACAACCTGATTAATATTCATAAATCCAGCAGCCCCTTAAGCCTTATTGCGTTTTATATTATTCTTATTAGTAAGATTCGTATCATTATCTTATCAGTTTTTGTACGTTTTTTCAGATACACTGAATGACCAAAAAAGCACCACAACCAGTCCAAAGTTCAGTTAAAATGACTTATGCATTCATACATGGTTATCAAGTTTTAATTCTAATTACTAAAGTTCTATCATTAAATGATACTTGATTATCATATTATAATGCTTGACTGATTGATGTTAAGATTGTACTTTCAGATATTTTAAAAACTACTATTTTAAAAACATTTATCATATTGTCTGGTGAGTAAACTAAAAAATGTACTAGCCAACGGCGAATCAATTGCCAATGTGTCCGTAGTGGGTTGCCAGCAGTGTGAGAGGGGTACAAAGAGACAACACATACCCGTATGGGTGATGGTGTGTCTCTGGAGATGGTAGCGTTGGAAAAACCTCATATCACACATTGTGCAAGCAAATGGCTTCACACCTAAATGCAGAGTACTAGTGTTAGGATGGACTTTCGGATATCAGCTTCAATGTAGCAACTTCATGAGTAAAGATAACAGAACATTCACAAGGGAAACGGCTATAAAAATAAAAAAATTAAAAAAATAATAATAAACCGTAATATAAATACTGTTCACAACAGTAGGCTCATTCTCAGGAAATGGTGCCATTTGTGTCCCAAAAATAAAATTCAAAAACACAGATATTGTAAAAACTAATATACAATGGTTTAACAGATTACCCATTTAGATTTAATATGAAATTGCTACTAAGCGATTGTAGTAGTTTAGAAATGTGTAGTTTTAAGGCTGCTGCATGACTTCTATAATTGCGCTGATCATTTCCTGCTTTTATAAAGCCCCTCCCTCAAAAATACGTAATGGACTCTGATTGGTTAGCTATTCCAGTGTTTTGTGATTGGCTAAACCGCCTCTAAACATCCCCTCCCTCACCTCATGTTCTTAGGTCGTATTGTAAATAATGGAGTCTTCTATATTGCTTATTCATTTGAGCCTGACCGAGGAACAGGATTGAGAACCGCTGTTTTAGAAGATTGATTTTGAAACTTGTGAATCCATTAGAGTCATTAGTAGACAGAATCACGATCCATATATGAATAGATTTTTACATGCACCCCTAGATTTCTTCCTCTTCTCTAAAGCAGTGTAGCACGGCCTTGCCCCCTTTGTCGCATGTTCCCAGGGGCGGGGTTTATCTGGGTATGTGATGTCACGAACCCAGGAAGTAACTTGCTGTAGTTCTATGAACAGTATTAGAAGGCATTAAACACCCAGAATTTTAGAAGGCAATATATTTGTTTCAAACAGCAACATTACACACGAACATTAAAAAAGTGAAATAGCAATCAACCACCCCTTTAAAATGTAGCATTCTGTGTAGATATCTAATGGGTCATGTGTATTTTGTTGTCTTTGCTGTCTCTAAAGTGGAGGCATAGAGTGGTAGTTTGTGTGACACTGATGGAAAAATCACAGATTTCATCCTCCCCAATTGAAATCATACTGCCTGAACTATTCACAATCCCCTATGTGCCAACTCTTTTACAGAAAGTATGTTTATTTTACATATTTATTTTTTATCCATTGTCAAATTATTTCAAAATTCTTAAATATTAATACAAATATATATAAAAAATAATAATAATAGTTATATCAGCTTTATATCTTCTATAGGCACCTCTGCTTTCTAAGGTATTGGCATCGGCTGTCAAAAAACAATATTGGTCGACCACTAGCCCGGCGTTCTCTTTTTTCTGCATTTCCCACCATTTCATGCACAGCTGTGTCCGCGCAGCTTTCAAAGTACACTCAACTGCAGATGAGCATGGATGGAAGACTCAACACATGCAATTGCACCTAGTGGCCACTTTCTGCTTCAACATTCACCTCATGTCAACTGTAAACTGCTGAAAGCACCTAAAATGTTACAGAATAATGCACCCTGCCACACTGCAAAAAATTTATTGGAATGATTTGAGGAACATGATAAAGGTTGGCCTCCCAATTTTCCAGATCTCCATCCATTTAAGCATTTACGGGATGTGCTGGATGAAAAATCCGATTAATGGAGGACTTGCAGAATCCATCCAATCTAATCCATCCTTGCAACTTGCAGTATTTAAAGGATCTGCTGCTAATGTCTTGGTGCCAGAGGCCACAGGTCATGTTCAGAGGTCTTATAAAGTCCTTGTCTTGATGCTCCAGAGCTGTTCTGGCAGAATTAGGGGCTTGTAGCTGATCAGTGTCTTTAAAATTGGGTTTGTGGTTACAGTTTAAGAATTAGCCACAAAAAAACAAACAAAAAAAAGGTCAGTATCTTTAATTATTATACACTTACACTGCTGACCAGTGGTTGAATTAAGATTCTCATTGCATGTCATTTTGTTGGATATGGTCATAAAAAAATTCATTATAATCTATATTATTACCTCATCATTTTATCATCTTTTATTGAAAAAAAAATATGTAATACATTTTATTTTGTCCACATAAAAATTTTGAATAATGAATTTACTATTATGCATTTGTTTATTTATGAAGAGAACAAATTCACAGAGACTGTGCATCACTTTTCATGTTCAACACCACAAAGCAGATAAATGTTCAATTGCTTGCTTGTTATTCACAGTAAAACACAATGCTTGTGTCGGAAATATGGGCGTTCTGCTGCAGTCTCTGTTGGAGACTGGAATTACCCAATTTTGCTACAAAAAAATTATAATAATATCTTTCAAAGAAAAATATTTGATTAATGCAACCACTGCTGCTGACAGCACCTGAACCCCTTTACCCACACTTAAAAGTGCAGAAAGTTATTTCTGAAGAACAGACAAACAGATCTATGAATGTTTTCTAGCTGCCTTTACTGTGTGTTCAAACTTTTTGTTTGTGTAGGGAAAGGAGGTGACCCGTATCTTTTTGTTAGCAGTAGTTTTGTTTGGGTGTTGACTTTAAAGTGGTCATCAGATGTCCATTTTCCACAAGTTCATAAGATTCTTTAGGATCTTAATGAAAAGTCTATAACACACTTTGGTTAAAATTTCTCAATAGTAGTATAAAAATCAGCTCCGCAGACATCAACCCGGTCTTTTGCTATAAATACTAATGAGCTCTGCTCACCTGGCCCTCTCTTCTGTGGGGTGACCAGCCATGCTCGGAGAGACCGTTTACTTTAGCTGCTAAACTAGATAACTAGCATGCTATTAGGAAAAGCGATTGCAAAGATTCATAAAACAACAACAAAACCCTTATATTCACTTCTGCAATTCAATGAACCAATCAACAAATGTGGGAGGGGCCTTCATCAGTGTGACGTCACACAGACAACAATTTGAGAATGGCCTGATTTGAAAAACGGGATATTATTATTAGGGATTAAATAAAAACCAATGGGTGGACTTTTTATAATTATAGCGTATATGTGTACACACACTGCCAACACATAATTATGTTTAAACGTGTTAAAGTGAATTTAACATCTGATAACCCCTTTAAATATCATTCAGAGCTTCTCAGAAATCACTTTCTGCACCTTTAAAACTAACCATATCACCTTAACGTAAGCACATAGTAGTTAAAGGGTTAGTTCGCCCAAAAATGAAAATTATGTCATTAATAACTCACCCTTATGCTGTTCCAAACATGTAAGGCCTCCTTTTATCTTCTGAACACAGTTTAAGCTATTTTAGATTTAGTCCGAGAGCTCTCAGTCCCTCCATTGAAGCTGTGTGTACGGTATACTGTCCATGTCCAGAAAGGTCAGAAAAACATCATCAAAGTAGTCCATGTGACATCAGAGGGTCCGTTGGAATTTTTTGAAGCATCAAAAATACATTTTGGTCCAAAAATAGCAAAACTTTATTCAGCATTGTCTTCTCTTCCGGGTCTGTTGTGAGAGAGAGTTCAAATCAAAGCAGCTGGATTTCCGGTTCGCGAATGAATCATTCAGTTCACCAAATCGAACGGAATCGTTTTAAATGGTTCGCGTCTCCAATACGCATTAATCCACAATGACTTAAGCTGTTCACTTTTTTAATGTGGCTGACACTCCCTCTGAGTTCAAACAAACCAATATCCCGGAGTAATTCATGTACTCAAACAGTACACTGACTGAACTGCTGTGAAGAGAGAACTGAAGATGAACACCGAGCCGAGCCAGATAACAAACAATAGACTGACTCGTTCACGAGTGAAGAACCGGTTGCATCAGTGTTCGGATCACTAGTAGTTCTTTCGGACAGTTCGATTCAATAAACCGGTTGAAGAAAACGGTTCACCGGTTTTTTTTGCGCTCGACGTAATGGCGTCATTTGCGATGATTGCCCTTGATTCAAGCCTTTGGTTTCCCCGCGCTCATAACATTAGCACAGAATCAGTTCAGAATCAATCACCAAAAGAATCAGTTCAGACGCTCTGTGTGTCGGTCTGCTTCACGCTGAATCACACATGCGCAGTATCATCAGATCCTCGGTTCACGAATTGGACACGTCTGACAGAAACGGTTCTTCACTCGTGAACGAGTCAGCCTATTGTTCGTTATCTGGCTCGGCTCAGTGTTCATCACAGCAGTTCAGTCAGTGTACTGTTTGAGTACATGAATTACTCCGGGATATTGGTTTGTTTGAACTCAGAGGGAGTGTCAGCCACATTAAAAAAGTGAACAGCTTAAGTCATTTGTGGATTAATGCGTATTAGAGATGCGAACCGTTTAGAACGATTCAGTTCGATTTTGTGAACTGAATGATTCATTCGCGAACCGGATATCACTAACTGCTTTGATTTGAACTCTCTCTCACACAGACACGGAAGAAAAAGAAAATGCTGAATAAAGTCGCCGTTTTTGCTATTTTTGGACCAAAATTTATTTTCGATGCTTCAAAAAATTCCAACGGACCCTCTGATGTCACATGGACTACTTTGATGATGTTTTTCTGACCTTTCTGGACATGGACAGTATACCGTACACACAGCTTCAATGGAGGGACTGAGAGCTCTCGGACTAAATCTAAAATATCTTAAACTGTGTTCAGAAGATAAAAGGAGGCCTTACATGTTTGGAACAGCATAAGGGTGAGTTATTAATGACATAATTTTCATTTTTGGGCGAACTAACCCTTTAACAACTAACAAAGTGTGTGCTTAAAAAAAAAAAAAAAAAACATTAGTAGTAAACTAAATATTGTGTGGGGATGTGCCCTCCAAGGTGTCCCTCAACGTCTATGAGTGTTACGGCCCTGCACTTTTGGGCTAAGTTGGGAAAATATTTCTTGGATGCAGTGACTTTCAGCAGTAACCTCTTCAAACAAGCAAACAACCAAAGAGAATTTCTGTCATGGGATATGGCACAGTTCACTGAGAATGGGCCAGCCATTACACACACCCCATGGCTGAGACTTAGGGGTGTAACGATACGCGTATTCGTATTGAACCGTTCGGTACGAGGCTTTCGGTTCGGTACGCGGTACGCATTATGTACCGAACGGTTCGTTGGACTAATTAATTAAATTTGGAAAATAAAAAAGGTGTGTGAAATATAATGTTATGCGTTCAACAAGGTAGCCCAATAACCCAAACGACGTAACAGGCAATGCCCCTGACACCCCCGAAGAAAAAAAAACACCAACTTATATGTTTATGTTAGGCTACTCAGCAGGCGCTCGCTCACTCAGTACGCGCTGAAACCTTTTACTGTCTATGGCTGAAACATGCATCTAACTCCGGCAGGTGGGGTGAGGTGGGTGGAGCTTAGTATAATAAAATCACAAAAATAAGTCTTCATGTTAAGAAAGAATTGTACACAAGCATTTCCAAAACTGTCCAAAGGTTATTTAAAAATAAAGCAATTCACAAATTATTTTATGACAAATATTTTTACTGTCTTGTACTCATTTATTTAGCCTACAAATTAAAATTATAAAAAATAACTTTATTTTTATTTGTATCATTATTATATATTATTAAACAGGTTATGCATAAGAATCTTTTATCCAAAATAACTTACAAAAGAGGAAAAAATTACTCCAGAGTCAGTCACAATGCCAGGTTTATTGCACAATAATAATCAAGTGCTATTATAGATTATCAGCAATTGAACAAGATTTTAATGCGCATCTTTCTTATTAAATCTTTGTATTCCACCTCGTACTACACTTGATAGAGAATCACTTAAGACACTTTGCTGTAAACCTATTCCACATAATAATATTCAATAAAACTGTATGTTAACACGTAGGAGTTTGCAGCATGAATCCGTGAGTACGGTTTACAAATCCGAGGGAACGGATTGCGAAAGCGTGCGCACGGATTATGAATTCGTGGGTACGGATTCAAAAACCGAGGGTACGGTTTACAAAATCTAAGTGCACGGATTGGAAATTCGTGGGCACGGTTTGTTAATCCGTGGGCACGATTTGTTAAATCGAGTGAACAGTTTATGAATTCGTGAGTACGGTTTATAAACTGAGGGGACGGATTGCAAAACCGTCGCCACGGATTGCTTTTTTTTCTCCTACAGGTGACGTCCCGGGCTCCGTATACGGACATCACCGCAGCGAATGGTGCATTTACGTTATAGCCGCGGATATGAGACCTTACTCTGTAGTGGAAAACGCAGGTTTTAAGAACATGCTTAATGTAATTGAGCCCCATTACAATATTCCTTCACGAGCCCATTTCAGACAGACCGTAATTCCTGCTTTGTTCCAAAAAACATAAGCCCAAATAGAGAACCAATTGAGTAAAAACACACTAAATATAAAGCGTTATAGAGTTCCATATAAAAAGAGTTACATCTTTGTATTTGTTCATAACCACTACAACAATATTACATTTAATTTAAAAAAAAAAAATTATAAGGAGCTATTTTTGTTTTATACAGTATGCTGCTAAGAAAACACCATAGAAGATGGGTAAAGAATAGCTCCATCATTGTTCAATGTAAAAAAAACACATACTTTGTTAGTTTTAATAAATAAAACATTTTTAAAAAAATCAAGGAAATTTATCTGCCAATTTTTTCTTTTTGCTGTATCTAAAACGTACCGAACCGTACCGAACCGAACCGTGACATCAGTGTATTGAACCGAACCGAACCGTGAATTTTGTGAACCGTTACACCCCTACTGAGACTGTGTCACTAGAGATGACGACATCGACAAATAAAATATAAGTGCAACTAAGAGGGCACTGAAAAAAAAAAAAATAATAAAAGTTCACACCCACCCCAAATAAAGCTAAAATGCATATTGAGAACCATTGAAAATGTTATCGCCATGTGGTAAAGATGCAAACTAAAGTGTTTGATAAGCTTAAATGTGCATTGCCTCCTTTGACTCATACCCGTATGGGTTAGGTTGTGTCTCTGCAGATGGTAACGCTGAAAAAACCTCATGTCACACATGGAACAAGCATACGGCTTCACTCCTAAACACAGAGGACCGGAATGTTACGTTTTGATGAATAAAAACTTTCAGTATGTCCAACACCCCATTGCATTGTCTGTAACTATGCCCAAACTCGAGTTTGTTGCAGTCAAACTATGTTTGCAAACTGTTATGCCATTAACTATAAAAAGCAACGTGTACAAGGTATTAAAGCATTGCTGCCAACTGTTAATAATATTGAGCCAGAAACATTTGAAGGTTTACCCATGTTCACAATCAGTTCCCTGTGTTATAATCTTGTTAGTGTAGAAACAAAGTTTCAAACAGGTTTTATAACAATTTAATCATTGCCAAAACAAACAAAAAAACAAGTGACAAACACCTGACAAGTTGGCAACAGTGCTAAGCTGTTCATTGGTGTAGTCAAGTCAAGTACAATGCAAAGGCTAAGGAGAGACGGCTCATACCCGTATGTGTGAGGCTGTGTCTCTGGAGATGGTAACGTTGGAAAAAACGCCTGTCACACATGGAGCAAGCATACGGCTTCACCCCTAGATGACCAGAGCAAATTATGCATAAGATTTAAAGCATGCATATGCAACACATTTATGTGAATATAGGATCTGATTATTGACAGATATTGTTGAAATTGCATGCTTCACAAGAACAGAGTGCAAAAATGTTTGTAAGCACATAAAAGCA
Source organism: Carassius auratus (assembly GCF_003368295.1). Classification (NCBI taxonomy): domain Eukaryota; kingdom Metazoa; phylum Chordata; class Actinopteri; order Cypriniformes; family Cyprinidae; genus Carassius; species Carassius auratus. Next base: position 435,459 of record NW_020523344.1, read on the forward strand.
AGTGAAATATGGTTGCACAGCTTAATAGGGCACTGACTCACAACACAAGTGCCAATAACGGCTACGAACACTCATTTTGAAGGTTAACATGAAAGAATGTCTCAAGCCATTTTACTTCCATAATCTGACATATTTTTAAAGGAAACCGACTAATCATTAAGTAAAAAAAGTAATTTTATATACTGCAAACAATATATCTAATATAATAAATTAAGGATAATGATGACAAACTGCTTTAAAGAAATAATTTAGCACAAACTACTCCTTTAAAAAACTAATTTTCAGTTATACTTGCAAAGATGGGCATTTTAACATATGAGTGAATTCTGGATAATTAATCAAAATGTTTAATTTACTATTGAATTAATGATTCAATGACAAATAAATTTAACATTCACTTGTAGTCACCTAGTGGCACGACAATTTCATTGACAAACATTATTAAAAAAAAATAATGAAAATTATATAAAAAAAAAAATGTCTGTTCCATACCTAAACATGATAAATGCTCTCTCTGTCAGCAGCTTTGAATGTTGTCTAGTCTAGTCTTACAAGTTCATTTATTTTTCAGTTACATAAAAGCAAAGATTAGACTAGGTTATATAAAAGTGATTAAATGTGGGTAACTGGTAGTTGATGACACTCATACTTAAGACCCTGTCTTAACAGAGGCTAAGTAACTGCAACTGGCCCCACTGATATGACTTTATCAAAGGTGAATTTTAAAAACAGGAGATTTGATGTCATTTAGAAATAAGATTGTGTGGATGTTTCAATTGAGATCATGATCTTGTAATGATTAATCATGCAGCTCTATTATACACAAATAAAAAAATGTTGCAATTGACATTTTATATTGGTGCAAAGATAAATATTGTGCCATATCACAAACCCTAATTTGCCAAGTCAATATAGTGGGGTCCAGAAAATATTATGACAACTGGTAAATAAACTATTAGCACCATTTCAAACCTAAAACTATGAAATCTGTAAATGAGCTTATGAGATATCTGCATGAACTATGATTGCCAGGTTGGACACTGAGATTTTGAATGCATGGTTAAAATAAAGGCACAGACCTCTCAAAATCAATGAAATTTTGGGAGGAAAACTAAGAAAGTTGTATTCAATAAGTTGAAGGGTGCCATACTTTGCATGCACCTTCAGAACTTAAGATCTTCTGCAGTACTGCACAAAAGCCAACCAAAATGACATGCATTTGTTCATGGAAATTTGCTGTTAGAACAAAGATCAGCAGGGCTCCTTTCAAAGATAGAGGTGAAAGAGAAAAGCTTTTTGTGAAGATTAAATATATTAAGCTTCAACAGGGACTTGTGATTGCCTCACAGAGAAAGCAAAAGTCATGCAGACGATATCTAGCATGCTAAAAAAGGCAACAGAGACAACAAAGATCATGTGCATGACAATGTGAAGGAATGCTCTGCAAAGCAGAAAGGAACTGCAGAGTGAGCGTAGCACGGCATGGTTCGAAAATGTCAGTCAAATGAACAAAAGCAATGCAGAAAGTTGCAGCAGCGCACTGGGTGAGAGATGACTTGTACCCGTATGAATGAGGCTGTGTCGCTGAAGGTGGTATCTTTGGAAAAATCTCATGTCACACATGGTGCAAGCATATGGTTTGATCCCTAAACGCAGAACAAAATATAAAAAAACGGTCTTCAAATTGTATTTCTGCACAACATAATATGACAATTTACTCAAAAGTACAGCAATTCTGCTAACTAGTACTTCTAACTAGTACTGCTAACAGAAGCCTGTTTAAATGGATTTATATTTATTTATCTAAAAGTTATTCTGACAATTCCAGTCTTAAAGCCTAGTAGTAGTACTGTACTTTTAGCATCATTTCAAATGAACTTTGAGCGGGTCAACTTTCTAATTGCTCAAATGGTTATAGAGAGAGAGAGAGAGAGAGGGAGAAAGAGAGAGGGAGAAAGAGAGAGTTAAAACATGGTGTGAATAGCTTTGGTGCAAAAAATATATTTGCAGGTATTTTAGACTTGTTTATTGTGTCATTCTACTTGGTGAGAAAAGACCTTTAAAAAATATATATAAATAACAATAACAATAATAATAATAATAATAATAAAGGTTTTTGTTCTGTGTAGACGCACTATAATCTGTAACTCTGTTTATAAGTATCCATTTTTAGGTTTATATAAATTAAAAGAATAACGAGAGCACCTTACAGTTTTTTTTTTTTTTTGTACCATACATCAAAGACAACATCTAATAAAAACAATGGTAAAAAAAAAATCCAAAAATGTAACAATTGTGACTTTGATATTAGATTTAAATGTAAATAACATTTAGCGATTACATTTCTAAAGTGTGCTTATGTGTAAAAAGTAAATACTGAAGATTTGTTTTAGAAATGTCCAATGTAATGACACATACCAGTATGAGTGAGGCTGTGCCTCTCCAAGTGGTAACGTTGGAAAAACCGCATATCACACATGGGACAAGCATACGGCTTCACCCCTAAATGCACAGAGTGGCAAATTCAATCATCGTCTACACAGAATCTAAACCTTGCTCAAATGTCCTCATAACAAATAAAAGCTTCACACACCCAAAAAAGGATTAGCTGATTCAGGATACAGTACAGTACATGATTTTTGCTTCAGTGCCTACTTCAGAGTAACATGCAAACAATTAGTTTGGATTCATGCAGTGTTCATGAAACTGTGTTTGATTAAATGTGTCTGATCACCACTGGAGAACAAGTCTGGAGGCATTAAATAGTCATTTAACTAAGCTGCTAACATTAAAAGTACAGGGAGAAGACTTGACGTAAAAACTGCACTACAGAACTTTGGCCTTTCTATTGCTATCTATGGCTGCAACATAAAATGACACGTTACTTGTGGAGCAGTAATTTTCCATTATGATCGTAATATCAGAGCGGCTCTAAAGCTTCACCTGACTCAACAGCTCAGTTTGAACTAATTTTAAATGATTATGATTATAAAATGCAGAGATACAAGTCGTACCAGTGTGAGTGAGGCTGTGTCGCTCCAAGTGGTAGCGCTGAATAAATCTCATGTCACACACAGCACAAGCAAACGGCTTTTCTCCTGTGATAAAGGCAGACATTTGAGTGAAAACCAGTGAAACACACCAACAAATCATCACAATCTAACATGATAAATATATGTGTGAATAAAAAAAGTGGATAATTCTTGTAACTAAATGTATCTTGAACTGCATAGAATTTTAGCACATATTAAAGGGTTAGTTCACCTGAGAAGGAAAATTTGTCCATCTTCTACTCACCCTTGAAGCATCCTAGGTGCATTTGACTTTCTTCTTTCAGAATAATCCAATCAGAGTTATATTAAAAATTGTCCTCGCTCTTCCAAGCCTTTCAATGGGGGAAAGCAGGTGTTTGTTGTCAACAGTTCAGAAGAAGTGAAATAAAGTGCGCCCATCTATAATAAAACGTCCCTCACACGGCTCCAGGGGTGAATAAAGGCCCACTGTAACAAATCCATGCATTTTTGTAAGATAACAATCAAGATTTCAAACTTAATAAACACTTTTTTTTCCTCACTTCTGCTGACTGAGGGGAACCGGAAGACATGCAAGCGGATGTCATAGTTTATCAGCACTGCTTGGTTAGTGACCAGCGCAGAGAGAGAACAAAACAAAATGCTGGTCATGAATTAGAAGCACAAAACAAGGATTTGTAAAGAAAAACGTCGCTCGACTCATACATCTTCCACCTGCATGTCTTCCGCGTCCCACAGTCAGCAGATGTTAGAAAAAAAAGTGTTTATTAAGTTTGAAATCTAGATATTTATCTTACAAAATCCATGGATTCACTACAGGGGGACTTTATTCACCTCCCGGATCCATGTGAGGGACGTTTTATTACAGATGTGTACACTTTATTTCACATCTTCTGAACTGTTGATAACAAACATAGCGGGTCCCCATTGAAGTATCCCATTTAAAGGCTTGGAAGAGCAAGGACAAATTTTTAAAATAACTCTGATTGGATTATTCTGAAAGAAGAGAGTCACATACACCTAGGATGCTTCGAGGGATAGTAGGAGGACATTTTCATTCTTAGGTGAACTTACCCTTTAATGCACTGTATAGTACATAAGTATAGAATATACAGTATGAACACCTCTTTACAATACCGCTCTAATATTCTTACCAGTATGAATGAGAATGTGTCTCTTCAGGTGGTACCCACTCCTGAAAGCCCCGTAGCAGTGATCACAGATAAAGTTCTTCTGGACTTTTGAAAGGGGACAATTTCCATTTTCATCCACCACCGCCTAACAGGAAAATGAATAAAAGACATTTTAATTGCAGTCACACCACAGCTATAATGATAAAGGCACAGAAAATCTATTTAGTTGGAATCACTTTCAGAGCATTTTTTTTCCCCCAGCTGATGAACAATACAAATATTGACACCCAATCAGAATCCATCCTACAATAACGAGCTTGAGAATTTAAAGCGGCAGATGCATGTGAGCTTAGAATAAAGTTAAATATACAATATTGTCCACTGGTACGGATGCTAATATCTTTAACTTCATATTTATCTTTCTTGGTGTGTACTGGGGTTTAAAACAGTATGTTTCACAAAATTAATAAATGCACACAGGTTCTGAATAACATGAAAGTGAAAAGTACAATTTCTGGGTGAACTATTATGTTAAATGCACAAAAATACATGCATAGGCTGTGACGGTGTCTGATTCTTATCACCGTGGTAAAAATTGACCAACAACCGCCGGTGGCGCGGTGTTGAAAAATAAATAAATAAATAATAATAATAATAATAATAATATTATATATATATATATATATATATATATATATATATATATATATATATATATATATATATATATATATATATATATATAAGTGTCAAAATTTGCTCGTTAACGAAGGCGATTATTTTTTCAGTTTAACGTATTAAAAATATTTCACGTAAGGGCGGGGATGGCCACCCACTCACAACTGCTGCTTCTGTCACTTTTTCTCATGACAAGAAGTGAATTTATTGAGTCGCAGAATGACTGAACAGGAGATGTTTCAGACACATGCTCCACTTCACTTAGTGCGCGCTTCCTTTTTGCGTATACTTCGTGTCAAACTGACTTAAACTGTGCATGCATGTAATATATTTTATATATATTATATACAGGCATGGGCGTGGTAGTGGGGTGAAAGTGGACCTTACTACCCAGGGCCCTTTGAAATCCCATCAATTTTCTTTTTGTATTATTTTTTTTTTGTAGCCTAATTAATTAATTGGGCCCTCCAATTGATGTCATTATTCATTTCAAAATATATTGATAACAGTAACACCAACTGAGAGAATGAACTCAGTGCCAGTAACAACCAGTGGTGAGCTCCCCCCTTGCTTCCTAATTGTGAGTTGTTTACCTTAAATAAAGCCCTATTCGGACGGGACTAGTTTTCTAAACTACGTTTGAGTTTCGATTCTTACCACCTGACGTCTGCGATTTTCATGTACCAATTCGGACGGGACTAACATCTCCGTGTTTTTTACAGAGGTGGGAGGGTCTGTTTTGTGCATCTGGGCGTCACAGAGATCACGAGCTCTGTATGCGTGCATTAAATTCTTTCGGAATGATTGCCATTAGTATTATAACACAATAAATACTAAATGTTAATGTGTGGTTCCTTTAGTTTAACTTGTTTTCAGTCTTTGTGTGTGTGTAGTAGGCTAAACCTACCGTATGTTTAATTTCATAAAGGTACATATGCAATTAAAACATTATGTAACGGAGTACATAAATGAACGTGAGTAATCTTACCTGATGCTGATATTAAACGGTATTAACAGTTTACGTGATCTTGCTCTTGATTTTATTATTTATTATTTATTTGCCGCTAAGCAAATATATAAAACATCCGCGAGATAAGAGCATCTACGGTAATTCACGTTGGCCAAAACGCACAAGGAAACGCGTTGTGAAATAAAATATCACCGACAATCACAGACTTTCACATTCGGACGGGATTAGTTTTCTCAGAGGATCACTGAGTTTGCTGAAAAACGGTAGGTAATTTGCTCTGGAATTATCACAGAGGTTGTGTGAGAAAAACACAGACGTGGCAGATTCGGACGGGATTAAAATCACTAAGTACGTCTGTGAAACGCAGATTTCTCTAACGACCCCCTGTAAAACTAGTCCCGTCCGAATAGGGCTTAAGTAAGCCTTTTGATTCAATATGTGTGCTATTGGAGGGGTGGAAAGAGTGGCAGCACAGTGTAAAGTTACTAGCCCTACTATTGCTTATAATGTGTGATATATTCTCAAACTCCTTAATAAATTATCTGCCTATATTTCTGCACATGTAGTTGTGCCTTCCAATATCACTGTGTTCTCAAGTGCACACAGGTAATATTGATTTGAGCAATAAAGCAAATTATCATTTTTGTTTTGTGCTTAAAAGCTATAGTCAATGCTCAATAAATTCATGATGTTATCAAAGCCAATGAATAGGGTTGCACAATTCCATGGGAGTTAACAGGAATATAAGGGAATTCATGGGAATTTACAAAACTGAAAGGTTATTCTTTTAACAGGGAACTTAAATATTGGTTTCTGAGGGTACAGTTGTCTCCTGTTCTCCTGTTCAAAAATAAATGTTTTTAATTTAAAACTTGCATCAGTATCATGGATCAAAATGTTAGTACACAAACCTGATGTAGCCTAAGGTTTAAAGGTATTTGAGCACAAGTAGGCAAAATAGATTTAAACACTATTTATACTTGTTTATATTCAAATAAGAATAAAAAAAATCATTAAAAATTGAATTTACATTTTACTAAACCGCATCGTACAATGGCATGTGTAGGGGGCCCACTGACATATAGAGTATACAGGGCCCTGAATTTGGTGCTACGCCCCTGTATACAGGATATATTTATATGTATGCACATGTCTAAAAAATCAGCCCAGCACTGTCTCACTCATCTAACACATCCTAATTAACTCGTCAGTATGTGTTTATTTGAGCACTGTCAGTGAACGCCGCCTGCAAACACTAAAATAAATATCAACGAAATAATGCAGTTAAACAAGAAAGTAGCCTAGATAAGAAAGTTGTCTAGCTGTCTAACGGACGTGAGCGACGCAGCGCGACAAAATACTCATTATAATCAGTGATGCTACACTGGATGCAGCACAACATTACATGATAAATCCCCGTCCTGTCTCGGAGGTAGACTACTGAGGTACACAGAGTTCAAATGTCCTGTATAGACACTAGACAGTCTAAACCTGTCGCAATGTGGTTGTATTGCATCCGGTTTACTTTTCAGCCACCAAGCAAGCTCAGTAACTCCTCATCCTCATGCTCTCTTTGAAATAGGAATCGTTGCCATATTTCTTGTTACCATCTTTTTATTTATCGCTGTCTCGTTTGTATTTGGCCAGTTTGGAAGCCTCACCAAACCTGACCAGCCAGCGTTTGCGATCACGAGAACTTGTGCAAACACTGACGGGTGACATGAATGCAGATGACTCCAGATCAGTGATGTGGTATTTGCTTTCCCAACAAGATCCATCGCCCAACACTAAATTAATTTGCTGAATGCATAAACTGTATTTTCCTGCGCTCAAATCTTCCAATCTAAAGGAAACGCTGTGTTTGAGGTAATTTGTTCATTGCCATAGACTTAGAATTTGAAACTATTACAGTTATTACACTTATATACACAACTTTGTATTATGCTTGCTATAGAGTTTGTGACGTCACGTGCACTACAGCCGGTGGCAGTAGATAACTGTGGTAGCAACCGACCACCGCGGTGACGCAGTTGTCACGGAAACCATCACAGCCCTAGATACACACATGAAAAACCTAACAATAAATACCACACATAAAAGAACCAAAACTTAAACTAACTAGCCAAGAACCAAACTACACAAGAAGCACAAACCCCTATGAATCACAGTAGATACTGGTGTTGCGAAAACACAATAACAGTTATTGTGCTACAGCGTTCCCCTCCCTTAACAGAACACCCCACCCCCCGACCAAAACCAGTAATCTCCTCCCCCACGACAGGACAAACACACAATTACCAAACAGGAACAACCCGTTTAAATGCTCTCAATGGCACATAGGATGAAACGATGTCTTTTTTTCTTTTTTTCACAATACTCTCTGTAACCCTCTTATACAACCAGGTAAAACTGGAAATCTCAAATGTCTCACTGAGAGCAGTGTATTCAAACAAACTATGTGTGATAAGTGGCCGGCTGGCAGCCCATTCACAGGACTGTGACACACTACACCCCCACACACTGACCTTCCCTGCTTGCCCGTCCTGCTCTCTCACTTTAGAGGGTGTTCCCGACTTCCTGTTCTTTTTCTTCAGCTGCATGTCTTCATTGGGTCTCATTTCCTTCTCATCCAGCAGTCGGGGAGCTGTAAAATCAATCTCCTTCCGCAGAAGCTAGACACACAAACACATAAATCACAAATGTTTGTAAACCTACAACACCACCTCTGCATTTAAAATACAACTTAAAATAAACACGTTTGAAATAATATTTTACCAACAAAGTTTTTATCTTGTGCGAATAATTACAGGCTTATATGTAGATGTAAAGTTTTTTTTATTATTATTTATTTATTTTTAATAACAGAAGGCAATACTAATAACTGGGTAGTTGATACAACATTTTAGGTTTTGAACCTATATCCTATCTGGGTGCTGTAACTGATCAGCATTTCTTTCTTTTCAGATTTTTGCCTTTACCAGTTCATTTTAAATAGTCCTGTGTGAGAAGAGTAAAAACAATATCCATTGTAGTATTCTTAACAATGTGAGATTATTAAAGACTCATGTGTATTTATTGAAAAAATAAAGATAAAATTAATAAAATGCTAGTTTCAGATTAAATATACACTCACCAGACACTTTATTAGGTACACCTGTTTCAATTGCTAATCAGCCAATCACACGGCAGCAACTCAATGCATTTAGGCATCTAGATGTGGTAAAGATGATTTGCTGAAGTTCAAACGAGCATCAGAATGGGGAAGAAAGGGGGTTTATGTGATTTTGTACATGGAATGGTTGTTGGTGCCAAAAGGGGTGGTCTGAGTATTTAAAAAACTGCTGATCTACTGGGATTTTGATGCACAACCATCTCTAGGGTTTACAGAGAATGGTCCAAAAAAGAGAAAATATCCAGTGAGCAGCAGTTGTGTGGATGAAAATGCCTTGTTGATGTCAGAGGATAATGGGCAGACTGGTTAGAGAAGACAGAAAGGCAAAAGTAAATCAAATAACCACTCGTTACAACCAAGGTGTGCAGAACACCATCTCTTAACGCACAACACGTCGAACCCTGAAGCAGAAGACCTCACCAGGGGCCACTCCTGTCGGCTAAGAACAGGAATCGGCTACAATTTTGCACAGGCTCACCAAATTTGCACAATAGAAGAATGGAAAAACGTTGCCTGGTCTGAGGAGTCTGGATTTCTGCTGCGACATTCAGATGGTAGGGTCAGAATTTGGCAAAAAGAACATGAAAGCATGGATCCATCCTGTCTTGTCTCAATGGTTCACACTTTGGGTCCCTTAGTACCAGTTGAGCATCATTTAAACACCACAGCCTACATGAGTATTGTTGCTAACCATGTCCATCCCTTTATGACTACATCCATCTTCTGATGGCTACTTCCAGCAAGTCACAAAGCTCAAATAATCTCAGGCTTGTTTCTTTAACATGACAATGAGTTCACTTTACTCAGATGGCCTCCACAGTCACCAGATCTCAATCCAGTAGAGCAGTTTTGGGATGTGGTGGAACCATACATGCCAACCCTCCCGATTTTTCCGGGAGACCCCCGTATTTCAAAGCCCCCCCCCCCCCGAAAATCTCCCGGGCCGACCTTTCTCCCAAATGTCTCCTGATTTCCACCCGGACAACAAAATTGCTACAACATCCATCATCACTGGGCGCCGTGACAGCAAACTTCCGGTCCCTGTAGCCGTTCCATTCGCAGCTGTTGCTTAAAGTCCCTATTAATAAAGGTTACACCTCGAAGTCAAGCGCGGCAAATTCAGAACAGAAAAAGAAGAAGAACAAGGGGAAGAGGAAGAAAGAAGAGACATGGCGAATAAAAAGAAAAAAATATGCCTGAAAATTCCTAACTAAATGGACTGGGTTGGGTTGGATGTGCATAAATGGGGTTGGGTTGTGATGGGTTGTTGTTATTGTACATAATATGTATACACTATGTACAGATAAATTAATTATATTCTTCTTTATGTTTGTTTGTGTGTGTGATTATATATGACACAACCCCAATATTGAATATCTCCCTAATTCTAAGGGCTCAAGGTTGGCAAGTATGGGTGGAACGGGAGATTTGCATCATAGATGTGCAGCTGACAAATCTGCAGCAACTGGGTAATGCTATCATGGCAATATGGATCAAAATCACTGAGGAATGTTTCCAACACCTTGTTGAATCTATGCCATGAAGAATTAAGGCAGTTTTGAAGGCAAAAGGGGTCCAACCCAGTACTAGCAAGGTGTACCTAATAAAGTGACCAGTGAGTGGAGAGTGTCGCATTGTAGGACGTGTCCAAAATTACACAATTTAAATCTATACTTATTTTACACACTTTTTAAACAAAATCACAGTTTAAAAACAGAAAATCATGCATTAAACACTGCCAGAATTACTACACTATATTCACATTTATTAATTTAGCAGAAGCTTTTATCCAAAGAAACCTAGAAATTATAACAATTAAAGAGAACAACAAAAGCTGTGTGTGTGTGTGTGTGTGTGTGTGTGTGTGTGTGTGTATACATATATACACACACACACACACAAGATGTGTCTTTGGTGGTTCTCTTCTTTTTTTTTTTTTTCAGATGGCACAGGATAACCAATTTAACCAAAATAACTTATTTGCAACTCTAACCACAAATCTATCAGAGAAACACTGATTGCAGTTTTCTTGGCTCATCAATTTTCTTTACGATTGTTTTGTAAGTGTGACTTGCCAATACCAATTTTCTTTACTAGAATTGACAGCATATACAAAAATCCATTCTTTTTTTTTATGCAAAAAATATTTACATAATAAAATTATTAAACATTACAATTCCCCCAGTCAAAAAAGTTACAAATTTTCTCTCAATTAAAGAACTCTTTAAATTAAGTACTTTGTGACTAAAAAGAGGTAGAAATAACAATTAACTTTAAATTAGCTGCTGTATATAACGAAACGGATGTCATTTCCCACTATTTGATATGTCGATACGGTATTATCATGGTACTTGTGTTACAATACAATATTATTGCGATTTTAAATATATTGCGATATTCTGTGACATATTGAACTTGTACAAAAAAAGGTCTTAAGACCTTTCAGCAATTTGGACATCTGAAAGTAAATTACTGTTAAATTTAAATGAAATTAAATAAAGCATGTAGTTTCGGTGTACGGATGCGCTGAAATTAAAATTCTGGGCTGAAAAGGAAACCGCAAATTTTGGATGCACTTGGCTGAAAACCAAAAATGCTTTGTAATGATTATTTATTATTTTTATTAAATAATATTAAGTTATTTAACTCAACTTTAACGATACTAAAAAAAAATAAATAAATAAATAAAATAAAAAAACAAGCCAATAAAATAATCAAATTTTCCTGAAACTAAGAATTAAACTGGTCAGACTTTATATAAATAGTGGTAACACTTTACAATAAGGTTCATTAGTTAACAAACTAAGAATTTATTAAGAAGTTCTTGTTAATTTCAACATTTACTAATTAATTATTAATTTCAGAAGTTGTGCAGTGGAAAATATTGCGATATTATACGGTATTGATTTTTCCCCCAACTCTAACATATAAATATAATGTTTTCCCCCTAACTTTATTAAATGTGTTTTCTTTCACTTCAAATTCGTACATAGTTTCAAATAATTCAGTTCAGCATTTGAAGAAGAATTTGATATATTTACACAGACTGTTTGGTGAAGCTGAGGTGCCATAAAAGCATTCAGACAGAAAAATGTCAAATGCATAAATTATTTTATAAGATAAATGTTTTAAAATTAATGTGTTTTGAATGTACAAATAAGAAACATTGCGAAAAATTAAATTTGTCAGCGAAATTGAGCAAAAACATCAATATTGTGTCTAATATGCAAGTCATGAAAAGTTATTGGTGGCCAAGTTTCAGTGCTTCCCTGGTTATTTGTTATTTTTATTCCCTGGTTATTTGTTATTTATTAGTTTTAATCAGACTAATTGTTTGGTCAGGCAAAAAAAAAAAAAATCGACTTGTCCCAGCCTAGCGTTAATCGAGTACTTTGGTTCCCCCACAGTTTACTGTGGCCCTATATGTATTACAGTTTGCGAAGTTTGTGTCCCCTTTATTCAAAGTGAAGAAATTTCATGCCAATTAACATGTGGATGTGAGTATAACCGGACGGTCATGCGGAAAATTGGCCAGTCCCTGGTCAATCAGTGCATCTCTAAACTCTATCACTTGAAGGTGTCTCCTAACCAGTGGAGGGCAGGTCATGCTCGTTGGTAAGACCATGTGTCCTTGCATCCCACGGTCCTGTGCATCCCTCTGGGCTGAACCGTGGCCTGAAGCTGGACCCAAGGGTGACATCATTTTCTTAGGAGCTGCGATGGAACTGGCCTGCATTAGAGCCATGCTGGACAGCACCGCTTCACAACCCAACAGCCCTGCCTTAAAAAATAAATACAAATCAAGACAAAGAATGAGCTGTTGCTGCTGGAAGTGTAAACTTTATGTGGTAATCAGTTAGCACTAATGGATTTGGGGCTAGAATTAAAGCAAAAACCCGAAATCTAATAACCCAATATAGGAAAATAAAAAACATGTCCTGAAGTGTGAAACATGTAGAGAACTAACCCATTTCATGTGGTCCCGGACCGAGCTGCCGGGTATGTGTGACATGGTGGTGGACAGCGGTTGAGAGACAGGCGAGATGTGTAGATGAGACGTCAGTTTGGACCAAGTGTCACGCAAGTCTCACCGAACTCTATCATGGGGCAGCAATATCTTTTCTTTGCGGTGACAAAGATGAATAAGAGTAGAAACATGAAACATTCACAAAGCAAATACAGCAAGTGTTGTAAAACTGATCAGGTCGGGTGACAACTATTACAGGCATCCATCCACTGGAGGCAGCACTTAAACCCAGAAATTGCAAAGAATTTGCGAAGCCTAAAACTCAAACTGTGTGTGACGTAAATTTTAGATGATGTTAATTACATACAAAATGTCAGTTTGTGTTCAGTGTGTCTCACTGTTTACATTCATCCCAATTTGATAGCAGCTATTGCTCCTGGGCATAATGAAAATGAGACTGTATCCCAAAGATCTCGAGCCTGATCATCAAAAGTGTGGGAGTTCTTTAAACGGAGATGTAATAAAATGGTGCTCTGCATGCTTGGTAAAAGTCAACGGCCTCCTCCAGAAAAAACTGCTAATACAGGAGTATACAAAACTAAAAACTCTTGGGCTCTAACTTCGTAATTACAAAACAGACTTTTATTTGGACTATTTGGTCAGACATATGGTTGGTAGCCAGTGCCTGGGATTCTTCAGTGCCTCCTTATCTGTCATGTTTCACACAAAGACTCAACCAAGACTCCCCAGAGCAGATGCTAATGGCTAGTATGGCGACGCCGTTTTCCTGCCATTTGCAATTTGTTACCTATACGCTGATAGGCCTAAACAATATAGATTTACACTAACCTTATGCTCAAAGCTGGTATTGAAAAAATTGAGCAAATAATGCGAATGCATTTCCAATTTCGATCAGCACTAGACATTACAGTAAGTCATACTTAAAGTTCACAGTAACACGCCCATCTTAATACAGTCCCCTATATAACCAAACTGAACTTTATAGAAAACCTGAGATGCTGTAATTATTCATTGGTAAGTTTATCCCAAAGATTAATTGAATAAAATAATCAATAGACTTGCTGAGGAAAAAGACTGTAAGATTAACCAATGCATCAGAAAAATAACCAAAGGCCATTGTTTGGTCTAAGATGAGACTGAACACTGACAACAACAAAATACTGAATAGCAACCACAAGGCATTCACATTTTGAGCGAGAAGTTGAAAGATCTCAACAACTCTGACTAGTGTCTGTTTTTCTTTGTTGTGCGTTAAAGACAACACTTTAAGTTTGTGTACTTTGACCATATAATTTTGCACATGTGATCAAATGAACAACTTTGAAAGGCTATGCATCTTACCGTACACATACTCTAAATATTTAGATCACTACCAATGCGCATTTGGCTTAAATGAACATTAACGTATGGATATTTCTGACTTGATATTTTAATTGGATGAAGCACTTTTGAAGCTCCTGTAAAATCCCAATAAACACACACCTGGACTGCAAATTCAATTTGTGTCTGAAACTACTATGTATCTGTAACTAACTAGCAGCAGAATAACTCAATGTGTATAGAATATATATTAAAAAAATAAAATGTCACTGTTTATTGACAAATAGTGTCTTATACTGTTATTGTCACCATTTTATAAATGCAACAATCCATGCAGCGCTGTTACAATGATTTTCCAAAATTCATGCTCAGTGCTGTCCTGGATCATTGCTTTAGCCTCAGTCTTCAGAAATGTTAATATTGGTTTCTGGCAGTTGCTATACAAAGTTAACTCCCATACAAATTAATTTAATTAATTCTAATCAAATTAAAGGCATAAGTCAGAGCCTGTTTGACCCATACACCAATGAACTCAAAATATGTGTGGGCACACAAATCATTATAAGCAGTGTCAGTCCCTTCAAATAGTAAAGCATGTGAGGTTTTAGATTTTTTTCTCTCAACCTTGCTCATTTATGAGACACATCCAAAGCATTGCATGGAGTATGGAGTTGACTGAGGGTGTTAGCTAATGGGAGACATCCACAAAGTGTGGTCCTGTTGGACGCCAGGCTGAAAAGCGAGTACTGCCAGAGACAGAGGATTTAAATTATGCGTTTAACAGCAAACACCGAATACATCCATGCATGCTGGAATAAATGGAGACAGATGAAAGGTAACTCAAACACACATCACGCATGAGAAAAGCATGCCAGCGCGCGGCTCTTCGCACCAACTCCCTCACGAAACAACAATCCTCAGCTAACACACCTAATGCTTTCATTCAGTCGAGCTTCATTCATTTAAAAACCTCTAAACATGTCACCACATGTCTCGCATCAGTCAGGAATGATTTAATCTGAGCTGGATTTTATTTTAAACTCGATCATGCGTGTTTCGTGCACATATAGCTTTCTATAATCAAATATCTAACTGTTGGGGCCTCTAAAAGCGCAAAATACCACATCACTCCAAAACTGAAAAGAGCAGTAAAAATAATGCATATTGAAGCTCTATGTGTACTGCTCATATATCTTACCTTAGTACTGCTTAATTTCGCTCTTTTATTGCAGCTCAGGTCAGTTTACAAACACAGGAAACGCCACCGGAAAAGCTCCACGAGAACGCGCACTGGCTGCAACGTCACTAGTGTTCATGAGCCGTAACAGCGCAGCAGGAAAAAAAGAATTATATATATATATATATATATATATATATATATATATATATATATATATATATAAAAAATTATTTATTTTTTTTTCTGCTGCCATATGGCATGTCCACCATATTCTAGGGTAAACATGCAGAGTAACTCCTTTAGAGTTGTGTTCCATTTCCCCACTTTTTCTACAATAGTTTTGCTGTTGTCTTGTTTATTTTATATATATATAAAGATGATTTCTTAAATGTAAACCAACAACAGTTGCATCAGTGGTCAAAAATATCAAGAGATTTATTATTTTAAAAAGTGGACAGTTTATTTATTTATTTATTTAATCATTGTAGTTTCCGTGTGCTACTGTAGTTAGTTATTTATCTTTCCCGATAACTGGTATTAATCTCAGGTTTGTTAAACAGTTTGTCAGTCCTTTTCAGGTAAATTGAAAACCTGCTTAACGAGGTTGTTCGACATTATAAAGCAAGTTACAGAAATAGTGAAACGTCTAATAAAAGGCATGAAAACAACTGGTATCGTTTAGTGATCATCAAGCTGTCAAAAGATGTGTGAATAAATCAGAGCACAGAAGAAGGCTTATATAAGAAAGGTTCGGTTAGACAAAATAGTATTAAAAGGTCAGTTGTGCAGAACCTGATTTTAACAAGTGGGACATGTTCCGATCAACATCTTTGTTGACCCTGGAACAACATTGTGATTAACTAATCAGATTTGAAGAATCAGTTTATAGTTTTTGTCAAGTTTACACTTACAGTCAGTGTTTGGTGCTTGTACATCAGTGTCATTCATCTATAATTTCCTCTGATTTAAGAGATTAATCATGGTTAATTAATAAAGTTTAGGTGCAGGGATATGGTCAAGTCTACATGTTGTTAAAATGTTGTTCCAGGGTCAACAAAATATGTTGACTAAGGAACACATCTAACTTAGCAAAATCAGGACCTGTCCACACGTCCCGATTTTGCTAAGTTAGATGTGTTCCTAAGTCAACATATTTTGGCTGTGCTGGGGTTTCTGGTGTCTCAAGAACCTGTTGCGAATCAGCTCAAAGGGGAAATATGAATAATCAATCATAACTAGTTATGAGAAATTATAAATATTTAGATCCGCTGAAGTATTTACTTGACCTCTCAGTGTCAAGTATATGTCAGTTCTAAGAACGCTAATTTCCTGGTTGAGGAAAATAACTTTCTTACTATACTACTCAGAGCATTTAGCTAAAATCTGCATGATTAGGGACTTCAGTTATGAGTAAACGAGGAACAACCTCAAGTGTGATACAAGTAAGACTTTATTAACTACATAAACACTTAAACTAGTCTAACACACACACACACACACACACACACACATGCACAAACACATGTTTGTTTTTGTAAAAAGTTGGGACATCCCATAGGAGTAATAGCTTTAATACTGTACAAACTGTATATTTTATGGCCCTACACCAACCCTACACTTCACCTTAACCAGGAAACAGGAAACTTTGTGAATTTTTACTTTCTCAAAAAAAAAAAAAAAAAAAAATTCATTCTGTATGGTTTATAAGCGTAAAAGGTGCATACGATACTTAATGTAACAATTAATAAGACTAAGTTTGATACTTGAAAGTCTCGCCTTTTTGATAAAGAGTCCTGATGCACTTTTGGGCTCCAGTTGGTCTCTGCTGAAGTGAATTGATGAGACCAGTTCGAATCAGAGGATCTTGATGAATGAATAGTCAAGACAGAAGCCTGGCAGAAGCTTAGCGTGGTTTTTAAGGCTCTTAGTTCAGCATCTTCTCCTGGAATTCCTGAATCTAGAAGAACCGCCCTGATCTGGTGATCAGTGATCTATATAGGATCATGATGTCACACCCTCAGTATTTCAGTATTTGAGTGAGCCAATGAGGAATGGTACCTTTTGAAGGGAAGTTTTACAACTCTTTGTTCCTAGTATGGTGTCTTGCATACGAAATTAGATCGAGGGTGTATAATATACACTCCATTTAGATCATGAAAATACTAGTTATATTAACTAGTGATCCATCATAAGCATGTATAAAGCATATAAAATAATATACAAGAACAGTAACAGCATACACAATGCCCTAAAGTATATGTGAATTAATTCAAGGTTCTTCTATGAATTAATTAGAGAAGAGTCCCTTTTTATGTGCATTGTGTGTCTCTTTTTGAGAGACTTGAGTTAAGAGTGGCTTAGCAACATTCCTTGGCATTGTAAACCTAGTGTTATCAGATAGTGTGCCTATAGATGCAAGGGAACCAGAGGCCTGTTCTGTCCTTTTTGAGGTAGTGATAGTTTCCTTTTGGGGGAAGGTTCCATAGACCCTTTGGATAGATGATGAGGAATTAGATATTATTTGTTAAATGTAAAAAATAGTTTTGTGTCTGTTTGGTCCAAATGAAACAAACCCCTCGATTCTCCAGAGGGTGGCAATCATGCATTAAGCCATCTCTAACCAAAGCTCACAAAGAGAAAGATTTGCAGTGGACACAGAAAGTCATGAAGACTTATTTTCAAACAGTTCCTTTCACTGACAAATGCTGTCTACACTTGATGCGTTATATTTATGACGCATTGACACACATTTCAAATGATTTTCAACAGTCGCTTTGTTGTGTACAGTTTAGACATGGTGTAAGGAGTCCAGTCCCAAAATCTTTGTTTTTCCTGTAATGACAAAGGAGGTTGTTTCTGAACTCTCTGACAGTCCTGAATAGCACACCAAGACTGGAGTGTTTACCATATAGAGAATGGATTAAAGATTAAAGAGATGGATCTTATATCTAGATTTAAACTGACAGAGTGTGTCTGCCTCCCAAATATTGTTAGTGAAGTTAGGGGCTTTATAAGTAATAAGCAAGATTTTAAAATTTACAATTTTTATATGGAGCCAGTGTAGTGTTGACAGAACCGGGCTAATATGGTCATTCTTCCTGGTTCTAGTAAGAACTCTAAATGCAGCATTTTGGACCAGCTAGGGTTTGTTTATTAAGCATGCAGAACAACCAACAATAAAGCATTAATCTTTAATCATTATTACAATAATTCAACCTTGAGGTCATAAACACACAGTGGTGGACGAAGTACACAAATCAAGTACTTGAGTAAAAGTACAGATACATATGGTAAAATATTACTCCAGTAAAAGTAAAAGTACTCCTTTTTCAATTTTACTCAAGTGAAAGTACAAAAGTACTAAATTTTTTATGTACTTAAGTAAAAAAGTACTGCAAGATAGATGTTTACAATTTTATATAGGCTACTTAATTTAATTTTATATTAGCACATTTTTTTTAATAATCCTACTGCTCAAAATACCTTGGATTTTTTCCAAAATAACCACTATATGGAGTCAAGATATTTTTGTTGTTGATATGGACTACGCTGACGCGAGTAATGTTCACTGTGAAGCTTACACTGTGATGTACCTGAGAGAAAACAGAGATGACCATCTGATTTTCACCAGTAAGAAAAAAGTATTTTAAAGTTAGTTGTTTTACAGAACATCAAAGTTACAGTACAGACCAAAAGTTTGGACACACCTTCTCATTCAAAGAGTTTCCTTTATTTTCATGACTATGAAAATTGTAGATTCACAATGAAGGCATCAAGGGCTATTTGAGCAAGGAGAGTGATGGGGTGCTGTGCCAGATGACCTGGCCTCCACAGTCACCTGAACTGAACCCAATCGAGATGGTTTAGGGGTGAGCTGGACCGCAGACAGAAGGCAAAAGGGCCAACAAGTGCTAAGCATCTTTCAGGGAACACCTTCAAGACTGTTGGAAGACCATTTCAGGTGACTACCTCTTGAAGCTCATCAAGAGAAAGCCAAGAGTGTGCAAAGCAGTAATCAAAGCAAAAGGTGGCTACTTTGAAGAACCTGTAATATGACATATTTTCAGCTTCACACTTTTTTGTTATGTATATAATTCCATATATAATTCCACATGTGTTAATTCATAGTTTTGATGCCTTCAGTGTGAATCTACTATTTTCATAGTCATGAAAATAAAGAAAACTCTTTGAATGAGAAGGTGTGTCCAAACTTTTGGTCTGTACTGTATATATGACATGATAATAAGGCCTGAAGTTAGGAAGAACATTTTAAGGAAAAAAATAATAAAACAAATTTCATAATGATTTTTTCCTTCTCAAATCTTGTCTGTGGTTTAAAAACACCCCTAGCCAAACGGGGTGCATCTCTTCCCACTGATAATTACTGTAGTTACCATGTTCTGAACATCACATCATTTCTTTTCTAACCAGATGTAATCTATATATATACAGGGCTCTCAAGTCTCACGCATTGGGCGTGAGACTCACGCATTTCAACCCGTTCACACGCTCACACGCCACACCTTGTATTTCTCACGCAGAGACATTACGAGGACAACGCCCACCAAGTTGCGGCGCTATTTTTTTAAACAGTGAAACAGGTAACGTAGAGGAATCAAGTGAGTTCCCCGAAGGCCCTGACACCATAGACAGTAAAAGAAATGGACACAGCGACCCCATTGGAACTCAATTGAGACAAATGAAGCCCAGTTTTAGCGTTTTTTAGCACTTCCGTTTCTGACGCGCAGACTCAAACTAAGCTTGACGACGTCAGCAACCTGTCTGCCAGATGTAAATCTTCTAAGTGGCTGTGCGTGCAAACTGCCATCGTTAATCTTGCAGAGACGGCGAGCTTGAGCGGGGAGTTCTTTGGCGTGAGTGAGCAGGAGTAATTATTCTGATTAATTATTTTGTATAGTATTTTAAAATGTAACGACAGTACGCCATATTAAGTTAATTGCCTGCGAGCTTCTCCTCCTGTCTTTACGGTAATGCGACAGAGAGCCGAGTGGTTATGACGCAATCGTTAGCCTATTTTTACAAAAACTGTTTCTACGGGGCCATAATGTAACATAGAAGGTAATGGAGCCCTTTATACATTGTCGTGTATCTTTAGAAATAAATAATGGACAAACCGAGTCTTTAAACGCCTCAGATGTAAAGTTATTCGCTGTCAAAGTGACGCCAAAATGAATGGGAGTCAATGGGAATGCTAACGCAAGTGAAGTTCTGCTAAAAGATGGCAGCCCCCACCCGACCTCAACTTCCGGTCGAGTTCCTTGCCCCTTGCCTGACACGCACCTGCTAATCGAATAAAAAAAATATAGCTACCGATCAGCCAATCAGAAAATAGCATTGCTGTATCCGGGTAAGATTTTTACAGGCTCGTGTGCAACACAGATCCAGACGCTCGCTGAAGTAGGTAACGTTACGGTTACAGACTTGTCAAGACAATGACACAGATTTTCACTATATGTTTTTTTTTTATCAATATATTAATTTAACATTTTTTAAAAACAGTCTAAGATATGTTTTGGTCTGATGGTTATTATGACCCCGACACGCACGCAATTTTGGCCATTATACGTGGTCGGCCGTAGCTTTTGTGCCTATTATTAGCCCACTATTATTTTTTTATTGCCAAAGTTACACGTTGAAGAGGATGCGGGGCTACTCTGACAGTTTTATATAAGAGACTTCTATAATAGGCCTATCCATAATACTTGTATGGCAGTATCCATAATAGTTTAAAAAAAAAAAAAATTCTTTCCTTTTATTTTTACTGCACCTCATCCTGGTCCCCATTTTCAAAACGTTTTGCCTAGGCTATTTCATTATATTTTATCCAATGTATAATATTGATTATTGCATTCGTCTATTTCAAAGATGTCAGGGAAGAGGCAAAGGAGCAATCTTTCATGCTTTGTTCTAAAAGATCTGGGCCCGTATTCATAAAGAATCTTAATGCAAAAAGTAGTTCCTAGTGACAAAATTCTAAGAAAATTCTTAGAAATGTGGGCGTTTACTTTTAAAATTAAAGAAAAAAATCCTAGTAAAGAAAAAAGTAATTCAGAAAGCATCTTATCCCTTAAAAGAGGTCTTAAGGTAAAATTTGTTATGAGCACAGACGAGGACTTTTAAGAGGCTTAAGAGTTTCTTTAGCAGGGGAGAAAATGGCAGAAAGATGAAGAGGCAGAAGAAATGTGTTGCAGACAATGGATGACAATGAGTTAATAAGACGGTATAGATTATATAATAATTTAATATAATATAATTTAATATATAAATTAAAGTAATCACTACATTACAATATTTGGCAACTGGGAACATGCAACAATGCAATAGTGATGATTTGGGTCTGTCACAATCTTCTGTAAGCAGTGATCACACAAACAATTACAGCACTTTCAGAACATCTTATTGTGTCGCAGTTCATTTCGTTTCCACTGGACATTCCCACCTTGCAAGCTCAAAAAACTGCATTTATGAATATAGCAGGCTTAGGTGCGCACAAGCAGGGGGAATGAACCGTTAATAGTTTGTCCCATGTCTGCTTCTTGTCCCTTGCTGTGTCTGAATTTTCCTTTAAGAATGGCCTTGTGTTCATCCATTAACTGGGCTAACAGTAAACACTGTTCCTCTGTCCAGTTTGGCTTTCTCGCTCTTCTTGGCTTTGATTCCATGTTTGATACATTAAAACCAACACTCAAACCGCCACTTAAATAGGACAGCAATCACTGTAACTGGAAAGAGTGGAACAATTTTTATCATTCTAAGCCAATCAAATACCTTATAGGAAATTAAAAGCATGGTAAATAAAAAAATAGAATTCATATACACACATATAATGTGTGTGTGTGTGTGTGTGTGTGTGTGTGTGTGTGTGAGAGAGAGAGAGAGAGAGAGAACGGTCAAATAGGAAAAATTACGCATGTAAATTTAAAGTGAGGATTAGAATAGACCCTATACTTAAAATCACTCTTTTTTTTCCTTCTTGGACAACCAGCCAATCAGAGTCTTCAAAAGATTGTGTCATACATAGTTCAACCCCGCCTCCTCACTAAGATAAACGTTTTTGTCTTTTCCTTACTCAGAGTTGCTCTCAGATCGGTCCCGAATCGCTTTTAAGCTAAGACTCCTACGTAAAAGTTTTTAAGCTAAATTAAGAGTTTTCTGAGAGGATTCTTAGAATCTTTATGAATGCGGGCCCAGCTCCCTAAAAAGGTGGCTAGGTCAGAGGAGGAGGCTGTGGAGAATACAGTAGGGGAGGGAGTTAGGGTGCCAGAAGAGGATGGGTGCATGGAAGAGACTGTGGAGGACCATAGAGGAAACAGTGGAGAACCCACTGGAAACAGGGAAAAAGAGAGGGTTATGTAGAGCAGCCACCTGTAGGTGTTCCTTTAAGAAGGAGTGGTCAACCCGATCACCATTCATCACAATGGGAACCACCAGCTCTTTTTACTGGTGCTTAGTCTGCAAGATAACTCCTGTGTCCATCAAGGTGTGAGGGACATAAGCAGGGAGGCTTTCTAAAATAGCTGCATTAGTGTTAGTGCTTGCTCATTCAAATACCTATGCTGAGAGGGTTTTCTCCATGGTGGGATTAAACAAGACCTAAACCAGGAACAGTTTAGCACTTGATGGAACTGTGAAAAATGGCTGGCCTGGAACCACAGTGATTCAAATGGGAGCCACCAACCCCTGGCCTCAAAACCAGCTACCAACACCTACTATAAACAGCACTGACCATTTTTTCTCTCTCTCTCTCTCACACACACACACAAATAAATGCTGAATTAAATAAATATTATTTTATTTGTAAGAATATGTGTCATTTATGAGATCAGACACCCGTCCCCATCAAACCCCTGCCGCCATCGCGACCGCGGGCAAAATCTCACTCTGAACTCAGTTCAAAACTTGAGAGCCCTGTATATATATATATATATATATATATATATATATATGTGTGTGTGTGTGTGTGTGTGTGTGTGTGTGTGTGTGTGTGTCTGGCTGAATAAAAATATTTGGACATTATAAAAATTACATCAACTTAGTACTAACAAGCTTGTTAGCTAGACAGTTAGCATCAGCTAACAATATTTACTTATTTTCAGTACGATGAACATTCATGTCTGTCTACTCGTCTAGTTAATCCAAACAATATACATAACGTTACTGTCGATAAACAATATAAAAACAGACGTAACATAGGACATTTTAATAAAACTGTTAACATTATGGCAGCGGTGAATTTGAACGTGCATGAGTTATTGTATTTAATCTGTGTTATTTTATGGGGTTTTTTTTTTGTTGTTGTTTTTTTTTTACCTAAAATTGATGTGTCTGCATCGTCTGCACTCGAGCATTTCAGTGGGATTAAATAGATCACTCTTTACAACGGATTTAGTTCCCAAACAACTGACAGTTTTGACCTAAATATGATTTTCAGTTACCATAATTAATCCAAAATTTCGACATAACTTTTAGCAACATCAGACGCACGCGCGCTCACAAGATCTCCCGGTTCTTACTGACTCTAAACGGTTCATTTGAATCAGTGAGTGGTCGACTCCAGAACAGCTGCAATCGGATCATTCTAATTCGTAAACGAATCGTTTGGTGCGATTCGCGATCCGATTAAAAAGTTTTTTTTTTTTGAAAAGACTCAGTTCGTTCATGATGAATCAGACACCGCTTCTGAGTGTCGGAGCACGTGATATATTATAGGGAGTAACGATGTGTTTTATGAAATGTAGTGAAGTAAAAAGTACGATTTTATTCTTTGGAATGTAGTGAAGTAAAAGTTGCTCAAAATAAAACTACTCCAGTAAAGTACAGATACGTGAAAAATGTATTTAAGTACAGTAACGAAGTAAAGCTACTCCGTTACTGTCCACCACTGTAAACACATGGATTAACATTTCTGCATTTGACATTGAGAGCATAGGCTGAAATTTAGATATATTTTTTAGATGGAAAAATGCAGTTTTACAAATGCTAGAAATGTGTCTTTCTAAGGAAAGATTGCTATCAAATAGCACGCATAGGTTCCTAACTGATGACGAAGAACTGACAGAGCAGCCGTTGAGTTTTAGACAGTGTTCTAGGTTATTACATGCAGAGTTTTTAGGTCCTATTATTAAGACCTCTGTTTCTTCAGAATTTATCAGTAAGAAATTATTCATCATCCAGTTTTTTATATCAACTATGCATATTCCATTAGTCTTTCAAATTGGTGTGTTTCACCGGGCTGCAAAGAAATATAGAGAAGTATCACCAGCATAACAGTGAAAGCTAACACCATGTTCAATTCAATTCAATTCAAGTTTATTTGTATAGCGCTTTTTACAAAACAAATCGTTACAAAGCAACTTTACAGAAAATTATGTTTCTTATAAAAAACTGGATGATGAGTAATTTCTTACTGATAAATTCTGAAGAAACAGAGGTCTTAATAATAGGACCTAAAAACTCTGCATGTTTCCTGATGATATCTCCCAAGGGAAACATGTAAAGCATGAAGAGTAGCGGCCCTAGTACTGAGCCTTGAGGTACTCCATACTGCACTTGTGATCGATATGATACCACTTCACTCACTGCTACGAGTTGATGGCGGTCATATTAAGTATGATTTAAACCATGCTAATGCACTTCCATTAATGCTAACAAAGTGTTCTAGTCTATGCAAAAGAATGCTGTGGTCAATAGTGTCGAACGCAGCACTAAGATCCAATAGCACTAATAGAGACATACAACCACGATCAGATGATAAGAGCAGGTCATTTGTAACTCTAAGGAGAGCAGCCTCAGTACTATGATATGGTCTAAATCCTGACTGGAAATCCTCACAGATACCATTTTTCTCTAAGAAGGAATATAATTGTGAAGATACTACCTTTTCTAGTATCTTGGACAGAAAAGGGAGATTCGAAATTGTTATATAATTAATTTGTTCTTTGGGGTCAAGTTGTGTTTTTTTTTTTTTTTTGTTTGTTGAGAGGCTTAAAGGTTTAGTTCACCCAATAATCCGAATTATGTAATTAATAACTCACCCTCATGTCGTTCCAAACCAGTGAGACCTCCGATTATCTTCAGAACACAGTTTAAGATATTTTAGACTTAGTTAACAGCTTAAGTCCTCTGTGGACGAATGCGTATTGGAGAGGCGAACCGTTTAAAATTATTGAGTTCGATTTGGTGAACTGGTTCAAAAAGATCCGGTTACATTGAGTGATTCATTCGCGAACCAGATATCACAAACTGCTTTGTTTTGAACTCTCTCACAACAGACACGGAAGAGAAGACAATGCTGAATAAAGTTGTAGTTTTTGAAATTATTGGCCCAAAATGTATTTTCGACACTTCAAAAAATTCTAACTGACCCTCTGATGTCACATGGACTACTTTAATGATGTTTTTCTTACCTTTCTGGACATGGACAGTAGACCATACACACAGTTTCAATTGAGGGACTGAGAGCTCTCAGACTAAATCTAAAATATCTTAAACTGTGTTCCAAAGATAAACTGAGGTCTCACTGGTTTGGAACGACATGAGGGTGAGTTATTAATTACATAATTTTGATTATTGGGTGAACTAACCCTTTAATAACAGCCAGTTTGAGGGTTTTGGGGACATATCCTTATGACAATGAGGAATTAATAATAGTCAGAAGAGGATCTATGAATTCTGGAAGCACCTCTTTTAGGATGGAATAGGGTCTAATATACATGTTGTTGGTTTAGATGATTTAACAAGTTTATACAATTCTTCCTCCCCTATAGTAGAGAATGAGTGGAACTGTTCCTCAGGGGATCTATAGTGCACTGTCTGGTGCGATACTATAGCTCTGTGGAACACAGAGGAATTCCAAACAAATGCAAGAAGTATTCAAATATCCAGCCTAGGGAAGAGACGTGTCAATGTGGTTGCTGTTATCAAACAAGGGAACCGGAGACATCAGTACGTGAAGCTTTCACTGCAGACTGCAGTTTTAAAGGATCCATTTTTAAAAGCTGTCTGAGTTCAGGTAAATTAACAACATTAACAATAACAATTAAATGTGTCAGTTCAGAAGTGGTCAGCAGAAGAGATTCTGCAAAGGTAATATGTGATTCCAGTAACATGTTGATGACGTAGAGCAACAGATCGTAATCCTAGTCATCACGACCCCCTGCTCTGCATATTTTATATGTTTCTCTTAACACTTGTTCCATTCAAATGTGAGTGCCATGCAAAGTGTAAATCACAGGATATACTGACATAATTCCAGTTCGAAAGGAGTGTACAATGGGGGAAATATTTATTTGATCGCTTTTTTAATTGCTGATTTTGTAAGTTTTCCCACTTACAAAAAAAAAATGAAAGTTCTATAATTTTTATGGTAGGTTCATTTTAATGGATAGAGACATAATATCAACCAAAAAAAAAATCATTATATAAATTTAAGAAACTGATTTGCATTTCAGTGAGTGAAATAATCATTTGAGCCCCTGGCTCCTACAGACTGGTTATGTGCCCATGTAAAACACAGATTGATCCTGTCACTTTAAGAAGTTACTACTAATGTCAGCCTATTTGTCCACACAATCGGTATCTCCCATTCCAACCTCCATGGGCAAAACCGAAGTGCAGTCAAGATTGTAGATCTGCACAAGGCAGAATGGGCTAAATGTTATGCTCGGGAACACAGGAGACGAGAGATCCAAACACAATGTGAGCTTAATGGGTAATCCAAATTCAGAATCCAACAAGCAGTGGGTCAAAACCAAAAATCTATCCAAAACAAACAAACAAACAGGGAAAGGAACAGGAACAGGAATAGGAACTAGAAACTAGGAACGCGCGGAAACTGGGTGAAGGAAAGTAAAGACTCTATGAAAACAAACAGAAACAGAAAAGTTAATAAAAGCAGGGTAATGACTATCAAGTGAAGACACCCGAGTGCAATTAAGAGGAGTGCAATTACTGTGATGAAGGGACAAGGCTTTGTGGGAATTGTAGTGCCTGCGGTGAGGTGCCTATGGGGAAGTGAGACCCAGAAAACAGAGACCAGAAACCGTGACATTACTGTCACGGTTCGTGAATGCACCGTCTCCAGCTGTATTCATGTTACGTCATGTTGATTGTTTCATGTGGGTGTTGCCGCTGATCGTCTGATCAGCGGCAGGTGCTACTCATTCCAACAGCCTATTTAACACCCTGTCTTTCGTCTCCTGTTTGTCAGATCGTTGTTCGTAGATCCGTGGCTGATGTCTTGTTCGTGTGTTCCTGCCTTGATTTGTTTCCTGTCTGGTTTCTGTTGGACCTTTGCCTTCACCCACGGATTATATTCACCGCACTTGGATTTACCACCACTGTCATCGTCATCAGCGCACTCAACCCATCTACTCACCAGTCTGTGCTGCCATCGATGTTCCTGCGTCACTCTACAACCTTCCATCATCACATCTTGTACAATAAACTCTGTTTACTCACTTTTGCCTCCTGTCTCATTTACCGAGCATCAAAGAACGATCTGACCATTACGGAGGCAGCGAGTAGTCAACATTCCACCCTCGAAGAAATTCTCAGCGCCAGTGTTCGGAGGATGGACTCCCAGGAGAGGAGTCTTAACGACACTGGTCGCGCGGTTCAAGCCCTGGTGACGCAGGTGTCCGAGCTCACCCAGCAATTCCATCTTCTTCGAGCTCCCACTGCGCCACCCACACCGCCCGTTCTCCCGATACCACCAGTGACCGCCTCCCGATCCCGGAAGCATACTCGGGTGAGCCTAGCTTCTGTAGAGCATTTCTAACCCGTTGTGATATGCATTTTTCCCTTCAGCCCAGAACATTCTCAAATGAAAGAGCGAAGGTGGCCTTCATTCTTACGTTGCTCTCTGGGAGAGCGGCACTATGGGGGACGGCGGTGTGGGAGAACCAGGACCCATGCTGCGACTCGGTTCAGGCGCTCTCCGCCGAGATGAGGCGGGTCTTTGATCGGGCTGCCGCAGGACGGGAGGCGGCCAGGAGGCTGGCGGAGTTACGCCAGCATGAGAGATCCCTCTCAGACTTTTCGATCGAGTTCCGGACCCTGGCGGCAGAGTGCCACTGGAACGAGGAGGTGCAGTGGGACATGTTCCTGCATGGGCTGGCTGACCACGTCCAGAGAGAGATCTACGCCCTGGATCTACCCCCCTCTCTCAATGGACTTATCAAGCTAGCGTTACGGGTCGATGCACGTCTCACACGGATGGAGAGGAGGGGTCTACTCAGCACCCTATCCAGGGGACCGGCAGACGTGCGATTCAGCGGCGGGGACGCGATCACGAACCCATGCAGGTAGGGCGAGCTCGGCTTTCCCGGGAGGAGAAGGAGAGGCGGAGGTCCCTTGGCCTGTGCCTCTACTGCGGGGGAGCCGGACATCAAGCTCACACCTGCCCGATAAAAGGGCCAGGCCCGGTAGTACGTATGGGGCTACTATCGGGTGGGATCTCCGCCGAGAAGACCTCATCATCATCATCCTCTACGCTCCTCCCTGTAAGACTGAGGTGGGCAGCACAGACCCACCACTGTCAAGCCCTACTGGACTCAGGGGCAGAGGGTAATTTCATGGACAGTACATTGGCACACAAGCTCCACATTCCCCTCAGACCTCTTCCGCACCACATCACGGTTCACGCCCTCTCTGGACAGCAACTCCCTACCATCTCATACATCACTGCAGACATTACACTCATCACATCTGGCAATCACTCCGAGACCATCTCCTTTCACATCCTTGACTCTCCCCTGGCATCCATTGTCCTCGGACACCCTTGGCTCCTCCTCCATAACCCCAAAATAGACTGGTCCTCTAATTCCATTCTGTCCTGGTGTAAAAAGTGTCATGAGTCTTGTTTGGTGTCTGCCTGTCCGTCTGTGCCTGTGTCTGTGTTACAGGAGGAGGCGGTGGATTTGTCTAACGTGCCCGCTGAGTACCTCCATCTGAAGGAAGTGTTCAGTAAGTCTCGTGCTGCTTTCTTCCTCCGCATCGTCCCTATGACTGTGCCATAGAATTACTGTCAGGTAAGTCTCCGCCTAAGGGCAAACTTTATTCACTTTCTGTTCCAGAGAGGGAGGCTATGGAGAAATATATTTCTGATTCTCTAGCTTCTAAATTCATCCGCCCTTCCTCCTCTCCTGCGGGGGCGGGGTTCTTTTTTGTGGGAAAGAAGGACGGCTCACTGCGACCTTGCATTGATTACCGGGGACTGAACAACATCACGGTTAAGAATACTTATCCTTTGCCGTTGATGTCTTCAGCCTTTGAGAGGTTGCAGGGAGCGTCAATGTTCACAAAACTGGACTTACGCAATGCGTATCATTTGGTTCGGATCAGGGAGGGGGATGAATGGAAGACCGCTTTTAACACCCCCAGAGGGCACTTTGAATATTTGGTTATGCCCTTCGGGCTATCCAACTCCCCAGCGGTCTTCCAGGCACTCATCAACGACGTGCTGCGAGATATGATTGATCAGTTCATTTATGTCTACCTGGACGACATATTGATATTTTCTTCCTCTCTCCAGGAACATGTGCAGCACGTCCGACGAGTGCTTCAGAGGTTGCTAGAGAATGGGCTTTTTGTCAAGGCAGAGAAATGCGAGTTTCATGCACAGTCAATTCCATTTTTGGGGTATATCGTGTCGACTGAGGGAATACGCATGGATCCCGAGAAAGTTAAGGCTGTGGTAGAATGGCCAAGCCCAGATTTTCCAGACAGTCTGCCTTAAACTCCCTACTACGTACAGGAGAATTCATCCCACCTTTCATGTATCCAAAATCAAGCCCGTATTTCATTCTCCCATTAATCCACCTACCCCGGTCCCTCCCCCACCGCGTCTCGTAGATGGGGAAACCACCTATTTGGTTAATCGCATTCTGGACTCTAGAAGGAGGGGACGCAGATTTCAGTACTTGGTGGACTGGGAGGGTTACGGTCCGGAGGAGAGAAGTTGGGTACCTGCTAGGGACATCCTGGATCATTCCCTTATCGATGATTACAATCGACAGGTATGAGATTCTGGGGACGCCAGGAGGCGTCCTTAGGAGGAGGGGTACTGTCACGGTTCGTGAATGCACCGTCTCCAGCTGTATTCATGTTACGTCATGTTGATTGTTTCATGTGGGTGTTGCCGCTGATCGTCTTATCAGTGGCAGGTGCTACTCATTCCAACAGCCTATTTAACACCCTGTCTTTCGTCTCCTATTTGTCAGATCGTTGTTTGTAGATCTGTGGCTGATGTCTTGTTCGTGTGTTCCTGCCTTGATTTGTTTCCTGTCTGGTTTCTGTTGGACCTTTGCCTTCACCCACGGATTATATTCACCGCACTTGGATTTACCACCACTGTCATCGTCATCAGCGCACTCAACCCATCTACTCACCAGTCTGTGCTGCCATCGACGTTCCTGCGTCACTCTCCAACCTTCCATCATCACATCTTGTACAATAAACTCTGTTTACTCGCTTTTGCCTCCTGTCTCATTTACCGAGCGTCACAATTACCCCCTCCTCCACGAAGCAGCAACCAGATGCTCCTCCCGAACACAAGAACAGACCAAGGAACACAGAGACCAGGAGGGAGGTGGAGCGGCGGAGGACCAGTGTGAGGGACGGAGGGCCAGGTAATATAGGGAAACAGAGAGAAAACAAAAAATATATAAAACAAAACAACAACAAGGCACAAGTCCCGGAGAGAACACAAAGTTCAGTGGCCCAGGGCCGAACCGACAGGGCAGAACTCCAGGGTGGAGCAAGGTGGAATTGGAGCCATGCGATCGAGACAGAAGCCCACCAGGGTGGCGCAGAAGACCACCACATCCATGCGGTCAAGACAGATGTCCACCAGGGCGGCGTAGAAGACCACCACAACCATGCGGTCGAGACAGAAGCCAACCAGGGCAGCACCGAAGACCATCACGGCCGTGCGGTCAAGACAGAAGCGACCAGGGTGGCGCAGAAGACTACCACAGCCGTGCGGTCGAGACAAAAGCCCACCAGGGCGGCACAGAAGACCACCACAGCCGTGCGGTCGAGACAGGATCCCACCAGGGTGGCACCGAAGACCACCACAGTGGGATAGATGACACAGGAGAGCAAGTCTGGTTAGGCAATTCTGAAACAGAGAACATGAACAAGTTAAGGGTGGCCTCTGTGGCCAAGACAGGATCAGTCAAGCACTCAGAGAGTTTGGCTGAGACGTGACGAGGCTCTGGAAGATCCACAGAGATGTGGAGAGGCTCTGGTAGTTCAGCAGAGACATGGAGAGACTCTGGTAGTTCAGCAGAGGTGTGGAGAGGCTCTGGTAGTTCAGCAGAGGTGTGGAGAGGCTCTGGTAGTTCAGCAGAGATGTGGAGAGGCTCTGGTAGTTCAGCAGAGACGTGGAGAGGCTCTGGTAGTTCAGCAGAGGCGTGGAGAGGCTCTGGTAGTTCAGCAGAGACGTGGAGAGGCTCTGGTAGTTCAGCAGAGACGTGGAGAGACTCTGGTAGTTCCGCAGAGACTTTTAGAGACTCTGGTATTTCTGTGGTGTTTAGACTGGATTCAGGAAGATCAATGGTGACTTGAACCTGCTCATGAAGATCATTGGTGACCTGACTCTGCTCATGAAGATCAATGGTGACTTGCCTTTGCCCATGAAGATAGTCAGTGACTTGACTTTGCCCATGAAGAACACTGGTGTCTTGACTTTGCCTATGAAGATCATTGTTGACTTGCCCTTGCCCATGAAGATCAATGGTGACTTGCCTTAAGGTTCTATAATTTTGGAGTTTTGGTTACTTGCCGCTGTCGCCTCAGGCTTGCTTAGTTGGGGTCACTTCATCTACAGCGATATCGTTGACTTGATTGCAAATATATGCACAGACACCATTTTAACTGTACAGAGATGACATCACTGAATTCAATGATGAACTGCCTTTAACTGCCATTTTGCATTATTGACA
Organism: Carassius auratus; assembly: GCF_003368295.1. NCBI lineage: Eukaryota > Metazoa > Chordata > Actinopteri > Cypriniformes > Cyprinidae > Carassius > Carassius auratus. The sequence continues at coordinate 467,899 of NW_020523344.1, forward strand.
CACTGTTTTGCTAATGAACGTTGTTCAGCTGCTTTGACGCAATGTATTTTGTTTAAAGACCCAAAGTCTGTACTCTCTATATTGAACCCCCTCTTTTTTGTCCTTATCCTGTTTCTTGGGATGATATTAAACCCATTCCTTACAATCCCTCAAAAGCCCTATTTGGACTGGACTAGTTTTCTAAAGTACATTTGAGTTTCGATTCTTACCACCTGACGTCTGCGATTTTCATGTACCAATTCAGATGGGACAAACATCTCCATGTTTAGTACAGAGGTGGGAGGGTCTGATTTGTGCATCTGGGCATCACAGAGATCATGCGCTCCGTATGCGTGCATTGCATTCATTCAGAATGATTGCCATTAGTATTATTACACAATAAATACTAAATGGCTAGTATAGCAAAACCATGTTAATGTGTGGTTCCTTTAGTTCAACTTGTTTTCCTTTTTTTTTGTGTGTGTATTGTAGGCTAAACCTACCGTATGTTTAATTTTCATGAAGGTACATATGTAATTAAAACATTGTAACTGTGTGCATAAATGAACGTGAGAAATCTTACCTAATGCTGATATTACAATAGCCGGTATTAACAGTTTATGTGATTTTGCTCTTGATTTTATTATTATTATTATTATTATTTTTTATTAATATTTCTTTGCCGGTAAGCAAATATATCAAACATGCGCACGGTAAGAGCATCTACGGTAATTTACGTTGGCCAAAACACACAAGGAAACGCGTTGTGAAATAAAATATCACGGGCAATCACAGACATTCTTATTCGGACGAGATTCATTTTCTCACAGGATCACTGAGTTTACTGATAGACAGTAGGTAATTTGCTCTGGAATAATCACAGAGGTTGTCGTGTGAGAAAAACACAAAAAAACAGATGTGGAAGATTCGGATGGGATTAAAAGTCTGTGAAACACATATTTCTCTAACGACCCCCTGTAAAACTAGTCCCGTCCGAATAGGGCTAAAGACCTTTTTGTCCTCATGAAATTATACAGCAAGAATTCATGTTAAACATATTTAGCTATGGCTTGATCAGGTTATAATGACTGCAAGAGTCGAGCGGGATGTTAAAGGCTAAGGAGTTTGTCCGTTTCTTTTGATGATTATTTTCGGGTTAAAGGATTTTGAAAAAATACCCTTAGAAAGAGCTACTGCATTCAAACTGACTCAAATGATTCGCGAACCCGCTACGAACTCCCGAACTGATTCAAATGATTCACGATCCCCAAACTGACTCAAATGATTCGCGAACCCGCTACGAACTCTCGAATTGATTCAAATGATCCGTGAAGTGAAGGGCGTTCTGTAAAGCGGCAGCGCAGGCAAAGGATTAAAACCTCTATTAAAGCAGATGTCCAAATGAGCGTACCGGTATGTTCGCTAAAAGCACGTTCTGGGCGACTGGAGAGGTGGTGGTACGCTCAAGAGCTATATTTGGAAGTGCTGGTACTGAGTACCAGTGCGGACCGGCCCACATAAAGCACTGGGTTAAATCATGATGTAAACAGATACAGCACATTCACACGCAATCGCTTTAGCAATATTGAATTCAAACAAATGTAATCTTACAGTGCTACTACATTATCAGTATGCTATTTGATTTTGAAATCTTGAAAAAATTAATTGATCTGTTTAGATAAAATAACTGACAACTCTCGCATCAGGTGTAGACACATAGCCTACAGTGTCTGCTCTATTTACAAATAAGTTATATAAGAAAAAAAAAAAAAAAACTAAACCAGCGGCATAATGAGATGGAAATATAGACTAGAAAATATATTTCCACTTGCTCTGTCCTCCGTCCATGACCCTGACTCACTGCGGAGCTGCAGTTTGAATCTGAACAGCTCTTAACGCTGAGTGGATGGTTAGATGCATGATCGGCTAGTATAAACAAAGAAAAAAATAATAATAATAAAATAAAGGTCTTTCCAGCATTAAGGTAATAACATTACTGTTTTTTATCATCTTGTCTCAGTTATAAATTTATAAATATATTAAAACTTGTTTTGAAAAATTTCTTTGTCATTTGAATAGTGATTTTAAAATCGATTTAAATCATAAATCAGATTTTATTTTTTTTAGGCCATATGCTTTCGCTCCCCGGCACTAAAAGTAAGTAAAGAAGGTTCCCTTTTAAATCACTTAAGTTGTCAGTTAATAAAGCTCTTTTTTACATTGTGTGCATTTGGTTGATTATAATGAGATAACTTTAGTTTAACCTTGAGGATGGTTTATTAATCCGTCCATTCTTTAGAGTTTCAAAGATTTAGCCAAATCATGCAGGTTTAATTTATTTGTTTCTTGTTTTAGATTAGTTAGGCATAAATAATGAGAACGAAATTGTACAGTGCTTAACGTTTAAGCTTGCAACAATTTCTTAATCAGTTTACAGACAAATGTCTTTTTCCCAAGAAGTTATCTGTCAAAATAAAAGACATGTAACGAATAACAAAAATGCATGTTGTTTTATTAAAGGAATTTTAAAATATAAATTAAAATATAGGCATTGTCACGTACGGTGATAGAAGAAGCATGGGAGAGATCCAAATGCAGGTAAGATGTTTATTGAGGGGCAATCCAAAGAGTAAACAGTCCAGGCAGGGTCAAAACCAGAAAATCCAAAAACATTAAAAAAAAAAAAAAAAAAAAAAAAAAAAAACACACGGTAAGAGCAGACTCTGGAAAGTATCATACATACAAGGACTCCATGACAAAGACTCAGACAGACCGGGTATTTATACACAGAAGGATAATGGGGAAACAGGAGACAGGTGGGAGAACAATCAGTTAACTAAAACAAGGAGGAAGGTGACCAAATAAGGGAACAGGAAGTTATAAGATGACAGACACCGTGGGAACGGAGGACACCTAGTGGACACCTAGGGAACACAACCCAGATACTGTGACAGGCATAATATATGAAAATAATGATATTGCATATTCATCCATGTAGCCTACCACCCTGAAATAGGCTACCGCTTTTAATGCTCCGATGCAAAGTAAACCACAATTTCTTTTGAATAATATAACACATAATTCATATAATATAAATAATACTGCACACCTTTTAAATATATCAAATCTAAAATATGGTTTTATACCATGTAGCTTAGAGAAAATATAGGCACAGGCTCAGGCACAGGCTTGACATTTATCCTGCCTGAATTCGTTCTAAGAAATGCACATAACTTCATAAGTACCAAACTTTCATCTGTGAATATTACATATTAAATATATTAAATATGTTAAATATTTTAACTATAGTGTTTTTCTTTCATTTTCCGTGAGTGTAGCCGTCAAATGTAACACATCAGCAAGGCAAAACTGACACCTATTTGCGAAAATGTGATTTGATGCGCTTGTTTGATAACTTGTGATTAAAGCGCCACTCAGCAGTCAAAAGCTGCAAATGCACTTTACAAACGCTGCGGCGGCGGTACGTGCGGTGGTAAAAGAGGTGTTTTCGTTGTCTACCTACTGTACATCCTATTTTTTTTCATTCATTGTTGACTCTGTTGTTCCAGGTTTGGTGTTTTTTTTAAATAAGTGCCTTTTAACTGGCTCTGTTCCTGCTTCTCTTCAAAGTCAAAGTCTGCTTTTTTGTCAATTCTGCCACATGTACAGCACATATATACAGAGAATTGAAATTGCATTACTCTCAGACTGTTGGTGGTGTTGGAAACTCAGAAACAAAGACCAGGAGACTCTTGGGTAATCTTTAGAATAATTCTAATAACAGTCATCAAAAGTCTAACTAGTCATTAATACATTGTAGTTTATATACATTTAAAGAAGGTGGGATACACAGAACCTAAACAAAGCATGCAAATGCAATACAGGGATAGGCCCAACATTGGAAAACTCCCAGCTTTGATCTCATCAGCATAACAGTGTCATTCAAATAGAGAAGCCCCTTTCACACTGCACGTCGGACCCGGCAAATTGCCGAAACATTGCCGGGTCGCCTTCTGTGTGAAAGCAAACACGTCCCAGGATTGATTCTGGCATTGAACCCGGGTCGGGGACCTAGTAACATTGCCGGGTTCAATCCTGGGACGAGCGCTGTGTGAACAAAGCCAGATATAATGCCGTGTCGTAGTGAAGGAAGGAAGGAAGATCAACATTCGCGCCAAAAAAATATGTGCAAATTATAATAAAGCAGTTAGTTATTCACTTTCAGCGCTATTGCCGAGATCAATCGCCAGCTTCAGTGAAAGTAGAACGTGCCTAACGTTTTCGACTCGTACATTAGACATCACGCCCTGATGTCACGTGTCATTACGGGACCTTTACGGGTTGTGTGTGAAAGCATGCACATATCCCGGGTAATCACTTGCAGTGTGAAAGTGCAAAATCTAGTGACCCGGAAACAATTGCTGGAACACTTTACCCGTGTATTTGCCAGAATCGCAGTGTGAAAGGGGCTATAGAGACAAAAGGCCTTGAGCTTAAAAATCCAAATGGCAAGGAATAGCACAAAGACAAAAGGTCCTTATTTGACATGCCTACATAACATGTCCAGTCTGGATCACGACCCACCTTTTTTTCGTATTTCAAGAGTATTAATTATGTGTAAGTGATTAAACGTGTGGATTTCCTACTTTAATAAAAGCATGTTAAACCTGTAAATCATTTGTTTAGGTTTTGATATGTCATTTTGGAAATGGTCTGAAACAATTAAAAAGTTTCCTGCATGACATTTTTGCCATGACATCCAGTTAGCGTATGACATTTGACTTAATCAGGCTAGGAAATCAGGTGGCACTTAAGCTTGACCACAGTAAGCGTTTGGTTGCATGAGCATGTCAGTTTAAAAAAAAGGAAAGTTGATGAAGAAAATTGTTTTCATAGATGATTGGACTGAGAGGTATACATTAATTTTGCCCAAGCCATTATTTTTGATTTGTTACAAATAGAGTTGGAGTCGAAATGTCAAACACCACTATGAAACAAGACACAGAAATTTTGAATGGCAGCATCCAAAAAATACAGAGGTAAGGACAGAAAAACTACTCAAATATGGTTAAAAAAGGCTTCATGAGTAAATTTTTTTCCACATTGGAAAGTACCATGTATGGTTTACTTGTTTCAAAAGTTGAACATGATCTGTTTCAGCAAGGTCATAAAAGTGTGTTACTGTTCAAGTATCAGTGTGTAGATCAGTGTGGTTAATACGGTGTCTTTTTCCTTCACTGTCTATATATATATATATATATATATATATATATATTAATAAACTTTATTTCCAGACCCAGAGGGATCCATAGTACAATACAAAAACACATACATAGAGAGAAAAAAAAAAAAAAAAAAACACAATTAATAAATATACAAGAAGTAAAAAATTAACCCTCCACAGTGTTCAGTGTCTAGCATACAGACATGTACACCATTGGTTCCACAGTCTGGACGAAAATCTTACAGAACTTCGTCTAGGGTTAGCCAACACAGCAATTAGATCATTTTTTGACTCAGACACCCTACCCATAAATCTAAACATTAAGTTACGCAAGACTGCAGCACAGGTAGGTACCCCAGCACTAACAAACATATGGCTTGCACTGGAGTCTCTTGGGACTCTTAGCAGCAGCCTCATGCTGTCATTATAAGCCACTGTAAGCTTTCTAATGCTATCTTGCTTATAACGGCACCAAAGATAGGCAGTATACAACGGTGTACAGTATGTTCTAAAGAGTGAAATCTTCACAGGGACAGAGCACATACTAAACTTACGACACAACATGTTCGCTTGCACATACAGCTTACGACGCTGCCTATAAATATCCTTGTCATCAGACAGGTCATTTGCAATAATATGGCCAAGATATGTAATATCTGTGCATACATCAAGTACAGTACCAGATAGATAAAAATCAGGAAAATGAGAATGTTTATCATCTCTACTTCTTATAGTCATAATTTTACTCTTTTTTGGATTATACTTTATATCAAAATCTAACCCATACTGTGTGCATAGTCTCAAAAGCTGTTGTATACCAGCACTATATGGGCTAAAAATGACCAAGTCATCAGCGTACATAAGGTGATTAATTAGTGAGTCACCAACCCTACAACCTGTACCACAAGCATTCAAAATCATAGACAAATCATTCATATACACATTAAAAAGAAAAGGAGACAGAATTCCACCCTGTCGAACCCCATTGGTCACTTTAAAGGGAGCCGTTGTTACACTGCCCCATTTAACTCTCATTGTCTGATGAGAATACCAATAGACCAAGATTCTAATCAAAAAACCAGGGACCCCACTTTTAATCAATTTTAAAAACAATTTTTGATGATTAACACGGTCAAATGCTTTAGAGGCATCAATGAAGCACAAGAACATTGTGGAATTTTGTTTATTATATCTATCTAAAATTTCCTTTAGTGCAAAAATACATAAATCAGTACCATGCTTACGTTTAAAACCAAATTGATTATCCGTAGACAGGACGTACCTCTCAAGTCTAAACAGAACAACTGTCTCCAATACTTTTGACATAACACTGGCCAAAGCTATTGGCCTATAGTTATCTGAGCTATTCAGCTTCCCCACTTTATCCTTGATAACAGGTACCAGCTCAACAGCCAGCATAGAATCAGGTAACTCCCCATGTACAAAAAACCCTGTGTAGCACATAGCCACCAGAGGACACAGTTTCTTACTTGCAAATTTAAGATGTTCAGCTGTAATATGATCCGGACCACATGCCTTATTATCCCTTAGCTTCAATATTGCTTCATGGATTTCAGAAGAAGTAATAACAACATCATCATTATACTCCACATTATCCACCACAAACAGATTACTTTTTACACAGTTTAGTAGTTCACAATAATGTTTCCGCCATAACTTTGAAATTTCATCAGGACCACTCACACCATCTATATTAGACGGAAGAGATATTTTGGAATTATTAATAGTTTTAATTTCTTTCCAGAAATCATTAACATTATTATTTTGCAGCTTCCATGCCAGTGAATCAGACCTCATAATGTTTTCATTTCTTTTAATATAGCGAAGTGCACATTTAAATCTGGCATTAGTGCTTTTTTTTGTTTCAAACAAAGGGCCATGCCTACTTTTGCCTGACTCAGCCCATTTTTTAAAAGCATTACGGGCCTCTACATGAAGCTCTTCTACGTATTCCTTCCACCCTGGCTTAACAATACACAAGTTTTTCCTAGGTTTATATAGAGGCCTACTCGAAATACTGAGAGACTCCACAATAGCTTCATACAGAGAACATAAAGCCTTACAGTGTTGGACATTCTTACAATTCATATCCCGACACAATAAGGCATCATTTGGGACCTCAATATTGGCCAACAAAGCATCTGAATGATCCACATATCTATTAAGATCCCGCTTAGAGATTTTTGACCAATTTATTTTCTCTACATCAATGCCATTGTCCACAGGCAACAACACCGGTATAGTGCCCGTGTTCAGCACCACGAAAAAAGGTATATGGTCCGTAGTAGCCAGATCATACTCAATCTTCATTATGTCAATGGAGTCATGGGCATCCACTGTACAAAGGCAGTGATCTAGCCAGGAAGTAGAGTGCCAGGCCTCACTGATATAAGTATAACTATCATTTGGCAATAGTACCTTACTAGATAAAATTAATCCACTGTCTGTACAAAACTGCAATAAATGTTTACCAAATGAAGAGTTTGCATCAGTAATGTCAGCATTCATGTCACCTAAAACATATATACAGGTGGATGAATTATCCTGAATAAAAGACATAATGAATGCCAATCTACTGAGGTACTCATCCTCATTAAATATGCACTCATATGGCATATAAACATTCAAAATTATTATCTTCCTGTCATTACAACACAGCTCAATACCAATGGCCCAATCAACTCCCAATCTTATAACACTGACCAACTGATCATATTTTTTATTCCACAACGTAGCAACCCCCCCAGGAATTCTCCCCCGGACAACTTTAGCACTTAAGTCTGTTGTTGATTCACCCGCTCCATGAAAGTTACTATGCAGGGAATTTAATCCATCCAGTTCTTGTTTAGCAAGGAACGTCTCCTGGACACACAAAATGTCACATCTCTCCATCAATTTGTCCACAACGACACGGCGTGATTTATCAGTATCACTGTGGCCAACACGCAGTCCGCGCGCATTATAAGACGCAACACTAATGTTCATATTGATTAATTAATTACATAGCAGCAACTGCAGACTTACTCCCGTGTGGAGCTACAAGTGTACCACCCCGCTCATTGCCCAAGACTTTGGAGCCACGGGCCTCATAATAGCGGCGAACATAAGTCCCGTCGGGCCAGAGTTTTGGATTGTATATATCAGCAACATTGTTACATTCAGCAGTAATGTGAAACGAGCCATACCTGCTATGGGCCATCTCAATCTTCCGACACGTCACTATTCCATTCTCCAGTTTCTCAGATAGATATCCACGTAGCGTGCCAGCATCCAGCGTGGGAGAAAACCTAGTGGCAAACACATTCACCAACTTTGTTTTCACCACTCCAATGTTGCTCTCAGTACCGGTACCAATTATTCCCACATTCCTCTGCCCACGTTTAAGGTGATTTTGCTTGTTGTGGGATTTCCGTGGCACACTTATAAGGGACCCTGATTTTTTGCGACCTTCTTTCACAACAACACTCCACTGTGAGGACTGTATTTGTGATCGTGGCGATGTTACTGCTACATCCAGGAGCTCCTGCTGTTGAGCGGAACCCTCCAGTCCCTTCACCCCCCCACATGAGCTGCTGGCGATCTCAGTATCCAGACCCAGGTGACAAGGCTTCCCAGCAAGAGACGTTGTTAACTCCTCCTGTCGATCAGGGCCTGCACGCTCCGACATCCCTTCACATGCGGTGCCATCAGCCCCTATATCATAACCCGATGTGCAGTGCGTTTCCACCGCAGTCACTCGGCGATCCATGGTCGCAACAATTGTCCCCAAGTTTTCACCCACTTCTGTCTGTATTTGCAATGCCCTCCTCAGGCCAGAAACTTCTTGGTTCAGCTGCTCCATTCGGCTAAGCAACGCCGAGGCATCCATATGGCCAAATCCCACAGGTGGCAGTTCATCCAAATAATGTGAAACAAACCGCGGAATATTCTCACCACACTCATTTAAAACCTTCAAACAGGCCTTGATATTATTCACGTCCTTCTGTGGACCTTTGTGTCCAATACAGCGTAGCGTGGTATCCGGGCATACATCAAACAAAAGCCGCTTGGACTCCTCTATCCACTCAGATGAAAAGTTATTAGTTGCTAGCAAAACAATCTCATCATGGCTTAACGTCTTCATTTTAACCACGATGAAATTTAACAGTTCATCTTCCACTATCACCTTCCCATTGTCCGTTTTATAAATTGCCGGTTTTGTACGGGGGCAAGCCGAGCCTCCACCAGCGGCTCTCATCAACACTGCCGCCATCATAAAATGTCTTATATATATATATATATATATATATATATATATATATATATATATATATATATGAAGAGTTCAGATGCAAATGCCTCTAAGTACCATCAGAAATTGTCATCTAAAATTTGGATTTTTATCAAGCTTCTTAGGTTGAGTCATTTTACTTTAATTGCAATGTGCAAGTCCTTTTCCAGTCTATTAAAGTGAAATAACTGAACATACCTGATAAAAATACTAATTTTAGATGAAAATTACAATATGCCTTACAAAAGTTAAATCAATATATTGTTTTCTGTGAATGAGTGAACAGGATGATTTTCACATCATTTTGTAGTCTACCACATCCTGTTATCAAAAGTCTCATGAAAACATTTTCTGTATATGTTTTATGGCCTTATTTCATTCACTTTCAGTGAAGAAGAAAAAAAAGAACATTCATGCAGCGTACATATTATTGTAGCCCAGTTCGTGCTGATTATAGTATAATCTGACTTTATACATTAATATGTTTTTAAGATAATTAAAAAGCACAACTGTTTGGGCATGTCAAAACTTTTCCAGCCCCACCCCCCCACCAGAAAAAAAACCCTCAGACACTATAGGGTTAAAAATGTTCTGCCTCTTCCAAGCTTTATATTGGTAGTGAATAGTGCTTGACATTTTTAAGAAAAATAAATTGTATAAATGCATCATAAAAAGTACTCCACACTGCTCCATGAAATGAATAAAGGCCTTCAAAAGTGAATCGGTGCATTTGTGTAAGAATAATATCTATATTTAACACTATTTAAAACTTTTAACAATCACACGTGAATACAAAAAAGTGGGCATAGGCGTATCATTTTTGTTGTTTCGTTATTTTGGCCTTGTTTGCTCCCAAAGCCAAAACTAATATGTTCATTATAACATTGATCATTTGCCTTTTTAAAAGAACTCTACCATGACGTACTCTCTTCCATGAAAAGCCTTTACTCAAGAAGTGGGGTGTAACAATATTAGTTTTGTCTTCAGCAAGTGAAATGTACACTTTAAAACATGCACTGTAGAATTTACAGGATTTTACTGGCAAAAAAGTTGCCAATAAAATCCCGTAAAAATGATGTTAAATGCTGTAAAATGGATTACAGGACATTACTGCAAAGCAAATTACAGTTAATTGCTGTATGTGAAATACAGTAGTTTGTAGTATTTTTTACAGTAACATTGAATTTTACTTGTATTTTAATTTACAGCAATATATTGTAAATTCACTAAAATACAGTATTTACCTGGCAAAAAAAAGATGCCAATAAAGTCCTGTAAATATATTTTACAGCATTTTTTTGTAATTTCATTAAATTACAGTATTTATCTGGCAACAAAAGTTGCCAATAAAATCATGTAAATACCCCTAAATACAATATGATGTTGTAAAAATTTAACAATGAAACTGCTTTAAAGAATAATTTTACCAGTAAACTATAAAATACTGATATCAATGCATTATCATGAGCTCTATCTTAATACATTTACAAATAAATAAAAACCAAGTCAATGATGTTGCAAATAAGTATTTATTAAAACTGGTAGAAAGACATTGCAAGGCTTTTACTGGTAAAAATACAATTTTCAGTCTTTCAACAGTTAAACCTTATCATAAAAATAGCATAGCTAAGCATAGCATCACAAATAACTGTTTAAAAAAAAGGCATATTCTGAGTAGAACATTAATTTTCTATAAAAAATGAAGGTCAATCAACTGAATTTGTATAATTTTGGTAAAACAAATATGTTTTAAAGAAAAGGATTAAAATAAAATGCTGGAATCAACATTAAATCACAAATTCTGTTGTTTGACCTTATGTTCTATAAAATTAAGAATATTCCTGCAAAAGACAATTTAATACATACTGAAAGTCCATCAACTTTCTGAGATGAGCACACACATGAGGTTTGTCCCTCTTCTCTGAGACTTTTCCACTTGTTTTGCCTCCATGTGTCCCTCTTGTATCCAGTGAGTGTTGTGATTCCAAGAAAACATCTGCACATAAAAACAAGCAAAAGCATCAGGATAAAGTTAAGTATTGAATGAAACTAGGTCAATAAAATAAATGTCAAATGCCACTTATACAATACAATCAGCATTTACCAGTACTTAAAAGGTTACTCCACCCCAAAATGAAAATCTTACCCTCATGTCGATCCAAACCCGTAAAAGCTTCGTTCGTCTTCATAACACAATTTAAGATATTTTGGATGCAAACGGGAAGATTGTGACCGTCCCATAGACTCTCCAGTAAATACCACTGTCAAGGCCCAGAAAAGTATGAAAGACATCATCAGAATAGTCCATCTGTGGTTCAACAGTAACGTTATGAAGCGACGATAATACTTTTTGTATGCAAAGAAAACAAAAATAAGGATTTATTCAACAATTAGTCTCCTCTGAGACAGTGAAGTGCCATTTTTGGAGAATATCTGTTGGCCACACACTACATACGCTGTTCTGTGTCAGCTGGGTCACATGGACACGCTTTCTTTGTTTATTTACGCTTTGATTTGAACAAAAACAGTGTATCCGTGTTGTGCGGCTGACATAAAAAATAAATAAATAATGACTTTATTAAATAAAGTTGTTCTTTTTGTTTTCTTTGCATACAAAAAGTATTCCTGTAGCTTCGTAAAATTATACTTTAAATTGTGTTCAGAAGACGAACAAATATTTTACGGGTTTGGAACGACATTAAGAACAGTTAACAGTGATGAATGACTACATTTTCATTATGGGGTGGAGTAACCCTTTAAATAAGTAACCTTTTTCGCAAATGAAATTACTTAAGTAAAACTTGTTACCTTTGAAAAAATGTATGTGTACAAAAGATGCCTGCTCCCGGGACGCACAATGTTGTGGTATGAATTCACAACCATCTGACCCTCAAATAGTCAAAAGCCACTGGGTGGACCTGAAACGAATAAATATAAGCAATAATGTAACCTACTATGCAGTATTTCAATATAAAATGTAATCTAAATTACAAGTTTATCAAATTATTTAAATAATTAATACATTACCTAATAAAATCAGCTTCAGAGTCTTGAAGCATCGAACATTTCTCCACATCAGCTGCTATTCTTTGCACCTACAAGACATAAAGAAAATAATCTTGTGATTTCTTTAAAGCATTATGTACTGTAAATGAGACCAAAATTAACACTGAGAAAGGCATATATTTTATAATAAATAAACTATTACAAATTATATAATTTATAATTATAAATTGTAATATTAAATTGTAGAACTGTACCACCAATCAAATTAAATAATTAACAGTGCAAAATTACAACTGTGTAATGACATGAAATTTGAAAATACAATTAATAAATTTTGGAAAAATGCAATCCTACTTATTAAACCTGAAACTAATCCGGCATAGATACAGACGGTTGGTCTGGGAACGCCCCCGGGAACGGCCCGTCACGTGATGTGAATTTAGCCCGTGGGGGAAAACATTGCCTTGGCGACAATTGAAATAAACAGGACAATCACGCCGAAGAGTTGCTGTGTCGTTTTCTGTACCTCCAATAAACTAACAAATTATGAATTGAAGTTCTACATCCTTCCTAATAAACATACAGAGCCGGAAAGAATTACAAAATGGCTACAAGCAATAATTTGTGAGGATGATCAAGGGAAGTTATGGAATCCCAAGACTGAGCATGTGTGTGTGCAGTCGGCATTTCATCACAGGCAGGATATATTAACATCGTGTTCATTATTAACGTTATCAAAACTGTGTAATGTTGTTTCAGAAAGTGGAATGCATATATAATTAGCCTTATCATTCTACCTGAAGCAAAAATTTAACGTTAGCCTAGTGTCGAACATAAACCCAAGCATGTGGACACGTAACAACTTAGTTTTGTGTCAGAACTTTTACACTTTCATTCATAAATTCACCCCGTCTGTGTTTGCGAAGCGATTGAATCGCGGAATCCAGTCAAAAAGAGAGTTTGCTGTATAAAGCAGAACGTCACAGGATTTGGCTATTTTTGAATGAATAGATCTATATTAGGGCTGTAAAATGACTAGATGCCGACTGTATCTATTAGGTGGCAGTAAATAACTTAATGAGGGAATAAACTGAGTCATTCACCGATGACCGATCACCGGTGAACCGATCCGTTAAAAAAGATGAATCATTCAGCAAAAACACAGCTTAGTTTTGTCATGGTTCATGAATGCCCCGTCTCCAGCTGTATTCATGTTACGTCATGTTGATTGTTGCATCTCATTCCAACTGCCTATTTAACACACTGTCTTTCGTCTCTTGTTTGTCAGATCGTTGTCTGAGGTCCTCCGTGTTAGATGTCTGTCCTGATTCTCATGTTCCTGCTCTTGCTTGTCTCTTGTACGGTCGTCTCTGGATTATTCCTCTCTCACACGGATTATCTTCACCTCTCACGGATTTACCACCACCGTCATCTCTACCAGCGCACTCAACCCACCTACTCACCAGTCTGTGTTGTCATCGAGATCCCTGCGTCACTCTCCAACCTTCATCCACCTCATCTCATTACAATAAACCTTGTCAACTTGCATTTGCCTCCTGTCTTCCATACCAAACCATTACAGAATGATCTGACCATTATGGAGCGAGTAGTCACCATTCCACCCCCGAGGAGTTTCTCAGCGCCAGTGCTCGGAGGATGGATTCCCAGGAGAGGAGTCTCTTAACGACACTGGTCGCGCGGTTCAAGCACTGGTGACGCAGGTGTCCGAGCTCACCCAACAATTCCATCTTCTTCGAGCTCCCACTGCGCCACCCACACCGCCTGTTCTCCCAATACCACCAGTGGCCGCCTCCCAGCCAGAACCACGCCTTCCTATCCCGGAGACGTATTCGGGTGAGCCTAACTTCTGTAGTGCATTTACTAAACCATTGTGACATGCACTTTTCCCTTCAGCCCAGAACATTTTCCAATGAAAGAACCAAGGTGGCCTTCGTACTGACGCTGCTCTCTGGGAGGGCGGTACAATGGGGTACAGCGGTGTGGGAGAACCAGGACCCATGCTGCGCCTCGTTTCAGGCACTTTCCGCCGAGATGAGGCGGGTCATTGATTGGGCCGTCGCAGGACGGGAGGCGGCCAGGATGCTGGCGGAGTTACGCCAGCACGAGAGATCCGTCTCTGACTTCTCTATCGAGTTCCGGACCCTGGCGGCGTAGTGCCATTGGAACGAGGAGGCCCAGTGGGACATGTTCCTGCATGGGCTGGCTGAGGGATGGAGAGGAGGGGTCTACTCAGCATCCCATCCAGGGGACCGGCAGACGTGCGATTCAGCGGCGGGGACACGGCCAGCCCCGTCTACGATCACGAGCCCATGCAGGTAGGGCGAGCTCGGCTTTCCCGGGAGGAGAAGGAGAGTTGGAGTTCCCTTGGCCTGTGCCTCTACTGCAGGGGAGCCGGACATCAAGCTCACTCCTGTCCGGTAAAAGGGCCAGGCCCTGTAGTACGTATGGGGCTACTATCAGGTGGGATCTCCGCCGAGAAGACCTCATCACCATCATCATCATCCTCTACGCTCCTCCCGGTAAGACTGAGGTGGTCAGCACAGACCCACCACTGTCAAGCACTACTGGACTCAGGGGCAGAGGGTAATTTCATGGACAGCACATTGGCACATAAGCTCCACATTCCCCTCAGACCCCTTCCGCACCACATCACGGTTCACGCCCTCTCTGGACAGCAACTCCCTACCATCTCATACACCACTGAAGACATCACACTCATCACATCTGGCAATCACTCCGAGACCATCTCCTTTCACATCCTTGACTCTCCCCTGGCACCCATTGTCCTCGGGCACCCTTGGCTCCTCCTCCATAACCGCAAAATAGACTGGTCCTCTAATTCCATTCTGTCCTGGTGTAAATAGTGTCATGAGTCTTGTTTAGTGTCTGCCTGTCCGTCTGTGTCTGTATCTGTGTTACAGGAGGAGGCGGTGGATTTGTCTAACGTGCGCGCTGAGTACCTCCATCTGAAGGAAGTGTTCAGTAAGTCTCCTGCTGCTTCTCTTCTTCCACATCGTCCCTACGACTGTGCCATAGATTTTCTGTCAGGTAAGTCTCCGCCTAAGGGCAAACTTTATTCACTTTCTGTTCCGGAGAGGGAGGCTATGGAGAAATATATTTCTGATGCTCTAGCTTCCAAATTCATCCGCCCTTCCTCTTCTCCTGCGGGGGCGGGGTTCTCTGCGACCTTGCATTGAATACCGGGGACTGAACAACATCACGGTTAAGAGTACTTATCCTTTGCCTTTGATGTCTTCAGCCTTCGAGAGGTTGCAGGGAGCGTCAATTTTCACAAAACTGGACTTACGCAATGCATATCATTTGGTTCGGATCAGGGAGGGGGATGAATGGAAGACCGCTTTTAACACCCCCAGAGGGCACTTTTTTCAATATTTGGTTATGCCCTTCGGGCTTTCCAACTCCCCAGCGGTCTTCCAGGCACTCGTCAACGACGTGCTGCGAGATATGATTGATCAGTTAATTTATGTCTACCTGGACGACATATTGATTTTTTCTTCCTCTCTCCAGGAACATGTGCAGCACGTCCGGCGAGTGCTTCAGAGGTTGCTAGAGAATGGGCTTTTTGTCAAGGCGGAGAAATGCTAGTTTCATGCACAGTCAATTCCATTTTTGGGGTATATCGTGTCGACTGAGGGAATACTCATGGATCCCAAGAAAGTTAAGGCTGTGGTAGAGTGGCCAAGCCCAGATTCCCGCAAGGCCCTACAGAGGTTTCTGGGGTTCGCTAACTTCTACCGGCGTTTCATTCGCAAGTTCAGCCACCTCTGACCGCCTTGACCTCCGCCAAGACTGCGTTCAGGTGGTCAGACACAGCTGAGGCTGTGTTTGCCAAACTGAAGAGCCGATTCATTTCAGCCCCTATTCTGATTACCCCTGACCCTACACGTCAGTTTGTGGTGGAGGTCGATGCGTCAGAGGTGGGGGTAGGAGCGGTGTTATCACAACGTTCTCCCTTAGACGACAAGGTCCATCCTTGCGCATATTTTTCATATCATTTATCTCCTGCAGAACAAAATTACGATATTGGTAACCGAGAATTGTTGGCAGTTAAGATGGCATTGGAGGAATGGCGACACTGGTTAGAAGGATCGGGGGTTCCTTTTATAGTATGGACTGACCACAAGAATTTAGAGTACATGAGCACCGCCAAAAGGTTGAACTCCAGGCAGGCTCAATGGGCTTTTTTTTTCAGACGTTTTGACTTTACTATCTCGTACCGCCCGGGTTCCAAAAATATCAAACCCGATTCTTTGTCACAAATTTTTGACCATTCCGAACGCCCCTCCACTCCGGAGTGTATTTTTCCTGAGACATTAGTGGTCTGCACTCTCACATGGGAGATCGAATCGAAGTTCAGAACGGCTATAGAAGGGGTAACGCCTCCGCCCGGGTGCCCACCGAACCGCTTATTTGTGCCAGAGGGATTAAGGTCCAACGTTATCCAGTGGGGACATTGCTCTAATGTAGCTTGCCATCCAGGGGTTAACCGTACTAGATTTTTAGTCAAGCAACGATTCTGGTGGCCACTTATGGCTTGCGACATTCACAGTTTTGTTTTGGCTTGCTCGGTTTGTGCCACTGGTAAGACTTCCAATGGGCCCCCTGATGGGTTAATCCAACCGCTGCCGGTCCCTTCGAGACCCTGGTCCCACATCGCACTAGATTTTATTACCGCCCTCCCGCCCTCCCAGGACAACATGGTAGTTTTAACCGTGGTGGACCGGTTGTCGAAGGCAGCCCACTTTATTCCCTTGCCCAAATTACCCTCAGACAAGGAGACAGCGTTGACCGTCGTAGACCACGTCTTTCGTTTACATGGCCTCCAGATAGACGTGGTTTCCAACAGGGGACCCCAATTTGTGTCTAAATTTTGGTGAGAATTGTGTAAATTAGAGAATTCTGGGAGCTACTGTAAGTCTGTCCTCAGGGCTTCACCCCCAGAGCAATGGTCAAACCAAGAGAGCCAACCAAGATTTGGAAAGGGTGTTGCGATATTTGGTCTCCAAGAATCCTTCCTCCTGGAGCCAACAATTGTCTATGGTGGAGTACGCCCACAATACCTTACCAGTATCAGCTATGGGCCTATCTCCTTTTGAGTGTAGTGTAGGTTACCAGCCACCTATTTTTCCCAGTATGGAATCCGAAGTTGCGGTCCCCTCCGTTCACGCCTTCGTCCAGAGGTGTCACCGCACTTGAACCAGAGCCCGCGAGACTCTAATCCAAGTGGGGCCGTGCACCAAGGCCAAAGCCGATCGCCACCGGTCTAGGCCTCCCATATACGTCGTGGGTCAAAAAGTGTGGCTTTTTACCAAGAATATTCCTCTCCGTTCCGTATCTAATAAATTGGCTCCCAAATTTATTGGCTCGTTTACTGTCACCAAGATTTTTAGTCCGGTGGCAGTCCGCCTTAAACTCCCTCCTGCGTACAGGAGAATTCATCCCGCCTTTCACGTATCCAAGATCAAGCCCGTTTTTCATTCTCCCATTAATCCGCCTACCCCGGTTCCTCCCCCGCCGCGACTCGTAGATGGGGAGACCACCTATTCGGTCAATCGCATTCTGGACTCTAGATGGAGGGGACGCGGATTTCAGTACTTGGTGGACTGGGAGGGTTACGGTCCGGAGGAGAGAAGTTGGGTACCTGCTAGGGACATACTGGATCACTCCCTTATCAATGATTACAATCGACAGGTAAGAGATTCTGGGGACGCCAGGAGGCGTCCTTAGGAGGAGGGGTACTGTCACGGTTCATGAATGCACCGTCTCCAGTTGTATTCATGTTACTTCATGTTGATTGTTTCATGTGGGTGTTGCCACTGATCACCTGATTTAACACCCTGTCTTTCGTCTCTTGTTTGTCAGATCGTTGTCTGAGGTCCTCCGTGTTAGATCAGTGGCGCCCCCAGAAAATTTTAACAGGGGTGGCCAAATGAGGCCACAGTAAATTTTTATTTAAAAAATGAAAAGGTTCCATAAAATGTGAAATTAAAACCGCCAATAGGTGGCAGCAAGTCACTGTTAATAAGTGAGTCATTGTGATTGAACCGAATCATTTAAATGGTTGATTCATTCAGGAACGAAGCACTTTAATGTTGCTCAGAGACTCAAAACTGTGGCTGCAGCAGGTGCTGCATTTTTTTTTTCACTCCTTAAACTATTGTGAATTTACATTCTGCATTTAAATTAATAGTACCCACTGCAAATCATCCTAGGGGTGGCCACAGGGGTGGCCAGAGTTTATACAGGGGTGACCGTGGCCAGTCTGTGTTGTCATCGAGGTTCCCCTGCGTCACTCTCCAACCTTCATCCACCTCATCTCATTACAATAAACCTTGTCAACTTGCATTTGCCTCCTGTCTTCCATACCAAACCGTTACAAGTTTTGATTTGAGGATGAGCAAAATAGTTTTGCTTTGGTCTTTGTTTGGAACTATATTCGTTGGTGAAATACAACAACAGTTATTATTGTGTCTAAAAAAGTAAGTAACTTGTTAACTAATTGTTTATTGAACTATGTATTTGCAATCGTGATACTCAGCAAGACAGCTCACTTGTGATGCTTCTTATATCATATTATAAATAAACTCAACAGTTGAAAATTTACCTCATGTATTTTCTGTGAGTTTATGTGTGCAGTTAAGCTTGTTTTGATGTTGAATGAAACGTTAATATAATCAGAATCAGTCTCGCGTTTTGATGCTTCCTCAGTCTTTTTTTCTTTTAATCAGGCTAACTTGTCCAGTCAGGCATATAAAGATGTCGAGTCGATATGGGACATTTGAACACATATAAATGAATGAAATTTCACATTTTGCTGGTCGTCAGTTATTTCGATAGATAGTAGTTACCATGACAATCATTCGCATTGGGCTTTATTTTAAGTCAGGTAAACACTACTTTTAAATGCTCTCAATAAGAACATTTTACTTCTAAAAATCAAACATTTGGCGTAACTATTCTATGATAGCAATTCCCAGTTTACTGCACAGAAGTTACCAAGGCCACTTAATGTCAGGATAGGAGGCTATTGTGACATGAAATTGCTTATAAAATTAACTCAAATAAATATAAAAGGATATATTTCTCAAGTATAATTAAGTGAACTTACCAGGAATTATGAATAAAGCCTCTAATCTTCAGTCGTTCTCGAGCTGCTCCATTTGGCTGGGTTTCAGATTTGAATGATGTGCGCGCAATCCCATAATGCCACACTACAGTAAATTAGTGTAAAAAGCAGGAACTACAGTGACAACACCTGCTTCTTGTAAATGAATTACAGTTGACGTGGAAATATACTGTTAACAAATGTAAAACCTTATTTGACCCATAATGCATTGTGAATTACAGCTGCATCTTGTAAAATGTTTATACAGTAAAATTCTGTAAAAAAAATTCCACTTTTTACTAGTTGCTTTTGCTGTATGTTTTGGCCATTGTCCATTTGTACTATGAAGCGCAATCCAATCAGCTGTGCTACATTTGGCTGAATCTGTGCAGAGAGTATATCCCTATACACTTCAGAATTCATCTGGCTGCTTCTGTCTTCTGTCTTGTCCTCACTAAACACTAGTAACCCAGTACCACTGGAAGCCATGCATGCTCATGCCATCACACGGCTCCACAATGTTTCAGAGATGATGCTGAATGTTCTGCCCTCTTATCAAATGCCCTGCTTGATTTGGCAGACAGATAAAGCCTTCAAATAACAACAGAAGAAAGGAATCTTTTAAAACTGTAAAACTGTAAACATACAAAAATTAAATGTCCTTGTAGAGCAGCACATTGTATGCTTTGGAAAATGAGCCCTTCCAAGCCTTCTCCCTACTTTTTTTCTTCCTATCATTTTGGTACAGGTTGATCTTAATTTCAGCCATCCAAAAAATGCTTTTCCAGAAGTGGTCAGGCATTTTTTATTTTTTTTTTTGCTTTTTTGGCAAAGTCTATCCTGGCCTTGCTTTCACCTTGGGGTGAACCCTCTGTATTTGCTCTTGTGATGTCTTCTTATGATTGTAGACTTTGACAGTGACACGCCTACCTCCTGGACAGTGTTCTTGACTTGGCTGGATGTTGTGAAACGTTTTTTTCTTTAACTTAGAGATGATACTCTGATCATCCACCACTGTTGTCCCCAACGGACGTCCATGCCTTTTTATGTTGCTGAGCTCACCAGTGTCCTATTACTTGTGGTCCCTTAAAGACGTGCACATTAAACCCCTGTACTTCGTAAACCTTGCCTTCAATTGTGATGAGAATATCCTTGAATTAAAGCTTAGAGTATGCACTTTAAGCCCATATTCATAACACTTAAAGTTTGCACTTCAATCTTGATTGTTTTCAAATCCATTGTAGTGGTGTATAAAGGCTAAAGCACAAAAACTCAGTCAGTGTCCAAATACTTACGGACCTAACTGTAACTGTAGCTTGATATTTTTTGGTCAACACCTAACTGTGTGTGTGTGTGTGTTTGTGTGTATATATATATATATATATATATATATATATATATATATATATATATATATATATATATACATATTGTGGCGAGGT
Source organism: Carassius auratus (assembly GCF_003368295.1). NCBI lineage: Eukaryota > Metazoa > Chordata > Actinopteri > Cypriniformes > Cyprinidae > Carassius > Carassius auratus. The sequence continues at coordinate 488,988 of NW_020523344.1, forward strand.
GGGCGTGGGAAGCCGAAAATACTGCAGCGGGAGAAAGAATGTGGGGACGAGCGGTAATAAGGAGGTCAAATGATTAATGATTAACACCTGTTTGTAATTCCAGTGATTGGGGAGAGAGGATCTATGAGATAGCAGAGCTGAGCAGTGTGTGTGTGCACGGAAATATATGTTTAAAGGCAGAGAGCCGAGCCGCAGTTTACTTTTGTTTATCCTGTTTTATTTTGATTTAATAAAGAGCATTTTTCGCCACCCCTGTCTTCCTTGTCCATTATCTAACGGACTGTTTTACACTGGTGCCGAAACCCGGGACAAGGAAGCCGGCACGCCGCCATGCAGCCAGTGACAGCAACGCCACTTGCGGAGCTGGTGAAGTCACTCGCCAGTCTTCACCAAACCCAACATCAGGCGCTGATGGACCTCAAGTTGGAACAGGAGGATCGCTTCCGGCTGTTGGTCCAAGCCCAGGATGAAGACCGGCGAGTCCTTCGGAGCTTCCTGGGCCGGGAGGGTGCCCCAGCAGCAGTCTCCTCCTTAGCGCACATCCCGCTGATGAAGATGGGTCCACAAGACGATCCGGAGGCGTTTGTGGATCTCTTTGAGAGAACAGCGGAGGCGTGTGGCTGGGAGCGCACCCAATGGCCGGTGCGCCTCATCCCGCTGCTGACTGGGGAGGCACAGGTGGCGGCCCAACAGTTGCCTGTAGCGAACCTCCTGGCCTATGCCGACCTGAAGCGGGCCGTCCTTCAGCGAGTCGGCCGTACCCCCGAACAACATCGGCAACGCTTCCGGTCAAGGGCCTTTCGTGATTGCCCAACAGCTCCGGGATGCTTGCCGCAGGTGGTTGCTGGCAGACGATCGCGATGTCGAGGGAGTGGTCGACCTGGTGGTACTGGAACAGTTCATCGCTCGGCTTCCTCGGGGGACGAACGAGTGGGTCCGGTGCCACCGCCCGTCATCGCTGACGCAGGCTATCCAGCTGGCTGAAGACCATCTGGTGGTGTGCCCGGGGGGTGGTGAGCCCCTTTTTAACCTCTCTCTCTCTCCCATCCCTCTCCCTCTCGCCCTATTCCTGTTCCCAGGTCGTGGAGTAACGTGCCCCCTCGTGTCCCACAGCGGAGTGGGGCCTTCCAGGGGAACAGACCAGGGGCACGGGAGGGCGCAGGGGCTACTGGTCCCTCTGCCCCTTTCTCCTCTCTCCACCAATGTTTTGGCCATCCTTCTGCCGCTGGGGCGGCGGGAAGGCCTGGGCCGGCCTGCTGGAGATGCAGGGACCCGGGGCATTTTCTGGACCGGTGTCCAATGATAGAAGTGGGAGCATTGATCCGGGTTCCCGACTCCCCAGCGGCTGCCCCCGATCAAGCTGGACTGTACCAAATACCTGTGAGTATTGAGGGGGGTACATATCAGGCTTTGGTGGATTCGGGCTGTAACCAAACCTCCATTCATCAAAGCCTGATGCAACAGAGGGCATTGGATACAAACCGCAAGGTTAAAGTGAGGTGTGTGCACGGGGATGTGGTGGACTACCCTCTAGTGCCGATTAGTATTCAGTTTCGGGGGAAAACGCATAGAATGAAGGTGGCGGTTAATTCCCACCTTAGGCATCCGCTGATTTTGGGGACAGATTGGCCAGCTTTTACACAATTATTGGGGGTTTTGTGTGCGGATGCTTCTTGGGGGACAGGGCAGGGAAACGGAGAAGCAGTGGCGCAGGCTGGCGATGCAGTTGCGGGACCTTCACAGGCTGACTCAGAGGAAACGAGAGAGAGGGCGGACTTCATGTCCCCTGAGCTAGATGACTTTCCACTGGAGCAGTCTCGTGATGAGACGCTTAAAAACGCGTATGACCGGGTCCGCACCATCGACGGACGGCTTCTCCAGCCTGATAAGCCGCTTTCTTTTCCTTATTTTTCCATAATAAAAGATAGGTTGTATCGGGTGACCCAAGATACCCAGTCAAAAAGGAATATAACCCAATTATTAGTCCCAAAAAGCCGTCGGGAAATGCTTTTCCAGGCGGCTCACTGTAGTCCCATGGCCGGCCACTTGGGGGAAGCAAAGATACGTGAGCGGCTCATGGCCCGTTTTTTTTGGCCGGGCATTCACGAGCACATCCGCTGGTGGTGTGCGGGGTGTCGGGAATGTCAGCTGGTAAATCCGCCGGCCACTTCTAAAGCGCCATTGCGTCCCTTACCACTGATGGAGGTCCCCTTCGAGAGAATTGGTATGGACCTCATCGGGCCATTAGAACGCTCAGCACGCGGGCATCGTTTTGCATTAGTTCTCGTGGACTATGCAACACGATACCCAAAAGCAGTGCTGCTACGCACAATCTCCGCAAAGAGTGTGGCGGACGCACTGTTTCGGGTGATCTCCCGAGTGGGGATCCCCAAAGAGATCCTCACAGACCAGGGCACGGCGTTTATGTCATGTACGGTAAGCGAGCTATACGAACTACTGGGCATTAAATCGTTTCGCACCAGCGTCTATCACCCACAAACAGATGGCTTGGTGGAACGATTTAATCGCACATTGAAATCCATGGTTCGTAAGTTCGTTAAGGAGGACGCCACAAATTGGGATAAATGGCTCGAGCCCCTGTTGTTCGCAGTGCGGGAGGTTCCACAAGCCTCCACAGGGTTTTCCCCATTCAAGCTTCTCTATGGCCGTCAGCCCCGCGGGGTGCTTGACGTCATTAGGGAGGCTTGGGAGGAGGGGCCGTCAAACAGCCGTAGTGAAATTCAGTATGTCATGGACCTTCGAGCAAAACTTCACACTCTGGGGCGGCTGTCTATGGAGAATTTGCTCCAGGCTCAAGACAAACAGAGTCGGCTGTACAACAGGGGTACGCGAGCGCGTCAATTTACACCGGGAGAGAAAGTGCTTGTGTTACTTCCAACATCCAGTTCTAAATTACTCGCGAAGTGGCAATGACCGTTTGTGGTTACACGGCGAGTGGGGGATCTCGATTATGAGGTGGTGCGTTCGGATAGAGGGAATTCACGTCAAATTTATCATCTCAACCTCCTAAAACGGTGGAATGAGGTGACCTCGGTTGAGTTAGCCGGGACAATTTCAGCAGAGGATGATCTCGGACCAGAAGCAGCTGTCAAAACCAACCCGCTCGCTCTGGTCCCGGGGGGAGATCACCTCTCGCCACGGCAGCTTGCCGAGGTAGCCAAGTTGTAAGCAGATTTTGCGGACGCGTTTTCACCCCTGCCGGGTCGCACAAATCTCATACAGCACCATATCGAAACGGTCCCCGGGGAAGTGGCGCGCAGCCGTCCCTATCGTTTACCGGAACACAAAAAAAAGGTGGTTCAAGATGAATTAACGGCCATGCTAGAGTTGGGAGTAATAGAAGAATCGCATAGCGACTGGGCGTTATTTTTTGTCCCTAAAACAGACGGCTCGGTCCGTTTCTGTGTTGATTACCGAAAGGTGAATGCAGTGTCGAAATTCGACGCTTATCCAATGCCCCGAGTTGACGAGCTGCTTGATCGGTTAGGTTCGGCTCGATTTTATTCGACACTGGATTTAACAAAAGGGTATTGGCAGATCCCCTTGTCGCCATTATCCAAAGAAAGGTACGGTATCTGGGCTTCCACTTGGGTCATGGGCAGGTGCGTCCCCAAATTGACAAGACCGCAGCAATTGCAGCTTGCCCAAGCCCCAAGACCAAAAAGGAGGTGAGACAGTTCCTGGGGCTGGCGGGATATTATAGAAGGTTTATTCCTAATTATTCGGACCTCACCAGCCCGCTGACTGATCTCACCAAAAAGGAAGCACCAGATCCGGTCCAGTGGACGGAGCCGTGCCAACAGGCCCTAACCAAGGTAAAAGCTTCCCTGTGCGGCGGGCCGCTCTTGCACTCTCCTAACTTTAATCTCCCGTTTTTGTTGCAGACGGACGCGTCGGACAGGGGGTTGGGTGCGGTCCTGTCTCAGGTGGTCGCAGGAGAGGAGCGGCCGGTGCTGTATCTAAGTCGAAAGCTCTCAAAGAGAGAGACTAGATACAGCACCATTGAAAAAGAATGTTTAGCCATTCGATGGGCTGTCCTCACTCTGCGCTATTACCTCCTGGGACGGGAATTCACTCTCTGTTCGGACCACACGCCCCTCCAGTGGCTCCACCGCATGAAGGATACCAACGCGCGGATCACCCGTTGGTATCTCGCTTTACAGCCTTTTAAATTCAAGGTGATCCACTGGCCGGGGGCCCAGATGGCGGTGGCCGACTTCCTCTCCAGGTGTGGGGGAGGGTGGGGTTGGGGGGGCTGCAGGCCGGAGTGCTTCCCGTCCTGAGTCGGGCGGTGGGGGTATGTGGCGAGGTGGGCGTGGGAAGCCGAAAATACTGCAGCGGGAGAAAGAATGTGGGGACGAGCGGTAATAAGGAGGTCAAATGATTAATGATTAACACCTGTTTGTAATTCCAGTGATTGGGGAGAGAGGATTTATAAGCGCCGAGCAGACCGGCGAGGGGAGGCTGGATCTATGAGAGAGCAGAGCTGAGCAGTGTGTGTGTACGTGGAAATATATGTTTAAAGGCAGAGAGCCGAGCCGCAGTTTACTTTTGTTTATCCTGTTTTATTTTGATTTAATAAAGAGCATTTTTCGCCACCCCTGTCTTCCTTGTCCATTATCTAACGAGCTGTTTTACATATATATATATATATATATATATATATATATATATTATTATTATTATTATTATTGTTAGTAGTATGGTTGAATTTAATCATTTAATTTCAGAAAAATATACATTGGTTAATAAAATGAGATGAGTAAATACATGTTGACATTTAGAGCCCTATTTTAATGATTCTAAGCGCATGGTCTAAAGCGCAAGGCGAAGGTGAACTTAGGGTGTGTCCGAATCTACTTTTGCTAGTTTAACAACAGGAAAAATGGAGCTGCTTATTCTGATACATGCGATAACTATCCATTATGACATGTAGGGATTTTTATAGTTATATACAGTAGCCTAGACAATAATAATATTTTACCTTGTAATCCTTTAATTTTTAACATTTGGCATGTTTGTGTGCTGCTGTGCAACCCTGTGTATGTAATAAGAGTGTAATCGCATTGTGGAACTGCCAATATTACTGATGCACTCTTTAAATAGCTGTGCCATTGACTTCAGACCAGGTTTTAGTTGGTCAATGACACAGTCTATTTCAGCTGCCTCAAAAAATGCACCTGAATACACCTCGTTTTCACACCAGCATGCCCATGGGTGCACAGACAAGCGCAAATGCATTTGATAGTTAAAAAATTTACCACCGGACGTGAAAATGAGAACTGCATCAGGCTGAAATTATCAAAAAAACTTGCAGCTCACCTGCCGCCGCATAGCGTAAGCATCATGTTCACACAGAACACACAACGCCTCTGCACTTACTCTCGATTTCTTTTCTTTTCTTGATTTTTTCCCTTCTTACATTAACATTTACTCAAAAAAGTGATCTGATTTCCAATCTGACCCCAAACATTGAAATTGAACTACTGAAGGGCCACCCCTTGGACTCCAACATGGTGTTCAAGATGAGACAGAAGCACAATGTTTTCTTTTCATTGTGAGTTTACACAAATAATAGCAAATAATTTCTCCTTTTTTTCCAAACCGCAATAAATGCCAGTCTTCCTTCTTTGCAGAATGCAATATATCCACTCACTAATCAGAGTGCACCATTCCACGCACTCTAGACAGTAATGGCAGCACTTTGAATTAAAGCTGCAGTAGGTAACTTTTGTAAAAATATGTTTTTTACATATTTGTTAAACCTGTCATTATGCCCTGACAGCAGAATATGAGACAAATAATCTGTGGAAAAATCAAGCTCCAAGCTTTAAACTGGCATTCCTGGTTTTCCTCCTCTACTTTGTATTTTGTGATCAACAAACAAGGTCTGCACAATAAATCACATGCGATAGCCATGCACATCTCATCAGTAAAGCTGATTCTGTGATTAGCCTACTGGTAAATCTACAGCATTTAATACACAAAGCTGTAGATCACCAACAAGCTACACAATTTTGCGTTTATTAAATGAATCACATTCGATTATTAACAGTGGTGGACAGTAACGGAGTAGCTTTACTTCGTTACTGTACTTAAGTACATTTTTCAAGTATCTGTACTTTACTGGAGTAGTTTTATTTTGAGTAACTTTTACTTTTACTTCACTACATTCCAAAGCATAAAATCGTACTTTTTACTTGACTACATTTCATAAAACATATCGTTACTCCCTATAATATATCACGTGCTCCGACACGCAGAAGCGGTGTCTGATTCATCATGAACGAACTGAGTCTTTTCAAAATATACTTTTAAATCGGATCGCGAATCGCACCAAATGATTCGTTTACGAATTAGAATGATCCGATTGCAGCTGTTCTGGAGTCGACCACTCACTGATTCAAATGAACCGTTTAGAGTCAGTAAGAACCGGGAGATCTTGTGAGCGCGCGTGCGTCTGATGTTGCTAAAAGTAAGTTATTAATGTCGAAATTTAGGAATTAATTATTGTTACCGAAAATCATATTTAGGTCAAAATTGTCAGTTGTTTGGGAACTAAATCCGCTGTAAAGAGTGATCTGTTTAAGCCCACAGAAATGCTCGAGTGCAGACGATGCAGAGTTGCAGACACATCAATCAGCGTCTCTGTTTAAGGTAAAAAACAAAACAAAAAACACACACACATTAAACTAACACAGATTATATAAAATAACTCGTGCATGTTCAAATTCCCCGCTGCCGTAATATTAACAGTTTTATTAAAATGCTACCATGTCCTATGTGACATTTTATATTGTTTATCAACAGTAACTTTATACATTTGTATATTGTTTGGATTAACTAGACGAGTAGACAGACATGAATGTTTATTCAACCGTACTGAAAATAAGTAAATATTGTTAGCTGATGCTAACTGTCTACCTAATAAGCTTGCTGGTGCTAACTTGTGGTAATTTTTTATAATATCCAAATATTTTTCTCTCTCTCAAATATTTTATTAGAGAGAGAGAGAGAGAGAGAAAGAGATTACATCTAGGGACAAAAGAAAGGATGTGATGTTCAGAACATGGTATCTACAGAGGGGAAGAGATGCACCCCGTTTGGCCCCATACAGAAATGTAATATATGTCAATATATGTAAATTACATATATAATATCAGTGCCCATGTATGTCTGCTGCATATATGAGAATATATGCAAAACTCATATATGTAAAACACATAGACATATATGAAACATATATTTCAAAATATATCAAAAATGGCCGTTTTCATGTAAGTGCCATATATTTTCGCATATATGCACATATATGTGAAATATATGCAAGACGCATATATGTATACATGCATATATGTATTTATTTCCAGAGTACATACTTTCACTTATGTTAGGGATACAAATATGCTTCTAATATGATGACACCATGTACTTTCACTTATATTAGGGATACAAATATGCTTCTAATATGATGACACCATGTACTTTCACTTATATTAGGGATACAAATATGCTTCTAATATGATGACACCATGTAATTTCACTTATATTAGGGATACAAATATGCTTCTAATATGATGACACCATGTACTTTCACTTATATTAGTGGTACAACTATGTTTTTTATATATCCTGCATATATATTTATACTCATTCCACAGAACACACAATTCCAGGTCTTTTCAAATAGAAACTTTAATGCATTTTGTTTTTAAATTATTTTTCCTGGACATTGCCAGTCTTAGTTCTGCCATCTTCCCATTCAGGGCTGCTCCGATCTGGCCAGTCGAAACTGAGTGTCTTGACATAACAGCATCTGAAAAGGTAGATTTTAAAGAAAAAAAGTTTTAGGTATAAAGCAGACAAAACACTGGTCAAAAATTAAAGACAAAAATCTTTATTGCTCCTTTATTGCTTTATTGCTAATATGATTGTCCATTTTTTTGCAAATATTTCTATGGGTGTGGTTCAGACGCAGGCATGAAGCCAAAAGGGGTGGTGGTAGCACAGCAGTAAAGGAACCTGGCTAGTATGCTAGTAGCCTGGAATTTGGAGTTCGAATCCCGTTCACCACCGTTGTGCCCTTGAGCAACGCACTTAACCCCAAGTGGTTCTTGAGGAGATCTGACTGAGTCAAGGCTCACAACACTATACATACAGACCTGTGGCAGATGATGTCAAATAGCAAAATCATAACTTACCCATTATAGCTTTCACTTTTATTTCATCCAGGGCGCTTCTTTTCTCCCCATCTCCCCCCTTTGAAACCTTGGATTCCCCTCCTGAGGAAAAAATATGTTTTTCAGTATGAAAAATAACCAGTATATAGTTTACGTTTTCATTATCAGCAGAATGACAATCAAAATGGCTGAAAACAGACACATACTGTTGGTCCATTTACATGCACAGCTTAAAGGTGATCTAAGTAACTTTTTTACCTTAACCCTTGTGGATTGTTCAAATTCACTACCCTTTAGAGTTGTTCGGGATGACAACATCCACTCAATTAAACTGCTGTAAAAATGTATCAGATTCATATTTTTTTTGCATAAATCTGTTAATCAACCTCAGTCCTGATCAAAACTACCAAATGTTTAAAAAAAATCCAAGATTTTAACTCTTTAATTCCCAAGTTCATAAATTATGTCACTGATTTGGGGAAAAAAACACACAAAATGACTTATTTTCAATATAAAAACAATAACTGTTGTAACAGTGCGTAAATCAGACCTTTCTGTAATGCTAACGCTAATGAGTTTAAAGTTTTGTTAGCACTTTATGAATACCACTGGGACATTGTAATGTATTTTTGTAATAGATCTAATTTTGTCATTTTGGTTACATTTATTTATCCAAAAGTTTTTTATCAAAGAGGGACACACAATTTTATTTTTTATTTATATTTAAATTTATTTTGAAGGTGCATTGTGTCACTGTAAGTTATTAGAAAACTGATAAGCTACATTTTCACTGTTTACAATGGCAGTGCCTGCCATCTCGTTTACAAGCATGTTTTGAGGCTTGTTTCCTGTTACACTTATGCACAAAGGGGAAATTTAGATTAAACTGCATAACTGAAAATCAGAACAAAATAAAGAGTACATTTGTTTTGAGCAATTTCTTTGTCGGTTGTAGTTTGTTTTTAAATTAATAAAAAAAATCAATTAAAATCGAAAATCGGGTTTGGTGTGAAAAAATCGAAGATTTTTTTTTTAAGCCATATCGCCCAGCCCTACCAGCAGCATTTGTCCAAATTTAAGTCTTAACCATTCTATTTCATCAGAAAACAATCTGAAAACAGGGCTTTAAGTGTAAAATACCGAACTTGTCATTTAACATAACAAATGTGCCTATGGAATAAGCATTTTTAACTACACTCTACCCTACTGTACAGACAATACTAACCTCTCAAATTACTTTTGATGAGTGTTTCAATGTCAAACACCCCAAGCAGCAAAATCCTTGCCATTGAAGTCCCACTAGATGCCTGGCAAGCAGAGCGCCACACACTTCGTGATACGTAAACACCTGAACCTGGGACAATTTCTTCCTGTTGAACAAAATGAAATAGATAGGCTTAAAAGTTTCGATTCAGTATAGTAAACAAAATATCCAGCATTCAAGATTTATGTACAATTGACTGTGTAAATTGGTCCCAATAGTATAATGTCAAGCATTCCTGGTCCCTACTGTCAATGTTGGAGATGTCATATTATCAATAAGTAGTGTGAAAAAGAGCCATTGCCACAAGGTACCAGGCAATTTGGGAGATTAGATTAGGACAAATTTACAGTAAATTGTATTCGATTATGACCAATTAATATACAGGGTTTTCCCAGGTTTGATCACCCCAAATTTAAGACTTTATTAAGACCATTTTAATGAAAATTAAGACCTACATCGCACCCATTACGCAGTCGTAAAAAACACCAGATTAAATCCCAATAATGACTATAACTAACAAACAAATGTCTTAATTAAAACACATTTATTATAAAAAAAACTCATTCAACAATACACTGCAAAGTGATGTTTTTGGTAAATATCAAACATTCATAACAATAAACAGATAAACTGTCAGGACACTGGTTTGATCATCAGGACTTCTGTTGTGTTATGTCTTAAGTGGTTAATTCCACTCACTCTGTCTTCACAGCTGCACCTCATCCTAATTAGTGTTCCAGCTCACACACACACACACCTGTCTCTCAATTTCACATTGATTTTCTTCTATACTTATGCTTCTCTCTTTCTGTGCTTCTCTGTCAGTGTGTCTTGGCTACCATCCGTTTCACTACTGTCCTTAAAACTATTGTGCTCAAGTTGTGCCTAGTTGTCATGCCCTGTTTGTTCATTTAATCTTGTTTTTTGTCTTTTTGGTGTACCCAGTCCCGTACACAGTCCAGTTTTTGGAGTCCTTGCCTGGTTGCTGATTGTCAGCGTTTGTTTTGGATTATTGCCTTTGTTTTGGACTACTGTCTTTGTTTTGGACTATTGCCTGTTTTTGTTCAATAAATTTTGGCAAACTGCGAATCTGCTCTTGGGTCCCTTTTTCTCCCAGCAACCCTAACAGTACACACTGACCCGGATGGATCCAGCAGATCAATCGCAGTTTCGCTCAGCTTTGGAAGCGCAGGGTGTGCTGCTCGGACAGCATCAGGGAAAGCTGGCGGCAGCTCATCATGCCATGGACACTTTAGCCAGTCAAGTCTCTGAGCTAACTGAAACCATTCGCCGGATGGAGACTGAACGTAGCCTACTGTCAACAGCCACCGGACGTTCTTCAGTCACCCCTGAACCACGCATCAACAATCCTCCCAATTACTCCGGTGAGCCTACGGAATGTCGATCATTTATTATCCAATGTGAGGTAATTTTCTCTCTGCAACCCCTCACTTATGCCTCAGATTCAGCCAAGGTGGCATTTGTCATCTCCCTTCTTACCGGTCGGGCTCGGGAATGGGCCACTGCTGTATGGGCTGCTAAGGCAGCATGTTGTATGGAGTTCGCCAGCTTCAAAGCGGAATTTGTCAAGATATTTGACCGCTCAGCACTCGGTAAAGAGGCATCGCGGCTGTTGGCAGCACTTCATCAGGGTAGGCGTTCGGTGGCGGACTTCGCTATCGAGTTTCGCACTCTGGCTGCGTCCAGTAAGTGGAATGATGCAGCACTGGCAGCCAGGTTCACGGAAGGCCTGGAGGATGAGATAAGGGATGAGATGTATGCTCACGATCTTCCTGAACATCTAGATGAACTTGTTGACCTGGCTATCCGTTTGGATAATCGACGGGATCTTCGTCGGAGAGCTCGGGCTTCTACATTCTTGCCTTTTGTAAACCCTGTGTCTGCCTTTTCGGGGCCCGATACTCCCGTTCCCTTATCTGCTCCGGAACCTATGCAGTTGGGCAGGTACCGGTTATCTGCAGAGGAGAAACAGAAACGTCTTTCCAAAGGATTATGCCTCTACTGTGGCCGTCATGGACATTTTGCTTCTTCCTGTCCGGCAAAAGCCAACGCTCGCTAGTAAGCAAGGGGGTTCTGGCGAGCGCTACTTCCACCACCCCGTCTACTGGTTCGCGCTCTATGATTCCTGTCTCAGTCACTTATGAAGGTGCAGTTCATCAACTCTCTGCACTCATCGATTCAGGAGCTGAGGGGAATTTTATAGATTTTTCTTGGGCTTTGAAGAAGGGCATTTCTTTTCAATCTCTCTCTCCTGTCCTTACTGCTCATGCTTTAGATGGTCGCGAACTTACCACCATTTCTCAGGCCACAGTTCCATTACAATTAATCACATCTGGTAATCATAGAGAGGAAATAGTATTCTTTGTCACTCGCTCACCCCTCACTCCGGTGGTCTTAGGCCATTCCTGGTTAACCACTCACAATCCACACATTAATTGGTCTGAAAGCACCATCCTATCATGGAGTCCCTATTGTCATGCCCATTGTCTTGTGTCTGCCTTGTCTTCTGTCTCTTCTTTTCCTGTGTTGCAGGAGGAGCCGATTGATCTCTCCAGTGTTCCTGAGGTCTACCATGATTTGCGGGCGGTTTTCAGTCATTCCCGGGCCGCATCTCTCCCTCCACACCGTCCCTATGATTGTGCCATCAATCTTCTCCCTGGCACTTCTCCTCCTAGGGGGCGATTGTTCTCCTTGTCCGGTCCTGAAAGGGCGGCCATGGAGCGGTATCTGTCTGAGTCTCTGGCGGCCGGTGTTATTCGTCCCTCCTCTTCTCCGGCAGGGGCGGGGTTCTTCTTCGTGAAGAAGAAGGATGGTTCCTTGCGTCCTTGCATTGATTATCGGGGGCTGAATGACATCACCATTAAGAATAGGTATCCCCTACCTTTGATGTCATCAGCCTTTGAGATCCTGCAGGGGGCAAGGTACTTCACGAAGTTGGACCTTCGCAATGCCTATCATCTGGTTCGGATCAGGGAGGGGGATGAATGGAAGACGGCTTTTAATACACCCACAGGGCATTTTGAGTACAGGGTCCTTCCCTTCGGTTTGACTAATGCCCCAGCCGTCTTCCAGGCGCTCGTCAATGACGTGCTGAGAGACATGATCAACAAATTTGTCTTTGTGTATCTGGATGACATCCTAATTTTTTCTCGTTCACTCCAGGTACACATTCAGCACGTCAGACGAGTGCTGCAGCGGTTGCTAGAGAACCAACTGTTTGCTAAGGTGGAGAAGTGTTCCTTCCACAACCAGTCAGTTCCGTTCTTGGGCCACATCATCTCGGTGGAGGGGATCTGCATGGACCCTACGAAGGTAAAGGCCGTCTCTGACTGGCCCACCCCTGGCAACCGTAAATCTCTGCAAAGTTTTATTGGATTTAATTTCTACAGGCGGTTTATCCGTAATTTCGGCCAGGTGGCGGCTCCTCTGACAGCATTAACCTCCACAAAGAAACCGTTTTGCTGGTCCTTAGCTGCTCAGGCAGCCTTTGATGAACTTAAGAGGCGGTTTTCATCCGCACCTATTTTAATAACTCCGGACCCTTCCCGGCAGTTTATTGTGGAGGTTGATGCGTCAGAGGTAGGTGTTGGAGCGGTTTTATCTCAACGATCCCCTCTTGACAATAAAATACATCCTTGCGCTTATTTTTCACACCGATTGTCCCCCACAGAACGGAACTACGACATCGGCAACCGGGAGTTGCTGGCTGTACGGCTAGCTTTGGGGGAGTGGCGCCACTGGTTGGAGGGCTCGGCGGAGCCGTTTCTGGTCTGGACCGACCATCGGAACTTGGAATATATCCAAACTGCCAAACGACTAAATTCCAGGCAGGCTCGCTGGGCACTCTTCTTTGGTCGCTTTAATTTTACCCTGTCTTACCGACCAGGCTCCAAAAACATTAAGCCTGATGCGCTCTCCCGTCAATTCACTGCCCCGGAGGATGGAACTCCACCAGACACCATTATTTCACCTGGTTGTGTGGTGGGGTCCGTCACCTGGGGCATCGAGGAGCATGTCAGGCTGGCTCAGTCGGAGGCAGAGGTGCCAGAGGGGGGCCCGGTGGGTCGGCTGTTTGTTCCGGAGTTGGTTCGGCCAGAGGTTCTGGAGTGGGGTCACGCCTCCAAACTGGTCTGTCACCCAGGAGTGAGGAGAACGTTGGCTGCCATTCGTCAGCGTTTTTGGTGGCCAGGCATGGGGGGGGAGGTTCGTGATTTTGTGGTCGCCTGCTCGGTCTGTGCCCAAAACAAGTCCTCTAGTTCTGTACCCGTTGGTTTGCTCCAACCTCTTCCTGTCCCATCTCGTCCCTGGTCTCATATTGCGCTGGACTTTGTGTGTGGTTTACCAGAGTCCAGTGGCAATACGGTTGTTCTCACCGTAGTGGACCGTTTTTCTAAGGCGGTTCACTTTATCCCTCTCCCTAAACTTCCTTCTTCCAGGGAGACTGCTCGGGCGGTCGTGGACCACGTCTTTCGGATCCATGGTCTTCCGGAGGACGTGGTTTCTGACCGGGGACCCCAGTTCGTCTCCCACTTCTGGAGGGAGTTCTGTCGACAGATTGGTGCTACCACTAGCCTGTCGTCAGGATTCCACCCACAGACCAATGGCCAGACCGAGCGTGCGAACCAGGACCTTGGGAGGACCCTTCGTTGTCTGGCTTCACATAATCCCTCGTCCTGGTGCCAGCAGCTTACGTGGGTTGAGTATGCGCACAATACATTGCCGGTGTCGTCTACTGGATTGTCTCCTTTCTTTTGCTGTCTCGGATATCAACCCCCTCTGTTTCCTTCACAGAGTTCCGAAGCTGCGGTTCCCTCAGTTCAGGCATTTATCAGTCGATGCCGGCGAACCTGGAGGAGGGCCAGGGAAGCGCTTCTGAGAACTAGGGAACGCACCAAGAGATTGGCGGATCGTCGTCGGGCTGAGGCACCCAGATACATCTGTGGGCAAAAGGTATGGCTCTCCACCAAGAACCTGCCTCTTAAGGTGCCCTCCAAGAAGTTGGCACCGCGGTTCATTGGGCCATACCCCATTGTTAAGGTGCTCAGTCCGGTGGCGGTTCGGCTTCGGCTTCCGCATCCTCTTCGTCGAGTGCATCCAGTGTTTCACGTGTCTTGTGTCAAGCCTTTTATTCGTTCTCTCTCTTCATCATCTTCCCCTAAACCCCTACCCCCTCCTCCCTTGATAGTTGAGGGTGCTCCCGCTTTTACCGTTAGGAGGATTCTTGATTCCAGGCGGCGGGGCAGGGGATACCAGTACCTGGTTGATTGGGAGGGGTACGGTCCAGAGGAGAGATGTTGGGTCCCGACTCGGGACATTCTGGACCGCTCTCTTATTGAGGATTACCATCGATCTGCCCCTCACCCTGGAAAGCCTGGTGGCATTCCTGGGGCGGGGGGTCCTGTCAGGACACTGGTTTGATCATCAGGACTTCTGTTGTGTTATGTCTTAAGTGGTTAATTCCACTCACTCTGTCTTCACAGCTGCACCTCATCCTAATTAGTGTTCCAGCTCACACACACACACACCTGTCTCTCAATTTCACATTGATTTTCTTCTATACTTATGCTTCTCTCTTTCTGTGCTTCTCTGTCAGTGTGTCTTGGCTACCATCCGTTTCACTACTGTCCTTAAAACTATTGTGCTCAAGTTGTGCCTAGTTGTCATGCCCTGTTTGTTCATTTAATCTTGTTTTTTGTCTTTTTGGTGTACCCAGTCCCGTACACAGTCCAGTTTTTGGAGTCCTTGCCTGGTTGCTGATTGTCAGCGTTTGTTTTGGATTATTGCCTTTGTTTTGGACTACTGTCTTTGTTTTGGACTATTGCCTGTTTTTGTTCAATAAATTTTGGCAAACTGCGAATCTGCTCTTGGGTCCCTTTTTCTCCCAGCAACCCTAACATAAACTAATTTTTCAAATCGTCTTAGTAAAGTTTCTCAGCATTCAAAGTGCTTCAACCATTGCTTCAGAGGGGTAGACAGATAGGGAAGAGAGATATAGATAATAGGGGTGTAACGGTTCACAAAATTCACGGTTCGGTTCAATACAATACACTTGTGTCACGGTTCAGTATGTTTTCGATACAGCAAAAAGAAAGAAATGCCAGAGTATTTTATTATTTTTTTAATTAAAATTAACATAATAAAGTATGATATATATTTTTTACTTTGACCAGTGATGGAGCTATAAAAGACTCTTCTTAGGAGCATATAAAACAAAACAGCTCCTTGGAAAAAAATAAATGTAGCCTAATATAATATTGTAATAGTTATAAAGTTATATTTTTAGTTCAGATTAACAATTTAATTGTAGCAATTGTATTCATAATGTCAAAATAAAACCAACGTAATGTTACTTGAAAGCATTATAGCCTACTATTCCTGCCAAACTTCCATGGTTGCAGTTAGTGGTACTACAGTAAATCCATGGTGAATGCTGCTGATCTGTGGACACTGGATAGTTCATTCATGGCACAATTTTTCTTCCTGGCTTCCACCCGCTGTTCGATCCTTTAATAACGGAGAAATGTGAATGTTTCTCACTAGATCTTGCAGCGATGTTTTTACTTCTGTGGCGAATTCAAATGCTTTCTTTAATGGATCTCTTATTAGCGCTGTGTAGGGCTGCACGTTATTTGGAAAAAATGACATTGCGATATTTTATTTTTCTGCGATATGTATTGCGATATTTTTTCATACAAAAAAAATGGGGTGAGCACACTTACATTCTCATTTTAAATGATTTAAACATCGACACCATCGTGTCAATTGATTAATATGCGCGAGGGAGAGAGAGCAAGACAGCGCTCTTGTTGTTTGAAGACGGATCGCTCTCTCTCGGTCTCTCTCGCGCACACTCTCTTCTCACTGTCTCTCTCGCGCGCTCTCTTTGTCTCTCTCTCTCTCTCTGCCCTGTTAAACTTGCATGTGTTTTTCAGTCCTGTTAATGATAAACTTTCCCTCTATGATGGTTAAGCTGTGCAATTAATCCGCGAATCACATTCGTCAAGGGCCGGGGAGCAGCTGTCCCGTACAGTTAATGAATAACAGATCAACTACGACAGCCTACATCGCACATCCTGCGATGTGACTATCGTGGATTCGTACATTGCGATATCGATGCTTAAACGACACATCGTGCAGCCCTAGCGCTGTGTAGTAACAGTGTCGCTTGATCACGATCGGCTCGCGCTGCACTCGTCCAAACTGATAAACAGTCCTTCAACCACACAATAACGAGCAGTTTCGTTCCGCTTACATTACGTTTGCACATTTGATGTTGGACAATGTTGTGGTCGCGCCGGCGGCTCTTTATGAGCGCGCTTGCCACGTGCAGCGTGCCTACATTTGAAATAATGAAATTATGGTCAGCAGGTAAAATGGTCCAACGAACCGCTCAGTTAGAAAATAAACAGTTACACCGAACCGAACGACACTTCCCCATGATGTCTCTCCTCTTGACTGGTTGATTAGAATGTTGATCCATTGCCGCCGGCGCGAAAACTAGGGGTTAACCGATTAAACGTTAAAAATTGCGTAACCGAGTGAAACATTTTGCTCGGTTAAGTGGCGTCAATGGCGTGCATTGAATTTAGTTGTAATACATTTTTGCACTACCAGAGACCGCTAGACCAGTTTTCCATGCGCAGTTTTATCCGTTTACCGTTACATTAACCCATACAATTTGTATTATGCATTTCCTAAACATGCTAATCAAACACTTTGTATGAACAAACCACTAATCTATAAAACACAATCGGTCTTCTGACCTTTTACTATTGTGTTGATATGCGCGAGAGAGAGAGAGCAATACAGCGCTCGTTGAAGATGGCGAGAGTGAGGCGTGCGCGGCCGGGGCTCTCTCACTGTTTGTTCTTATGCGCCCTGTCCACTGATCTAAATAATTCATTGTTACGACGACTTATTCCTTGTTTTAATAAATCGTGGACACGTTGAACTAATTCCCTCCCTCATTTTGATTTAACGAATTACAACATGGCCAAAAACAATTTGATACTATTAATTAGTGAATGCTAAAGACCTATTTTTTTGTGAATTGGTGAATATTCAGGTGAATTATTTCATGGCCACGAATTAATAATAATTATTAAACTGTTTTTCTTACCTGTGAAGGCCGACTATTCTCGTACAGCTTTTTATTCCTTTTTTTTGTTTGTTTTTGTGAATTGGTGAATATTCAGGTGAATTTTTTGTGGCCACGAATTAATAATACCTCAGCACATTTTACAAGACCCTTCTCGATCACAGCGGCAACGAGCACTTTGATCACTTGATTTAAAAAACAAATAAATACTAGAAATTAGACGTTCTCTGGCGTTACACTAAACCCTGTTGAATTTTCACGTTGTTGTTGTTTCCCCCATTTCACCTTGCGTTGCAGTCTGGTTGACTTTGAATAAATAGGCTAGTATAATGAAATTTAAGACCTTCGTTTAAAAAATTTAAGACTTGGACAACGGAATTTAAGACTATTTAAGGCCTTAATTTAGGAACATGTCATTTAAGACCTTTTTAAGACTTTTAAGACCCCGCGGCTACCCTGATATATAAGACAAAGTGATTGCAAGCAGTTCACATACGTTCCAACAGCACTGCATAAAAAAGTACGGTAACACTTTAGAATAAGGTTCCATTAGTTAATGTTAGTTAATGTGTTAATTAACATGAACAAACAATGAATAATACATTTATTACTGTATTTATTCATCTTCGTTAATGTTAGTTAATGAAAATACAGTTATTCCTTGTTAGTTCATGGTAATTCACAGTGCATTAACTAATGTTAACAAGCACAACTTTTGATTTAAATAATGCATTAGTAAATGTTGAAATTAACATGAACTAAGACTTATAAAAGCTGTAGAAGGATTGTTCTTGCTTAGTTCATGTTAATTAATACATTAACTAACATTAACTAATGGAACCTTATTCTAAAGTGTTACCAAAAGTACTCACTATTTGAACAGGGTTTGAAGGGCTGGGGAGAGACCCTGGACTGCCGAGGTGCATGGAGCTTCTGTTGAGCATTTCTTTTATCTGAGGTATCTCTGCATCAACAGGAAAAAAGGGTGTGAAAGACTGTAGCCAAAAAGTATAAGAATAGAAGTATACTCTTTTGATCCTGTGAGGGAAATTCAGTCTCTGCATTTATTCCATCTATGTATTAGTGAGACAAACTGTTGAAAACATCACGCTTCTTATCAGTCCTTTTAAAATAATGATGTGATGATGTAAGTCCCCATAAACAATTTACACCAGCCAATTTTACTGTGTGGGATGGCAGGCCAGCAGTCTGGTCAATGAATAAGAAACATTGGCAGGTCAAGTTTTATGATCTGACAAAATAAAAGCCTGTATTTAAGTATTTAAGTTTTACTGTGTGTGTGTATGTGTGTGCAGAATGGAAATATAATACATTTACCTGTAAAGATGAATTTTTTTATTTCTAGCAATTCTTGACGCACAAGTGAGAGCTCGTTGTCACTATTTTCTGCTTGTTCTTCCAAGGAAATGGAATCTAGGATTTCAGCCCCTTGATTGTGAATGGCAGCCTGTTGAAACATATAAATTAAATTATTTTAAATTAAACATACAAATTATTGCCTTAGTTATATATATATATATATATATATCATTATGGGGTAAAGAGTTAGTACATTAAACAAAAAACTCACTTTGGTTCCACTGACTGTGGCCACGGCAGTAGGGGGGTCATCCTCATCCTCATCCTCCCACAGACGTTTGGCAAAACGGATTCTCTTTCCCACAATGGCGTTGTCTTCGGAATCTTTCTTCGAAAGTTTGTCCAACTTTCGCTCCAAAGTATTCATGTCTTTTGCAGAGAAATATCAGTCACCATTGCCACTAACACACTGATAGTACCAACAAGGGTCTGAGTTAAAGGGATGCTCCACTTTAAAATGAAAATACTGTCATCATATACTCACCCTCATGTTGTTTTAAACTTGTATGAATTTCTTTCTTCTGCTGAACAGAAAGGAAGATATTTAGAAGAATGTCAGTAACCAGACAGATTCTGGTCTCACTGACTTCCATAGTAGGAAAAAAGATAACGTTATACTATGGAAGTCAATGAAACCAAAAACTGTCTGATGACGTTCTTCTAAATATCTTTTTTTCTGTTATCTGTTTAGCAGAAGAAATTCATACAGGTTTGAAACAACACAAACACATTCCTTGACAACGTGGTTTCGTATTAAGTTATCTATTTATGTTAATATAGCTTATTGCATGGCTTGGTTTAGTATGCGGCCTGTTATTTATTGATAACTGTTAACAAACCGCTGCGAAGTAACGTCACGCCGTTGCCATGAAAAACACTGCGTTGGAAGCGGAACGGACTATTTTCTTTTGCGGAAGCAATACATTTTTTTTTTAATCAATATTTTGTGTCAAATTATTTATTTATTTTGTACGTAACGTTAGCCATGTAATAAGAGGAATAATGTAGCCTATAGCGAGGCGGTTATTATTGAGAATGCAAGCCTTCAGGCTGATGCAAGACCCCTCTGCATTCAGCCAGTTTGGTTTGTTAACGTCTAAAAGTTATAAACCGCCTCGTATTACATTGTCCCTTATATTATATCCCTGTGTAACTAATACAAAGCAGTAAAAAAACGTTAGGGTTGCACTTACTTACCTCCAACTGATTGAACGGTAGCCATATAACGTTAAATGGGGAATCCACCTTTTGGTCCTTTTCCCACACCCCACTCGACGGCAAATTCGTCTTCGTATGTAATCACTTTCCAGATCAAAATTTCG
Organism: Carassius auratus; assembly: GCF_003368295.1. Taxonomy (NCBI): domain Eukaryota; kingdom Metazoa; phylum Chordata; class Actinopteri; order Cypriniformes; family Cyprinidae; genus Carassius; species Carassius auratus. The sequence goes on from NW_020523344.1 coordinate 509,274, forward strand.
TATGTATTTAATGTGAACAATACTAAATTTCCCCTCATCAACCCCGGCACACCATTTCACAAGCGCATACATGTCTTACTTCTCCTTGTCGGAGTAACCCCAGAGTGCAGTCTGGACGATGGGGCGGGGCGACACTTCGAGGCGGAGCGACACGTGTCGCCCCGCCCATATTTGTTTTCCCCGCCTTTGACATTTTCCTCCGAGCCAGCAGGGGGCAGTTTGCGTTGAAACAAACAGAACGGTGGCAACTACAGCAGCAGAGTAATAACGCTATTCCGATTGCTTGAGGTGAGTAAAGGTGGTTGTGTAAATATCTTATAATATGAAATGCGATGTTCGATCATTTATTTATCCATGGTACGTTCAATTTGAATAATTATTGTTAATAATTGTTATAAATTGCTCATTTTATTGTTCTTTGTGGATTGTAACAATACACTCTGTACATGGCTTTAGTTCATAGGTTCGATTTTACAGAGGTATGGCATCACATTTGTCAAGTTATTTGAACAGACATGCATGATTTTTGTGTGTATATTATTATTATTATTTTTTTTTTCAGGATGACATGATCAGAAGGTGGTGGTGTTCTGTTCTCCTGGACAGCTTTACTCCGCAAATGTATGTAGCTGTTTGAATGTTGCTACATGAAACATTACTCTGTACTATATCTAGCAATATACCTACCTCTTGACATTTGTTCTTTTAGAGCTCAACCACTGAGGAGAACTTCACCATTCACCATGTCTTCAGGCAGAGTCCAGCAAAGCAGGTTATTTGTGCACATACATTCATTAAGAACTAATAATTACATATGTGTGTACATGCAGAGGTATTTTAGTTATTACAGCTACATAGTTGTTCAGATGTGAAATTGGTATTATGTACAAGTACTATATTGGTCAATACTGTGGATTATTTAATATATAACTATCAGTTAACATCAGCATCAAAGACATTTAAAAACATTTCAGCTTAATTCATTTTCAGACAGCAGCAAGTTTTTTAAATAACTTCTGTTTGCGATCTAATGTGGATTTTGTTCACCATATAAGATAGAAATATTTATATTCAATGTAAAACATCTTCATGTGGATCATGCATACAAATATATACAAATATCTCACTGGATTATTACAATTAATGGCAAAATGAATGTGTGGAAATGTAAACTAATATATCCTACTGACACACAACAGCAAAATATATAAATAATTGGCTTAAAACAGTTTTTTTTCAATGTGAAAATACTAACACTAATACTTCTGCACAGTACTGTATATATTAACATTTTATTAGTGTTATTATAAAAGAATGAGTATGCAGTTGTGACAACAATCTATAGAGTTTTTAATGAGAGTTTGTTTAAAGCAAGGTTGTCTGTAGTCAGTGTTTATATAATTATATTGAATTTTGTAGTAGAAGGCTGTTAAACTTTTTTTGTATTATTATTATTATTATCTTTCATGTATTTTGTCTTTACACTATAAGTTGTGGCCAACTGGAAGAATTGTCCTCCTGTCTCCTGACCGGAACGAGTTCAGACGGATGTACAGCATCAGGGAACACTTGCAGTGCAGAGCCCTTTTCAAGTTTAACCCACCAGGGTACAGGGAAGAGACCGTCGTGGTGATCTTCTGAGCTTTTGTTAACAAAGGATTTTGTTCCAAGGACTGTTTTTTTTTTTTTTTTTTTTTTTTTTGCGGCATGAAACACATTTGTGTGTTAAGTTCATTGAAGGGAAATAGAGAATGGGCTGAGATCAACTGGTTTTGATTATTAATTGATGTAATTTAAAGTTAAACTTTGCACTGTATAATGTTTTAATAAAAAAGCTATGGAAAACACGTGCATGACAACAGGTTTCAGTCATTTACATCAGTCTATCATTCTTTAAGGTTTCTCATATTTGATGATAACATGATTTGCTATGCATTGCTCATAATGGATTCTTAGTTTAGTTGTGACAGGATTGTGAGGATTAATGAGGTTTTCAGTAGTGCAGTTCAGAAAACAAATAACAGAAAGTAACAAGTGTTTTTGGGCAAGTTCTTTAGAACCTGTATTGTTCCTTCCTTGCAAAAAGTAACCATGGATTTATTGTAGTAAAAATATTTGTTGGCACATTAATTACTGTGAGCTGTAATTATAAAAACACCATAGTTTTACTATAGTTACTGTAGCAGAACCATAGTAAATTTTCGTAGGGGCCAAGGGAATGTTCAGAATATTATTGGTGACGTTCAGAGACTGGTGACAATTTGCTACACACACGACACAAACACATATATATATATATATATATATATATATATATATATATATATATATATACACACACACACACATATATATGTATGTATATATTATTTGAATATATAAATCAAGGTACTCCATGACTATCTACGTAACCATACTTCGCATAATATTGCCGTGTCATTTTCAAACCAGCGAGTAATGCCGAGGTAGCGTCTACACTACAGCCATTGAGGGAGTAGACCATTTATTTTTATTCTGTTCGTCGTAATCCAAAACTCTTTGTATTTATACGGGATGTTGTGGAAATGCAACAATGAATGCAAAAACACAACATGTATATTCACTTTTTAATTTTATTAAAAGTTTATTCATCTTAGTGTCTACTTCCGCATTCCAATCCTGCTAATAGCGTCATAATTCTCTATACCAATAAGCTGTAAAATCGTCACTCATCTGTACACCAATAAGCTCATCTTAATCATAAACCAATAACCGCTGAGGTGGGCGGGGCGACACGTGTCGCTCCGCCCCAACGTGTCGCCCCGCCCCATCGTCCAGACTGCACTCTGGGATACTTGCCTTGTCGTGTCTTCTTCATTAACGTTCATCAGGTTTACGCGGGTGTTGCTATAGTGACAGAACTGGTTTGAAATACTGAAAAAAAATCTCAATAAGAATTTTTTTTATTTTTTTTAAATCAAAACCAATATTTTATTGGTATTGTTATTATTATTATTATTATTATTATTATTATTATTATTATTATTATTATTATTATTATTATTATTATTATCTTAGTTTTAAAAATCAGATGGCCGTTACCGGAGGCTACGTAATCCACCAAGTAAATGTGCAAGAAAGCAAGGTCAGGCGACAGAGGGTATTTCTAGACTTATTTATGCAGCAATGGCTTTACATCTTGATAAAAAACTATGTAAAGAAATTGACAAAATATTGATTGATTTCATTTGGAAAAATAAAATACATTACATAAAGAAGACAGTTATTATGAATTCATATAAGAATGGTGGCTTAAATGTTTTGGACTTTGCTACATTGAATAATACATGTAAGGTTAATTGGCTTAAACAAATTGTTAAAAATCTTAATTCCATTTGGTGTTGTATTCCCTCCCATATTCTATCAAAACTGGGTGGTATTCATTTTTTTCTTAGCTGTAATTATAATATTGATAAAATACCAGCAAAACTAGCTGAATTTCACCGTCAGGCCTTTTTATCATGGTCTTTGATCCACAAGCACAATTATTCTCCTCATAGGTACTATATATGGAACAATAAGGATATAATATATAAACACAAATCGCTTTATCAGAAACACTGGTTTGATAATGGCATCATATTGGTGGATCAGTTATTTAATTTGAATGGTTTTCTTTTAATTTATGGTGAGTTTTTGGCACAGTATAAGATTCCTGTTACACCAGGGGACTATGCCAAAGTTTTTGGGGCTATTTCTCCTGAAGTTTGCATGTTATTTAGACATCAGACAAGAATCAACATCCAACAATGGTCTCTGCCTAATGTAATGAGCTCTTATATAGGTAACATCTGTTTTTCTTTTAAATCACACAACAGTTCCATAAGAGCTTTATTTCAACAAGATATTGTGTCTTTGCCTTACGTTAATTCATATTGGAATCGCCTAACAGACAATATTGATTGGAAAATGGTTTGGTTAATACCTAATAAATATTTGATTACAAACAAGGTTAAGGAAGTATCATTCAAAATTATACACAGGATTTACCCAGCCAAAAATTATTTGGTAAAATTCAAATCTGATATCGATATTAGTTGCTCTTTTTGTGTTAGTTGCCCTGAAACTGTGGTACATTTGTTTTGGCATTGCCCTTTTGAAAAACTATTTTGGCAAAATCTATGTGATTTTATTGTGCAGAATATTGATCATCATTTTGTTTTGTTATGGAAATATGTATTATTTGGTATGTTGGAAAACAGCAAAGAAAACGTTTACATGATCAATCTTATTGTTTTACATGCAAAATTTCATATTCACAAATGTAAGTTCTCATGCAAAAAACCTTGTTTTATTTCTTTTAGGAAGGAAATGGAGCATTATATTGATACTATACGATTTTCATTGAAACAAAAAGCAATTAAAACAGTGAAAGTTTGTAAAACAGTGAAAGTTTGTAAAAAAAAAAAAAAAAAGCAAGGTCAGGCAAGGTTCAAATATAGACGAAGAGATACATTTTGATATTAAATTATATTTTCCAAATTAATTCTGGACATTAAGGTTTTTATTTATTTTTATTTTTTATTTTTTAGAAGAACTGGTTTAATAAAGATAATTTAAGTGTAGGTAAATATATTATTCTGACACACATTTCAGAAGGTGGCGGCAACCAGACACTGTGTGCCAACTGCCATAAAACATATTTATACTTAATGTTGTCCATATATGCGAGAAACCAATACTATACTGTAATATATGCAGATATATGGTATTATATATGGAGGAACTAAAATATTTTCTTCACATGTTTGGACACATAAATGTTCATATCTGTGGCGGGCTTATATTGTGTTCTCAGATAAGTCAAATATATGTATACATATATGTTTCAGGCATATATTGTGTTCTCAGATAAGTCAAATATATGTATACATATATGTTTCAGGCATATATTGTGTTCTCAGATAAGTCAAATATATGTATACATATATGTTTCAGGCATATATTGTGTTCTCAGATAAGTCAAATATATGTATACATATATGTTTCAGGCATATATTGTGTTCTCAGATAAGTCAAATATATGTATACATATATGTTTCAGGCATATATTGTGTTCTCAGATAAGTCAAATATATGTATAGATATATGTTGAACATATATTGTGTTCTCAGATAAGTCAAATATATGTATACATATATGTTGCAGGCATATATTGTGTTCTCAGATAAGTCAAATATATGTATACATATATGTTGCAGCCATATATTGTGTTCTCAGATAAGTCAAATATATGTATAGATATATGTTGAACATATATTGTGTTCTCAGATAAGTCAAATATATGTATACATATATGTTGCAGGCATATATTGTGTTCTCAGATAAGTCAAATATATGTATACATATATGTTGCAGCCATATATTGTGTTCTCAGATAAGTCAAATATATGTATACATATATGTCATGCTATTTAAAATATAAGTACATATATGGCCATATATTACATTTTTGTATGGGACCAGGGGTGTTTTTACACCACAGACAAGATTTGAAAAGGAAAAAATCATTATAAAAATATAATTATATTTTCCTTAAAATGTTCTTCCTAACTTCAGGCCTTATTGTTGTGTATTGGATTATTAAACACAAGACCGGAGTAATTCCTTAGATGCTCTTTTTTTATTTAACACATTCCACGCTTGTCTTTTTTAGAACAACTCACTTCTCGTTCTCCTTTTTCCAAGCAGCACTTCAACACTTCAACATTCCACTTCCACTTTGTGGTTAACTATGAACACAACATTTCCCCTCTTACTTGAAAGATTCTTCATATCACAGATTAGTATTCAGAACAAAGTTATTCTTGTAAGGTAACAAAATCACGTAAGATTACTGTGTACTTGTTAATAACTCACAACAACTTAACCAATGTAACTGACCTTGTTTTACTCTTTCTAATGCATAGTTTTAAGTATTTAAGCAATTTTAACTGTTCACAAGCTCACAACATAACCAAATCAAAGATGCATGTTTTCTTTACTTTTTTTTTTCCTTTCATGCATGTACAATTTCACTTCACTTCACTGTAAATCATATTCCTTCAACCACGTTGGCATTCTACGCACTCTATTACTCTTCATAAGATTAAATGTCACTGGTGCTTGCAAGTTCTCATTCTGTGTGGTAACAGGGGCTGTAAAGCGAGCCAGTTTCGATACATTCCATTTCTTTTTGTCACTCAGAACGAAAGTACTCTTTCCAATTTGTTGCTCAATGTTCAGTGGTGGTGAGAACTGAGAAACACCCTTCCTCACATGCCCAGGTTGTCTCACTCTCACCTGATCTCCTGGTTTGAAAGTGTGGTACTTGGCACCACGTCTTTTGTCAGTGTACTCTTTACTCTTGCACTGTTTGTTACTCACAGTCTCTTCCACTCGAGCACATTTGTCACTTTTGGGGCCAACAGGAAAGACATTCAGCTTTGTACGCATTTTGTGATGATGGAGAAGCTCAGAAGGTGAAACGGCTGTAGTACTGTGAGGGGTAGCTCTGTAGCTTTGCAAGAACTCAGTCACTGTATGTTTCCATGGTTTCCCCATCTGTTCCGCAGAGAGGATGCATTCTTTCAGTACTCTGTTCCACCTCTCCACAGCCCCATTGCATTGTGGAAAATAGACTGTACTACGCATGTGACTTATTCCTCTCTCCTTTAAGAATGCTGCAAAAACACTGGAGAGGAATTGAGGCCCGTTATCAGTCACAACACACTGTGGATTTCCCTCTCTACTGAAAACTGTTTGGAGGAATGATGTGACCACCTCAGCAGTGACATTCTGAGAAAATGCTACTTCAGGCCACTTACTATAGTAATCCACCAGACAAATGGCAAAACGACAGTCAGAAGGTCCTCTCTCAAAAGGTCCAACGATATCGATCGCTAGTTTCTGCCATGGCCAGATGGCAGGCTGACAGGCTGAAGAGGAGCTGGTGCTGTTTTAGCCGATTTGTCATTCAATTGGCACGTTAAGCAGGAAGAGACAGCCGACTGTACTTGAGCATCCATGTGAGGCCACCAGAATAATACACGCAGCCTCTGTTTCGTCTGGACAATTCCTTGGTGTGTCTCATGTGCTAGGCTTATCATCTTAGAGCGCAAGGTAGAAGGAACAAGAACACGATGTTCACCTCTCCTCACTAGCACACCATCCACACACAGTTCATCACGAATGCGAAAGAAGGGCACCAGAACAGGATCCAGGTCACAGCATTTTTTCGGCCAGCCCTGCCCGATTCGCAAGCGCAGCTGGGTTAACTCAGGACAAGCTTCCGAAGCAGCCATGAAATCCTCAACAGACAATCTAGGCAGTCCAGTAACGAAAGCAACCATCTCTGGTTCCACAGCAGCACTATCATTTCCTGTCGGTAATGGCAGCCTGGATAGACAATCTGCAGCACAATTAAGACGTCCAGGTCGGTAGATGACGTCATATGTGTAGCAAAGCAAGCGTGCCGACCACCGGGCGACCCGCATACCGGCCCGGCCAATGCCTTTGGTTGCCAATAGTGTAGTGAGCGCACAATGATCAGTTCTGAGCGTAAAGTGTCGACCCCACAAATACGGCCGCCACTTTTCTACGGCCCAGACACAAGCCAACGCCTCCTTCTCGACCGTAGAATATTTCCTTTCGGCAGCAGTAAGGGTTCTAGAAGCAAATGCTACAGTTCTCTCAACACGATCTGGGTGTATTTGTGTCAAAACCCCCCCCAGTCCATAGTCCGAAGCGTCAGTTGACACTATAGTGGGGAGGGAAGGGTCAAACAACGCAAGCACCTGATTTCCAGAAAGCAGTTCTTTCAGATCTTTGAAGCTGCGTTCAGCAGACACAGTCCATTCAAATTTAGAAGTTGAAGCATCTCTAAGTAGCGCACGCAACGGCTCAGCAACAGAAGCGAAGTTCGGCAAGAACTTGCTGTACCATGAAATCAGTCCCAGAAATGAGCGCAAAGAAGCAACATCGTGTGGCGCAGGAGCCTCAATGATCGCAGACTTGTGTTCCTCATCTGGGAAAATTCCATGTTTGGAAACGAAATGTCCAAGGAATTTTAAGGATGACTGGCTGAACGTACACTTGTCCCAGTTCAGTTGTACTCCTGCGTCGGACAAGCGCTGCATGACTGAGCGCAGCGTCGCATCATGACTTTCCTGGGTGGCACCATATACTATTATATCATCCAGGTAGTTCCTCACCCCACTTATGCCTTTTAGGACAGTTTCCATCATTTTTTGAAATGCAGATGGAGCGGAAGCAAGGCCATATGGAACCCGGCAGTACCTGAAGAGACCAGCATGCATAATAAACGCGGTGATATCCCGGCACTCCTCGTGTAAGGTAAGCTGATGGTAAGCAGCCGCTAAGTCAATTGTAGTGAACACTGATGTGCTTCTTAATTCACTCAACAGTTCGTCCATATGCGGCAGAGGATGGCTGTCAATAATCAGGGCCTTATTTGGCTCGCGCAGATCAACACAGAGACGTATTTTACCTCCTTTCTTCGTGGTGACGACAATAGGCGAAATCCAAGGGGAAGAATCGATTTTCTCAATTATGCCATTTTGCAGTAATGAGTCCAGTTCTGCAGAAACAGCTTGTCGAACGGAGAATGGAAGTCGACGAAGCTTCTGTCGAACTGGAGTAGCATCAGGTTTGACTGTAGGCTTATGAACAAAGCCTTTCACGCACCCCACAGAAGTATCTGGAGCAGAAATAGTTTCACCAACGAGTGCATGTAGTTCGTTAGGAGCAGTAACAGTACCAAAGTCAAAAGAACAGTTCAAGTCTCGAATTAGGTCCATGCCCATCAAAGCAGAGCCACCTTTCACAATGTAAAAACAAACGGTGGTTACCTGTTCATTCAGTGAAACGTCCGCATGTAAACATCCTAGTACGGGAATATCCTCTTTCATGTACGTAACCAGTTTCACTTTGGGAGCAGTAAGTGAACAATCCGAAAAGTGTCGTTTGTACACAGCAACAGGCAGGATTGACACTGAAGAGCCTGTGTCCACGACTAATTCAGTCTCAATAGAAGCACCATTTGCCGTTGTAACATGAACATTGCACAAAAGTTTGTCTGCAGATGTATTTACAGTATCAGTCAAAAGAACAACCACGTCCGGGACCACTTCCCGAACGTCCTTAGAAGAACGGCAAACTTTAGAAAAATGTCCGGTCTTACCACAAGTACGGCATTTGGCTCGAGCAGCTGGGCAATTGGCAGCATTAGCGAGGTGACTTGTAGCTCCGCAACGGTAACACGCGCGCCGTGTAGTATCAGCCACAGATTTTGCTCCGTTAGAATGTGCATCACGCTTTTTCCGATGAAAGGGTTTAGAAGCTACGGCCTGAACTGCACTTTGCGCCGTAAGCATGTCCGAATTAGAGAGCGCTTGTTCCACCTGACATGCAATGACCATAGCGGTGTCAAGTGTCAGTGATGGCTCCAGCAGAAGTCTGTCTCGCACTGCTGGAGCATACGATCGTTCGACCAGCTGATCGCGCAGCATTTCACTTTCCATGTCACCATAAGCACATGATGAAGATAAGTCCCGCAAAGCAGACAGGAACTGTGAAATTGTCTCATCAGCACGTTGCGAGCGCTGGCGGAAGCGATGTCGAGCGACCACAACATTCACCTTTGGGACAAAATGATTCTCCAACGCTGACATTGCCTCTGCAAATGTAGTACCAGTATTAGGAAACGTGTAAAACAGCCTCTGGCCTTCAGTCCCCAAACTGTGTAGTAGAATAGCACGTTTCCTGGCATCCGGCCATGAGTCTCCTGTAGCATTAATAGCAAGCAAGTAATTTTCAAACATTTTTCGCCAGGTAGCAAAAGGAATCGCAGGCTCTCCACTGCATGGCAGAAAAGATGCAGGCGTAGGCACGGAAACCATCGTCGCCAATTGTTGTGTATTGGATTATTAAACACAAGACCGGAGTAATTCCTTAGATGCTCTTTTTTTATTTAACACATTCCACGCTTGTCTTTTTTAGAACAACTCACTTCTCGTTCTCCTTTTTCCAAGCAGCACTTCAACACTTCAACATTCCACTGCCACCTTGTGGTTAACTATGAACACAACACTTATTATCATGTCATATATTACTGTGATGTTCTGTAAAACAACAAACTTTAAAATACTTTGTTCTTACTGGTGAAAATCAGATGGTCATCTCTGTTTTCTCTCAGGTAAATCACAGTGTAAGCTTCACAGTGAATATTACTCTCGTCAATGTAGTCCATATCAACAACAAAAATATATTTTGACTCCATATAGTGGTTATTTTGGAAAAAATCCCAGGGCCCGTATTCATAAAGAATCTTACTGCAAAAAGTAGCTCCTAGTGACAAAATTCTAAGAAATTTCTTAGAAATGTGGGCGTTTACTCTTAAAATGAAAGAAAAAATCCTAGTAAAGAAAAAAGTCATTCAGAAAGCATCTTAATCCTTAAAGGGGGGGGGGGGGTGAAATGCTATTTCATGCATACTGAGTTTTTTACACCGTTAAAGAGTTGGATTCCCATGCTAAACATGGACAAAGTTTCAAAAATTAAGCTGTACATTTGAAGGAGTATTTTTGTTCCAAAAATACTCCTTCCGGTTTGTCACAAGTTTCGAGTATGGGTCTGTGTGACGTTAGATGGAGCGGAATTTCCTTTATGAATATAGCAGGCTTATAGGTGCGCACAAGCAGGGGGATTGAACCGTTAATAGTTTGTGCTATACGCTCCCATGTCTGCTTCTTGTCCCTTGCTGTGACACCCGGCCCAAATTTTCCTTTAAGAATGGCCTTGTGTTCATCCACTAACTGGGCTAACAGTAAACACTGTTCCTCTGTCCAGTTTGGCTTTCTCGCCCTTCTTGGTTTTGATTCCATGTTTGAAACGGTGGAATGAGGTGACCTCGGTTGAGTTAGCCGGGACAATTTCAGCAGAGGATGATCTCGGACCAGAAGCAGCTGTCAAAACCAACCCGCTCGCTCTGGTCCCGGGGGGAGATCACCTCTCGCCACGGCAGCTTGCCGAGGTAGCCAAGTTGTAAGCAGATTTTGCGGACGTGTTTTCACCCCTGCCGGGTCGCACAAATCTCATACAGCACCATATCGAAACGGTCCCCGGGGAAGTGGCGCGCAGCCGTCCCTATCGTTTACCGGAACACAAAAAAAAGGTGGTTCAAGATGAATTAACGGCCATGCTAGAGTTGGGAGTAATAGAAGAATCGCATAGCGACTGGGCGTTATTTTTTGTCCCTAAAACAGACGGCTCGGTCCGTTTCTGTGTTGATTACCGAAAGGTGAATGCAGTGTCGAAATTCGACGCTTATCCAATGCCCCGAGTTGACGAGCTGCTTGATCGGTTAGGTTCGGCTCGATTTTATTCGACACTGGATTTAACAAAAGGGTATTGGCAGATCCCCTTGTCGCCATTATCCAAAGAAAAAACGGCCTTCACCACGCCGTTTGGGTTGCACCAATTTGTCACCCTTCCGTTTGGGTTATTCGGGGCTCCCGCCACCTTTCAGCGTCTTATGGACAAGATTCTCCGGCCCCATTGCGCGTACGCCGCTGCCTATCTCGACGACATCATTATACACAGTAATGATAGGCAGCGGCATATGGAACATCTGCGTGCGGTCCTGAGATCTTTAAGGGTGGCTGGATTCACGGCGAACCCACGGAAGTGTGCAATTGGGCGGGTGGAGGTACGGTATCTGGGCTTCCACTTGGGTCATGGGCAGGTGCGTCCCCAAATTGACAAGACCGCAGCAATTGCAGCTTGCCCAAGCCCCAAGACCAAAAAGGAGGTGAGATAGTTCCTGGGGCTGGCGGGATATTATAGAAGGTTTATTCCTAATTATTCGGACCTCACCAGCCCGCTGACTGATCTCACCAAAAAGGAAGCACCAGATCCGGTCCAGTGGACGGAGCCGTGCCAACAGGCCCTAACCAAGGTAAAAGCTTCCCTGTGCGGCGGGCCGCTCTTGCACTCTCCTAACTTTAATCTCCCATTTTTGTTGCAGACGGACGCGTCGGACAGGGGGTTGGGTGCGGTCCTGTCTCAGGTGGTCGCAGGAGAGGAGCGGCCGGTGCTGTATCTAAGTCGAAAGCTCTCAAAGAGAGAGACTAGATACAGCACCATTGAAAAAGAATGTTTAGCCATTCGATGGGCTGTCCTCACTCTGCGCTATTACCTCCTGGGACGGGAATTCACTCTCTGTTCGGACCACACGCCCCTCCAGTGGCTCCACCGCATGAAGGTTACCAACGCGCGGATCACCCGTTGGTATCTCGCTTTACAGCCTTTTAAATTCAAGGTGATCCACAGGCCGGGGGCCCAGATGGCGGTGGCCGACTTCCTCTCCAGGAGTGGGGGGGGGGGGCGGCTGCAGGCCGGAGTGCTTCCCGTCCTGAGTCGGGCGGTGGGGGTATGTGGCGAGGTGGGCGTGGGAAGCCGAAAATACTGCAGCGGGAGAAAGAATGTGGGGACGAGCGGTAATAAGGAGGTCAAATGATTATTGATTAACACCTGTTTGTAATTCCAGTGATTGGGGAGAGAGGATTTATAAGCGCCGAGCAGACCGGCGAGGGGAGGCTGGATCTATGAGAGAGCAGAGCTGAGCAGTGTGTGTGTACGTGGAAATATATGTTTAAAGGCAGAGAGCCGAGCCGCAGTTTACTTTTGTTTATCCTGTTTTATTTTGATTTAATAAAGAGCATTTTTCGCCACCCCTGTCTTCCTTGTCCATTATCTAACGAGCTGTTTTACATATTAATATATATATATATATATATATATATATATATATATATATATATATATATTATTATTATTATTATTATTATTATTATTATTATTATTGTTAGTAGTATGGTTGAATTTAATCATTTAATTTCAGAAAAATATACATTGGTTAATAAAATGAGATGAGTAAATACATGTTGACATTTAGAGCCCTATTTTAATGATTCTAAGCGCATGGTCTAAAGCGCAAGGCGCAGGTGAACTTAGGGTGTGTCCGAATCTACTTTTGCTAGTTTAACAACAGGAAAAATGGAGCTGCTTATTCTGATACATGCGATAACTATCCATTATGACATGTAGGGATTTTTATAGTTATATACAGTAGCCTAGACAATAATAATATTTAGGGCTCAAGCCCGAAGGGGCGAAGAGCCCTATTGTTCTTCTAAGGATTATTAGGGCTCAAGCCCGAAGGGGCGAAGAGCCCTATTGTTCTTCTAAGGATTATTCTTATTATTATTTTTTTTATTTTTTATTAAACCTTCCGGGGGTTTTTGGGGGCCTTAACATGCTCAAAAACTCTTGAAAATTGGCACACACATTGGAATCTGCGGCCATCAGGACGCCGCAGAGGCTTGGACCCGGGCGTGGCACAGGGGCTCTACAGCGCCCCCTGGAACACAGTCAGAAATCTTGAACCATAGCTCACACACACTTGCATGTATTTATATGAAACTCGGTACACTTATAGATCTCATTGAGCCGAACAATTTTCACACTTTATGTCCTAGGCTCCGCCCAACAGGAAGTCAGCTATTCAGGGCTGTTTAAAAAAAGCATGCTCTGGAATTTGAAATACTCCTCTGAGGTTTTCAACCCGTTCGCCACGAAACTCGGTGAACATGATCTCAAGACATTGAGGATGAAAAATTGCGAGGGGATTTTTGATATCTCGAACGGTTTGCCCGTGGCGAGGCGTGGAACTTATGGCGAGAAATGAGAAACAGGAAATGTCTAATAACATCCACATACATTTCCTGAATTTGATCAAACTTCATCGGTTTGTTCGTTGTATGATACCGATTGTATATATGTGACTATTAAGAGTCAACGTTATAGCGCCACCAACTGGCAGCAGGAAGTGTGTCATTTTCCAAATGCTTTGAATTCAGCATCTTATTTTTACTCGATTTACTTAAAACTTCATCAGAATAATGACAAAACACGGCCGATGTAAATCTGTTGTGGGGATATTGATATCTGATATAGTGTTGCCATGGCAACGTGTCAAACTTGAATGTTCTGTTATGGTGAGTTTGAGGCAGACAACAAGCTCAGATTTACATGAAACTCAAAATACATATCAGTATTAGTGATAGCTAGACAATGGCAAAAGCTTTTAAAAGGGCGTGAAGGAGGCACTCTATAGCGCCACCTTTTGTCAAAAGTGGGGGGGTTAGTTTTAGCTACAGACACCAAACTTGGTACATAAATTGTTCTTTTCAAGACGGACAACTTTCTAATTCACAGCCATCAGCTACGATCAACAGGAAGTCAGCTATTTTGATTTGAATGTGGATTTTTTTTTTACATTTAGCTGTGAATTAATGCATACTGCTCAGAGGAGAGTAACACTATACTCACCAAACTTTGTCTACATGATGCCAAAACATTTTAAACAACTTAAATTGCCAATGGATTTTGGATAGCTTGAACGGTTTTGTCGTGGTGATTTTTTTAAATGACAGTAAAAATTGAATTATTAATTGTCCTGCATTTTTTAATTCCAAACACTTCAAAACCTTTTTTCATACAGAAAAAAAGTCATTCTGAGTAAATATGGATAGTTTCACGACTTTACAACACTGTATGGATAACAGAAAATTAAATAACTGTCAGACATCTCATCTCACTCTGTCCCTCTGTTTGAGTATATGTGCTTCAGACTTCCATTGTCTGAGAGAAATTGCGCCCCTACAGGTGCAATTACCGGACTTTTACTTTCATTTTTAAATCGGTTAAAAATACAAATAAATACTTAGATTTAATTCACACTGACAAGCTAAACCAACATATCTGATTATTACCGGTTCAGGGCTCATGGATAAATTATTTCTGGCCAGAGATACGTGAGAAATAGGAGAGATGAATCACCGCTGTGATCACGAGCGTCTGGAGTAAAGAGCTCAGAAAAAAACGAATTTATTCCTGTTTTAAAGCTTTTAAAAATAAATTATTACAGCGATATCACACAATAAACCAATTAGAACACACCAAGAGCTAAATTCAGATGTTTTTGAACTGTTTGTGTGAAAATGAAATATTTGTGGCTGCCTATCTGAAATCACCACCTCCAATCAGCGCGTACAGTGTCGAGCTCAAAACAAACGAATTTATTCTTGTTTAAGAGCTTTTTTAAATAAAATATTACCACAAATGCACACAATAAACCCATTGTAACACAACAAGAGCTAAATGCAGGTGTTTGTGACCCATTAAGTGTGCGAGACTATTTGAAAGCGCGACTGGCAGAATAACATATCTCTCTCGAGCTGCAGGATTCTGCCTTTCGTCGTACGAACGAACACATAACGGACAAGATTATTTCAAAATAACAGCTTGGCGACTATAAACGAAAACAGCCACGTGACCATAAACTGTTGAGAAATATATCTGAAGTGGATCTACTGGATTTGAATATTAAGTGACCGCATATACCAGCTGCTTCTGTCTTCAATTTTAATCTATATAAAAAATGAAACTCATTCATCTTGGCTTCTTTTTTTAATGTGTGTACGTATTTATTTATTTATTATTTTGCTCTAACAAGAATTAATCTATATTTAATTAAATCAATTACATTTTATTTTACATTTGATTTGTCCATTTCTGCATCTAAACGCCTAAAAACCTAAAACATGCTCTATTATACTATTGTTAGCAATTTCTTTATCGTCCAATTTATCTGGTGTACATACTTTTATTTTCATAATAAACTTGTTTGTTAGATTATACAGTTACAGTGGTCTATAATAAATATTAACAGGTTTTATTCAAGCTGTTTAGAATGATTGCAGTAGGCAAATTTTTTGAAATGTAAATAAAAAAATAATAAAAAAATAAATAAATAAAAAACATTGGAAAACAATAACTGTTGTACATTTTTATACATTTTGTATAATTTCATAGTTTATGCATTATAATTATAAAAACAAATAAATTTAGCCACTCACATAGAAATCTTATAGGCCTTATCCTTTTCTGACAGTTTTAGGGATTTTTAAAAATCCTAAAAAACCTTATTTGTGCTGCAAATAATAATTTCAAACTCAAAAAGTAAATATTCAGTTCATGCTTTATAAAGCCTTGTCCCAATATTAATAGTCAGTAGTAAGCAGTTTATAAATACAGCTATAAAAAGCTTGTTCTTGGTTTATAAGCACATTTATTAAAAAGGAGAGTAAAGGGTCAGTTATCTTCCTATGAAAAATAAAAAAAATAAAAATAAACAAACAACAACACAGATTGATACAGAACTCAGAAATTTTATTGTGGATTTATGATAAAATCAGCCTGTAAATGAATTCATACTCTTCCAAGAAGACACAAGTAGTTCACACCAAATTTTTTTAGCATGAAGCTAATATACTGAAGATGTTAAATTGCGAATGGGTTTAGGATACCTTAAATGGTGTGGCCATAGCGATTTATTAAAGTAACATAAAAAAATACAATAGTTATTTTACTATATCTTTAAAATGTTTCATTCTAACTCTTCATAATTTTTTATATACGTAGAAGTCATCATTTGAAGGAAGCACAGTAAGTTTCATAGCTTTATCATTTTCAAGAGCCAGCATAAAATTAAAACTATCATAACTTATAAATCAAGCTTGCAATTCTTAGTACCTATAATGGCCACCAGAGGGAGCTATAGGATTACTTTTAAATAATTATTGTAGAAACGAGTATGATTTAAATCATTTATAGAAATCTTTCAAAGAAAAATAATATGAATTTTATGTATTTTACTGATAAAATGACCCTCACTTAATTAGAATAACAAGCTGAAGTATTGTGAAGTGTATATTAAGAATAATTCTTTATAAGACAGATACGTTTTGAGTGACTCTTGAAGGTTCAGCACCACATCCTCTTTTACCACTGTTTAAAGAATTAATCTTACAGAACAGGTGCGAATGAATTTTGGATAGCTTGAATGGTTTTGTCGTGGTGATTTTTTGAAATAACAGTAAAAAAGTAACCAGTAAATGTCTTGTATTTTTTTAAAGTGCAGCTTCTAAACACTTTAAAAAAAAATTACACATAGAATACAAGTCATTCTGAGGAAATATGAATAGTTTCATGACTATACAACACTATATGGATGATAGAAAATTAAAAAAACTATCATACATCTGATGTCACTCTGTCCCTCTGTCACTGTGGGTAGTGTGTGTGTGCGTGTGTGTGTGTGTGTGTGTGTGTGTGTGTGTTAAGTGAATTAGGTGTGAAACTATCAGGGAGCATTTAGTCTCCAGCGCCAACATTTTACAGAACTGACACTTTCCTGGAGTCTCAGAATTACAATGTGTCAGGTTCTGAGAGACTTAAGATTCCAAAAAATGATTTAATTAGAATACCATGAAGTATTGTGAAATACTATATATTAAGACTTTATATATAGGCTTAATAAACAGATTAGAGTGACTCGTGAAGGACCAGCACCACCTCCTCTTGTTCGATGGTTTGAGGAATATATCTTCCAGAATCCAGGATTAAGATTTAGGAGCTCATTTTTATTCCACCTCCTTTCCTGAAAGTCTGTCTTGCAGAATTGACTAAAAATTTATCTTCACATTAATTCCTAATATTTTGCAATTCTTTTGTCAGTTCTTCTTGACCTGTTTTTCTCTTCCAGCTTTCCTGGACTATTGTATAGCACTCATAAATGATTAAATAAAAAATAATGGTAGTTATTAAGATTGATATGGTTTGGAATTGGTAAAATGTGCTTGGAAAAAAATCACAATAAAACAATGTTTTAATGTTTAAGTTTGGAATATTAACTGACATGAATGAATGCTATATAAATATTGTTCATGTTAACACAATGTTTATAAATGGAATCTTATTGTAAAGTGTTACTAAAGTTCTATATATATATATATATATATATATAGATTGTTCTGTGTTAATGTGATTTTAAAGTCTAGATGATTCGGATTAGCCCTTTAACTGCCATATCCTTTAAAACCTCACTGCCAGAGGGATATTGTAAATGCATGTGCCCGCTGGGCACAGTTTACCTGATGCCACCGGGGTGGCGATGGCATTGGTGGCTTGAGCCCGCCATCGCTGCTTGCAGCTTTAATTCTTGTTATTAGGGCTCAAGCCCGAAGGGGCGAAGAGCCCTATTGTTCTTCTAAGGATTATTCTTCTTATTATTATTATTATTTTTTTTATTTTTTATTAAACCTTCCGGGGGTTTTTGGAGGCCTTAACATGCTCAAAAACTCTTGAAAATTGGCACACACATTGGAATCTGCGGCCATCAGGACGCCACAGAGACTGGGACCCGGGCGTGGCACAGGGACTCTACAGCGCCCCCTGGAACACAGTCAGAAATCTTGAACCATAGCTCACACACACTTTCATGTATTTATATGAAACTCAGTACACTTATAGATCTCATTGAGCCGAGCAACTTTCGCACTCTATGTCATAGGCTCCGCCCAACAGGAAGTCAGCTATTTAGGGCTGTTTATAAAAAGCATGCTCTGGAATTTGATATACTTGTCATAGGTCTTTTACTTGATTGCCACCAAACTCGGTCAACATGATCTCAAGACATTGGGGATGGAAAATTGCGAGGGGATTTTTGATATCTCGAACGGTTTGCCCGTGGCGAGGCGTTGAAATTATGGCGAGAAATGAGAAACAGGAAATGTCTAATAACATCCACATACATTTCCTGAATTTGATCAAACTTCATTGGTTTGTTCGTTGTATGATACTGATCGTATATATGTGACTATTAAGAGTCAACATTATAGCGCCACCAACTGGCAGCAGGAAGTGTGCCATTTTCCAAATGCTTTGAATTCAGCATCTTATTTTTACTCTATTTACTTAAAACTTCATCAGAATAATGACAAAACACGGCCGATGTAAATCTGTTGTGGGGATATTGATATCTGATATAGTGTTGCCATGGCAACGTGTCAAACTTGAATGTTCTGTTATGGTGAGTTTGAGGCAGACAACAAGCTCAGATTTACATAAAACTCAAAACACATATCAGTATTAGTGATAGCTAGACAATGGCAAAAGCTTTTAAAAGGGCGTGAAGGAGGCACTCTATAGCGCCACCTTTTGTCAAAAGTGGGGGGGTTAGTTTTAGCTACAGACACCAAACTTGGTACATAAATTGTTCTTTTCAAGACGGACAACTTTCTAATTCACAGTCATCAGCTACGACCAACAGGAAGTCGGCTATTTTGATTTGAATATTTAAATTGAGCTCTGATTTAATGCATACTCCTCACAGGGGAAGTACACTATACACACCAAACTTTGTCTACATGAAGAAAAACCATTGAGGAACTTAAATTGCGAACGGATTTTGGTTAGCTTGAACGGTTTTGTCGTGGTGAATTTTTGAAATGACAGTAAAAAGGGAAACATTAATTGTCTTGTATGTTTAAATTGCAGCTTCCAAACACTTCAAAGCATTTTTTTATACAAAGATCAAATCATTCTGAGGAAATATGCATAGTTTCACGACTTTACAACACTGTATGGATAAAAGAAAATTAAAAAACTGTCAGACTTCTCAACTGACATGATCTCACTCTGGCCACCCTGTCTGTGTGAGGGAAGGGAGGGGGAGAGGGAGGGGGAGTGTGAGGGGGTTGGTGACTGTGACAGTGTGTGTGGACTGTAGGGAGGGGCTGTCTGGCAGAGAGAGAGACAGAGAGACCTAATCATCCCTTTAATAATCAGGAAAAAAAAAATCTGTATTTTAAATTGTTATTGTTTTTGTTGTTGCTAATGGTGGTGGTTTTTCCTTTCATTACAGGTTAAGAAATCTCTTAGGCCTTATCCTTTTCTGACAGTTTTAGGGATTTAAAAACATCCTAAGAACCCTAATTTGTGCTGCAAATAATAATTTCAAACTCATTTGATACTGACCTATGACAACCTGTGACGTGACATGACATTTATTAATCTCATGGATGTAACAGTAAAACTCTTCAACTGACAGATAAAGCTGCAATGCAAGCAAAACTATTTCACAAATGCTTATAGGTCATTAAAATCATTACAAAACACTAATACATTATTTAAGGATTTGGTAACACTGTAAAATAATGTCTAATTTGTTAACATTATGCAGTATAACATAGTATGCAGTCTTCGTAGGGCACCAACTCCCAGAGGGGGCACCATCCCAGTTGCTCAAAAAAAAAAAAAAAAAAAAAACATGCGTCATTCTCCCATCCGCGCTCGCGACCGCTCACACCTCATGTTTGCGGCTGAATGTTCGTAATTGATGGATGGACATCTATGCCTGGGTATAGGACATCAGCAATCCGGCACAGAGAAAAGAAAACTAAAGAAAATAAAACAGGCATAAAGTTGTCTTGACATTGGACTTTCTAGAGTCTCAAATTTAGGGCCGGTCTCTAAAGTTACATGTGATATTGTTATACACTTTTCTAACGTCAGTAGCATTTGAAGAGAATGACTTACAGTCATAAAAACAACTGTAATTGTTCATCTAGGTGACAGCTATAATGCACAATTAAATTGAATGTTTGATATTTATTACAACAAACTGTAAGTCATATGTAAATTATGCAACTTTTTCACATGGGCTCAAATGCAAATTTGAAGCTCAATAGCATTTGAGAAGAAAGACTTGCAGTCACAAAGCAATTGTAATGTGTTCATATAGGTGTCAGCTACAATGCACACCTTATACATTTTTTATAAATATTAAAATAAAGTGTTACTAAAGTTATATATATTGTTCTGTGTATGTGATTTCAAAGTCTAGATTGGTCGGATTAACCCTTTAACTGCCGCATCCCTTAAAACTGATTGTCAGAGGGTTACTGTAAATGCTTATGCCCGCTGGGCACAGTTATCCTGATGCCACCGGGGTGGCGTTGCACTGATGGCTTGAGCCCGACATCGCTGCTTGCAGCTATATTTATTATTATTATTTTTATTTTTTATTAAACCTTCCGGGGTGTTTTGGGGGCCTTAACATGCTCAAAAACTCTTGAAAATTGGCACACACATTGGAATCTGCGGCCATCAGGACGCCGCAGAGGCTGGGACCCGGGCGTGGCACAGGGGCTCTACAGCGCCCCCTGGAAGACAGTCAGAATTCTTGAACCATAGCTCACACACACTTGCATGTATTTATATCAAACTCGGTACACTTATAGATCTCATTGAGCCGAACAACTTTCACACTTTATGTCATAGGCTCCGCCCAACAGGAAGTCAGCTATTCAGGGCTGTTTAAAAAAAGCATGCTCTGGAATTTGAAATACTCCTCTGAGGTTTTCAACCCGTTCGCCACGAAACTCGGTGAACATGATCTCAAGACATTGGGGATGGAAAATTGCGAGGGGATTTTTGATATCTCGAACGGTTTGCCCGTGGCGAGGCGTTGAAATTATGGCGAGAAATGAGAAACAGGAAATGTCTAATAACATCCACATACATTTCCTGAATTTGATCAAACTTCATTGGTTTGTTCGTTGTATGATACTGATCGTATATATGTGACTATTAAGAGTCAACATTATAGCGCCACCAACTGGCAGCAGGAAGTGTGCCATTTTCCAAATGCTTTGAATTCAGCATCTTATTTTTACTCGATTTACTTAAAACTTCATCAGAATAATGACAAAACACGGCCGATGTAAATCTGTTGTGGGGATATTGATATCTGATATAGTGTTGCCATGGCAACGTGTCAAACTTGAATGTTCTGTTATGGTGAGTTTGAGGCAGACAACAAGCTCAGATTTACATAAAACTCAAAACACATATCAGTATTAGTGATAGCTAGACAATGGCAAAAGCTTTTAAAAGGGCGTGAAGGAGGCACTCTATAGCGCCACCTTTTGTCAAAAGTGGGGGGGTTAGTTTTAGCTACAGACACCAAACTTGGTACATAAATTGTTCTTTTCAAGACGGACAACTTTCTAATTCACAGTCATCAGCTACGATCAACAGGAAGTCGGCTATTTTGATTTGAATGTGTATTTTTGAGATTTTACAGTTGTGAATCAATGAATACTCCTCACAGGGGAAGTACACTATACACACCAAACGTTGTCTACATGAAGAAAAAACATCGAGGAACTTAAATTGCGAACAGATTTTGGTTAGCTTGAACGGTTTTGTCGTGGTGATTTTTTGAAATGACAGTAAAAAGTGAAACATTAATCATCTTGTATTTTTAAATTGCAGCTTCCAAACCTTTAAAAAACATTTTTAATTTAGAAAACCAGTGATTCTGAGGAAATATGCATAGTTTCATGACTTTACAGCACTGTATGATTAAAAGAAAATTAAAAAACTGTCAGACATCTGATCTCACTCTGTCACTCTGTGTGCTGACTCTGTGTGTGTGTGTGAGTGTGAGTGGGGGAGGGGTGTGAGCTGAGTGGCAGACAGACAGAGAGAGAGAGAGAGAGAGAGAGAGAGAGAGAGACTTAAACATCTCTTTAATCACCAGAAAAAAAACTGTATTTTAAATAGTTATTTTTTTGTTGTTGTTGCTAATTGTGCTGTTATCATTACATCTTAAGAAATATCTTAGGCCTTATCCTTTTCTGACAGTTTCAGGGATTAAAAAAAATCCTAAAAAACCTTATTTGTGCTGCAAATAATAATTTCAAACTCATTTGATACTGACCTCTGTCACCCTGTGACATGACATTTATTTGAATTTACATAATCTCAAGGATGTAACAGTAAAACTGTTCAGCTCACAGATGAAGACTAAGCTTTAATGCAAGCAGAACTATTTCACAAATGCTTATAGGTTAATGAAATCATAACAAAACACTTTTAAATTATTTAAGGATTTGGTAACACTTTAAAATAATGTCTCAATTGTTAACATTAGTAAATGCATTGGTAACACTTCACAATAGCTGCAATTCTTAGCTAAGCATTAGTAAATAGTCAGTTCATGCTTTATATAGCTTTCTCCCAAAATTAATATTTTAGTAAGCATTTTATAAATACAGCTATAATTAAATTGTTCATGGTTTATATGCACATTTATTTTGAGGAGATTAAAGGCTGTAATCTCCCTAAAAAAAATGTAAAATAAAAAATAAAATAAATAAAATAAACAAACACAGAACTCATAAATATTTATTTCAAGATGCAATAAAAGAAAACTGTACACTTGAATTTATATATATATATATATATATATATATATATATATATATATATATATATATATATATATATATATATATATACACACACAATTGCATAAGTTTATATTTAAAAATGTTTAGCAAGTGTACAGCTAATAATAATAATAATGCATTTTATTTAGTTTTAGCTACAGACACCAAACTCGGTACTTAAATTGTTCTTATCAAGACGGACAACTTTCTAATTCACAGTCATAAGCTACGATCAACAGGAAGTCAGCTATTTTGATTTGAATGTGTATTTTTGAGATTTTACAGTTGTGAATTAATGCATACTCCTCACATGGGAAGTACACTATACACACCAAACTTTGACTACATGAAGAAACAACATTGAGGAACTTAAATTGCGAACGGATTTTGGTTAGCTTGAACGGTTTTGACGTGGTGATTTTTTGAAATGACAGTAAGAAGGGAAACATTAATTGTATTGTATGTCTAAATTGCAGCTTCCAAACACTTCAAGGCATGTTTTCATACAGAGATCAAATCATTATGAGGAAATATGCATAGTTTCATGACTTTACAACACTGTATGGATAAAAGAAAAGAAAAAACTGTCAGACTTCTCAACTGACATGATCTCACTCTGGCCACTCCGTCTGTGTGAGGAAAGGGAGGGGGAGAGGGAGGGGGAGTGTGAGTGTGAGGGGGTTGGTGACTGTGAATCTTTGGTGACTGACAGTGTGTGTGGATTGTAGGGAGGGGCTGTCTGGCAGAGAGAGAGAGAGAGAGAGAGAGAGAGAGAGAGACCTAATCATTCCTTTAATAATCAGGAAAAAAAATCTATATTTTAAATTGTTATTGTTTTTGTTGTTGCTAATGGTGGTGTTTTTTTCCTTTCATTACAGGTTAAGAAATCTCTTAGGCCTTATCCTTTTCTGACAGTTTTTGGGATTTAAAAACATCCTAAGAAGCCTTATTTGTGCTGCAAATTATAATTTCAAACTCATTTGATACTGACCTATGACAACCTGTGACGTGACATGACATTTATTAATCTCATGGATGTAACAGTAAAACTCTTCAACTGACAGATTAAGCTGCAATGCAAGCAAAACTATTTCACAAATGCTTATAGGTCATTAAAATCATTACAAAACACTAATAAATTATTAAAGGGTTTGGTAACACTGTATAATAATGTCTAATTTGTTAACATTAGTAAATGCATTGGTAACACTTTATAATAACTGCACTCATTAGCTAAGCATTAGTAAATAGTTCATGATTATAAAGCCTTTTCCCTTAATAATAGTCATTATTAAGCAGGAATACATCTCTAATTACATTGTTCTTGGTTTAAAAGCACATATATTACAAAGGAGATTAAAGTTTCAGTTGTCTTATAAAATAAATCAATAAACACAACCCAGTTTGATTCAGAATTCAGAAATATTTATTTCAAGATGCAATAAAAGGAAACTGTACACTTGAAAAGGTTTTGAGCGATTCTTGAAGGACTAGCATCACCTTCACTTGTACGATGGTTTGAGGAATATATCTTCCAGATAGTACCGCCGCTCCCTATATGCAGAGTATGCAGTCTTCGTAGAGCACCAACTCCCAGAGGGGGCACCAGTTGCTCAAAAAAAACAAAACAAATATGCGCCATTCTCCCATCCGCGTTCGCGACCACTCAATAGCATTTGAGAAGAAAGACTTGTAGTCACAAAACAATTGTAATGTGTTCATATAGGTGTCAGCTACAATGCACACCTTATAAATTTTTTATACATTTTAAAATAAAGTGTTACTAAAGTTATATATATTGTTCTGTGTATGTGATTTCAAAGTCTAGATTGGTCGGATTAACCCTTTAACTGCCACATCCCTTAAAACTTGATTGTCAGAGGGTTACTGTAAATGCTTATGCCCGCTGGGCACAGTTTTCCCGATGCCACCAGGGTGGCGTTGCACTGATGGCTTGAGCCCGACATCGCTGCTTGCAGCTATATTTTACCTTGTAATCCTTTAATTTTTAACATTTGGCATGTTTGTGTGCTGCTGTGCAACCCTGTGTATGTAATAAGAGTGTAATCGCATTGTGGAACTGCCAATATTACTGATGCACTCTTTAAATAGCTGTGCCATTGACTTCAGACCAGGTTTTAGTTGGTCAATGACACAGTCTATTTCAGCTGCCTCAAAAAATGCACCTGAATACACCTCGTTTTCACACCAGCATGCCCATGGGTGCACAGACAAGCGCAAATGCATTTGATAGTTAAAAAATTTACCACCGGACGTGAAAATGAGAACTGCATCAGGCTGAAATTATCAAAAAAACTTGCAGCTCACCTGCCGCCGCATAGCGTAAGCATCATGTTCACACAGAACACACAACGCCTCTGCACTTACTCTCGATTTCTTTTCTTTTCTTGATTTTTTCCCTTCTTACATTAACATTTACTCAAAAAAGTGATCTGATTTCCAATCTGACCCCAAACATTGAAATTGAACTACTGAAGGGCCACCCCTTGGACTCCAACATGGTGTTCAAGATGAGACAGAAGCACAATGTTTTCTTTTCATTGTGAGTTTACACAAATAATAGCAAATAATTTCTCCTTTTTTTCCAAACCGCAATAAATGCCAGTCTTCCTTCTTTGCAGAATGCAATATATCCACTCACTAATCAGAGTGCACCATTCCACGCACTCTAGACAGTAATGGCAGCACTTTGAATTAAAGCTGCAGTAGGTAACTTTTGTAAAAATATGTTTTTTACATATTTGTTAAACCTGTCATTATGCCCTGACAGCAGAATATGAGACAAATAATCTGTGGAAAAATCAAGCTCCAAGCTTTAAACTGGCATTCCTGGTTTTCCTCCTCTACTTTGTATTTTGTGATCAACAAACAAGGTCTGCACAATAAATCACATGCGATAGCCATGCACATCTCATCAGTAAAGCTGATTCTGTGATTAGCCTACTGGTAAATCTACAGCATTTAATACACAAAGCTGTAGATCACCAACAAGCTACACAATTTTGCGTTTATTAAATGAATCACATTCGATTATTAACAGTGGTGGACAGTAACGGAGTAGCTTTACTTCGTTACTGTACTTAAGTACATTTTTCAAGTATCTGTACTTTACTGGAGTAGTTTTATTTTGAGTAACTTTTACTTTTACTTCACTACATTCCAAAGCATAAAATCGTACTTTTTACTTGACTACATTTCATAAAACATATCGTTACTCCCTATAATATATCACGTGCTCCGACACGCAGAAGCGGTGTCTGATTCATCATGAACGAACTGAGTCTTTTCAAAATATACTTTTAAATCGGATCGCGAATCGCACCAAATGATTCGTTTACGAATTAGAATGATCCGATTGCAGCTGTTCTGGAGTCGACCACTCACTGATTCAAATGAACCGTTTAGAGTCAGTAAGAACCGGGAGATCTTGTGAGCGCGCGTGCGTCTGATGTTGCTAAAAGTAAGTTATTAATGTCGAAATTTAGGAATTAATTATTGTTACCGAAAATCATATTTAGGTCAAAATTGTCAGTTGTTTGGGAACTAAATCCGCTGTAAAGAGTGATCTGTTTAAGCCCACAGAAATGCTCGAGTGCAGACGATGCAGAGTTGCAGACACATCAATCAGCGTCTCTGTTTAAGGTTAAAAACAAAACAAAAAACACACACACATTAAACTAACACAGATTATATAAAATAACTCGTGCATGTTCAAATTCCCCGCTGCCGTAATATTAACAGTTTTATTAAAATGCTACCATGTCCTATGTGACATTTTATATTGTTTATCAACAGTAACTTTATACATTTGTATATTGTTTGGATTAACTAGACGAGTAGACAGACATGAATGTTTATTCAACCGTACTGAAAATAAGTAAATATTGTTAGCTGATGCTAACTGTCTACCTAATAAGCTTGCTGGTGCTAACTTGTGGTAATTTTTTATAATATCCAAATATTTTTCTCTCTCTCAAATATTTTATTAGAGAGAGAGAGAGAGAGAAAGAGATTACATCTAGGGACAAAAGAAAGGATGTGATGTTCAGAACATGGTATCTACAGAGGGGAAGAGATGCACCCCGTTTGGCCAGGGGTGTTTTTACACCACAGACAAGATTTGAAAAGGAAAAAATCATTATAAAAATATAATTATATTTTCCTTAAAATGTTCTTCCTAACTTCAGGCCTTATTGTTGTGTATTGGATTATTAAACACAAGACCGGAGTAATTCCTTAGATGCTCTTTTTTTATTTAACACATTCCACGCTTGTCTTTTTTAGAACAACTCACTTCTCGTTCTCCTTTTTCCAAGCAGCACTTCAACACTTCAACATTCCACTGCCACTTTGTGGTTAACTATGAACACAACATTTCCCCTCTTACT
The DNA here is from genome assembly GCF_003368295.1 of Carassius auratus. Classification (NCBI taxonomy): domain Eukaryota; kingdom Metazoa; phylum Chordata; class Actinopteri; order Cypriniformes; family Cyprinidae; genus Carassius; species Carassius auratus. The sequence goes on from NW_020523344.1 coordinate 536,923, forward strand.
TGAAAGATTCTTCATATCACAGATTAGTATTCAGAACAAAGTTATTCTTGTAAGGTAACAAAATCACGTAAGATTACTGTGTACTTGTTAATAACTCACAACAACTTAACCAATGTAACTGACCTTGTTTTACTCTTTCTAATGCATAGTTTTAAGTATTTAAGCAATTTTAACTGTTCACAAGCTCACAACATAACCAAATCAAAGATGCATGTTTTCTTTACTTTTTTTTTTTTCCTTTCATGCATGTACAATTTCACTTCACTTCACTGTAAATCATATTCCTTCAACCACGTTGGCATTCTACGCACTCTATTACTCTTCATAAGATTAAATGTCACTGGTGCTTGCAAGTTCTCATTCTGTGTGGTAACAGGGGCTGTAAAGCGAGCCAGTTTCGATACATTCCATTTCTTTTTGTCACTCAGAACGAAAGTACTCTTTCCAATTTGTTGCTCAATGTTCAGTGGTGGTGAGAACTGAGAAACACCCTTCCTCACATGCCCAGGTTGTCTCACTCTCACCTGATCTCCTGGTTTGAAAGTGTGGTACTTGGCACCACGTCTTTTGTCAGTGTACTCTTTACTCTTGCACTGTTTGTTACTCACAGTCTCTTCCACTCGAGCACATTTGTCACTTTTGGGGCCAACAGGAAAGACATTCAGCTTTGTACGCATTTTGTGATGATGGAGAAGCTCAGAAGGTGAAACGGCTGTAGTACTGTGAGGGGTAGCTCTGTAGCTTTGCAAGAACTCAGTCACTGTATGTTTCCATGGTTTCCCCATCTGTTCCGCAGAGAGGATGCATTCTTTCAGTACTCTGTTCCACCTCTCCACAGCCCCATTGCATTGTGGAAAATAGACTGTACTACGCATGTGACTTATTCCTCTCTCCTTTAAGAATGCTGCAAACACACTGGAGAGGAATTGAGGCCCGTTATCAGTCACAACACACTGTGGATTTCCCTCTCTACTGAAAACTGTTTGGAGGAATGATGTGACCACCTCAGCAGTGACATTCTGAGAAAATGCTACTTCAGGCCACTTACTATAGTAATCCACCAGACAAATGGCAAAACGACAGTCAGAAGGTCCTCTCTCAAAAGGTCCAACGATATCGATCGCTAGTTTCTGCCATGGTCCAGATGGCAGGCTGACAGGCTGAAGAGGAGCTGGTGCTGTTTTAGCCGATTTGTCATTCAATTGGCACGTTAAGCAGGAAGAGACAGCCGACTGTACTTGAGCATCCATGTGAGGCCACCAGAATAATACACGCAGCCTCTGTTTCGTCTGGACAATTCCTTGGTGTGTCTCATGTGCTAGGCTTATCATCTTAGAGCGCAAGGTAGAAGGAACAAGAACACGATGTTCACCTCTCCTCACTAGCACACCATCCACACACAGTTCATCACGAATGCGAAAGAAGGGCACCAGAACAGGATCCAGGTCACAGCATTTTTTCGGCCAGCCCTGCCCGATTCGCAAGCGCAGCTGGGTTAACTCAGGACAAGCTTCCGAAGCAGCCATGAAATCCTCAACAGACAATGTAGGCAGTCCAGTAACGAAAGCAACCATCTCTGGTTCCACAGCAGCACTATCATTTCCTGTCGGTAATGGCAGCCTGGATAGACAATCTGCAGCACAATTAAGACGTCCAGGTCGGTAGATGACGTCATATGTGTAGCAAAGCAAGCGTGCCGACCACCGGGCGACCCGCATACCGGCCCGGCCAATGCCTTTGGTTGCCAATAGTGTAGTGAGCGCACAATGATCAGTTCTGAGCGTAAAGTGTCGACCCCACAAATACGGCCGCCACTTTTCTACGGCCCAGACACAAGCCAACGCCTCCTTCTCGACCGTAGAATATTTCCTTTCGGCAGCAGTAAGGGTTCTAGAAGCAAATGCTACAGTTCTCTCAACACGATCTGGGTGTATTTGTGTCAAAACCCCCCCCAGTCCATAGTCCGAAGCGTCAGTTGACACTATAGTGGGGAGGGAAGGGTCAAACAACGCAAGCACCTGACTTCCAGAAAGCAGTTCTTTCAGATCTTTGAAGCTGCGTTCAGCAGACACAGTCCATTCAAATTTAGAAGTTGACGCATCTCTAAGTAGCGCACGCAACGGCTCAGCAACAGAAGCGAAGTTCGGCAAGAACTTGCTGTACCATGAAATCAGTCCCAGAAATGAGCGCAAAGAAGCAACATCGTGTGGCGCAGGAGCCTCAATGATCGCAGACTTGTGTTCCTCATCTGGGAAAATTCCATGTTTGGAAACGAAATGTCCAAGGAATTTTAAGGATGACTGGCTGAACGTACACTTGTCCCAGTTCAGTTGTAGTCCTGCGTCGGACAAGCGCTGCATGACTGAGCGCAGCGTCGCATCATGACTTTCCTGGGTGGCACCATATACTATTATATCATCCAGGTAGTTCCTCACCCCACTTATGCCTTTTAGGACAGTTTCCATCATTTTTTGAAATGCAGATGGAGCGGAAGCAAGGCCATATGGAACCCGGCAGTACCTGAAGAGACCAGCATGCATAATAAACGCGGTGATATCCCGGCACTCCTCGTGTAAGGTAAGCTGATGGTAAGCAGCCGCTAAGTCAATTGTAGTGAACACTGATGTGCTTCTTAATTCACTCAACAGTTCGTCCATATGCGGCAGAGGATGGCTGTCAACAATCAGGGCCTTATTTGGCTCGCGCAGATCAACACAGAGACGTATTTTACCTCCTTTCTTCGTGGTGACGACAATAGGCGAAATCCGAGGGGAAGAATCGATTTTCTCAATTATGCCATTTTGCAGTAATGAGTCCAGTTCTGCAGAAACAGCTTGTCGAACGGAGAATGGAAGTCGACGAAGCTTCTGTCGAACTGGAGTAGCATCAGGTTTGACTGTAGGCTTATGAACAAAGCCTTTCACGCACCCCACAGAAGTATCTGGAGCAGAAATAGTTTCACCAACGAGTGCATGTAGTTCGTTAGGAGCAGTAACAGTACCAAAGTCAAAAGAACAGTTCAAGGCTCGAATTAGGTCCATGCCCATCAAAGCAGAGCCACCTTTCACAATGTAAAAACAAACGGTGGTTACCTGTTCATTCAGTGAAACGTCCGCATGTAAACATCCTAGTACGGGAATATCCTCTTTCATGTACGTAACCAGTTTCACTTTGGGAGCAGTAAGTGAACAATCCGAAAAGTGTCGTTTGTACACAGCAACAGGCAGGATTGACACTGAAGAGCCTGTGTCCACGACTAATTCAGTCTCAATAGAAGCACCATTTGCCGTTGTAACATGAACATTGCACAAAAGTTTGTCTGCAGATGTATTTACAGTATCAGTCAAAAGAACAACCACGTCCGGGACCACTTCCCGAACGTCCTTAGAAGAACGGCAAACTTTAGAAAAATGTCCGGTCTTACCACAAGTACGGCATTTGGCTCGAGCAGCTGGGCAATTGGCAGCATTAGCGAGGTGACTTGTAGCTCCGCAACGGTAACACGCACGCCGTGTAGTATCAGCCACATATTTTGCTCCGTTAGAATGTGCATCACGCTTTTTCCGATGAAAGGGTTTAGAAGCTACGGCCTGAACTGCACTTTGCGCCGTAAGCATGTCCGAATTAGAGAGCGCTTGTTCCACCTGACATGCAATGACCATAGCGGTGTCAAGTGTCAGTGATGGCTCCAGCAGAAGTCTGTCTCGCACTGCTGGAGCATACGATCGTTCGACCAGCTGATCGCGCAGCATTTCACTTTCCATGTCACCATAAGCACATGATGAAGATAAGTCCCGCAAAGCAGACAGGAACTGTGAAATTGTCTCATCAGCACGTTGCGAGCGCTGGCGGAAGCGATGTCGAGCGACCACAACATTCACCTTTGGGACAAAATGATTCTCCAACGCTGACATTGCCTCTGCAAATGTAGTACCAGTATTAGGAAACGTGTAAAACAGCCTCTGGCCTTCAGTCCCCAAACTGTGTAGTAGAATAGCACGTTTCCTGGCATCCGGCCATGAGTCTCCTGTAGCATTAATAGCAAGCAAGTAATTTTCAAACATTTTTCGCCAGGTAGCAAAAGGAATCGCAGGCTCTCCACTGCATGGCAGAAAAGATGCAGACGTAGGCACGGAAACCATCGTCGCCAATTGTTGTGTATTGGATTATTAAACACAAGACCGGAGTAATTCCTTAGATGCTCTTTTTTTATTTAACACATTCCACGCTTGTCTTTTTTAGAACAACTCACTTCTCGTTCTCCTTTTTCCAAGCAGCACTTCAACACTTCAACATTCCACTGCCACCTTGTGGTTAACTATGAACACAACACTTATTATCATGTCATATATTACTGTGATGTTCTGTAAAACAACAAACTTTAAAATACTTTGTTCTTACTGGTGAAAATCAGATGGTCATCTCTGTTTTCTCTCAGGTAAATCACAGTGTAAGCTTCACAGTGAATATTACTCTCGTCAATGTAGTCCATATCAACAACAAAAATATATTTTGACTCCATATAGTGGTTATTTTGGAAAAAATCCCAGGGCCCGTATTCATAAAGAATCTTACTGCAAAAAGTAGCTCCTAGTGACAAAATTCTAAGAAATTTCTTAGAAATGTGGGCGTTTACTCTTAAAATGAAAGAAAAAATCCTAGTAAAGAAAAAAGTCATTCAGAAAGCATCTTAATCCTTAAAGGGGGGGGGGGGGGTGAAATGCTATTTCATGCATACTGAGTTTTTTACACCGTTAAAGAGTTGGATTCCCATGCTAAACATGGACAAAGTTTCAAAAATTAAGCTGTACATTTGAAGGAGTATTTTTGTTCCAAAAATACTCCTTCCGGTTTGTCACAAGTTTCGAGTATGGGTCTGTGTGACGTTAGATGGAGCGGAATTTCCTTTATGAATATAGCAGGCTTATAGGTGCGCACAAGCAGGGGGATTGAACCGTTAATAGTTTGTGCTATACGCTCCCATGTCTGCTTCTTGTCCCTTGCTGTGACACCCGGCCCAAATTTTCCTTTAAGAATGGCCTTGTGTTCATCCACTAACTGGGCTAACAGTAAACACTGTTCCTCTGTCCAGTTTGGCTTTCTCGCCCTTCTTGGTTTTGATTCCATGTTTGATACATTAAAACCAACATTCAAACAGCCACTTATATAGGACAGCAATCACTGTAATTAGAAAGAGTGGAACAATTTTATCATTCTAGGCCAATCAAATACCTTATAGGACATTAAAATCATGGTAAAAAAAAAAGAAAAGGATTTATATACACACGTATAATGCGTGTGTGTGTGTGTGTGTGTGTATGTGAGAGAACGGTCATATAGGATAGATTACGCATGTAAATTCAAAGTGAGAATTAGAATAGACCCTATACTTAAAATCACTCTTTTTTTCCCTTCTTGGACAACCAACCAATCAAAGTCTTCAAAAGATTGTGTCATACATAGCAACAGGGTCAACCCCACCTCCTCATTAAGATTAAAGTTTTTGTCTTTTCCTTACTCAGAGTTGCTCTCAGATCGGTCCCGAATCACTTTTAAGTTAAGACTCCTACGTAAAAGTTTTTTAGCTAAATTAAGAGTTTTCTGAGAGGATTATTAGAATCTTTATGAATACGGGTCCAGGTATTTTGAGCAGTAGGATTATTAAAAAAAAAAAAAAAAAGTGCTAGTATAAAATTAAATTAAGTAGCCTATAAAAAATTTCAAACATCTTTCAATACTTTTTTACTTAAGTACATAAAAAATTTAGTACTTTTGTACTTTCACTTGAGTAAAATTGAAAAAGGAGTACTTTTACTTTTACTGGAGTAATATTTTACTATACGTATCTGTACTTTTACTCAAGTACTTGATTTGTGTACTTCGTCCACCACTGATTATTAACACCATATATTGCGTAGCTTGTTGGTGTTAGTGTTTTTATTAATGCCATTGAATGTAAGGGAAATGTAATTTTAGAATTTCTGTGGTCAAATGTGATATTATTCATGTTCTTGTTAATGATCAAATTTTATTTTATTGTTGTAATTCACAGCAAACAAGATTCATTTTGGGAGTGATTGCTGATGAATGTATTTTTAGTCCAGTGCCTAAAAACTACCTTCTCTAGAGAGTAAAGGCAGCAAATCTGTCTAAATCTCTAAATCTGTATGATCCAAATTAGATCACTGAATTAGAGGCTGCACTATAGCATGTTTAAAATAAGATGGCACAGAGCCTGAAACCAAGCATCAGTTTATTAAAATCAAAATGCTAGCACCAATAAAATCAAAAACCTGTTTAAAAATACGAGTTGGAATAATGTTGTGGCTTCTAGTAGAAGTCTTCAAGTGTTCAACAATCTCTGCTGGGGTGGTAATAGAAAACAGATGAAAGACAGCAAAGAACGTTGATGGAGGAACCGATGGATCATGACCAAGTAAGAAGATCTGGTAGCAGCGATTTTGTCAATAAAATGTTTAAGAAAAAGTTTGCACAGAAATATCAATACAGTTAAAGACAGGAGGATTTATAGTAGCATTCAGTCTACTAAATGAAATTTAATGAAACTCTGGGATTAAAGCATTTTTTTTAAAATTATTATTATTATTATTATTATTATTATTTTTAAATAAGTCCCAATTATCCATTTTTCTTATGAGTTTATTTAATAAAAAGGTTTTCATTGTCTACCCAGGTAAGTACAAGTTTAGTTTGATCAGACACTGGTTTTTCAGGTTTAAGAAAATGGCTTTAAGAGTTCATTGCCATGGTAAATGATAGGTTTTCATTCCATGTTTGAGAAACAATTTGTTTTTTGTTTTATCAACGGCTCTGATTCTACGTAAGTGATTACAAGCTGAAACTGGTCCATTCAGCCAATCAGGGCAAAGTGATATGTCATTCATCCATGATCAAATCACTCCCCAATATCTTGATCCATATCAAAGCAGTTCACAGTGAAAGCTTTTTAGAGATAAAATAACTTTCATTAAAGCATTTCACATCAAGGTGGATTCATGTAAATTGGGACAGTTTTTTATCCTAAATAAATGAATTAAATTTAATGTGATAGTTTTTTTTTTTTTTTTTTTTTTTGTTCTCAGATGTTATGCTTTCAGTGCACTGGCTTCAAAGTTACATTTTAAACAAGCTTTAAACACTCTGCTAATATGTAACTTCAAATGGTGATAGTAACAGTCAAACCAGTATTAGTGCTGCTGCAACATATTTTATTGCTATGCAACTATCAACAAAAAGCTTGTCAAACAGGAATTATGTTGAAAGGCAATTGACCCTTCGCAAAACCCCACACTCCTTAGATACTGTTGCTATGTCCAAAAAGCAGTAAAAAAAAAAAAAAAAAAAAATCCTTGTGGAGTGAAGAGGAAACTGATAACACACAGACAAACAGACAGACATTATATTTATTTAATTAGATATAGTTCACACACAAGACATAGCTACCTTTTAGTTAAAGACAATCAATCTCTGACTGCCTGAAATTATGAGAGATTTACATTTACATTTAGTCATTTAGCAGACGCTTTTATGCAAAGCGACTTACAAATGAGGACAATGGAAGCAATCAAAAACAACAAAAGAGCAATGATATACAAGTGGTATAGCAAGTCTCAGTTAGCTTAACTGCAGTACATGTAGTGAGGGCTTTTAATAAACATAACATGAGACAACATGAATATTTTACAGGATCTCCAGGAGGCCACTCCTTAAACACGTCAGTGCTCCATTTTAAAGCGGAGGGTTGAGGATTGTCAGTAAACAGAATGAAACCTACAATGAACCAGTCAGACACCAGACGTGTTTTGGTAAGAATACTTTGTTCTACTTTTTTCTTTCTCATTTTTAAAAAAATGTAATTGTCAACTATTTTGTGAATTTACAAATACTAAACTGTAAGTTTTAAAGATTATTAAAAAAATATGATGCATTTATTAACTAGCATGTAAATACAACCTTTTCACATTGGAATGATTTTAAAGGATTTTGTTCCTGTTTTTGGTTTCCAAAGTGTTTTTCTTCTTCTTCTTCTTCTTCTTCTTCTTCTTCTTCTTCTTCTTCTTCTTCTTATTATTATTATTATTATTATATTTTCTTGTACTGTTCCAAATCCCTGAATTAGGCATATGTAATTTGAGATTTACACTGAAAAAAAAAATATATATATATATATATATATATATATTCTCTTTAAATCTCCAGGCAATATTTGTGGCTGCATCGAGTACTCTATATGCAGCAGCATGTCCAGAGAACCATTTCCAAGTTCAAGAAACCCTGTGCTGCTTGAACTGCCAAAATGGTAAATTCTACAGAGATAACCTGAAAATGAAGGATACCGATGTGAATCAATAAATAATCATACATTTCAAATCTACAGGTGAGTATGTTGCTCGCAACTGCTCTGAAGGACCCAGAGGCCACATTGCTGTATTATGTAATCTATGCCGCAGATGTGAAGGTATGCAACAATTAATTTCATGAATGTTTACACAACTAATTTTGAAATAAGATATATTGCTCTAACAATAATAATCCCCCCTCCACAAACTATAGAAATTGGAGAGATTACTGTTTCCAATTGCACACGGTTTTTAGACACACAGTGTGCCCCCATACACAGTAAGTATTGCACTTACCTTGCAATTTTGTCAGTTTTTCAAACATTATATGACTGTGTTGAGTGGGGTGGGGTCAAGAGCCATGGGAATGGAGCGAGGCCGGGGGAATAATGAGAATGTGCGATATCTGCCGCACTATTTTGTGTTTCTTTTATTATTAAAGTTTTATTTGAAAGTTCGCCGGTTCCTGCATCCTACTTCCTGTGACTATAAACTGAGTTACACTGGTGCCGAAATCCAGGAAGAAGGAGGTAGAAACTGGCGAACATTTAAATAAAGTGTAATAATAAAATAAACACAAAAGAGCTCCATCGCACGATTCTTGGCCCTGCCCCACATTGACATGTATGCCTTGTAACTTCTCTTGAAATGTTTCTTTAGTAGAAATTGTTATATTATTGTGTCTGCTCGCACAATATTTGCATTCATTCTAAAAACATTTGTCACTATTGTGTTACTCCAAGAAACTTTGAAATATATTTCATATAATAAGGTTTGCCCACTGTAGGCAACTAAAGTGAAAATAATTATTGCATGCCTTTCAATCAGCTTCCTGTAAACTGGTTTGCGGTGGGCTTATAAAAACATAAACCCTGATAATTTTTTTCATGGCAGCTATACACATCTCCTGATAGTAATTTTGGCAGAAATATGTTTGTCACTAGACCAATCTTTTAGAACTGAATTTCATAATCCTTAAAATCCCTGTAGATGAGGTTTCTTGACTATTTGTTAAATTGCATGTATTTGTGTACTATATACATTCTTTCTAATCATCACCCTCTCTCTTCTCCCTTATGAAAAGTGAAAGAGATAACCTTGTAAGTTTCTTTTTTATTATCATCTTTGCTTTGCATAAACTAAATTGATGGCAAGTTTAATTTCTAATAAAATATTAAACAAATCCTCAGGTATGGTTGCTCACCTGTGATAGCCGCTGTTGTCCTTCTGGCTGTGTTTCTGGCAGCCTGCTTATTTAGCAGAATCAGTAAATCAGGTGAATCTAATGGAGGCTCTGCAGGTAAACGAATAAATTACTCTTCATTCTGTACTTCTGTTTTTGTTACATTAAACAAACACTATTTAAACATTAATGAAATATTGAATGAATGAGTGTTGATGGTCTTTTTCTTTTCTTTTCTTTTCTATTCTTTTCTTTTCCTCCATGTTCCACGTTTCCTCCAAGGAGAGACATTGAATATTTCCATATAAAAGATTCAGAGAGTCTGAAGAAAATTTTAAATCAGGAAAAAGGCCATCATCAAATACTGTATATCATCATTCAAAGATTAATTAAAATGAGAAATACTGCAGTAATTTTTTTTATAATATACAATATTTGTAATATTTTATTTTAAGTATATATATATATATATATATATATATATATATATATATATATATATATATATATATATATATATATATATATATATATTAAAGACCAATTCTAGCTGTTAACTAACTATTCAAGTCAAATTACCTTTTATTTATTTAGTGCTTTATACAACACAGATTTTGTCAAAATATCTTTACAGTTAAACAAGAAAATAGTGTAATGCAAACAAGATTCAATACTGCTATAAAGCAGTTCTAAAAAGAGGACAATAGTAAACAGTAAAAAACTATTGACTATTAGTATTATTATTTTGTATTTTTATTTTGTTTTATTTATTTATTTATTTCTTTTGCCTCAATGTATTCCTAATTTGCTAGTTTAATAGTTAATAGTGTGAATTGGTCCTTAAATATATAGGTGTGTGCACATCTGTTTATTTCATATTTAGAAATGTATCTATGTTCAAAAATACCTGCTGCATGATGCTGCTCTTTTATTTTATATTATTTCTTTAAGAAGAAAAGGAGGAAAAAAAATGGAACATATCTATAGTATCTATAGTATTTTTGTATCAGATATTTTTAGTTTAACAACTTATATGTGACCCTGGACCATAAAACCAGTCTTAAGACGCTGGGGTATATTTGTACCAATAGCCAAAAAATACATTGTATGGGTCAAAATGATAGATTTTTCTTTTATGCCAAAACATAATTCGGATATTAAGTAAAGATCATGTCCCATGAAGATATTTTGTAAATTCCCTACCATAAATATATCAAAACTTAGTTTTTGATAAGTAATATGCATATCTAAGAACTTAATTTGGACAATTTTAAAGGTAATTTTCTCAGTATTTCGATTTTTTTTTTTTTTTGCACCCTTAGATTCCAGATATTCAAACAGTTCAAAAGAAATTCAAAACATACATCAATGGAAAGCTTATTTATTCAGCTTTTATGTGATGTATAAATCTCACTCTTGGAAAATTTACACTTAAAACTTTCTCTTGTAGCACTCTATATGTAAATTTTATTTGTACTAATTGGATGTTGGAAATTGCTCCTTGTATTAATTGTTGTCTCGAAATTGCTAAAAGTTTTACCAGGCTGTCTTTTGTTTAATTTGAACTTTTAATACAAGTGACTGTGAATCTACAATTGTTTAGCCCAACATCTTATGAACAAAATTTGTTCTGATGCAGTGTCATGTTTCTGACAATAGAATACCTTATCCAAATTGCCTTTTAAATGTTGATGACTGAATTTGATGACTGCCTAGACAAAAAATAAAATTGTACCGTTTTATGTCAGTCCTTGTGTGTTCATGTGTCTTTAATTGTATTGTTGAGTAAATACTGTAGTTAATAGTGCTATAGGGGACCTTAAATGCACATATGATAGCTGTATAGAAAGCATATATACACATAGAGGCAGGAAAAACAGGATGTACAGTTGTTTTCATTCCTGGTCCTGGAGACCCACCACACTGGACATTTTGCATCTCTCTCTCTGTGACACATTTAATTAACAGAGTTCTCTGCTAATGTTAAACACGTTTTAATTATGGATGACATACAAAATGTTCAGTGCTGTAGGTTCCCTGACAAGAATTGAAAAGTTCTGGTTTATTGTAGACAGAGACAGGTAGATGAGGAGGAATGAAGATCACTGGCAAAAGTGATTGACAAAAACAATAAGCACTGGCAGTCACAATTTAATCAAATATGATGATGATGATGATGATGTACTGACTAACAGCCAATAGAGGAAGGCGTTTTGCAGCAAATCAAGGTATTGAAGGAATTATTAAATATTTACAGCCTTGAATGCATTAATGCAATACAAATTGCTATGACAAAAAGTGTCTGCTAAGTGTAAATTTCAAAGGTTAGAAATGATTTAAAATGTATGTAGCTGAATCAAATTTGTTTTATTTGATTTATTTATCTATTTAACCCTGAACAAGTAAATTACATATTAATTTTTTTAAGGTTACAATGAAATTAGAATGATCAAGCATTTCATTCCAGCAAGTCATGAACTGAAACCTAAATAGCACGTAGGTTATCATGTAGAGCTTGTACGAACATGTTGAGAGTATTCCTAGTAAACAGAAAAGGAATGAATATGTGTATATGTACTTTGCATAAATCACTTTGAATAGAATGTGTCATTGGATAGAATGTGTTCTTTTTTTAGACATTTTAGACAAAATACTTTTTATATTTTAACACCATTTTTACCTCCCACACCCCAAAGCATCCAAAATTTATATTACACAGATAAATAAATTATTATACAAAGGCTAAGACAGACATATCCTCATTATTTTCAAATACAAAAGCACAACATATATAAACATATCTATCAGCAGAGTGAGAGGCATTTAACATTGCCTCTGCCAATATTTAGTTATTTTCCAGAAATTGTATAACCAGATGCCAAATGTTATGGTAGTCCTTTCGTTTACCCTTTATACTGCAGATTATTTTGTGCAAGATCTTTCGACCAATGATCAATGAATGGGGAATAGAATGTGTTCTACTATAAACAGCAGATATACTTGTAATATGCATGCTGGTATGCAAACAGTTAATAGTGCAAACTCGTCCCTACGCTGTAAAATCTAATTAGTTGGACTTACTTAAAGTCAAGTCAAATCAAGTCACCTTTATTTATATAGCGCTTTAAACAAAATACATTGCGTCAAAGCAACTGAACAACATTCATTAGGAAAACAGTGTGTCAATAATGCAAAATGATAGTTTTGCTTTAAATAAAGGGCACCTATTATGCAAAGTCCACTTTTAAATGGTGTTTGGACATAAATGTGTGTTAGCAGTGTGTGAACATAACCACCCTAACAATGATAAACCGAACACCGGTTCTCTCGCTCTCAGTTAAGTTACTTTTACTGGCTGTTTATGTCAGGAGAGACAGGCTGGATTCAGATGCGGGTTTACACAGAGCTTTATTTAAGCAGAGGAGGCAGAGCAGATAAGTCACGTCCCATAGTTTCACTCGTAGTGAGAGGATGAGAAGTCGATGAGTCAAAGCAGATGAGTAACGTTCCACAGTAGTTCGTATGACCGCCGAGACCAGAGGGATGACAGCTGGAAGCTTCTAGGAGCTCTGCGCTCGTAAGAACAGGGGGCAGAGAAATCAGCTAAACACACTGGAGCCTGAGGACAAGACACGACAAGGTGAGCACAAAGACCAACTAGGAGATCGGAGCTATTGGCACGAGCAACAACAGTCTGACAATAGACAGAGAAACACAGTGAATAATAAAGGGAAAAAATAAGAAGAACATAGAGAACAGGTGGCGAGCAATTAAGGTTAACAACGGGGAAACAAGGAAGGCGGTGGAAACTCAAACAGGCAGACGCGGTGAGCTGTCAAACCATCCAAACAAACACAAATACACACACACACACCAAAAAGGCAGGTGATTAGCCCCGAGACCCGACAGTTTATTGCTGTAGATATGCACTGCAGAGAGACATGTACACGATGCCCTCTTCTGGAGACAGGGTGGGAATATTCAGTTTATTTGCATTTAAATCTATACACTCCAAAACAGCTCTTTTTTTTAGACAATACCCAAAAATTACATTTTCCAGCTGTTATAATGATTTATCTCTTGGTTATTCTGGGTTGAAACTTCAGACACATTCTGGGGACGCTCAATACCAATATTATAAAAAGGGGCATTATAGGTGTCCTTTTAAAAAGCATGCAAACTGCCTTAAACAAAAATAAAAAATAAATTTAAAATAATAATTAAGTGAAATAGGAATAGTATTTTGTACTGACAAATGCTTAGTATAGTTTACTTACACAAGAGTTCTAGTTACTAAAAAAAATAAATGTAGGGGTACTTGGGGCATGAATAAATTATGCAATTGCTTTGTTTTACTGTTGCCTTTAATTTGTTTATTTAACTTATAAAATAAAATAATAAATACAATTGAATTATTAATTTTTTTGTGATTTACATGCTGAATGTTGAAGTCTGATTATCATATTTTATTTAGGGCCGGGACTCGATTAAAAAAAATGAATCTAATTAATTAGAGGCTTTGTAATTAATTAATCGAAATTAATCGCATTTTAATCGCAAATAAATATTTGACCTGAGAACAGTGAGAAGTAATTTTTTTTCACATGGATTTATAGTATACCATTGAATAATGACTGAATACATAAGCTTAAGCAACAAAATATTGTTTATTTTTGTTCAACCGAGTCTAGCAGACCAGTGCAATTTTTGCCATGAAGTGTAGCAATAGAATATTTAGAAACAATTTAGAAATAGTACATTTCAGAAATTCAGGAAGCTTATGGGTGCTGGAACCTTCTGTAAAGAGTTTTTTAAGTAAAACACAATACTGTCAATTACATTCAGAACATTGGAAACACTGACTATTAGAAAACATCTCTCTGTTGCTTCAGAGGCCATAACATACTAAGTCCAACTCTCAATAACCTTGGCCAAAACAATAAAGAGTTCAACATAAACTGTTGCCCCAACAAAATAATACATAGTTCAACATAACATGTAAAGTCCACGCTAGTTGCTATATGTTTTGCGTTGAGGTGATACTTGAGGCTCGATGTGCTGCATGTGATGGTGCTCCAGTATAATCGGTCCGGCGAAACAAATCCAGTGAGAAACGTTCCGCGGAGCAAAAATAAGTTATAAAAAATGCGGGAATTTTTTTTTTCTGTAATTAATTAATCTTAGTTAACGCGTTATTTTTTGTGTAATTAATTAATCTCAATTAACACGTTAAAGTCCCGGCCCTAATTTTATTATATATTATATTCCACTACTTAAGAAACCCACCCTCAACCCATCTCTTTTAGAGAACTACAGACCAGTTTCCCTTATTCCTTTCATTGTAAAAACACTTGAACGAGCTGTGTTAAACCAAGTCTCTACATTTCTCACACACAACAACCTCCTTGACAGCAACCAATCTGGCTTCAGATGTGGACATTCAACTGACACTGCCTTGCTCTCAGTTGTTGAAGCTCTAAGACTGGCAAGAGCGGAATCCAAATCTTCAGTACTTATCCTGCTTAATCTGTCCGCTGCTTTTGAACCATACTAGCAAAAGGCATCTCAGGAACCACATTTCAATGGTTTCAGTCTTACCTATCAGATAGGTCCTTTAAAGTATCTTGGAGAGGTGAAGTGTCCAAGTCACAACATCTAACTACTGGGGTGCCTCAGGGGTCAGTTCTTGGAACACTTCTCTTCTCCATCTACATGGCATCATTAGGTTGTGTCATTCAGAAACATGGCTTTTCATACCACTGCTATGCTGATGACACTCAACTCTAACTCTCATTCCATCTTGATGATCCGACGGTAGCTATTCGCATCTCAGCTTGTCTAACAGACATTTCTTGCTGGATGATGGACTGTGACGATCGGAGACCCAGGGAAATACAGGAGACGAAAGATCCAATCGCAGTGTGGTTTATTAAGGATAATCCAAATCGTAATCCAACAAGCCGGGGCCAAAACCAGAATACATTCCAAACAAACAAACAAAGAAGGAACAGGAAAGGGAACAGGCACGGGAACATTAACTCGGTAGTGCCTATGGTGAGGTGCCTAAGGGGAAGTGAGACCACCAGTGGACACACAGGGAAACAGAGACCAGACAGCATGACATTACCCCCGCCTCCACGGAGCAGATGGCAGATGATCCACCCAAACCCAAGAAGAGACCAAGGAACACAGAGACCAGGAGGGAGGTGGAGCGGTAGAGGACCAGGGGGATGGACGGAGAGCCAGGTAAAATGGGGAAACAGAGACAAGAGGACCAGGTAAAATGGGGAAACAGAAACAAGAAGTGCAAACACAAAAACAAGGAGCCCAGGAGGGAGGTGGACAAAACAAAAACAAAACAACAACAAAACACAAGTCCCAGAAGGACATAACGTTCAGGCCCCAGGGCTGAACCGACAGGGCAGGAATCCAGAGAGGTGCAAGGTGGAATTGGAGCCCTGCGGTCGAGAAAGAAGCCCACCAGGGCAGCGCAGAAGACCACCACATCCGTGCGGTCGAGACAGAAGCCCACCAGGGTGGCGCAGAAGACCACCACATCCATGTGGTCGAGACAGAATCCCACCAGGGTGGCGCAGAAGACCACCGCATTCATGTGGTCAAGACAGAAGCCCACCAGGGTGGTGCATAAGACCACCACATCCGTGCGGTCAAGACAGAAGCCCACCAAGGTGGCGCAGAAGACCACCACATCCATGCAGTCGAGACAGAAGCCCACCAAGGCAGCGCAGAAGACCACCACCTCCGTGCACTCGAGACAGAAGCCCACCAGGGCAGCGCAGAAGACCACCACATCCGTGCGGTCGAGACAGAAGCCCACCAGGGCAGTGCAGAAGACCACCGCATCCGTGCGGTCGAGACAGAAGCCCACCAGGGTGGCGCATAAGACCACCACATCCGTGCGGTCAAGACAGAAGCCCACCCGGGCGGTGTAGAAGACCACCACATCTGTGCGGTCGAGACAGAAGCCCACCCAGGTAGCACAGAAGACCACCACATCCATGCGGTCGAGACAGAAGCCCACCAAGGTGGTGCAGAAGACCACCACATCCGTGCGGTCGAGACAGAAGCCCACAAGGGCGGCGCAGAAGACCACCACATCCGTGCAGTGGAGGAAGAGGGCCACCTCTGCAGCGCAGAAGACCACCCCAGTGGAATCGATGACACAGAAGAGCAAGTCTGGTTAGGCAAGTCTGAAACAGCGAACATGAACAAGTTAAGGGTGGCCTCCGTGGCCACGACAGGATCAGTCGAGTGCTCAGAGAGTTCAGCTGAGACGTGACAAGGCTCTGGAAGTTCCGCAGAGGCGAGGAGAGACTCTGCTAGTTCAGCCGAGACAAGGAGAGGCTCTGGTAGTTCCACAGAGATGTGGAGAGACTCAGGTAATCCCATGGTGTTTAGACTGGATTCCAGAAGATCATTGCTGACTTGACTCAGCTCATGAAGATCATTGGTGGACTTGCATTTGTTCATGAAGATCAATGGTGACTTGCCCTTGCCCGTGAAGAACACTGGTGACTTGACTTTGCCCACGAAGATCAATGGTGACTTGACTTTGTTCATGAAGATCAATGGTGACTTGTCTTTGCCCATGAAAATAGTCGGTGACTTGACCTTGCTCATGAAGAATACTGGTGACTGGACTTTGCCCATGAAGATCATTGGTGACTTGCCCTTATCCATGAATTTCACCGGTGACTTGACTTGACTGGAGTGTCAACGGTAACTAGCCCTGACTCTGGAAGGTCAACGGTGATAGCCCTGACTCTGGAAGGTCAACGGTGACTAGCCTTGACTCTGGAAGGTCACTGAGCACCTGACTCGACTCTGGAGGGTCCACGAGCACCTGACTCGACTGTGGAGGGTCAATGGGAACCTGACTTGACTCTGCAGGGTCAACGGGAACCTGACTTGACTCTGGAGGGTCAATGGGAACCTGACTCGACTCTGGAGGGTCAACGGGAACCTAACTCGACTCTGGAGGGTCAACGGGAACTGGCTTGTGCTGGGCTGGCGGCCATCTTGCAACGTGGTACTGGACTGACGACCACCTTGTGCTGTGATGCTGGGCTGGCAGACATCTTGTGCAGTGGCGCCTGGCCGGCGGCCAACTTGTGCTGTGGCACTGGGCTGGCGACCATACTGTGCAGTGGTGCTGGGCTGGTGGTCCTCCTGTTTGCAGACCCCGGTTCAGAATCGGCCATCCCACCGTGAGAGACAGGAGTGGCTGGGGCATCCCACCGAAGCCAATGCTGCAAGTAGCACACGAATTCCCAGAAATCAAATGTGTCCAACTGATCCATTTCTATTTGAGGAACCGGGTCATCCAGCCCGGTATTGAAATAGTCCTTTAGGGCCGCATCATTATATCCCAAACCATATGCTAGGGTCCAGAACATTTGTGCCATGGCACCCACCTCATTGCCCTCTTGGTGCAGGGTGGTTAATTTTAAATAGTTTGCTCTCCGCTTCACCATACTGGGTGGGGAATGGAAATGAAGTCCCACACCGCTGGATCTCAACATGATGGAGTCCTTCTGTGACGATCGGAGACCCAGGGAAATACAGGAGATGGAAGATCCAATCGCAGTGTGGTTTAAGGATAATCCAAATCGTAATCCAACAAGCCAGGGTCAAAAACAGAATACAATCCAAACAAACAAACGAAGAAGGAACAGGAAAGGGAACAGGAATGGGAACAGGAACTCGGAGACAAGGAACTCAGAAGACAAGAAAACTGGGTAACGGAAGGAAAGGACTCCATGAAGACAAACAGCAAAAGACTGGTAAATATAGTGAGGATAATGACTAATAAGTGAAGACACCTGGTGCAATTAACAGGAGTGCAATAACTGTGATGAAGGGACAAAGCATTGTGGGAATTGTAGTGCCTACGGTGAGGTGCCTAAGGGGAAGTGAGACCACTAGTGGACACCCAGGGAAACAGAGACCAGACAGCGTGACACCATCACCTTCATCTCAACCTTGCCAAGACACGACTGCTTGTGATTCCAGCAAACCCATCATTTCATCACAATTTCACCATCAAGTTAGGCACATCAACCATAACTCCTTAAAAAACACCTAGAAGCTTTGGAGTTATGATTGATGATCTGCTGACTTTCTCAGACCACATTGCTAAAACTGTCCGATTGTCTTTAACACACAATTCTAATTCTTAAAAGAAAATCTAACTACACTGAAAAAAACGATTCGTTGTCTGAACAACCATTACTTATAAAAGTAAATATATTAAACTCAAAAAACTTAGTATTATAACTTTTCAATGTCTACTTAACATATATAGTTAATGTAATGCAAAAATATAAGTTACAAAGTGAACTGATTATGTTAAAATTAAGTAAATCTAGCATAAAATTTTAAGTATTTGACTGTGAGCCACGTCATATGCTGTTTCCTGCCAGGGAGCCATTTTGTGAAGCACACGTGAAGACAGTGAGAAGGGATAAACTAAAATTTTTTGAAAACTAAGTATGATATTAGATTTTGTTGATTTACCATCAATGAACCCCTGTTTTTTATGTGTGTGTGTGTGTTAATGGGTGAAGAAACGCATTCTGAAACGCAACATGATGTAGATGCTGAAAAGAGGTAAGCGTATAACATTACTCGTTTATTGTGTTTGTGATCTAAAAAGGAACTTTTAAAGAGAATTTCTGAATTGCTTAAAATAATGCTTCAGTAGAAATGTGTTATGAATACTTATGAAAACATTGAGTTTGTACGTGTAAACCCATTCCAGAATAATAATAAAAGTTTGGTCACAATGTTCTCTATAAGTGGCAGTCCAGGCCTGGGCGCAGGTTAATTTTGAGGTTTGGTTTATATTACATTCTAAAATATATGCAACATGTCAATATGTATGCATGATAATTAAGTAATGGTGATCTCTATTTAGACACACACAAACTTATTTCTAAATGACAATGATTCCTCTGTCTAGTAAACCTTCGAATTTATGATCACAACTGTAAATTTAAACCTGCGTTCCCTCTGCCACTGATCCGAAGAGAACACTGTTAACGGATAAGATTGATACAAAATGTGCATAGCTGTGGCTCTTCAGGACCAGGATTGAAAATAACTTTCTGTTTATCTAAAGAAAGTCACTGATCAGGCACATTGTGAGGATGAGTAAATGATGAAAACATTTTGGGTAGATCAGCTGACTGACTTGGCCATTCTCCAATTAGCTTTAAAAAAAAAAAAATTGTTGTGGTGTATAGAGTTTTATTTTCTCTTTCAAAATTAAATTTTCTTTCAACTTCATTTTCCATCAGCAGTTTCACTGTCATTATAGATGAGTTGGTCAAAAAATGTCTTCATTCACAAACTCTATGGAGTCACTGTATAGTTGTGATTTTGTCTATTTAAAAAAAAAAAAAAAGTCTATTTCTAAATCTTTTTTGTTTGTGTGTGTGTGTGTTATTTCATTGCAATGTGTTTTTTTGCACTGAGATACAATCATAAAAAATATCAAGTGGTGTTGTAAGTAAACAATGCTTTTGTTTTGTTTTTGTTTTTTTAAAGATACTCCTGGAAATAAAGAGAAACTGAAACTGCTCACACTTAAAATCATCACGAAAGGTGGTTCAACAGATGATCCATTACAGACTGGGATAGTGCTGGAAAGCATAGAGGTGTTGACGGGATTGGCAGGTGTTGCAAAGGCTTGTGTTTTTCTGCTTGGCCTAATTTATGCAATTAATCTGAGTTACCCCAAAGAGCTCAATGTACAATGTTTGTCTGCAATTTTTTGATTCAATTATTGTTTTATTCTTAGGATGTTTGTCGCATGTTCCATGAGTAAATTAGAAAATTTGTTGCAAAGGGTGAAAAAAGTGATCTATTGTGAAGATTGCAATCTCTGTGTTACAAACAAAACAAAAAGAAAGAAAATGTATTTTTTTATATATATATATTTTTTTAGTTTTATTAGGAATTCTGTACAAAAGTAAATGTTGGAAAAAATTTAAATCCTTTAATAAGTGTTGCAAAGGGTGAAAAATCGAGGAAATAACATGTTGGAAGTGAACTTGCTTTTGTATACTTGTCACATTTTGTTGTACATTCATGATGTGTGGTTTTAGGCTTCACCTTCGCATTGCAGTCTGTCAGAAATAAACTGAAATGCTTTATTTTGTGTAATTTGCTTGTTTTATTTAAGATATTAAATGTACTAAGCAGACCAATAGCTGAAGATCTAAAATCAGTTAAAATGTTAAGTTGGTTCAACTCAATTTTTAAATATAAATGAGCTTAAATGTTAAAGCTGCGGTAGGGAACTTTTGACGCTCTAGCGGTTAATAAACAGAACTGCTTGCCTCTTGCGGAAGAACATCGTAGCCGGAACTACTTCTCTCCGTTTATGTCTATGAAGAATCACAAAGGTACTGGGTTACTCCGCCGCGGTATCCCCGAAGCAATCTAAAATAGTCCGAATATAAACACTTATTATAGGTGATTCAGGACAAGTCAAAAACACGGTTTGGAAAATGGATTCATGGTGTACTCGCTTATTATATATTTTTTTACATTTTGAACACAAACAAAGTTACGGACCGCAGCTCTGATTGGTTATTTTTTACCGGGAGCGATGGAGTTTCTGCAAATGGCAATAGGACACTGGGAGGAGCCAGAGGAGCTTGATTTTTTTCACAGATTATCTGTCTCATATTCTACTGTCAGGACATAATGACAGGTTTAATAAATATGTAAAAAAATTTTTTTTACAAAAGTTCCCTACAGCACCTTTAAGTTAACACAACTTGAAATCACTTCGTAGATTGCATAATGTTGAATATTTTAAGTAAAGAATGTTAAGTGCACTGAAATATTTAAGTTCGTATACTGTAACAAAGATGATCTTTTTTATTTTAAGTAAAATTGTTCCAAGTTGTGTGTGTGTGTGTGTGTGCGTGTGTGTGTGTGTGTGTGTGTGTGTGTGTGTGTGTGTGCAAAGACCTCTAGCTTGCTCTATTCTTTTTTCATTCTATCTGTTTTCTTTTTATTTATTATATTATTTAAAAGCCCTTGCTACGTGTATGTGTTAACCTATAGCACCTATATATTATTGCTCTTTTTGTTGTTTTGTCACTAAACTAGTATTCTATTCACAATTGAAAATTCAGTGTGGCACATGTATATCACATGATATGTTACCTGTTCTTTTTCTCTTTCCCCGTTTAGTAACATAGGTTTGACAACCAGGTTACAATAACGGTGAAAACCCCAAAGAGAAAGAAGATCAAAGAACACAGACGTTTCCATGAACAGTGTCCAAAAATCAAGACAGTACAGGGCAATTGAACAAATAAGCAAGCAAATACTATCATGACAGGACAATAGAATGTGTGTTTCAGTCCTGCTGAAAACCAAAGTAAAAACAGAGGAAAAGAAGGGAAGGGATAAAACACTGTACCCAAAACAAATCATAAATATAGCTGCAAGCAGCAATTATGGGGCCAAGCAAAGTCAAAATGTGATGCTAAGCATGGCATGTAGCATCAGACTGACTGCAACAATAATTCAAAGTTTTGCAGAGATATAGCCTCAAATGCAATTTGGCATCAACCCTCAAATTTGTTGTGGCGCTATACAAAAACAGTTTTGTGTATTGATACGCAGTCACCAGTTTTTTTTTTTTTGTGAGCACAGTCTGAAGATCATCTGACTCAATTTTGGTGAAATTCGGACAAACCAGTTTAAAAAGTAGGTTTTCAACAAATCAAAATGGCCGACAGGAAGTTTTGCTTACTATCACATAATTGATATGAATGTTGTCTGCATGATCCAATGAATATTTTGAGTCCAGTTTTATTACAATAGGCTAATACAAATAAAAATTATTAGCATTTTTGTACATTTCATAATTAATAATTAATTAATAGTTTATTACTCTTGAGTTTATCACTCAGTGTGAGGTGATAATGGCACATATAAAGTTTGGTATCAATATGTCAAATATCTGCAGAAATACATCCTCAAATGCAGTTTGGCACTGTGCCTAAAATTTGTAGCATCACTATACGAAAACAGTTTCACTTACAGAATTGACACGACATCCATTAAATTTTGTCACCACAGTCGGAAAATCATCTGACTCGATTTTGGTGAAAATATTATTACAACTTAAAATAATAGTTTTCTATTTGAATATACTTAAAAATAATAATCTATTCCTGGGATGCAAAGCTGAATTTTCAGCATCATTACTCCAGCCTTCAGTGTCACATGTAACATCCAGTCTATCACATGATCATTTAGAAATCATTCTAATATTCTGATTTGTTATGAGTGTTGGAAACAGTTCTGCTGTCTAATATATTTGATGAATAAAAAGTTAAAAAGAACTGCATTTAAAAAAAATATATATAATATATATTATTATTCAATAATAATATTCAACAATAAATAATATTCAACAATAATATATATTCTAATAATATATTTGCTTTACTATCACATTTCAATATTTTAACACATCCTTGCTGAATAAAAGTATTGATTTTATAAAAAAAAAAGAAAAAGAAAAATACTGACCCCAAATTACTGACCAGTAGTGTATATTGTTATTACAAAATATTTGTATTTTAAAAACATAGCTTCTTTTTTTTTGTCCCTTTATTCAAAGTATGCTAAAAAAGTATCACATGTTCTGAAAAAAATATTAAGCAGCAGAACTGTTTCCAACTTTGATAATGAAGCATCATATTAAAATGATTTCTAAAGGACCATGTGATAATGATCCTAAAAATTCAGCTTTGCATCACAGAAATAAATGATAATTTAAAGTATAATAAATTTAAAAACAATTATTTTAAATTGTTATAATATATCACAATATTATTATTTTTTTTCTGTATTTTTGATCAAATAAATGCAGGTTTGATGAGCGGAAGAAACTTCTTCCAAAAACATAAAAAATAGTAATGTTTCCAAACTTTTGGTCTGTACTGTATATATATATATATATATATATATATATATATATATATATATATATATATATATATATATATATATATATATATATATATATATATATAGCAGACACAATCATAATTGTATAACTACCTTTACAGAATTTTTTCTTTGCTGTTGGCCAGTGTTTTCTCTCCTTCCTGCTGGCCTTGCTGTAGCTAATCGTAGTGCCTTGTAGCTGTTTTTTTTTTTTTCTAGAATCTATATCTTACTATCACTCTCTGTTTTTTAAAGTGATAAAATATAACTTCAGATTAATTTTGATCGTTCACTTTTATTTTATATCCGTGAGTGCAGTACACCTGCATTGCGTTAGCACCCGTTAGCCTGTCATTAGTGTTTTCATTCGAACCTATCAATGTTTTCTTTTCTCCTCTCCTCTCTCTCAACTTACCACAACTGTGGTAAGAATATTTCATCAAGCACGGTGAGTAATGGCTTCTCCTGCTATTGTTATTTGCACCTCTTGTCACATGTACAGTTTATCTATCTCTGTCGCAGATGAGGGATTCAAGATACTGCTTTGGATGCGTCTAGCTCAGGGATTCCTGTACATTGTTCGGTTCCGGCAACAAAGCCCCTGCAGCAGGGCAACTGGGTGACAGGGAGGCAGCATAGTCTTGGGTCAAAACACCGCTCTTCTGTTCCGATCAAAACATTAAACAGGTTCTCCCCACTCAGTGATGCACCCACTGAGAAACCTGATGAAAGTGCTCTAGTTATTGGTGATTCTATTGTACGGAACGTGAATATACAGCCACCATAGTCAAATGTTTATCGGGAGCCAGAGCGCCTGACATCTTGGCAAATTTAAAAGTGCTGAGTAATACTAAACATAAATACAGTAAGATTGTTATTCATGCCGGCGCAAATGATGTTCGACTTCGCCAGTCGGAGATCACTAAAAATAACATTAAAGAGGTGTGTGAACTTGCAAGCACGATGTCAGACACTGTAATATGCTCTGGTTCCCTCCCTGCTTACTGTGGTGACGAGATGCCTAGCTGATTGTCATCAATCAATGGCTGGATGTCTAAGTGGTGCCCACAGAATAACATAGGTTGCATAGACAATTGGACGAGCTTTTGGGGCAGACCTGACCTGTTGAAAAGAGATGGTCTTCATCCCTCCTGGGGTGGCGCCACTCTTCTCTCTAGGAATATGGCACATAGTCTTAGTGTTTATACTTGACTAACTGGGGCCCAGGTCAGTAAGCAGACATACTGGCTAAACTGACCATCTGCTAGCTGCCTCCCGTCACAGAGGTCAGTTAATTCTCAGCACATAGAGACTCTTTCACCTAGATATCACACTATAGAGACTGTGTCTGTTCCCCGAACTAGAAGATACAAAAAATGTCCAAACCAAGCAGGGCCGGATTAACCATACGGGCAACTGGGCAATTGCCCAGGGGCTCAAGACCCCTAAAGGGCCCGGGGCAGCAAGGGCACGAGCAAAATACTGTATCTGGTAATCTTCCGCTTTATATTAAATAAACTGTCAACACGGGCTTTTGCGCACTGCACAGAAGAGACGCTGCGCTGCCTATGACTTTGAAGTTTGAACGTGAGTTGAGAGCGGTTGAGACTAGTCACTCTCATGCGGTCTGACCAATGAAGAGAGGGCCTCAAGTTAAGACCCTCTCCTCATAGGTCAGTCCGCATGAGTGGGTCAAATGTTACGCCGAGCGGGTTACGTCAGGCGTTGCTACAACAGAAAAAAATTTGACATGGAGAAGCTAAGTGGGAGAGCGAAGCGGACATTAAAAAAAGAAGGACATCAGAAACGCAGAAAATTTTAAGGATATACCTAAAATAGGTAATTTCTTCACTCCTGTTAATGTTGCCAACAGTTCTGTTAAGTCAGCTTCCGTCAACGACGAGGACAACTCAGCTAGCCAGGACTTTTCTACACCACCAGTTTACGTTTACAGCCCAGAGAGCGAAGAGCATTTCAAATTCAAACATGCACTTCGTCATTATTTAGGACTAAAATTGTGTGTTTTGCCAGATTATGTGGCATTTATTTCTGTCTTGTCTTCTTCAGAGAAATTGACAGAATTCAAATTGTTTATTTAGCACTAAAATGTTTAACTAGTTTATTGTGCTGTGAAATTTGTTGTTCTATTTTAAAACAAGTTAAAATGAGCTTAGGATAAAAATGTTTATCAGCAGATAATAGTGATACTGCATTTTATTTATTTATTTTTTCCTTGAGGTGCCAGCTTCATTAAAATGCTGTAAATTGTTGTGGAGGGATAACTGGCAGATTTCAAATTGTTTGTGTTGGACTAATAACTTGTTTGCATTGTTGAATTCTGAGGAAACAGGGTCACCCTGTCAGGGTGATTTCTGCTTAAAATGAGCTGAGGACCAAATTGTTTCTTGATGTGTTGTCTGTGGTCTTCTGTTATAGCTCTATCAATTCAATACATTTCTATTGGGAATAAATGTTGTTAAATAAACAATGGTTTGAAAGTGGTTGCTTATTTATTCATTTTTGTGAAAATGGAGAATATTTCCCTCCCTCTCAATGTAGTGGTCAATTTTACCAGATTATACACATGCTGATGTGTTTTGTTTTCATAGCATCATATGTGAGTGAATGTCTGTTAGGGGACATAGTAGTGCATTTGTAGTTCTATGAGCATTTAAATATTTGTAAATCAAAATACACCTGATGACAGTTAGAATTTGAAGCATTGAGTATATTTACTGTATATTACAGTAATATATTCTGTATATGACCATATTATGGTGATCCTGGGGTCGTGATGATGGGGTCCTTGAATATTGTTGCCCAGGGTACAACAAAGTGTTAATCTGGCCCTGAAACCAAGTTAAGATCAACAATTTAATTGAAGTTCAACAAATAAAAAACAGATGCAATACAGATAAACAAATGATAAAGCTTGGTTTATTGAATATTAGATCCCTTTCTACAAAAACAATTTTTGTAAATAATCTAGATGTGCTTTGTTTGACTGAAACCTGTCTAAAACCTGATTACATTATTTTAAATGAGTCCACCCCCCAAGATTACTGTTATAAACATGAGCCGCGTTTAAAATCCAAAGGGGGAGGTATTGCTTCAATTTATAACAACGTTTTCAGCATTTCTCAGAGGGCAGGCTTCAAGTACAACTCGTCTGAAGTAATGGTGCTTTATATAAAATTATCCAGAGAAACAAATGTTAATGATAAATCCTCTGTTATGTTTGTACTGGCTACTGTATACAGGCCACCAGGCCACCATACAGACTTTATTAAAGAGTTTGGTGATTTTACATCCGAGTTAGTTCTGGCTGCAGATAAAGTTTTAATAGTTGGTGATTTTAATATCCATGTTGATAATGAAAAAGATGCATTGGGATCAGCATTTATACACACTAAAAAATGTTGGGTTAAAAATAACCCAACCTGTAACCCAACTATGGGTTGGTATAGCACCTTCCCATCTATGTGTTATTTCAACCCAACCCAACAGTTGAGTTAATTATTTATATTAATTAACATCAGTATTTTTATAAAAAATTACTTAATGCAACCATATTTTGAAACTACTTTTGTTGTAAATTACAGATTGTATTTTAATATGCAAATAACACATTTACAAATATATTTTAAAATATTTTATTTAAATGTACAAGAATGTGTAAAAATACAATTTTCAAGATGTACAAATGTGTCAATTCATGTTCCTATCAAAACACTCAAATGTGCAAATACAGTTCACAGCCGTGGCCTTATGGTTAGAGAGTTGGACCTGTAACCTGAAAGTCGCAGGTTTGAGTCTCGGTTCTGGCAGGAGATGTGGGGGGTGAATGAACAGCGCTCTCCTCCACCCTCAATACCCATGACTGAAGTGCCCTTGAGCAAAGCACAGAACCCCCAGTGGCTCCCTGGGCACTGGATCTATAGCTGCCCACTGCTCTGTGGGGGTGTGTTCACTTCTCACTGCTGTGTGTGTGCACTTGGATGGGCTAAATGCAGAGCACCAATTCTGAGTATGGGTTACCACACTTGGCAAATGTTACGACTTTCAAATAAAATTAACATAACATATAATAATAGACAAAAAAATAATCATAAAATCTATATAGTAGCTGCTGGACCTACTGATGATCAATACAATTTTTAACTAAACTAAAAATTTTACTAAACACAAAGTTTTTAAGGAAGAGACAGTGTGCAGAAGAAACTATTAAAGACTGTGTGTTCCAAAAACTCTCAAATGGGAGCAGAGGGCCTTAGGTAGTAGATTTCATATACAAAGAAAAGTTTGAAACACAGATTGACTGCTTGCAGTATCGTCTCCTGTTCCATCGCCTCCCCGTTTAAAATAATAAAAAACTTGGGAGGAGTTTTCCTTGTCACCAAGCACCAGGACATGTGGATGCTGGCTTGTCTCATGATTCAAGTGCAGCACTAATTAGTCAACCTTAAAAGAATAATAAAAAAAAGTTCAGTTAGCATGCATTGTGATGATATTTCATTGATACACTCACTTTACAAATAAGTTAATTTAAATGAGTTAAAAGCTATAGCGAATTTAAATGGGTTAGTGATAATTCACCCAAAATTTAAATTCTGTCATAATTTTTTTTTTCAAAATATCTTCTTGGAATGATTTGTATTGTACAACGTGTGTCTTATACAAAATAAATAAAGGTGACTTGATTTCACAGGGCACTGTAATTTTAAGTGTTGCTTTTACTTACAGGTTGAATATCAATGAAGGACCGCTTCATTTTCGTGTATGATGCGCACACCATTTTTCCATTTGTATGGTATAGTGCAGATGGCAGGAAGAGTTTTAAAGACAATTTTGTCACGAAGGCCTTTAAATGAAAAAAGTAAAAAGTAAAAAAAAAAATTTAAAACCTAAGCTCACAGTTTTAATTTTTACAGTCTTTGTGGGGATATACTATAATTTGCACTAAGAGACAGACTAAACCTGTTTTCACTCCCTCCAGAAAATTTGTGGCTAATGTGAGTAAATTTTACCACTCTTTACCCTTTGACTGATTTGGACTTGTAGGGAGGAACAAAAGTACAATGTAAATGAAAGGAAGCTTTGTTGCGACAATACACTTATTTCACCTCATTTGTCTTTTTTCATATTTTTTTGAAGTAATAGGTCTAAGTAAAATTGAAAACTTATGTATCATTAATTTAAATAGGTTACTTACCTTGAAATGTTTCAATTAACAGGCAGAAATTCTACTGTTGCAATTTTTCCTTCATGAAAACGTCCATTGTCTAAAACAGAAGTATAAACACATTTAATACAACACATTTAAAAACATGTCAATCAATCTAGCTTCATAAGAGAAATTGCTGTAATTATAGGGTATTCCAATAGATGCATAACAATATTCAATATGAATAACCATTAAAACACTTTTACTGTACAATTAATTAGTGCTGGTGCGCTAAGACGGATATGGCTTCAGTTTTACGCTACCTTCTTAAAGGTTGGTTGTAGGAGTAACGTTATGCAAATTTGGGGCACTTTTCACTGAAAGAGGATTGCCTCATGTCTGGGCGCTTTTCTTTCATCTGGGTTTTTAACTTTTAAAACAGAAAATTGCATGTTCATTCAAACGATTCTCGCAGAGTCTGTTGTCTGTCGTATGACTGATGTGTGTGAACTCAGCTCGAGCAGCAGCTTCATTCACTGGTCAGATCCCATAAATGGTCAGTGCGGCTTTTCTAGCTTAATTTTAATGATTCAAACTTTCACATTTCACCAGACATTTTTATCAATTTTAAATAATACTTGTATGAAAAGTTTTGCAGCTAATCTTTTAATGTATTAAAGCTGGCGAACAAACAGGAATAGCATTAATTTACAATCAATCTGATTCTCTGGGGGAAACAGACGGACTAAAGGGAAAACAAACTTTTTTTAACGAATAAAAATAAATTAACGTATCAGACACATTACTTAATGTTATAACAGTTATATACATCATACGATTATATTAACAGTTACTTACCTTTCATAATCAGGCAGGCTGCCACTGATGTCCGCGCTGAGACTCTGACTGGACCGTTAAAATTTGAACCGGAGTGAAGCGGGAAACATATTTAACCCAACAGTTGGGTTATAACTAAAAATAACCCAACGCCGAAAAAAAATGACCCAACCAATTTTAAGATAACCCAACACATTGACCCAATAGGTGTAACCCAACAGTTGTTTTTTGCTGTGTAGACATTCTGAACTCTATTGGGGTTAGACAACACGTTTCAGGACCTACTCATTGTCGAAATCATACTCTAGATTTAATACTATCACATGGAAGTAATGTTGATTGTGTTGAAGTTATGCAGCCAAGTGATGATGTCTCAGATCATTATTTAGTTTTGTGCAAACTTCATATAGCCAAAATTGTAAATTTTACTTCTTGTTACAAGTATGGAAGAACCATCACTTCTACCACAAAAGACCGCTTTTTAAGTTATCTTCCTGATGTATCCAAATTCCTTAGCATATCCAAAACCTGAGAACAACTTGATGATGTAACAGAAACTATGGACTCTCTCTTTTCAAGCATTTTAAATACAGTTGCTCCTTTACGCTTAAGGATTGTTAAGGAAACCAGTATGACACCATGGTATAATGAGCATACTCGCACCCTAAAGAGAGCAGCCTGAAAAATGGAGTGCAGCTGGAGGAAATCAAAACAAGAGTTATTTCGTATTGCTTGGCGGAAAAGTAACCTATCCTACAGAAAAGCATTAAAAACTGCTAGATCCGAATACTTTTCTTCTCTTTTAGAAGAAAACAAACATAACCCCAGGTATTTATTCAACACAGTGGCTAAATTAATGAAAAATAAAGCCTCAACAAGTGTTGACCTTTCCCAACATCACAGCAGTAATGACTTTATGAACTACTTTACTTCTAAAATCGATACTATTAGAGATAAAATTGTAACCATTCAGCTGTCAGCTACAGTATCGCATCAGACAGTGAACTATAGACCCCCTGAGGAACAGTTCCACTCATTTTCTACTATAGGAGAGGAAGAATTGTATAAACTTGTTAAATCATCTAAACCAACAACATGTATGTTAGACCCTATACCATCTAAGTTCCTAAAAGAGGTGCTTCCAGAAGTCATAGATCCTCTTCTGAATATTATTAATTCCTCATTGTCATTAGGATTTGCCCCGAAAACCTTAAAACTGGCTGTTATTAAGCCTCTCATCAAAAAACCACAACTTGACCCCAAAGAAGTAGTTAATTATAGACCAATCTCAAATCTCCCTTTTCTGTCTAAGATCCTAGAAAAGGTGCTATCCTATCAATTATATTCATTCTTAGAGAAAAATGGTATATGTGAGGATTTCCAGTCAGGATTTAGACCGTATCATAGTACTGAGACTGATCTCAGTGAATGAAGAAGTATCATATCGATCACAAGTGCAGTATGGAGTACCTCAAGGCTCAGTACTAGGGCCGCTACTCTTCATGCTTTATATGTTGCCCTTGGGAGATATCATCAGGAAACATGGTGTTAGCTTTCACTGTTATGCTGATAATACTCAGCTCTATATTTCTTTGCGGCCCAGTGAAACACACCAATTTGAAAAACTAATGGAATGCATAGTCGATATAAAAAACTGGATGACGAGTAATTTCTTACTACTAAATTCTGAAAAAAAAAAAAACATAGGTGTTAATTATAGGACCTAAAATCTCTGCAGGTAATAACCTGTCTAAGACTTGATTAGGGCTGTGCAATATGGTCAAAAAAAAAAAAAAAACTATCACGATTTTTTGATCAATTTTAACACACACATACATGTTTTACAGTCATAAGTACATTCAGTATAAATTTTAAACATATTTCCAAAAGGAAACCAATGAGAGCTTTATCAAATGTCTCTAGAACAGACATAAGTCAAAATAATCACTAAGTAAAGATGTCAAACAAAATGTCTAGACATATGGAAAAAAATAAAATAAAATAAAACTGTGTTCAAGGATTTTTTTCTTCTTTTTTTGTTGCCATGCATTGGTCATAGAGCTCACTGTAGCTGTGCCTCAGGTGTTATATGTTTTGCCCAATATATTTTGTGACATGCGTCCCGAGCGCTCGTCAGCGTCGCCCTGGCAACACACGAGAATCACCGGCACGAGCTCATCACGGGCTGAGCGGCCGCACCTGCAGCTCGTCAAGCGGAGCCTTCTTAAACAGAGGAGGAAGACAGAGTGGTGAGGAATGTCTCCCAACAAGGACGCTAACCCTTTCCTCCTCTGTTACAGAGAGCAGCGTGTGACCGTCAGCCCCACCAAGGAGAGCACAGCACGGGATCCACCACTCAGGACACAGCGAGCACGAGGGACTTGAAGCGCCACAGGAGAGCACCGCCTTCACCCGGAGCACTTACCTTAAATAAATCCACCCTTCGGGGACTTTCTCTGTCAAACGGTTGTCGTGTAGTTCCTCACCCCGCCACACTGGTGGAGAATGCCGGAAAGAGTGTGAGCTGGACACCGACAACCGACCCCTGAGGAGACCGTTAAAGCCACCCATTTGTTTTTTTTTTTGTTTTCCTTTTTTCCCTGTCATTTGTTCTGCTCTGTTTTTACAGGCGGCCGCTCCTCCCCCAGCATGGAAGAACTGCTCAAACACCTCACCGAGGTGAGCATCCGCCAGCAACAAATAGTGGAGCACATGGCCTCACGTCAAGGAGACGCCGAACGTGAGCTCGCCGCCCTCCGCGCCGCCGCCCACCGCACGCCGCTGCCTGACCCCCGTGTCCAAGCCGTCCAGCTGATGCCACGAATGACATCGCATGACGACGTGGAGATGTATCTTCGGATGTTTGAGGCCACCGCAGTCCGGGAGGCGTGGCCAGAGGACGAGTGGGCCCACCTCCTCGCACCGCTGCTGACCGGGGAAGCGCAGCGGGCGTATTTCACCATGACGGCCGAGAGAAGCCGGAACTATGGAGAGGTGAAAAAGGAGATCCTGGGCCGAGTAGGCCTTTCCCCAATCTGTGCGGCGCAGCAATTCCATGACTGGGAATATCGAGCTCGACAGCCCGCTCGCGCCCAGGCGGCCGAACTATCCCGGCTGGCCCAACATTGGCTGCTGACCGGGGGTCCCTCCGCACACCAGGTAGCTGAGCGTGTGGTGATCGACCGACTCCTCCGCGCCCTTCCCCGCGCGTTGAGGCAGGCGGCTGGCATGAGGAACCCCACCGATCTCGACGGGCTCGTGGAGGCCATTGAGCTGGCGGAGGCCGCCCAACACCGGGAGATAGGGGAGAGAGCGCCGCCTTTTCCCCGAAGGGTGGTCCAGGAGCGACGCTCGCCGGAGGGCACCCAGCGACCCGTGAGCAGGCCCGCGGTTCCCGGCCCCCAGGACGAGCCAATGCCCACCGAGCCGCCGCGTTCCCCAGGACGGACATGGCTAGCAGGCTGTTCAGTCCACGGTCCAGCGGCGAAGGCACCACGGGCCAGGGTGCGCATCAACGGCCGGCCATTCGTCGCCGTCCTCGACTCGGGCAGCGGGATAAGCCTGATACAACCGACTGTCCTACCACCCCGAACAGGTTCCAGGGCCCGACTGGCGATAACGTGCGTGCACGGGGATACCAGGCATGTGCCGGCCCGGAGAGTGACCATCACCGCGACACCTGGTTCCTGGCCCGTCGAAGTGGGAATCTTAAGGAACCTACCGGTACCCGTTCTCCTCGGCCGGGATTGGCCGGGGTTCGATCAGCTCCTCACCTCCAGCACACAGCCTGCTAGCCCGGCCGGGAACAGCCGACGCCGGAGACCAGCAAGGCGCCCTCGACGAGGCCCCGCGCTGCTGACGTCGGACAGCCCTCGAGGAGGTGAGTCCCCCTCCCAAAACTCTAACCTGTTCTTCGATGTCTTCCAGCAGATAGCGGGAGGGGGGCCGCTTGCCAAAGAGCAGCGTGGGGACGAGCGCCTCAAGCATTGCTGGTCTCAAGTGCGGGTGGCGGAAGGAGAGGATCTACAACCAGCTCCCCACCCCACACCCCACTTCATCATCCAAAACGGCCTGCTCTATTATGTCGGCCAGCGGAGGGGGGAGGAAAAGACGCTGTTGGTGGTACCGCGGAGCAAAGTCCCGGCGGTCTTGGAACTCGCCCACGCCCACCCGATGGCTGGCCACCTCGGCGCCCAAAACACTGTGCAACGGATCCGGGACCGCTTCCACTGGCCAGGACTGGAGGCGGATGTCAAGCGGTACTGCCAGGCGTGCCCGACGTGCCACCTCGCCACATACTCCTCCCCCTAGCCCGCTGATCCCGCTGCCGATCATTGAGGTGCCCTTCGAGCGCATCGGGATGGACCTAGTGGGGCCGCTGCCGAAGTCCGCCCGGGGGCATGAACACATCCTGGTTATCGTGGATTATGCCACCCGCTACCCAGAGGCCATTCCCCTCCGCAAGGCCACCGCCAAAAACATTGCACAGGAGCTCTTCCTACTGAGTAGTCGGGTTGGCCTACCAGCGGAGATCCTGACCGACCAGGGCACCCCTTTCATGTCCCGGATCATGGCTGACCTCTGCAAACTCCTCAAAGTCCGACAGATCCGGACCAGCGTATACCATCCGCAAACCAATGGGCTCGTGGAACGCTTTAACCAGACCCTCAAACAGATGCTGCGGCGTGTCGTGGCCGGGGACCGACGCGACTGGGACCAGATGATCCCGTATGTACTGTTCGGGGTCCGGGAGGTACCCCAGGCGTCCACCGGCTTCACGCCCTTCGAGCTCCTCTTCGGCCGCCAGCCCCGAGGGCTCCTAGATGTCGCCCGGGAAGCCTGGGAACAACAGCCTGTGGTATGTCGGACCACCGTCGAGCACGTCAAGGCCATGAGAGAGCGGATCGACAGGGTCATGCCATTGGTCCGGGAGCATCTGACCAAGGCCCAGCAAGACCAGCAGCGCCTCTTCAATCGGGCTGCCCAACCCCGGGAGTTCCAGCCGGGAGATCACGTCATGGTACTGGTCCCCACCTCAGCCTGTAAGTTCCTGGCCCGCTGGCAGGGCCCATATACGGTCACCGAACGGGTGGGACCCGTCACCTACAAAGTGCGCCAACCCGGTCGCCGAAGGGAAGAACAGCTCTATCATATAAACCTGTTGAAGCGCTGGGTGGGGACCGGGCCCCAGCTCTCGGCCCTCGCCGCCACCTCTCCCGTGGTTGTGGACATGGATCCCCATCTCTCCGCAGCCCAGAAGACGGAACTGCAGCACCTGGTCAGTCAGTTCTCGGATGTGTTCTCCCCTCTGCCAGGGCAGACGACCGTCATCCAGCACGAAGTCCGAACACCACCAGGAGTCATCGTCCGGCAGCGGCCCTATCGTGTCCCGGAGGCTCGGCGACACGCAATCGAGACAGTTGTGCAGGAGATGTTGAAGTTGGGGGTAATTGAGCCCTCGCGGAGTCCATGGTCCAGCCTCATCGTCATGGTCCCGAAGCCCGACGGCACCCTAAGGTTTTGCAACGACTTCCGCCGCCTAAATGAGGTCTCTGAATTCGATGGCTACCCCATGCCCCGCGTCGATGAGCTCCTGGATCGACTAGGAAGGGCCCGGTTCATCTCGACTCTCGACCTCACCAAAGGGTATTGGCAAGTCCCCCTGTCTAAGGATGCCAAGCCTAAGACAGCCTTCTCGACCCCCAGTGGCCACTGGCAGTACCGGGTCCTTCCCTTCGGCCTGCACGGGGCCCCCACCACATTCCAGAGGCTCATGGATGTCCTGCTGAGGCCCCATATGGCCTACGCCGCGGCCTACATCGACGATGTGGTCATCCATTCAGAGACCTGGGGGGAACATTTAGAGCGGCTCCGGAGGGTGCTGCTGGACCTCCGCCGGGCGGGGCTCACCGCCAACCCCCGGAAATGTCACCTGGCTCTATCCGAAGCCAAGTACCTGGGCTTCTGCGTGGGACGTGGCCTCATCCGCCCCCAGGAAAAGAAGGTGACAGCTATCCTCTCGGCACCGCGGCCCTCTACCAAGACCCAGGTACGAGCCTTTTTGGGGTTGGCGGGATACTACCGATGCTTTATCCCTAACTTCTCCTCCTTAGCCTCTCCCCTGACAGATCTGACCAGGAAGGGGCAACCGGAGAAGATAGCCTGGAGTCCAGAAGCGGAAGAGGCGTTCCAGCAGGTGAAGTCCGCCCTCACCACGGAGCCAGTCCTGCGAGCCCCCGACTTCAACTGCCCCTTCCTGGTGCAAACCGACGCCTCGGACACCGGGTTGGGAGCCGTACTCTCCCAGGTCCAGGACGGCGAGGAACACCCGGTGATCTTTATTAGCCGGAAGCTGACCCCGACTGAACAACGGTATGCCGCCGTGGAGAAGGAAGCACTGGCCGTCAAGTGGGCAGTCCTGGAGCTCCGCTATTACCTCCTCGGACGCCGCTTAGGGGGGGGGAGTGTGAGATGCGCCCCGAGCGCTCGTCAGCGTCGCCCTGGCAACACACGAGAATCACCGGCACGAGCTCATCACGGGCTGAGCGGCCGCACCTGCAGCTCGTCAAGCAGAGCCTTCTTAAACAGAGGAGGAAGACAGAGTGGTGAGGAATGTCTCCCAACAAGGACGCTAACCCTTTCCTCCTCTGTTACAGAGAGCAGCGTGTGACCGT
Organism: Carassius auratus; assembly: GCF_003368295.1. Classification (NCBI taxonomy): domain Eukaryota; kingdom Metazoa; phylum Chordata; class Actinopteri; order Cypriniformes; family Cyprinidae; genus Carassius; species Carassius auratus. The sequence goes on from NW_020523344.1 coordinate 573,142, forward strand.
CAGCCCCACCAAGGAGAGCACAGCACGGGATCCACCACTCAGGACACAGCGAGCACGAGGGACTTGAAGCGCCACAGGAGAGCACCGCCTTCACCCGGAGCACTTACCTTAAATAAATCCACCCTTCGGGGACTTTCTCTGTCAAACGGTTGTCGTGTAGTTCCTCACCCCGCCACAATTTATTGCCCAAGGGTCACAAGTACTCCATCTGCAGTGTGTATAGAGTAAGTTATGTGTACGTGGTTCAGAAGCAGCAACGAGAGCGCATTATTGTAACGCGAAAGCACATTAAAATCATCCGCGAGCACAAATTTATCCACTCGCACCAGTGATGAGCGGGTCAATGTACGAATAACCTGCACCCAACCAATGTTTTCAACTAACCTGCCCGCAACTCGGGCCGCAAAAAAATAAAAATAAAATATTTTACCCGACCCGCTTCCTGACCCGCATTTTTTAAAAGCAGTAAATGCTCATTGTAGCATCATTGGCCCATAGGAACGTAGGCAAAAAAATACTTAATATATTATAATTTTGACAAGAATTATAAAAAATCGTCAGTAAGCTCATAATTTGTACTAAAATAGTCTAGTCTGGCTATGTATATTTGTATGTTTCTGCAAGGTCAGCAGACATTGAGGCTTCGGGTTTGTTCCGAACAGAGCTTGTGAGTGGAGAGCGTATTTCTGAATATCCCGATCGGCTTGCTCATTCCGTGGGGTCTCGCTCAACCCAGAATGGCCTGCTAATTCGAAAATATGCAAGGAGCCATTTTATTGTTTAGTAATAAACTGGTGTTTTCTATGTTGCTGCAAAGATGAAGTTGACGACGGAGACTCGCAATGAATGCCAGAGAGACATTACATTACATCATCAGAAAATAGCCCATTTATTTTGGTTTGAATATTTTTGTTTAAAAGAAGACATTTCAAGATGTCTGTAATATAATAGCCTATATTTCTCTCTCTGTGCTCACATGCAAGATATAAAATCTTTTCACACCTTTCTATTTATAACCTTTTCTGTTCTTATCTTTTTACTGCGTGCAGTGTGAACGTTCTGTTCCATTAACATGGGCTTGAGAAAAAAAAGGCTACGCATCACAGACAGTGTATGTGAACCTGGAGTTAGGCATATGCCCAGTCTGCTCTGTTCTCGCGCTCCACTTAGGCATGCTGCATCCTGATTGGTTCAGATAACATACTGCGGGAGGTCGGGGCTGCAGAAAATCGCGATAAAGCGATTTAGAAATCGCGCACACTCAAATCACGATTTTATTTCGATTTTGATTAATCGCACAGCCCTAGACTTGATGGCTGCTCTGTCAATTCTTCGTCATCAGTTAGGTAACAAGGTGTGTTATTTGATCGCAATATTTCCTTAGAAAGCGACGTTTCTAGCATTTGTAAAACAGCATTTTTCCATCTCAAAAATATATCTAAATTACAGCCTACGTTCTCAATGTCAAATGCAGGAATGTTAATCCATGCATTATGACCTCAAGGTTAGATTATTGTAATGCTTTATTAGGTGGTTGTTCTGCACGCTTAGTAAACAAAGTACAGCTAGTCCAAAATGCAGTAGCAAGAGTTCTTAATAGAACCAGGAAGTATGACCATATTAGCCTGGTCCTGGCTCCCTATCAAACATTGTATAGATTTTTATATATTGCTTATTACTTATAAACTCCTGAATGGTTTAGCACCTCAGTATTTGAATGAGCTCCTTTTACATTATAATCCTCTACGTCCGCTATGTTCTCAAAACTCAGGCAATTTGATAATACCTAGAATATCAAAATCAACTTCGGGCGGCAGATCCTTTTCCTATTTGGCACCTAAACTCTGGAATAACCTACCTAACATTGTTCGGGAGGCAGACACACTCTTGCAGTTTATATCTAGATTAAAGACCCATCTCTTTAACCTGGCTTACACATAACATACTAATATGCTTTTAATATCCAAATATGTTAAAGGATTTTTAGGCTGCATTAATTAGGTAAACTGGAACTGGGAACACTTCCCATAACACCGATGTACTTGCTACATAATTAGAAGAATTGCATCTACGCTAATATTTGTCTAATATTTGTGAAGCGAAATTTCGGAGGCAATGGAGGCAGAAATAGAGGTTCTTGTGAGTGAGGTCGATGAAAGAAAAGCTATTTTGTTTGGTGGCCACAGCAGTGGAATTACCAATAAAATATATATATATATATATATTTAGAGTGGCAACACATCACTGCTGCGGTAAACGCAGTTGCTTCGGCAAACAGGACGGTTCCAGATGAAAAAAAGAAGTGGTCCGATCTTAAGGTGGGAGCAAAGAAACGGCTTGCCACTCACCGACAGAGTGTGTGTGCGACTGGTGCGGGCAAAGGCGCCCCCGATTTGTCCCCAATGGAGACCCGAATGGCCTTGATTCTCAGCCAAACCAGTGTGTGTGGCATTGTGTCTGAGAGGGAGGGAGACACAGATGTGCTGGATACATGGGAACCAGGTAAGTAACTTTATTGCTTGTGTGCTCAATTAAACAAAATAAATTACACAATTGGTTTAGTCCTTATTCTTGCAGAGGCTATGGAGTTTCCCGAGGTGCCCAGCACAAGTGCATCCCGACCGTATGGCACGGCTGGAAGTGGCCGGGTGCTGACTGAGGCTGTTCTGCATACACAGAGAGACTCCATTAATGCAATTACTGTAATCGCAGATGAGCTTAAGCAAATAAGAGTTGTGCTGGGTGACATTGCATCTACATTAAAAGATCTTGTTGTAAAATTAACCTTTGCATTGTTGTTCTTCACAAATGGTGCATTACTTCCTGACGGAGCCTTGCTCCCTGATGATGTCCTTCTTGTTGGGGAGGGGGGTGTGAGTCAGGCTCTTCATGCTGTGCTGTGGTAGGTCGGGAGGAACAGGGATACCATTCATCAGTGTAATGGTGATCAAAATAGCGCACACCATGATGATCTGGCATACTTTTTTTGGTTGATATAAAAGTCTACCACCAGAAGCATCAAGGCAACGCCATCTACACTTGAGGAGGCCAATAGCTCTCTCAACTACTGAGCGCGCACGAATGTGGGTATCATTAAAGTGCACTTCTTCTGTATTCTGAGGGTTTGAGAATGGGGTGAGTAGCCAGCGCCTGAGCGGGTAACTGTTGTCACCTGTAAAGTATAACAGATTATTTGTACAATGGGCTTTAACTGTTATGTAAAAACAATTATATGCATTTACTTACCAAGAAGCCAGCCATCACGAACGGCACCTGCCCTAAGTCAATGCCCTACACTGCTGTGCGCTAGAATAAAAGAGTCCAGTGTAGAACCAGGCCATCCTTAGAGTCAAGTTGGCGTCACATATTATTTGCACATTTATTGAATGCACATGTTTGCGATTCACATAAATGAATTCATCTACATATGGAGCCCTTTTAGCAATATGAGTGCAGTCGATTTCGCCGATTACATTTGGGAAACCGGACATTGCTGTAAATTGCCTTTTGATATTGGCCTGTTCTCCAACAGTGTAAGGAAACTTCATGTATCGATTGGTCATTTGAATAATCCCTTTCAAAACTTCAGGCATTAATGAGCTTAGGGATGGCTGTGAAATCCCAGGCCTATGACAAATTAATAGGAATGTTAAAATCAATAAGGTTTTGCTTAAAAAAAGTACACTTAGTTACCTGCCGCCTATTTCCCGCTGATATGTCCTGTTGCCAAAAATCCTAAAACTGAAAGTACTTGGGTTGGTACTGGGATGGCGCAGTTCCGTGTTGTTGGTCTTTGTAATGCTGGGCCAAGTTCAGCACACAGATCCAAGAGCATGGCTCTAGGAAATCTAAAGCGGCTTATTAGCCACTCATCATCATGGGCTAGGAAATCCTCACAGTCCCTGAATATTCTTTCCCTCCGAAGTCTGCCATTGGCATAGTCTTCCAGCAGTGCCAGCGCATCCATCATACAATATGCACTTAAGTGTTGCTGCAGTAGGCTATTTATGTTTTCAGCGATCAGATTTAATCATTTACACCTTATCACATTAGTCACATAATGATTGATAGGCCTACATCCATTAAAGAATGGAAGTGAAAGAAATTAAATTTACTTACTTTCAGCATATAGTTTCTTTTATGTCTTTAAACTAAACATGCATGACTGTATGTTTAGGACCCATAATGGTGATTTAATGTTATTTATATTTTTGTTGTAACCGGGACCTATGAGCAACTTGTAAATATTGTAAATATTGAAATATGTCAAAGTAAATTTTGGCATTTTGCAAAGGGTTAATTCCCTTTATCCGCAGTCAGTTCCTCAACTCACCATCAGTGTCGCCAAACTGCTTTGTCTTCAAAATGTGTGTATGCATGGGTCAGAATTTGCGTGTATGTGCGCATATTTTCACGTCAAGTTTTTCTTTATAAATTCCACCTTTTGTGCAGGAACTGGCGTACGCATGTTTTCAGCCCCGTTTTTGCGTACGCAAGCTTTATAAATGAGGCCCAAGGACAACTAGAGCCCCAGATACAGATCCCCTGTAAAGACCTTGTCTCAGAGGAACACCAGGAAAAGACCACAGGAAACAGATGATTCTTCTGCACAATCTGACTTTGCTGCAGCCTGGAATTGAACTGCTGGCTTCGTCTGGTCAGAGGAGAACTGGCCCCTCAACTGAGCCTGGTTTCCCCCAAGGTTTTTTTCTCCATTCTGTCACAGATGGAGTTTCAGTTTCCTGCCGCTGTCGCCTCTGGCTTGCTTAGTTGGAGTCACTTCATCTACAGCGATATCGTCGACTTGATTGAAAATAAATCCACAGACACTATTTAACTGAACAGAGATGACATCAGTGAATTCAATGATGAACTGCCTTTAACTATAATTTTGCATTGACACACTGTTTTCCTAATGAATAAATAAATAAAGGTGACTTGACTTGACTTGACTTGACTTGACTTGACCAGATCCAGTCTGTATAAAGATCAGAGGGTCATTGCAGTCACACGGATCCACCTTTCGTAAAGTTCCTTACTTTTGTAAGTCCTTATTAATATGTATTTTTAATGTACCTTTCAAATACAAATACAAATTTTATTTGAACCTTTCAAATACCGCGCGAGGACAGAACAAAGGACCACGTGCTCCACGCTCACGCCAAGATCCAGCGCAGCATGCACGCGCGTCACATGGCCTCCAGGACCACGCACACTGTTTTCAAAAGGAACAGCGCGCAAAGCTCACATGCGCGACGCCGATCTCACGCCACGCTGTCGTGTGGAAAGAGGACCAGAGAGAGCAATTCACGGAGCAAATACTGCCTTTAATGATCAAAACACAGGAGCTTGAGAATTGTAGGGAATGCAAACAGAAAAAATCCCAAAGGGAAAAACTGGAACCAAAACTCGTCCTTGTTCAAAAGGAGAAAGCAAAAGCCACCGGCCGCCCAGGCGGATTCAGTACGGTGGACAGCTCCGCAACCTCACAGTAGAGAGAGAGAGATCGGCAGGTCAGGAGACGAGCAGCGGCTAAACTTCCAGGCTCACACTCACAGCACCCCGAACAAACAGGACTAAGACTGGGATAAACGACAAGGGATAAGACATACTAGTTTAGCGTATCTTAGGGGAATAATCTGGCAAGGCAGGTAGGGAGGAAAGGGAAAGAAGTAGGAGTGTTAATCAGAGGAGAAGAGGAAACAGGTGCGGGAAGCCAAGCACAAAGAGTAGCGCAATGAGGAGCAGCTGAAGGAGATTAACGACAGAAGAAAGATTAGTGCAAAGTAGGAGAAGAGAAGAAAAAGCGTCAGAGAGGGGAGGGGAAAAAGGGGAAAGGGAACCAGGATCATGACACACGCACACTGGGCCATGCAAGTATCTTTCTCTATGGAGATTTAAATGCTGCTTTAAATTGTTGCTATGATCTGATCGTTGTTGGCTTCCAAAAGTTACTGACTATGATTTCCATACCTGATCTCCTTATGTGATCTCATTCTATTCTCTCTCTCTCTCTCTCTCTCTCTCTCTCTTTCATTTGGATTACGTTATGTCTTGTATAAAGCTTACTGTTTGTATTGTCGTACGCATATTTACTCATATTTACATATTTACTAGTTGATTTATTAAAAACCCATATACTGACGATTGGCTTGGACTCCACCCCACTTACATTACGAGTCACTGAGATGTCTGATCTTTAGCTACAAGCTTTAAATTTAGAAACTAAATTTATCATAAGGATAGGATAATGTTTTCATGGCCAGAGAATATTTTTCCTTGAATTATAAGGCGTGATAACTTTATTGAAAATTTCTAGGTCAACAGTGGTTTGCTGGACAAACCACTGTTTGATTTGCAGTAATTTACAGTAAGAGATCACAATAATTGGTATGAAGAATGGAATATTGACATATTAATGAGTAAGTTACAGTGCCCTGTGATTATTTATTGGTATAGGCAATTGAGCTATTTTTCATAATCAATCAAATTTAATGTAACTGTCATCTGAGATATAAATTAATAATATTCCTGATTAATTATTCAAATTCCCTATATATCATTTGAGTTAATTATTCTGTAAAACTCATTGTTGTTACATAATAATGCCCCTTGGTTTCATAAAAAACACCAATCGAACAGAAAATTTATCCACTATGTTGTAGTGTGTTTATCATTTAGCAAACTGAATTCAACCTACTCTTTAAAGGTGTGATATGATGTTGCTAAATAGAACAATATTTTGTGGATTTGGTATGATGAAATGTGTTTATGCAGTTTAAGGTTAAAAAAACACACATTGCATTCCAAATAATGTACAAGTAGATTTTTATAAGGCTCGAAAAATGAGGTGTGCTCTGATTGGCCTGCTATCCAGTGCGTTGTGATTGACCAAATGCTTCTCCACGAAATGGTGCTGGTGACAACAGTTTTGTTGTTATTATGTCTGTATACAAAAAAAGTAGACCCTTTACAGATTCGATTGATGTATTGCTCTTATCTGTATGATCAAAACTGAAAGTACGCGTTAATCGACTTCAGAAGGTTAAAGTATTCCATGTGACATCAGAGGGTCAGTTCGAATTTTTTGAGGCATCAAAAGTATATTTTGGTCTAAAAATAGCAAAAACTACAACTTTATTCAGCATTGTCTTCTCTTCTCTGTCTGTTGTGAGGGCATTCACAAAACTGCAGTGTAGTGATGTCCAGTTCGCGAACAAATCATTTGATTTAACTGGTTCTTCTTGAACCAGTTCACCAAATCGAACTGAATCGTTTGAAATGGTTCTCCAATAAGCATTAATCCACAAATTACTTAAGCGGTTAACTTTTTAACGTGGCTGACACTCCCTCTGATTTAAAATATACCAATATCCCGGCGTAATTAATTTACTCAAACAGTACACTGACTGAACTGCTTTGAAGAGAGAACTGAAGATGAACACAGAGCCAAGCCAGATAATGGACAAAAGATTGACTTGTTCTTGAGTCAAGAACTGGTTGCATTGGTTTTCGGATCAACAGTAGTGGTGAGAAGTTCAGTTATTTTCCGCGAACCGGTTCTTTCGACAGTTGCGCTCAAAGTAATGATGCCATTGGCGATGATGGCCCTTCATTCAAGCCTTCGGTTTACCCACGCTCATAACATTAGCACAGAATCAGTTCAGACTCAATCACCAAAAAAACAGTTATGTGAATGCACTGTGTGTCACAGTCCGCTTCACGTTGAATCACGCATGCGCAGCATCATCAGCTCCTCGGACGCGTCCGACAGAAACGGTTATCGGTTCAGTGTACTGGTTGAGTAAATGAATTACTCTGGGATATTGGTTTATTTTAACTCAGATGGAGTGTCAGCCAAGTTCAAAAAGTTAGCAGCTTAAGTAATTTGTGTTGTAGTTTTTGTTATTTTTGGACCAAATTTTATTTTCGATGCTTCAACAAATTCTAATTGACCCTCCAATGTCACATGGACTACTTTGATGATGTTTTTATTACCTTTCTGGACATGGACAGTATACTGTACATACATTTTCAATGGAGGGACAGAAAACTCTCGGACTAAATCTAAAATACCTTAAACTGTCTTCTGAAGATGAAAGAAGCTCTTAAGGGTTTGAAGAACATGAGGGTCATTAATGAAATAATTTTTGGTTGAACTAACCCTTTAATTCATGAATAGCTTGTAGCTGCTCAAGCAACAGTTTCAGAGCTATTTCCCCAACACTGGCAGAATGTCTTGCTGCCCTTCAACCTGACATGATCTGTTATTAACTTTGCAGGAAACAATTGGATAAACTGGCTGTTAAGGATGGCACTCACGATCGGAGGCATAATAAGACCACAGCGACAGGAAATTCCAGTGGAGGGGAGTTTACTGGGCGGATAGTGTAGATCCCACAACAAAACAAAACAAAACAAAAATAAATAAAGAAAACAATTTGTACAAGTCTCTTTGTTGGATCATAGACACAACAACAAAAGGTACTTTAACACAAGCTTCTATTGCTTTTTCCCTTAACACCAACCAACCTGACCCTGATCCGCAGCAAGTGATCAGCCACATGCACAACTCTGGCAGCCATTTTATAGTCTAAGCCACACCCCAGGATGTACCAATCTACAGGTAAGTTTACTTCCTTACATATGCACTTTTGGTCCTATTATGCATATAAAACAGCATCTATCCAAAATACAAACTCCACAAATTACAATATAAAAAACAACATATGAATGAACAAATATAACCCTTGTTTTACAGGTCCATTGAAACACCCCCCAAGTGACGTCATACCCAACATGGTTTCTCCCAATCAGACAGTGTGTCCTCCATGTTTAAATAGTTTAGGTTTAAAACATTTCGGGTTTGGCCACTGGTGTATTACAATGAGGTAAGTTATATTCATTATACTGTGTGACTTAATCTTAAATAAAGACTTTAAATCAAATATGTGTATTGTGGTTCTTTATAATGAAAATGAATGAACACACATCGTACCTCACATCTCATAAATGCATCATACACAATACATTTGAACAATCACAGGTATACAAGTATGTGTATACTTGATGTCAGTGCCGGCTAACAGACCATGTTAATGATGAGTGCAGTGTATGTGTGTGTGCTAGATATGGTGTACATGCATACAGTCCATTTATGATCACGGGGTTGCTCCGTGACATTTCCTCCGCCTTCTCTTTGACACCTCCTGTGGTGTCCTAGAGATAAAATCAGCCCCACAATTCTCAATACCAGTCCGATATAGCACATCAAAGTCAAAGGGTTGTATAGCTAAAAATCAGTGTGTAATACGGGCATTTGTGTCCTTCATGCGGCTCAACCAAACCAAGGCCCGATGATCAGTCTCTAGGGTAAACTTTCTACCCAACAGGTAATATCTGAAAGAGTCCAAAGCCCATTTTAGAGCTAAACATACTTTCGCCACTGTGGAGTACCTTGTCTCTCTTGGAAGTAGTTTTCTGCTAATGTAGGCGATGGGCTGCAACTCACCAGATTGACCTTGCAGAAGTACAGCTCCCAAACCACACTCTGAAGCATCAGTCTGTACTGTAAATGGCTGATCAAAATTTGGACTCTGCAAAACAGGTTCTTTGCACAACACATCTTTCAAATCCTTGAAAGCACTTTCACACTCTGCAGTCCAATCAATCTTATTAGGTTTATCCTTCTTTGTAAGGTTAGTAAGAACGACTGCTCTTGCAGAGAAGTGAGGGATGAAATGTCTATACCATCCAACTAGGCCCAGAAAAGAACGTACCTGCTTCTTTGAAGTTGGTCGCTCAGCATGCTTGATGGCTTCAATCTTCCCGACTTGAGGACAAATAACTCCATGTCCTAGTTTATATCCCAGGTAAGTAGTTTCCGCTTTGGCTATAGCACCCTTGTCTGGACGAATGGTAAGTCCTGATGATTTTATTCTTTCCAGGACCTCTGTCAGATGCTGTAGATGCTCCTCCCAGGTCTAACTGTGATAATAATATCATCTAGATATGCTGCTGCAAACTCCGCAGTGCCTTGGAGAATCTGGTTGATCATCCTTTGAAAGGTAGCAGGTGCTCCATGAAGCCCAAAGGGAAGGACCCGGAAGTGGTAGTGTCCAAAAGGAGTTTTAAAAGCTGTTAACTCCTTTCTATCTGGGCTTAATGGTATTTGCCAATAGCCTTTACATAAGTCCAGTGTTGTAAGAAACTTTGCGCTACCAAGTTTTTCTATTAAGTCATCTACTCTAGGCATGGGATATGGGTCATATTTACTCACTGCATTGAGTTTTCTGAAGTCCAAGCAGAGTCGAAGCGTACCAAGTCTGCCAGTATAGGCATGTCTACACCTAGCAACACTGGATAAGGTAAGGTTGTAGCAACCCCTACATTCATCAAGTAAGGCTGACCATTAATCTCAATGTACACCTCAGTAGTGGGCAACTCTGATTTGTCCCCGTGTACACAACAGACTGTGACTGTACCCTCAGTCCATGAATCTCTTGGAACATACTCTGTCTGCACTAAAGTCTGTGCACAACCGGTGTCCACCAGGGCTGTTACAGGTCTACCATTTAACAAAACAGAAACAGTAGGCTCTTTGTCTACTTTGGACGCTACTGTAGGGGTTGGTATATAACACAGTCGAGCTGATTTTGGCTTTTTTAAAGGACAATGTGGAATAGTGTGACCTGGCTCTGCACAATTAAAACAAACCACCTCATTTTTTTACTGATGATTCATGTGCTACTTTAGTAGGTATGGATTTAGAGTGGGTGGGATGTACAATCTGGTTTTGCAATTGAGAGTATGAACTACCCCCTGACACCCCAGACCTACCTCTGTTAGCTTGCAGGCTTCCAGCATACCGAAATGTACCAGTGGAACCCTTCCTTGCTGTGATGTAGGCATCCACCAAGCTAGCTGCTTCTTCTGCAGTTAAAGGATTCCGCTCCTTCACCCAAGTCCTTATTTCAGGGTACCATACCCTCATGTACTGCTCTAGTACCAGTGTCTGCATCAAGTCCATTTTGCTACTTGTTTCCAGGTGCACCCATTTGGAAAATAGATCCCTCAGCCGAACATATAATTCCATTGGGGATTCGTCAGCTGGAGTGTCTAGTGAACGAAATCTCAGTCGATATGTCTCTGAACTGATTTCATATTTCTTGAGAATCACCTCTTTGACTTTACCATAATCTAAAGACAGGGCTGGTGACATAGCGACGAATGCACTCCTTGCTTTCCCTGTGAGCAAAGGGATCAGATGAACAGCCCAATCCTCCTTTGGCCACAAGTAGACTTCAGCCATTCTCTCAAAAGTGGTTAAGTAATGCTCAATATCGTCATCCTCTTGTAGCTGAGGCAGTTGAGGCACCATAGCCGGTCCCCGCGTAGCTGATAGCTCTGCCGATGTACCTCCATACCTGGTCTGCTCCAAGTCCATCTGCATTTTCGTGACCTGATGAGTAAGTACTTTGAACTTTGTGAGGGCGGTCTTAGGGCTTAGGTTGTAGGGATTTCAGTACACTGTTGAACACTTCCTCCTATAGCTCCATGTGCTGAAGATTGTCCAATTTCACTATCCATGTTCGCCGTCTGCTGTCCTCTAGTCTTGGGTGGCATTTCAGTGTATTTAGGCCACTGGCTAGTACTTCTGACACCATATGTTAAGGATGGCACTCACGATCGGAGGCATAATAAGACCACAGCGACAGGAAATTCCAGTGGAGGTGAGTTTATTGGGCGGATAGTGTAGATCCCACAACAAAACAAAACAAAAAGAAATAAAGAAAACAATATTTACAAGTCTCTTTGTTGGATCATAGACACAACAACAAATTAACACCAACCAACCTGACCCTGATCCGCAGCAAGTGATCAGCCACATGCACAACTCTGGCAGCCATTTTATAGTCTAAGCCACACCCCAGGATGTACCAATCTACAGGTAAGTTTACTTCCTTACATATGCACTTTTGGTCCTATTATGCATATAAAACAGCATCTATCCAAAATACAAACTCCGCAAATTACAATATAAAAAACAACATATGAATGAACAAATATAACCCTTGTTTTACAGGTCCATTGAAACACCCCCCAAGTGACGTCATACCCAACATGGTTTCTCCCAATCAGACAGTGTGTCCACCATGTTTAAATAGTTTAGGTTTAAAACATTTCGGGTTTGGCCACTGGTGTATTACAATGAGGTAAGTTATATTCATTATACTGTGTGACTTAATCTTAAATAAAGACTTTAAATCAAATATGTGTATTGTGGTTCTTTATAATGAAAATGAATGAACATACACATCGTACCTCACATCTCTTAAACGCATCATACACAATACATTTGAACAATCACAGGTATTATACAAGTATGTGTATACTTGATGTCAGTGCCGGCTAACAGACCATGTTAATGATGAGTGCAGTGTATGTGTGTGTGCTAGATATGGTGTACATGCATACAGTCCATTTATGATCACGGGGGTGCTCCGTGACACTGGCATTAGATTAGTTTTATTCTTGTACATGCACTAAAGGACAGACATTTCTGTTAGTTGGTGGAAGAAAGTGAATGTACAGAACTGCTTATGATTCCAGTGCATGGGGAGGGAATAAATCAATGCTTAACATCTCTGCCCATTGTCTCTGCATGCTTCAACTCTCAATACACTGCACAAATGTCAACCCTCTATGAACACCTGGGCAATTAAATCACCATTGGTTAGTAAATTGTTTAGTTTATTTGCCAGACTGATATACTGATATATATATATATATATATATATATATATATATATATATATATATATATATATATATATATATATAAATGTAATATAATGTAATGTAAAATGCACTAAGGATTTTTATATATATATATATATATATATATATATATATATATATATATATATATATATATATATATATGTATATGCTGAAATCAAAACAGGGATGATAGGTGAGCACCAGCCAATGAGATTGTCGTTGTGTATTTCCCCCGCCCACTACTGAAAAAAACAGACAATTCTTAAAAGCTGTATAAAATCATAGGAACTTTGTTATTTTCACAGGAAAATACAACAAAGTATATCATTTACATTTACAATGTAAATTCTGCATGTGTGATGCCCACTAAAAGTGTTATCACATTTGTGGTAGTTTCTGAAATTTGAAAATGAATGTTTTCGAAAATAGGTAATTTACCTGGTTCCACCATCCTTTGACTAAGATATGTTATATAGAGGCGAGGAGTAATTGTGGAGTTCGCCAGCAGGGGGTAGTGTGGCATTTATTGTGCTCCACGGGGCTTTACGTCAGTTTTGTCCGCTTTGCGATTTTCCTCTTTCTGCTGAGCGAGACGAAAAACGGACGCAGAGTTTGCCTGGTCTCATTTATTTCTCCTGTTTTCAGGTTGGTGGAAAATTAAATTAATCTAATTACCTGAAGTGTAATATGTTGACATGTCACTGAATGTTTTAATATTCGCTAATAAGGCTATGTAATGAGTATGTGGACATAATTGTATATATGGCAGTAGCCACATTTTCGCGCCTGTTAATGTCACCTGTTAATACCAAAGTCACGTCTGAAGAGTTTTATTTTTAGCTCCTTGAACATTAATGTTCATTAAGGTTAATGTTAAAAACTGAGTTTGTCAGGGTTAAAAGCTGATGTTAAAACAAATGTGATTTATATTTTAAAAGTGGTTAAAAATAAGTTAAAAGTCTGTCAGCTCATGCATTTTGGGAAGAGTAAAAAAATTACTTTTGCTGGAAGAGGAAAATGCATTTAGGAACCATATGTAAATGGTAACAAACTATGTTTTATATGTAAGTGATGACATAATCTGTGTTTTATTTTGAGTTAAAAAGATACAACCTAAAGGGTAACCGTGGTTATTGTCAGTTTGATTTATTTAATCACCCAAAACTTAAAACTCAGTATTTGCTGAAAGATGAAAAAAAGACAAATTGTATTTCATTTTGAAGTGTTTATTTGATAGTGAACATTGTCTGTTTGTAACAGAGGAGGATTTAAAATGTGAATGTCTAATAAATCCTCTCTCCCTCTTTCTGCTGAGCGAGACGAAAAACGGACGCAGAGTTTGCCTGGTCTCATTTATTTCTCCTGTTTTCAGAGAGAGCATATAAGCTGTTTATGTGGTGCCAGCCGGTACCTGTAACAGTTTATTTGGGGGCTCGTCCGGGATCATTCCCATCGTGTGGCCGGAAGCTGATCCAGTGATACTGCAACCTTGGACCAAAAGTGACCTGATGTAACCAGCGAGCTGCAGCCAGCGGAAAAAGATCTCCAGATACCATCGATGCCGTCTATGGATGAAGAGGTTACCTGTAATGAATGAAGACTAATGACTGTGCTGTGCTGAAATCAACACCCATCAAGAACAGAGCGTGAATTGTGATCCTGGGCTCTCGTGACCAAGTGCGAGGAATTGGGAAGCAGTATGGCGGATGGTGAGAGGAAAAGGTTGGTGTGGGCCATCAAAAAGACTCTTCTCACTCTCTCTGTAGATGAACTGTTCCAGATTGCCAAGTCAGTGGGTCCAGTGCCAGGAATTGACGAGTCTCGCGTCAAGTTGACTGATGAGGAGGGTTGTTTTGAGTACATTTGCAGTTTCATGTCCAGTGAGCCTTTACTGGAGTTAGAGGATTCTGGGATGGCACACTTATTAAACTTAAGGGAATTAATTGACATAGTCATTCAGGGTCGTGCTTCACAAGTTGCTGTAGCAATTGATGTATCTGGCAGCAGGGATGCAAGTCATGCTAATGATAATGTTAACCCAACTGATGATAGTGATACTACCGATATTGGGATTACTAATCCAACTCACATGACACTATCTACGGCTAGTGACACACATGACACAGAGCTGCAGAAAATACTTCCTAGTTATGAGGAGCTGAGTAAGAAAAGTATGCAGTGCACACACACACCCACTCCACAGTCTGTACCTCAGTCATCTGTAAAGATAGGATACACCACACAGAGTAGTAAAGTAGCAGGTAGCAGAGGTTTAAGTGAACACACGACACCATTAACACATGACAAGTTGTTCTCCTTAAAAGAGTTGTCTTACCTTCATCGCAGGGAACTGAAGATCCAGGGGGGGTCAGATTGGGGACCAGGGGTCAGATCTAAGCTATAACAGTGTCTGTCGGCAGATGGAAGACGGTTTAAAGGAACAGTTCAGTGATGCAGAGGTTGTAAGAGCCGTCCTCAAAGTCATCAAGCCAGGAACTTTTAAAGACATGTTGATGAATAAGGATGATCTAACTGTAGAAGAGCTAAAAGCGTTCCTCCACTCCCACCTGGGTGAGCAAAGTAATACCGAGCTGTTCCAGGAGCTCATGTGCACCAAACAAAAAGACACTGAGACACCCCAACAGTTCCTATACCGAGTTATAGGACTTAAGCAGAAGATCATGCTGGCCTCCAAACATGCTGACACAGATGTCAAGTATAGTGCAAGCACAGTGCAGGATGTGTTTCTCCACACCGTATATCAGGGCCTAGGTCATAAACATGATGATGTCACCAGAGAGCTGAAGCCATTGCTTGGGGACCCCAGAGTATCGGATGAGACAATCTTAAAACAGATGAAGAAAGTGATGTGTGATGAAAGTGAAAGGCAGCGAAGGCTAGGTCCCGCCACCCGTCAAAGACTAACAAATGTGCACAGTGCTCAGTCTGAAGTTAATGCTGCACAGTGTCCTAGTGTAAAGGAGAAGGTGCCAAAAACAGATGTGATCCAGCAGTTAACAGAGAAACTTGAACAGCTTACAAGTACAGTTGAGCTCATGAGACAGTCAATGCAGACACAGGTGACAGGACAGTTCAGCCACAATGGAAAAGTTAGAGGAGACCGCAGGAGAGAAAAACCATATGGCTGTGACAAGTGTGTGGAGCAAAATCGTGCCGACTGCCCTCACTGTTTCCACTGTGGTGAAGAAGGTCACCGGGCAGGGGCTGTCTAAAGAGACCAACACGGCAGGGAAACTGGAGCCGGTCTCTGCCGAGGGACAAACAGTGACCGGGTCTCAGTGATCGTCCCAATCTGACACTTGTCATACTGATCAACCTGGAATTGAAAGACTGGAAAAAAACAAAATAATGGAAAAGAGACGGAAAGAAACAAACAAGACAACCAATCCATTCCCTTATGACTTACCTCACAGCAAAGGGGAACATCTAGCCAAACTCATTGGAAGGAAAGCTCTCACCCATTGTAACCTTAATGGATTAGCAGTCAGTGCTCTGTTAGACACTGGTGCTCAAGTGAGTATGATTGATAGAGACTGGAAGAGTAAATATCTACCTGACACTCCTGTTAGGGCACTCAGCGACATTATAGGTGATGAAGACGAGTTAAGGGTGTATGCAGTGAATGGTGACGCCCTCCCTTTTGATGGCTGGGTTGCCCTTACAGTCAATTTGATGGGTAATGAGGACCCTAATCTGTCAATCACTGTGCCTTTTCTTGTCAGCAGTCTTGCTCTGGAGAGACCACTGTTGGGTTTCAACGTGCTGGAAGAGATGATACAAAAACAACCTGAAAAGCTGATTTCAACCCTTGTCGTTCTACTCTGTAATGCCTTGTGTATACCAGCAGAGAAGGCAGAGCTAATGGTGAGCTTCATCCAAGCCAGCAAACCCTCTGTGCAGTGCGGGCTCCTACGGACAGGCAGACAGGACATGGTTATCCCAGCAGGTCAGGTAGCCTGGGTTAAGTGCCAAGTCCCTCCCCTCATGAGTTCATCTGACACAGTCTTCCTATTTGAGCCTGATGATGATAATGTGCAGTTGACAGAACTGGACGTGGGTGAAGGTCTGTTGGAGGTACAAAATCCAAGAAAACCTTATGTAGCTGTACCTGTGGGTAACAACACTAAACATGCAGTAACTCTTCCAAGAAAGACAGCACTTGGTGGCATCCACTGTGTTGAAAAAGTGATCGCAACAGACTCACCTGAAGCACCCGAGCCCACAGTGACTGTTAACAGTGCCGTATCAACACCTGTTGACGCCCATCCATCATCATGGCAACCTCCCATCAACCTCAGTCACCTTGATGATAAACAAAGGGAAAAAGTCAACAAAATGCTGTGTGAAGAAGCTGGGGCTTTCGCACGTGACAGCGATGATATTGGATGCATACCAAGCTTACAAATGTCGATTACCCTCACAGATGAGATTCCTGTACAGAGAGCATACTCAGCAGTCCCGAAGCCACTGTTTAAAGAGGTAAAGGAGTACGTGCAGGAGCTGCTGATGAGAGGCTGGATTGTTAAATCTAAGTCCCCTTATGCTGCCCCAGTTGTCTGTGTTAGGAAGAAGGATGGCAGCCTACGTCTTTGTATCGATTATCGGCTACTGAACAAAAAGACTGTGCCTGATCGACATCCACTACCCAGAATACAAGACCTGACAGACACACTGGGGGGCTACACCTGGTTTAGCATCATAGACCAGGGTAAAGCTTACCATCAGGGTTTCATCGCCGAGGGTTCACGTCACCTGACTGCCTTCGTCACCCCGTGGGGCCTCTACGAATGGGTCCGTATCCCATTCGGACTCTCAAATGCCCCAGCAGCATTTCAGCGGAGCATGGAGGAGGTGCTAGGCCCCCTCAGGGATGAATGCTGCATCCCTTATCTGGATGACGTGCTCTGTTACGCGAGAACATTTGATGAACATGTGGAGGCCCTCCGCAAAGTGCTCCAGGCTCTTCAACATCACGGAGTAAAACTGAGACCTGAAAAGTGTGAGCTTTTCAGACAAGAAGTCAGATACGTGGGGCGCCTTGTGTCAGCTGACGGTATCAAGATAGATCCATGGGACCTTGAAGCAGTCAAAACCTTGACAAGCAAGACACCACAGACAGTTGGTGAAGTAAGGAAACTGACCGGCTTCTTGGGATATTACCGCTCCTACATCCAGGATTTTTCCAGGATCGCGAAGCCAATCTATGAGCTTCTCCAAACTTAATCAGGGAAAGCCCAGATTTCAACACGTGGGAAAACCACCAAACGCCCACAGCTGCCTTCCCGACAGCCTGTTGACTGGACCACTCAACATCAGGAAGCTTTAGAGCAATTGGTCACTCTCCTTATAACCCCACCTGTCTTAGCGTATCCTGATTTCAGCCTACCTTTCACACTGCATACAGACGCCTCAGACCAGGGCCTGGGGGCTGTCCTCTATCAGCGCCAGAATGGGAAGCTAAGAGTCATTGGCTATGGCTCGAGGACTTTGACACCTGCTGAACGTAACTACCACCTGCACAGTGGAAAAAGTTCCTCGCATTGAAATGGGCTGTGTGTGAAAAATTCCGGGACTACCTGTACTACGCTCCCCATTTCACTGTGTACACGGACAACAACCTACTGACCTATATCATGAGTACAGCAAAACTCAATGCTGTTGGCCATCGGTGGGTGGGAGAACTCTCAGATTTCCAGTTCGACATCAGGTATAGACCTGGAAAATCAAATGTTGATGCAGACACACTCTCTCGGCTCCCCTTGGACATGGGGAAATATGAGGTGGCTTGTACAGAGGAGTTCTCGAACGAGGCAGTGCGTGCCACATGGGATGGGAGTCAGGCAGCAGAACGGAAGGATGTGGCCTGGATTGCAGCACTTAACATGTGTTCACTGGATTCTCCACCACAACCTCATTGTCACCTGCCAGCTATCAGCCATGATGATCTTGTTAAGGCACAAAGAGAGGATCAAGCCATAGGCAAGATTATAGAGTTAAAGGAGTCAAACACAAAACTGACAGATGACATACGCAGAACTGTAAGTGGAGCCACCAGAAAGCTGCTGCATGAGTGGAGTAAGTTGCAACTTGAAGATGGCCTCCTTTACAGAAGGACGATCCAGGTAAAGCAGTTAGTCCTCCCTTTGAAATAGAGGCCGATAGCTCTGAAGTGCCTACACAATGAGATGGGTCATGTAGGCACAGATAGAGTGCTCCATCTTGCTTGGGAACGATTTTACTGGCCCTTTATGGCTAAAGAAATTGAAGACTATGTCACCCAAAAATGTCCCTGTATCAGGTCTAAGAAACCCACAACACACACGAGAGCTCCTATGGGCAGCATCACATCTAACTTCCCTTTACAGCTTGTGTGTATTGACTATTTGCATCTGGAAACCAGCTGTGGGGGATATGAATATATTCTAGTAGTGCTTGATCATTTCACTAGATTTGCCCAGGCATATCCCACGAAGAACAAGAGTGGGAAAACAGCTGCTGAACGCATCTTCAATGATTTCATACCCCGGTTTGGATATCCATCCAAACTACATCATGACCAGGGTCGTGAATTTGAGAACAAACTGTTCCAGTCATTACAGCAGTTGTCAGGGGTTAGCCACTCGCGGACGTCACCTTATCACCCACAAGGCAATCCAGCTGAGCGCCTGAACCGCACCATTCTCCAGATGTTAAGAACATTGACTGATAGTGAGAAACTACGGTGGAAGGAT
Organism: Carassius auratus; assembly: GCF_003368295.1. Taxonomy (NCBI): domain Eukaryota; kingdom Metazoa; phylum Chordata; class Actinopteri; order Cypriniformes; family Cyprinidae; genus Carassius; species Carassius auratus. The sequence continues at coordinate 592,677 of NW_020523344.1, forward strand.
CACCTCCCGCATGTTATACATGCATACAATTGCACCAGACATGAGTCAACCGGCTACTCACCGTTTTTCCTTCTCTACGGACGTCACCCACATCTCCCAGTCGACTTGCTGTTTGGATTGGTTGGAGAAAGGGAATCATATTCACCTACAGGATTTGCAGAAAAATGGGCTAAAAAGATGTCAGAAGCCTACCGCATTGCTGGCGAGAATAGCAAAAAGTCCAGTGCAAGGGGAAAATTGACATATGACAAGAAAGCAAGGGGGGTTGTACTGCAACCAGGAGACAGAGTTCTGGTCCGGAACCTCAGTGAACGTGGAGGGCCGGGAAAATTAAGGGCATACTGGGAGAAGACTGTATACATAGTCGAACGTCAACTCGCTGAGAACCCAGTGTACATTGTCTGCCCTGAAACTGGAGACAAAAAGAAAAGCAGGACACTGCACCGTAATCTCCTTTTGCTGGTGAATGACTTACCTGTCGATGTCACTCCATCTGACACCAGATCTATTCCTGAGAAGAAAACACATAACAGACAAAACCAAGGGAGAATGACAGACACCCAAAGACAAGCAGACACCAGTGATGACAGTGAAAATGATTCAGATAATGATTCTGGCTCGGGATACTGGTTAAGGAGACCGACTGAAAGGATAGAGGAAAGACCTGTTACTTACCAGGAGCAACTCACCAGGTATCCAGAGATTCGGGGGTCAGAACCATCACCTGTAAGGAGAGAAAATAATACTGTACCTGAACACTTACCAGATCCTACTGGTGAAAACCAACCTTTACTCACTTTACCTGTGGAAGGGGAGGAAAACAATGGGCACCAAGACTCTGACTCAGAAGCTCGACCTTTGACTCCTCCTGTAGATCACACTCAGTCAGACTTCAGGAGGTCAGCTCGGGAGAAAAGGCCACGTCGTTTTCTCACATATGAGTCATTAGGTGAGCCATCAGTCCAGACGCACGCCACAGTTAACTCAGTGCCTGGATACACCGCACCCTATATACCTGTCATAGAAGCATCACATCACACTACACATGCACCCTCAATCTTTCCATACATCCCGCCTCTTTGTATGCCATATTCACACCCACTCCTTTACTCCCAGACAGCATACATGCCATACCCTTACCAAGCACCAGCCACATACATTCCACCTACTATGCTTGTTTGTTGAATAGAGGTTTGAGAATCAAGGTTAAAATTTGAAAAATAGTTAAACTGTTTTGAGATAAAGATTTTTGGAAATGTCGGGAGCCATTCTTCTCTGTCAGGGAGCGTGTGATGCCCACTAAAAGTGTTATCACATTTGTGGTAGTTTCTGAAATTTGAAAATGAATGTTTTCGAATATTTGTTCAGAGGTAATTTACCTGGTTCCACCATCCTTTGACTAAGATATGTTATATAGAGGCGAGGAGTAATTGTGGAGTTCGCCAGCAGGGGGTAGTGTGGCATTTATTGTGCTCCACGGGGCTTTACGTCAGTTTTGTCCGCTTTGCGATTTTCCTCTTTCTGCTGAGCGAGACGAAAAACGGACGCAGAGTTTGCCTGGTCTCATTTATTTCTCCTGTTTTCAGGTTGGTGGAAAATTAAATTAATCTAATTACCTGAAGTGTAATATGTTGACATGTCACTGAATGTTTTAATATTCGCTAATAAGGCTATGTAATGAGTATGTGGACATAATTGTATATATGGCAGTAGCCACATTTTCGCGCCTGTTAATGTCACCTGTTAATACCAAAGTCACGTCTGAAGAGTTTTATTTTTAGCTCCTTGAACATTTTTGTAAAGTTTTAATACTCTTGAAATGTATGATATTGTGTAAAATGTGAAAGGTTAATGTTAAAAACTGAGTTTGTCAGGGTTAAAAGCTGATGTTAAAACAAATGTGATTTATATTTTAAAAGTGGTTAAAAATAAGTTAAAAGTCTGTCAGCTCATGCATTTTGGGAAGAGTAAAAAAATTACTTTTGCTGGAAGAGGAAAATGCATTTAGGAACCATATGTAAATGGTAACAAACTATGTTTTATATGTAAGTGATGACATAATCTGTGTTTTATTTTGAGTTTAAAAGATACAACCTAAAGGGTAACCGTGGTTATTGTCAGTTTGATTTATTTAATCACCCAAAACTTAAAACTCAGTATTTGCTGAAAGATGAAAAAAAGACAAATTGTATTTCATTTTGAAGTGTTTATTTGATAGTGAACATTGTGTGTTTGTAACAGAGGAGGATTTAAAATGTGAATGTCTAATAAATCCTCTCTCCCTCTTTCTGCTGAGCGAGACGAAAAACGGACGCAGAGTTTGCCTGGTCTCATTTATTTCTCCTGTTTTCAGAGAGAGCATATAAGCTGTTTATGTGGTGCCAGCCGGTACCTGTAACACATGTATGTAAGACTCTCTTGCTCTCTCAGCTCTCACCAAAGCGACAACGAGTGTTGCGCCTTTACAGTAGAGTTTATGGTAGTCAAACTCTACTGTACTGTGTACTGTCCATCCATTGAGATAAACGAAAAATATTGTTTGACGGAGAGAGTAAATCTGAAGCGTGAACACTCAGAGAGTATTCTATGGCAAGCCCTTTTAGCTTAAATTGTTCCCAGCGTTATTCGTCATAATTGCATTTTTACTAGTAAGAATTCAATTAGAGAGCCCTATAATTCAATTCTTACTAGTAACAATTATGATTAGAGAGCTCTGCAATAGCATGAGAGATATCTCTAATTCAGTCACTAATAGTAACAATTATTATTATTATAGCGCTCTCAAAATCATTTCTTACTAGTAAGAATTCAAATTAATAATATTTACTAGTCATATGTCTCTATTCACTTTCATTCGGTTTTAATTACAGAGCTCTACAACTGAATTCTTAGTAAGAATTACAATTAAAGAAAATAAGGACTGTAATGGACATGTATGTGTTTTTTTCTCTCCCCCCCAAACTTGTCTCAGTGGTTGTTTCCCATGAGGCATGAGTATATTTTCAGCTTTGTTTGACAGTTTCTTGGCAGTTTTTTGCTACTTTTGTGCCCTTGTCGTATACGTATAGCCTACTGGCATTCACACATGAGTACTGTGTACTGTTCTCAATATTAAAAACAATATTTATAAACACAAATGTTGTAGCATTATCATAACTAGAAAGTTTGAAACAGCAAATATAAAAACATTAAAATGAACTTCAATAAAGCAATTCAGCACTAGGCAAGATTTAACTTGGTGAGCTGAAATGACTTTAAGGCAGCCACAAAGCTTACCGTTTTCATTTGAAACTGGTGTTTTTTTTTTTTTTTTTTTTTTTTTTTTTTCAAGCAGCTTGTTCAGTCAAGCAGCTTTTAATGATGAATAGCAGAGCTGAAACTCTATTGATCTATTAAGAATATTATTATAGGCCAAATTTATTAAAATCATTACACAGTTTAGTTAAATAATGTCACACAAGCAAGAGTGCAGTTTTCTGAATATCAGCGCATGAGCATGATCGTAAATGTGATGCTGATTTCACAGTTCAACAACCAAGAATTAATATAAGACAAAGTATTGTCTGTTTTTGTTTAACAGACACAAATAGTTCCAAACAAAGCCAGAGAAGAACTGTTACAGGTCTTAGAGAAACATGTTTTGTACTTGAATCTGTGTTTTTAAATGAATCACTCAGTAAGACAGAGTCATGCTACCACATACTGGCCAAAACCGAAAACGGTTCCAGCACAAAAACACACTCAGCAAAATATCGCCTACTTAAGCTTATAAAAAAAAAAAAAAAAAAAAAAAAAAACATACACATTAAAATAATTTTGCTATTATTAATAATAGTATTATTCATTGTTAATAATAATATAAAGGTGTGAATTAACAAAGTGATTAAATATTAAAACAAAACCTTTCCAAACTGTCATCTCACTCTTACGGTCATTCTGACACAATGAAAACACACTATAAAATTCATGCTTATGGGGCTTTTTATTTTGAAGTGTATCACTATAGCAGGGATTTGGACAGGGAAATGGCTGTAGTCACAAATCTGTTTTGCATCTGCTGAATACAAGAATACTCTGTAAGTATATTTCTTACTAGTAATATTTTAATTAAAGAGTAATTGGGTATATATCTAGTAACAATTCCATTAGAGATCTCTACAATTTAAATCTTACTAATAACAATGCCAATTAGAGAGCTCTCTAATTGAATTAGAGTGTTCTGCAATTGCATTCCTACTTATAAGAACTGAAGCAGATAGCTCTTAAATTCAATTCTTACTGTTAACAATTATGATTATAAAGCTCTCTAAACCAATTCTTAATAGTTATAATTAAATTAGAGAGCTCTCTAGTTGAATTAGAGATCTCTGCAATTACATTCTTACTTGTAAGAATTCAATAAGAGAGCTCTACAGTTAAATTCTTACTAGGAACAATACCAATTAGAGAGCTCTCTAATGCAGATCTTACTGGTCAAAAGCAATTACGAAAAGTAATGCTGGGAACAATTTAAGCTAAAAGGGCTTGCCATAGTGTTCGGAGAGTGAATGTATATCTGAAATAAACTTATTCGTAGCTTCCAACTCACATCCCAGCGAGTACAATTTGAGAATTTATTACCCATTGGCTAATATTAGACATAATTTAGTCGGCAAAAGTGAAAATTTAGTGAGTGATTTATTTGCAATGTAGAGGGGTGAATGTTAATTGCAATTAAATGTTTAGGTTAGACCCTGCATACAGATAACACTAATGGAAGAGAATAAAAATACAGATAGATACAGATTTAAAATAAAATACAATTATACACATAAGGCAGTGGCGTAGCCACGGGTGTGCCAGGGTGTAAAATGTAAAAATAGATGCAGAATTATTTTTTATAGTCTCAATAAAAAATGTTTACTAAATTTGGGCCATTGTTGTTTACTTAGAATTTTTTTTTTTTTTTATATCAACCCTTTCATGCGTAAATTATTTTAACCGACCCCTTGTTTCCATGGTGACGTGTCATGATTGTCACGTGACACACCACAGCCACTAACAGATGCATCGGTATTCGTTTTATTTAGTTTTAAATTTTTTTATTAAAATACATACACAAACTTGCCTACCATATCAGATATCTGATATTCCGATTCGTCGTTTAAAAACCTTTATAAATTATCTTGATCTATAACGAGATGAGCGCTGCAGAGTCCTGTCAGCCGGATTTAACGTACAGCACTTGAATTCCCCAGTTTCTCCCGAAATACATGAATGTGTTGGCTGTTGGCTGTTGAACTATGGAAGCAGTTTAGTCTCAAATATAATTCACGCAAAAAACACGATTCACACATGAGTAGACAATTTCACATGCATGAAACCTAATTCACGTACACACAAAAAAAATTCACGTACGTGAAAAAAATATATATTCACAAAAAGCAATTCACATGCGCAAAATAAAATTATATATTTATAAAACACGTTTCACAAATGCAAAAAACAATCTGTAGATATACAACTGTGCACAAAAACCTTTGAATGTTTAAAATGTACGAGTGTCTGAATGTACGAATCGTCATTTACTACGAATCCACTCGGATTTGAGTGTGTGTGTTTTTGAGACTTTTCTGGCAGAGCTCTCTTCCCACTTGGGTCTGTCGTACTCTTTAGCCAATCAGATGCGAGCTTACCATTCAACCAATCATATCATAAGCCACTGAGTGCATTCAAGGAGCACGATTCTGTGGCACCTTTTGCGCAATATGGATTAATTAGAACGGAAATTAAGCCTTTACATCAGTAATCCAGCATGGCGAATGAAAAACGGGAAGCACGGGTAAGAGTTTAGTTTATTTCATAAAAGTCTGAGTTTACACATTTTATCGTTTACACATGCAATCAAAATACAGTTGTTACAGGACAGTTACAGTAATTATAAATTAAACTGCAATCAGGATAGTAAAAAGAAAGACCTGTAAAGACAAAAGTAACATTTTGAGAGTTGTGAAATTATAATTCTAAATAATCTTGTTTTATAAATTGATGTCTGTTAGGTCAGTGTGTACTTTCTTACAGTAATACATTTTAAAACATATGTAGCCTAGTCATTGTTAACCACTACGTTGAAGCAATGTAGTTCGATCAAGATAAACAACATCAGATATTTAGAAAAGTTGTTTAATTTGTAAATATATTGTATGTACATTGAAATGCATCTTTCTCTTCTTATAATTTAGGAATATCTAAAGCAGTATATTCTTCAGCGACTTCATGATCGTTTAGTTCAGGGATTCCCAAAGTGTGGTGCGCGAGAGGAAAAATGTAATGGCGGTCTGTTTTTTTAAAAAATGGGATTTTTCCATACAATAAACAAAAAACATGAACACTAAACATTTCCTTTATAATCACTTTTATAAAAAAAAAAAACTATAATGTATTAGTTTTCGATGGAAACGTAGAAGACAGATGCTGTCTTCAACGCACTGTTCTTCTTTTATGTACTGCAGGCTAATATGCGTGCCAACTCGTTTCATTAATTCCATAATATATATTATAAATATGCTTAATGGCTGAAATCAGAGAAACTGTCAAGTCGGACATCTTATGATAAAGTTGTTAATCAGTAGGAGAGGGGCCAAGAGAGAGTGAGGATTTGGAGGCAACAGAGACTAAGAGAATAGAGAAAGAAAATGAGCAAATAAAAAATCTTGAGGAAATCTCTCTCTCTCGCTGCAGCATGAGCGACTTTTGCGCCTCACTCGAAAAGTTCCAGATGCATCCTCTTTCATTTTATTTTATGTTTGAGCCTATGCTCTTTGCAACTTAGTTATGTTGTGGATCGTGTGTTATTTATTGTCGCACTTGAAAAGTTTCAGATTAATCCTCGTTTTTATTTATTTTAAATATTTCTGAGCTTATTCTCTTTAATGATGTGGATCGTTTGTAACTTCATTGCAATTTAATTCAATGTACTGTCGTTCTAATTTCCATAACCGTTATGTTATAATAGTGCAGCGGTTCCCAAACTTTTTTTCCTGTGCACCCTCTTCTATGCCCCAACTGGGTTGGCGCACCCCCAATTCCCACTTAAAAAAACGCAACAAAGCAGTCTTTTATCGCCATAAAGAGTCATGGACAAAGAACATCAACAAAGTTTCGATATACTGCAACAAAGCTACGCACAGCTTCCACTTTTAAGAGGACGAGTGACAGACACAGGCTCAGTAACATAAAGCACAGTTATTTTCAGCCGCGTTTAAGAAACAATATGCTAGGTCTATTAAATGACCTTGGAGCTAGCAGCAGCATCATCTCAACCCGCGGCCTGTCACCAATTCAAATGCATCCCACCATGCTGAACACAATTACATTTTTTTTTTTTCAGTTTTACAATTATTATTATTTTTTACATTCATTTAAACATTTACTTAAGAAATATAAACTATAGCCTAATGTTTTTTAATGTTAAATTATTTTGTATATTATTTTCAGACATGATCAGACCTATTACTCTTTTAACGAACACATACAAGCGCCCACTTTGGCAGAATTCAATCAACAGCCATTAGTTCGGTAAAATTGAGCATCATAATGGGCAAATAAGTTTTTAAGGGAGAAAAAAAAGGAAAGTGAAAAATGCAAGCGAATAAACACCTAGCCTAGAAAAAAATAATAGTTCAGTAGTGAAGGAGAGTGCTGGATTTTCATTTGCCCCACATTTTACTTGAAGTTCAGGCAAATAGGAACATCATATATTACATAGCAATCGTCCTTAATTGAAGAAATGTGGCAAAACATCTCTGGAGAGAACATTATATTATTAAATCAGAATGTGCTTTCCATATTTGGACCAACATAGGCTACATTTGTGAATGCACATTTTCTGCAATGTCGCGTCAAGTCATGCTCCCGTGCGCATCTTAAGCCATATGTTAAACTTTCCGCGTCCATGGGCAGACCGTTATGGACCGCTAGGTAGACGTGACGTAATCATCGTCATGGGAGAGTGCGTGCGGAGGCTCTGAGAGGACCTCCCATTTTTTATGACCACACGGACAGGTGGGTATGGTCAGTAGGCTTCAAAAGCTCAATTGCACATGTGGAGGCAGTGTGAAGAAGCCCATTGCTACTCGAACCTGTGCGAATCCGCTTGCACTTGGACTTGTTGGACCATACTGCGACCCAGTGGAAAAAAAGGTTGAGAACCACTATAACATATATAGTTACAAATTAAACAATGTTTCTAAATATATGATGTTGTTTATCTTGATCGAAATACATTGCTTCAACGTAGTGGTTAACAATGACTAGGCTACATGTTTTAAAATGTATTACTGTAAGAAAGTACACACTGACCTAACAGACATCAATTTATAAAACAAGATTATTTAGAATTATAATTTCACAACTCTCAAAATGTTACTTTTGTCTTTACAGGTCTTTCTTTTTACTATCCTGATTGCAGTTTAATTTATAATTACTGTAACTGTCCTTTTACAACTGTATTTTTTTCTAACTAGTTTTCTAACAAGAAAAAACTGTCTTGATTGAATGTGTAAACGATAAAATGTGTAAACTCAGACTTTTATGAAATAAACTAAACTCTTACCCATGCTTCCCGTTTTTCATTCGCCATGCTGGATTACTGATGTAAAGGCTTAATTTCCGTTCTAATTAATCCATATTGCGCAAAAGGTGCCACAGAATCATGCTCCTTGAATGCACTCAGTGGCTTATGATATGATTGGTTGAATTGTAAGCTCGCATTTGATTGGCTAAAGTGTATGACAGACCCACGTGGGAAGAGAGCTCTGCCAGAAAAGTCTCAAAAACACACACACTCAAATCCGAGTGGATTCGTAGTAAATGACGATTCGTACATTCAGACACTCGTAAATTTTAAACATTCAAAGGTTTTTGTGCACAGTTGTATATCTACAAATTATTTTTTGCATTTGTGAAACGTGTTTTATAAATATATAATTTGATTTTGCGCATGTGAATTGCTTTTTGTGAATATATATGTTTTCACGCACGTTAATTTTTTTGTGTGTACGTGAATTATGTTTCATGCATGTGAAATTGTCTACGCATGTGTGAATCGTGTTTTTGCGTGAATTATATTTGAGACTAAACTGCTTCTATATTGAACTGGACGAAGAATAGAGTAAACTTTATTGTTCTGCTATGTATGTCTGATAAAACACGTCTGCAAATTACATTTGATTAGATAGTTTTTGCTGCTTCCATAGACATCAGTGTGTGTTTTACAAACTACCAATGTATTGTTTTACTAGTGATTATGTATATTTATATATATGAAACCTAAAATAAACACTATGTCGTTGAAAACACATCATATTAATTGTGATATATTACAAGCGCTGAGCGCATCCGTCTCTGGCTCAGTGCCAGCCAACGCGCGAAAGCAGTTTGAATCTGGCAGTTCTGTGACGCCACTGCACATTCTAAATCCTACTCTCAGGGCCAGGGGCACAGAAATAAGAATCCAATATATGGTGCATTAATGCTAAAAATGTTAAAATGTAATTTACATTTTAAATTATTTTTGTTAAAATATATCTGCCGACATTTGGATTGCCAACCAATCAGCAAACAGCAGCTGACTGTGACCCCAGCAGTCTATGATATAAACAGATAATTTTTGATTGCACATTGCTAGCTAGTAATATGTCGGAGAGCTCCTTTCTTAATTTTTTTTAGCAAAAAACCTTGGCTTGATGGACAGCCGGACACAAGTCCTAACCTTACACCTGATGAGGATGCTTCTCCCTCCCAGGGCCCAACATCAACAGACAGTGTTGCCAGATTGGAAATGTCCAAGTTTCATATCAGAAGTTCAAAATTATTGTATTTGGAAGAAAATTATTACTGTAATGTGTGTGTTCCTTTAAGAAAACGTGATTACGTTGTTGTTCCAAGAGGTAGATTGGGCACATGTTGAGTTCATGACTGGAGTCGAGAATAAAAGGATTCTGTCGTCCCGTTAAGACCAGTGTCATAATTAAAAGCTTTACATGGTGTCAGAAGTGCTTGACAAACACACGGCCTAGGAAGAATGGCAAAATTCAACCCCCCGCAGTGTTTTCCATTTGATCGTCCGACTGACTGGGCTGACTGGAAACAACTTTTTCAGTGCTTTCGGAGTGCTACTAAATTGGATAAAGAAGATGGGGAAGTCCTGGTCAGTTCATTAATCTATGCCATGGGAAATGAAGCCGAACACATATTTAAATCTTTCACCTTCACTGAGGAGGATGACAAGAAGAAATTCAAGTATTTCTTCCCTAAACTAAACGTGATCCACGAACGAGCCTGCTTTTATCAAAGAGCGCAGCGCCCTGGTGAAAAGGCTGAAACCTTTATTAGAACTCTCTATGATTTATCGGAACACTGTTACTTTGGTGAACACAGAGATGAAAACATCCGGGATCGGATAGTCGTGGGCATACTTGATAAAGAACTGTCGCGCAGATTACAGTTAATGTCCGATCTTAAGTTAGCTCAGACTATTCAAACTGTGCGCCAGTGTGAAGAAGTTGAGCTTCAAGTTCACCAGCAGGAGGAGGCGTGCGCTGCGGTACAAGAGATAGCAGAAGGAAGAGCAGCAGACAGAGGGAAACAGAAATGGAGACCTAAAAGGAAAACCGAAAAAGAACAAGGAGAACCAAAATGTGGTAGATGTGGAAAAATCAAACACAGACGACAAGAAAACTGCCCAGCAATAAAATCAACATGCATCAAATGTAAAAAAATGGGGCATTGGGAAAGAATGTGTCACACCAGGTCAGTCAGAGAAGTGACAGAGACTGTTGCAAAAACACAATATTTCCTTGGTGCTGTTACAAATTCACAAAGAAATGATGAGCAGTGGTCCGTGAACTAGAATGTGTGGGGAAATTTCAAGCCAGTACCACATATAAAGGAAGTGTGTACACATTCCTTGTGTATGTCATCCATGGACAAAATGTGAACAATTTGCTAAGCAGATCCACTGCATCCTCAATAGGTCTGGTGAAACGCATTGATGAAGTTCACAATGCATTTGGTGAGCATGGAACCCTTAAAACAGAACCTGTTAAAATCCAGCTTAAGGAAAATGTTCAGCCATATGCGGTACACACAGCACGCAGAGTTCCATTACCTCTTATACAAAAAGTAAAAGAAGAGTTGCAGCGCATGGAAGAAAACGGAGTCATAGAGCCATAGAGCCATGTTCTGCCAACTGCAGAGGAGATAATCGCAAAACTTAGTGGTGCAACAGTCTTCTCATCTTTAGATGCTGCCTCTGGGTTTTGGCAGATACCCTTACACCCAGAAAGCAGCAAATTGACAACATTCATAACACCATTCGGAAGGTACTCCTTTAAACGTCTTCCTTTTGGCATTTCAAGCGCCCCTGAAATATTTCAGCGGAAGATGGCAGAAACTCTCCTAGGGCTTGAAGGAGTATCTGTGTATATGGATGATATACTGGTGTATGTAGACACCATGTTACAGCATGACCAATGGCTTAACAAAGTATTGGAGAGAATTGAGACTGCTGGCTTAAAGCTAAACCGTGAAAAGTGTCTGCTGAGACAACAACAACTTCACTTTCTTGGTCACTTGATCGACAAGTCAGGCGTGAGACCCGATCCTGAGAAAGTCAGAGCAATCCGTGAACTCTCACCGCCACACAATGTTCAGGAACTAAAACGTATACTTGGAATGTTTAATTACCTAGGCAAATACATTCCAAATCTTTCGACTGAAGGCAGACCACTATATGAACTTTGAGGTCAACAGCGGTATGGACTTGGGCCCATCCTCAGGAAGCAGCATTCCAGCGCATAAAAGACATCCTTTCCACTTCTCCAGTTTTGTCATTCTACAGTGTGTCTCTACCCACTGCTGTTTCAGCTGACGCTAGCAGTTATGGCATAGGTGGTGTGTTACTGCAGCTGCACAATGGAAACTGGAAACCGGTGGCATTTTGCTCACACAGTTTGTCTGAGGCTGAGACCAGATATGCCCAGATTGAGAAAGAATGTCTGGCGGGCGTCTGGGCTTGTGAAAAATTTGAAAAGTACCTGATTGGCCTTGAAAACTTCAAATTAGTGACAGATCACAAACCATTAGTACATCTTATGAATAAGAAGGACTTGGACAATGTTCCGCTGCGTTGTCAGAGACTACTCATGAGGCTGATGACATTTAAACTGACTGCTGAATATGCTCCAGGGAAAACTTTGTTGGTGGCTGATACACTATCGCGGAGCCCGTTAGCATATAAGGAAAATGACCTCAACACACACTCTGATGTGGTGTGTTACATTGATGCTGTTGCTTAAGGCATGCCCACAAGCCCTCCAAAACTTGAAGCCATTCAGGCTGCTACATTGGCCGACAACAACTTGCAAATTGTTCGGAAGTATATCCAGTCAGGATGGCCAGATTATGTTGACAACATCCCAGTGGCAGTTCGACAGTTTTTCCCTTTCAAGAATGAGCTGTCTGAGCACAATGGAATACTGACAAGAGGAAGCCGTATGTTAATTCCAGATGTCTTAAGAGCCAATATTCTAAACAGAATACATGATGGGCATCAAGGTCTGACGAAGTGTAGGGAGTGGGCCATTACATCTGTGTGGTGGCCGGGCATTTCATCTGAAATCAAACAAAAGGTACAGTCCTGTCAGATATGCATAGAGATGAAACGGACAGAGCAAAAAGAGCCCCTCATCTCAACACCCCTTCCAGATAGGCCTTGGAAAAGGCTAGCTATTGATCTGTGTGAACACAACAAACACGCTTATCTGGTTGTGTCTGACTATTTTTCTCGATTTCTTCGGATTCTTCACATGCCAACAGCTACCACCTCAGAAGTAGTGTTAAAACTGAAAGCACTTTTTGCCAGGTTTGGCTGCCCTGATGAAATAGTTTCAGACAACGGTCGGCAGTTTGTGAGCAGTGAGTTCCAGGAATTTGCAAAATCATTTGACTTTCTGCACATCACATCTAGTCCACACCATGCTCAAGGAAATGGACATGCAGAGAGAGCAGTGCAGATTGCAAAGAAAATTTTGCAACAGACAGATCCTCTTCTGGCTCTGATGAGCTACAGGGCAACACCTTGCATCTCTACAGGTGTTAGCCCGGCTGAACTACTTATGGGCAGGAAGATTAAAACAACACTTCCAATGCTTGAGACACATCTTCAGCCACGGTGGCCAAATCTGAAAGATGTAAAGAGAAAAGACTCCATGGAAAAGCAAAAGCAAGCTTTCTACTTTAATTGTCACCATGGAGCTAAACCCCTACCATTGTTGAGGACTGGTGATGCCGTCCTCACTAAGTTAGACCATCAAAAGTCTTCGGGGACAGCTGCTGTGGGCACAGGCATGAGTACAACTCCTCGATCCTTCACTATTGAGACACATCAAGGGACATAACCGTCGTCACTTGCAGGCCCCAAACACAAAAACTGAACCGCTGATGACTAGATCTGGCAGAATAAGCAAACCAGTGAAAAGATTAGATTTGTGAGAAAAAGGGAAGAAGATAGAAGGAATATATGCTAGTCATATTTTGTTTAATAGAGATTAGAAACAATTTCATTCAATGTGGTTGGAATAAGCAAAATTAGAAAATAAGTTTTGTTTTGTTTAATGTTGTTGAAAATTTCATAATACTAAAGAGAAATATTTAAGGCTGTTCAGAAGAAAAAAAACTAAAAAGGGGAGATCTAATGTGTGTGTTGCTTTAAGAAAACGTGTTTACGTTGTTGTTCCAAGAGGTAGTTTGGGCACATGTTGAGTTCATGACTCGAGTCGCGAATAAAAGGATTCTGTCGTCCCGTTAAGACCAGTGTTACCATTAAAACCTTTACAATTACATTTAACAATTAACTACATTTTGACACGACCTGCAAATTACCACTAGGAGTATGGTTGGACGGAAGCAGTGCAACAAAAATACTAGCCCATAATTTTGCACAGTAATCTGACAATAAATGTGGCACACCCAGATTTTCATATGCACACCCAGAATCTCTTTTATGGCTACACTACTGATATAAGGGCATGCACATGGCAGATAGAGGGCATTTATATGTAATGTATGAATTTAAATTATTTTAATACATTTTGTCACTTTTCATGCAGTTAAAGGGGGGGGTGAAATGCTCGTTTTCACTCAATATCCTGTTAATCTTGAGTACCTATAGAGTAGTACTGTATCCTTCATAACTCCAAAAAGTCTTTAGTTTTATTATATTCATAAGAGAAAGATAGTCTGTACCGATTTTTCCCGGAAAAACACGATCCAGAATCAGATCCCGAGGCTGAAACTGAACGAGAGCAGCTGCAGCAACGACTCGCTCCGAGCGGGGCTCGAACTCGATCTCCGGCATGGGAGGCGGACACACTAACAAGGAGGCAGAGATATTTTAAGCAGTTTTACTCACCGCCTGCGGTTCCAACACACGATCGTGACCCTTTTTCGTTGGGATTGCATCATCCTTAAGAAATAAACGATACGCAAATCCGTCGTCAAACTGGGCCTTTTTTGTAAAACAAGCATCTTCGAAATGCATGGAACAAACACAAACACTTGCACAACTCCGTTGATGCTCTGTAAAAATAAACTCCATCCACTGGTCCCTTAATGCTGTTTTTTCTTTGGTAATCTGTGCAGGGTTGTCTTGCCCTGGCAACCAAAAACACACTTCTTTTGTGACATTTCGCGACGCTCTCGCTCTGATCAGTTATTGTCTGTGCTCAGCCTCTCTGTGCTCTGCTATACGGGAGCGCGCGCGCTCTTCCGGCAGACGTGCCCTTAGCACCCATATAAGGAAATTCCGCTCCATCTAACTTCACACAGAGCCATACTCGAAAAAAACTTTCCGAAACTTGTGACAAACTGGAAGGACTATCTTTGGAACAGAAATACTCCTTCAAACATACAACTTAATTTTTGAAACTTTGTCCATGTTTAGCATGGGAATCCAACTCTTTAACAGTGTAAAAAACTCAGTATGCATGAAATAGCATTTCACCCCCCCCCCCCCCCCCTTAACATCTCTTAATTTATTTGACATTTTAACTTTTTGTTTAATTTTGAGTGCTGGTCAGAATAATTTTAAGAATTAATTTAATAATTCATAATATTGTGACATCCCAAAGGGCTGCAGTCCACATTTCCAAGTGCAATGTTGTCGTTGTTTACACGGGACAATAAAGACGGATCTTTAAATGTGACTCGGGAAAAACGAGTCGTCTCGGGGAGTGATTTGTTAAGTTGCGTTCTGTACTAGAATTAGTCTAGTAGTTCACCTGCTTCAGTCAGAGCATTCTTGAGCCAGAAAGAGAGTTGATTAGTTCATCTCATGAGTCTTCGTTTTTTTGAGTTGTTCATTCATCACATGACAGACCCATAAGCTAAACCTGCCTGTATGCAGTCTGATTTTTTTCCTGATTAATTCAAGGAAAAATATCTTAGCTGAGTGTGTGATATTGTTGAGATCTCTTTTAAAGCTTTAAAGGAGACAATTGTAAGACAAGTTTGAGAAGCAGGAGACTAAAGGGCTATGCTCTCTGCCTAAATTCAGTCAAATGGAGAAAAGTTGATTTTGGCGGAACTTCATAGAACAATGGACGATTACCCAAAAAAGTAACCCAGGAGTTTTTTAAGGTGAAACGTGGAATACCCTTCTGAAAAATCCAGCATAAACCAGCATGGATTCCAAGTAGTGTTTAGGCTGGTATAGTGTAGAACTGATTTTGAAGTTAAAAAAGGTTTGTGTGTGTGTGTGTGTGTGTGTGTGTGTGTGCGTGTGTGTGTGAGTGTGTGTGTGCAGACCAAGTCCCCAACTTAAGGCAACAGTAATCACCATATTTTTACTCTCTATAGATCAGGATCATATGAAAACTGAGCATTTAACACTGGGGATTTTATAGTGTAAACATGTAAGCACTAACCTGTTTTTCTTTATTAAATTAATTACATTTATTTTGAATATTGTCTTGGTCTTAAGCTACAAACACTAACCAGTTTTCAAAAGTTTAGATATGGTCTTGCCAGTATTATGCCAGCTCTCAAATGCTGGTCCACAAGCACACCAGCATCCCAAGCTGGTCTCAGCACACAAAACATACCTTATGCTGGTCCACAAGCACACCAGATTACCATCATGGAATCCAGCAAACCAGCAACAAGCATCCGATGCTGGGGACCAGTGCTGCACGAACCTATGGCACGGAGCCCGCCAAAGCCCGCCAAAATGGGCAGGGAATCTGGCTATACATTGCCCGCTTCGCCACAGGAATTCAGGTTTCTTCGACTGAAACGACGACTGAGTCGTGCAGCCTTTTAGCATGGCAAGGAACGCAGTACTCTTTCCCATATTTCAGGGAACCGAGGTTATGTTAGTAACCGAGTACGTTCCCTTTCAATACTTCACTCATACTGCGTCGAAGACGCTTATGGGAACCCAGTTCAATCATGTCATGCTAAGAAGGGGGGACGACCAACGCAATCCTACTTGATATGTGATACCAAGATATGACAATAACAATTAGGAGCACCATAAGATCAATGAGGATACGTCTGGCCTATCCTGATCATCCCGTGGTCGTATTGCCTCAGTACCAAAGGGACCGGGTGCATATTAGCAGAGTTTGAGTCTTGGGCAAAGAATGGCCAAGATCATGCAAATGAGGAACAAAAAGGTGACCTTTACACAGAAAGTACCCTAGCATGAAGTGCCGGGACATCTAGATTATAAAATCTAGCAAATGTGGATGGCGACAGCCATCGCACAAATTTCTGTGATAGTCACACCACTAGACCATGCCCACGATGTAGACACTGCTCTCGTCGAATGGGCTCTTACTCAAATTGGGCTTTGCAGGCCCAAAGAAGAGTAGGCTAGCTGGATTGCATCCACAATCCACTTCGAATGCCTTTGTTTGAGAAGCATCTGTGACAGGTCGGCTATCCAGTGCTGATTTTCCCAGAGTGGAACCCAAAACCCAACATGAAGTAAGTTATTTTTAATTTATTGTATGATTTTTGTGCTGTTTTTGCCATTTCAACTCCTACTACAGTTTTAATTGGATTGTCTTCAAATTTATTGAGGGTCATCATAAGACCTTTGTGATGTTAATTTGCGAGGTTTTTTGAGTTGAGTTTGAGTCCTAGGAACATATTAAAAAGTTTCAACAAGTGTTAAATAAGCTGGCATCATGCTAGATACATACTAATACATGCTAGCAACACTTGGCTAAGTGCTAAAGCATGCTACTAATGTAGTGAAAAATGTAGTAGGTAACAGGTAACAGGAAGTGTCATGTGTAACACTGTTATGGACTCCTAGTAACATATTAAAAAGTGCCAGCAAGTGAAAAAGCAATGGCAGCATGCTAGAAACAACACTTAGCTAAATGTTAAAGCATCATATTACTGCAGTGAACTAGGAAGTTACTGTAATTCAGGCATACAGTGTCCAATCTGCCCCAAATTGAACGAGTTTGATGAGAGTCCTGTCCTGAACACATAAACATGCCCGTATTCGATTCTAGTCATAGCACCATCTGTTGGTAACAGGAAGTGGTATTTTTAAAACTGTTGTGCACTATTTGCAACACAGTAAAATATGCCATTGTGTGCTAATCATGCTAGAAATATTTTCAAACATTCTAGCAACACTTACTATGTGCTAAATGATGCTATTAATACTATGAAATAGGAAGTTGTTGTAACTCATGCATACAATTCCCAATCTGACCCAAACATCACATGTTTTATAAGAGTACTGGCCTGAACACAACTAAAGGCCAATATTCAATTATAAGTATAGCGCCGCCTGCTGCCAACAGGAAATGATATATCTAAGTATACTAAGTATACCAAGCAAATTAAGTTATATTTTCATTTATATATATATATATATATATATATATATATATATATATATATATATATATATACTGTATCACCTGTAAAATTATTATGAATGAATTTTGCTCTGAATTTAAACAATTTTGGCAAATAGAGCAGGACAAGAACCAAAAGAAGCATACCAGGATTGTTCAGAGACTGTTATCACTAACTGCCCTGATAAGCACATCATATCCCCCTGGATTCATTTATCGTAGAGATGCATGGAATATTGTAGCATTAGTTTATTTCACCAGTTCTCTCATAACACCAAGGATATATTTGCAGAGTTCAGATTAATTCATTTTTTTTACCCTTTTGTAGGTTCAATCTCATGGAGGGGTGGCTAAAAGGAATAGTGAAGGTCTGGAACAGACAGGCAGGAGGAGGTTCTGGAGGTGGAAGGATGACTGGGAGAAGGATGACTAGATTCCCAGGGAATGATGGAGGGAGGAGCCATCTCTGGGTCAGGAGTGGGACTGGTGTGCTCGTCCAATGTTTTCATTGTAGTGGTCAGATATTCTGTCATGATTTACTGTTGTCGATGAACATGCAAAAAGATGATGAAGAAGGTTTAACATTCTTTAATAAATCCATACAACGATAAATCCAACATACAGGATGGTTAGTGACACACGTTGCATCTGTAATTGACACTGACAGTTACATCTGTAATTACACTGTTGATTCTACCTCTATCCTTTAAACCTAACCAGACCACCAGACCTGTCCCTAAATTGACACATAATTTACACATAAGATACGTAATATAAAGTAGGACCGAATTTTGTAACTTTACATCAGATTATTCCTCAAACTTCATCTTTAATTAACCAGCAGGGAATTACATATTCATAATTGTCCATCCCTGACAGATGGCCTGAGACACATGCACAGTACTGAGGTTCTGTTTTTAAATCTTTCTTATGTAACACACCTGATTCAGATCATCACCTCATTAGGAGTGAGATCCATGAACTTAACCAAGAGTGTCAGATAAGAGAGACATACAAAATGTGCAGAACATTGGTACCCCAGGACTGGAAGTGAAAACCTGGAAGTGAGTTAAGTACCTCTGTGAAATTTCTAGTGTCTCGGAACAGAACACAATTAAGCACTCAGTATAGTAGTGACATTCATATTTAGTTGCTGTAAGTGTGTGTGTGTGTGTGTGTGTGTGTGTGTGTGTGTGTGTGTGTGTGTGTGTGTGTGTGTGTGTGTAGCCCATGACATTTTTTGTTTGACATGTTTTTTTTTAACACTCTAATTAAAGGTTTTAGAGGTCCTGCTTTTACAATAAAAGGAAGGGAAAAGGCAATGGACACTGTACTGAAACATGGATTTGTGTAACTGTCTTTTTTCTTGGTAAGCTTAATATATTGAATTGAAAGAAACAAAAAGAAAAAAGGCCACAGTGCATTTCAACCCTCAGTTGAAAGCTTACACTTTACATATAGAAAGTCTCAGTCATCTCCGTTACTGTTTGACTTGACTTGTTCAGTTACCTCATTTGCAAATAAAGTAGATATTCCAGGAATAATAGAAGTGCACACACACACCCATTCAAAACACACCTGCCAGGTGACATGCAATGCCTGGGTGCACTGGTGCATATTGTCACATGATAACAGCTCCACCATTACTGGTGGACCTTTCTCCAGACTCCACCCCTTGTAAAGTCACATGGGACAAACTCCTGCACAAGCACAAGGAGTGTCAGATATCACATAGTTTTCTCTAGAATCAGGTGACACATTGAAAGTCTGTAGTGAGTATTCATAATCGAAACTTGTTGGCTAGATTAAGAAAAGACATTAATGTCCAAAACCTTTGAAGACAGGAGGGACTACATTTGAATTATAGAGGTGGGTCTGTATTCATTGATCTGTGAAGAATGTAAATGATCGTCTAAAATGTGTTTTTCATTGACAAAAGAGGCAGCTGTTAAATTGACAAATTAATGAGATTATACTTTTGTTTTAAACACTGCATTTGTCAGGCGTAAATGTAAAATGTACAGTAGTGTTTGAAGAGGGAGTTAAAAAGCTGTTTTGTCTGCCGGTGCTCACCACTTGGCTGAAGATCCAGTTTGACTACCTGACCTTTCTAGGAAGAAGGAAGTCTTTGTGACATGTCATATCTTAGTGTCGTTGAATGTCGCAAAACTTGATAGACTAACATGCAAATAATAATAAAAAAAAAATTATAATCAATTGTTTTATAAATAAAGTTTAGATTTTATTTTTTATTTTATTAAGTTAGTTACTATATTTAATTAAGAAAAACTATGACGTCATATTAATCTTATAAAGATTATTCCACTTTCACATTCTTTCACCTGCCAAGTGCTAAAACACTTTTGTTTTATTATAGAAATTTATTTATTTTTACTTTAATTATTATTGGTATTTTAATCAAATGTCATAAATGTATGGTTTAGAATTTCTAATTGTGTTGGCTAGATGGTTTTTTGTGCATATTCCAGTATAAACTTTAATAATTTTTGATTGTTTAATAATCTTATAATTCACCCAAATATGAAAAACCTGTCAATGTTTACTTACCGTATTACTATTCCAAAAGCATATGACTATTAAGATTAGGATAAAAAAAAAAAAGATATTTCTATTTTAAAATATTCCTTCATCTTTTTTCGATCATACATTTAATTAACACAAACCCTTTGTGCATATAAATTACATAGTAGCTAAATATAATCCATTTGAACCAAGTTGTTTAATCCAAGTCTTCCAAAGAAACAAAATTTATGAACAGATTTAATTTAGGCTTTTATTTATATATAAACACTGATCAATATATATATATATATATACACATACATTTAATATGGTAAAAATGGAAGTACTTAATTAAAATACGTAAACATATAAAGTGATTGTGCTTCTTTAGAAGAGATTAAAGAGATGAACTACAACATTAATAGCATGTATGTACATAAATTTAGCATGTACATGTACTGTATATACATGAAACATTAAAGGGTTAGTTCACCCAAAATTTAAATTAGCCATTCTAATCCAGGATCCAAGTCATCCTAGATGTATATGACTTTCTTCTTTCTACCAGTCGGAGTTATATTAAATATAGATTTTGATCTTTCAAGCGGTTTGATGCCACTCAGCGGGTGTTGCAGTGCTTCAGTCCAAAATAAGTTAAATAAAAAGCACACATCCTTTATAAAAAGTGTCTCACACAGCTCAGGGGGGTGAACAAAGTCCTCCTTTAATTAATCGATGCATTTTTGTTAGAAAAATATCCATATTCTAAGTGTAATAATCACTTTAATCCCTAAACTAACCTTTTAAGTCTATTAATGGCAACATTGTCTGGAGGAGTTATTTGGACACTCTCTGAGAAGAAGGAAAAAAAAGTACAATAGATCCCACTGGACCAGTAACCTTTCAAAAGATATGTCTTTGTGCATTATTTATTCCTAATCACTGACAGCTGATGGTTTTTGTACTTTTGGGAGCATCTGAATATTTTGTTTGCTCAATCCTGGTTACTATTTGATGCACATGACATCATATACTGGTATTCAGGTTGTTGTGTTTTTGATGATTCAGTTTTTAGTTATTTGCTGTAGTTATGTCAATCATTGCTAAGGAAGTTTATCAAAGTGTACGATCAAAGGTCATTATTTGCAGTACTAAAGGAAATGTGTCATCTGATATTCAAAATATGAATTAGACAAAAAGTAATCCATCATTTCCTTTTAAAAGTTGTGATGAATATGTTTATCATTCTCAATTGAATTATTATTTAATAATAATCCAATCTGTTTACTAAATCACCCCTCCCCCATTATTATTTTTTGAGGATATTGTTATACACTGTTCATTATTTGCCAAATTGTAGACTTTTATTTGATGTCTTTTATTGGCCATTGCTTTAGACTGGGCAAGTATGTGAGTGAGACTGGAAAGTATTTTCACTGCTTTGAAGCCAGGAAAGTCAGACATAAAATCACACAGAAAAAGTGCAAACTACAGAATATTAGGACACTGTGTATATGAAAGGTAAAATCACTTTCATGTTAGTATAATAAATATAATAAGGAACGGATAATGTACATCCAGGCGGTTGTTCTCGCAGAATAAACCCTGAGAGGGTGATCAGGACCCCGACACGAAGTGGCTTATAACATGGCTACTTGCCACATAAATAATTAGACACGAAATATTCATTTGAATTCAAATATTTGAATGCAAAGCTTCCGTGATGACAGCAGCTGTGAGACTAGCAAACTAAACAGATATTTAAGGCAAACGGTGCAGGCAAACCACGTATTACATAACATTTCACCACAAAATAATTAAGGCAATAAAATAATTAAGACGAAAAAAAAAATTAAAACCTTACCAGTTTGTTAGTTCTCTTATACTCCATTACAGCATACAAAATAATTGTAGCAAAATGGCAGCAGTTGGGTTTGTATAAAACGAGAGCTAGTCCACGATACCAGGATGATATAATTAAACAATTGTACACCATTTTAAATCAAGTTTTAGTATTTTATTAGCTAAACAAACGCAAAGCTTCCACCAAGAAAAAAAAAAATAGTTCAAGCAAGAGTACAGAGCCGACTGCTGTGTTATTCGCTTTTACAGGTTGTTATCCAGGGATAACATACCTTGGAATGTTGCGACTGACCAATCAGAATCAAGTATTCCATAGAGCCGTGTAATAATGATAAAGAACAACAACAACAATTTTTGCATGCACATATTACATTTTTCAAATGCATTAATCCTGTTTTATAATTTGTACTATCTTGAAACTATATCATTGAGCAAGTAGCTTTTTATAGTTTTACTATATGATGTGTGTTTTAAATCTGTGTTGATATGCAGCGTAAGGTTTACTCAAATGTTCACTCCAAAGGTCCCACCTCTCAAGTCAAAGTCCTCTGTGTCTCACTGTTAATAACTACTGTTCTTGTTGGTCTGGCTATGATTTTGTAATCCACCCAATGATGGCTTTAGATCAGTTGCTCTATTGGTTAAAATCCTCAAACTGTATACCCAAACAATAGCTTTATGTGCTTTACAGATGAATTTGAAGTCTTTATTTATTCAAGATAATCTTTGACTTGGTAATACAAGTTAATGATCCGATTCGTGAACAGATGATTCTTTTGAGACAATCTTTTAAAATAATCATTTATTTTGTTGAACGCAACCAGTGTGGAAACCAATGGTTCACAAACTTTATAGATCTGAGGTGCAGGGCTCGTAAAATAACTAGCCAGATGTCCCGGGGCTATTGTGTTTTCCAGTCGGGTTGCAAAACATATCACCGCTCTGCCCGATGGGCTATCGTGAATGGTGATGTAAAATTCCTAACTTGATTTGCGTTGTTCATTTGCTTGAAGTTGTGAAATTGATCGTATTTTCACTTGTTGCACTTGTTTCTAAATCTTGTAGATAGCGTTTTAAACAATTTGCGCACGTTCGGAGCTTATCGTAACTTCTGAATGAACAAATACACACACAATTATCTCAAAATAATTGTCTCTGCAAGTATTCTCGTACACACAGTTGGTTATGTTTTAAGTGAACGTATACAGAGGCCTGCTGCTCAGAGAAATTTGCTGTGCCGGATAAACCTGTCCCACTCTCTCTATAAATTAGATGACGTGTAAGGGGAAGTGTTTCAAGATATCCAATGGAGTATACCAAACTAATCAGGGAGGGAGGGCAAAACATTCATGCAAACAAAACACACTCCTTGTCGGCTGCGCCATCGACTCACCATTTGCGTAGAAAATAGATATAATATAAGGATTTCCGTCATTATATATATATATATATATATATATATATATATATATATATATATATATATATATATATATATAGTGACGGGGTGAATAATAATTTAAAAATCATATACAAATGCTGTGTAGTCCATAACAGCCAGTTTTACTCACTGAAATATTTATTCGTCATAAAATTATTACTTCACAATTGTATTAGAGTCTTACACACATGCTATTCAGTTAATAGAGTCATGCATAATTTAGAGTGATGACTGCTATTATAAGAGTTGCTTGAAGGAGCACAGGAGATGTACATAACATGATCTTGACCCTTAAGAAACTTTCATTCAATGCTGTCACGTAACAAATCTGTCCAAATATAAAATTAAATGAATAGCTAATTGCTACATTGAAATAAAAATGTAAAGACTGCACAGCTATTATTACTAAATAATTGGGAATTATGTAAAAATATAAAAACTGTGCACATTTCATTTATCTATTATAACATTTATGTAGTTTTGTTTGCTTGGCTGTTGCCTTAAAAAAGTCCAGAAATTTGGCAAGTTGTCCGTCAGGTATAATTTTTAATTATATGATGTCATTACCATGTCGTCAGCCAGTTACTGCACTGCTGATCATGGTTTTGAGTATCGATACATAACCCCTTTTAAACCACACCATGAATGCACAATTATCTTAGATAACTCAATCCAGCCTTACTAATCATCAACAACAGGTACGTTCGAGAAAACTAATTAGCCAGATCCTGATTAGCGCAATGATATCATCTTTGATGTGTCATTTGATCTCGGATGTAATAAGCGACGTACGAAGAATGGGCCCCAGGTCTGCTGTTGCAATCTCCACAATCATCTCGCCTTGTGATTGCTGTCTGAACTCCTCACACGGGGTCCCCCTGGTGGTGGGGGGTCCTATGCAGGTGCTTATATTGCTTATAGGGCTTGGGCGTTGCGTTGCATTCTGGGACGTGGCGGCCATGTTGATGGCCTCACGAATGTAAACATACAGCAAGTCGACAAGAAGAAGCAGAGTTGGGAGAAAGGGATATGCTAAATAGGGATGCCACGGACCGGTATGTGGACAATATCGGCACTATTAACATTTTGGATCCATATAAAATTTCCAAGGAAAAAGTGGAGCACCGACGACGACTTGCTGCCGCACTTTTGCATTACAGATATCTTCAGCTACCTTGTTTGTTTTGTGAGCGCCTACACTTCAGAACAGTTCTGATGCTACACATCATTGGAGTCTCATGTGTGGTTCACAAACAGATGGGTTTAGGAGCTGCAGATCATAAAAAAAAAAAAACAGTACAGTAATCCGGACAAAGGTGAGCTGTGGTCCACCTAGCTGCTAGTTTAGTAACCATTTGTTCTAAGAACCATCCACACATCGACTTTTAACTATGTGTTTAAAAATTGTAGTTAGTAGCTGTCAACCCTCCCATTTTTTTTTCAGGGTTCTCACGTATTTGAGCTCTTTTCCCGCTGTCTTCCCGTTTTAGTATTTTCCTCTAAAATATCCCGTTAGCCCTTCCATCGGACCTGTCAGTCTATGTACTGTTGTCCTGTTACTACCCTCTTGCCCTTCTAGCGAAACTTAGCGTGGCATTGGGCTTTTTAAGATAGCATGGTTGTTGTGAGAGCACGATCTCATGCCAATCTGTAAGCAAAGTCATGTCAGACCTAGCATCATAACTAGCTTAACTAGCTTAACGTTAATGATTTTTTGATGTCAGCAGAGGGATAACAACAGAAAGATTAATGTTAAAATTTTCCCATATTTTGGATGAGTAACCATGGAAATGTCCCTTATGTTCAATGTTGACTTAAGCTATATAAAGTAAATATTCAGATGTTATGGTCTCCGTGGTCGCGCCTCCAAGCAGGAAAGCGGTGGAAAGTTAATCCATTCAAATTTTTTCCCCCATGGTGATTATGTGTTGCGCTATTACACCCCACAGTACAGCAATGGTTGACCATGGTTGAAATAGATTTTAATGAATCAAATTAAGACACACGGCTGAGAGGGAGTACGTCTTAACACTGCGCAGTAGTCCGAGTAGCAATAGAGGAGGCCATCAACATGGCAGGGCCTGCACAGTACACAGGTTAAATGTGCCGTATGAATGGGCACAGAAAGACAGAAAGATGCATGCTCACAAACACATGAATGCAATACACAGGAGCTATTCAGACTTGTAATGTTAGCTATCAGTATATATGTTTGTTTGTCCGTGTGTGTCTATATTTGGCACATGTGAACATTGTCACATTCCTTAGAGTAGATCTAATTTTCTGAATTGTAATTCAAAGAAACTTGAATTTGAAAAACAGTTAATGCATCCTGGCTGTTCTTCTACCCTGGTCAACAAACCCCTCTGTACTTAAGTCCTATTAACCTTTAGATGTAAAATCTTTTAAAACGTTTATTCAGAACTTATAAACTAGGCTTTCTCAACATATAAAGACTAACTTTGCTGTTTTAGGTGTTCTGTTTTCAATCTTTGCTCTGTTTAAAATTCAAGAATAAAACTGTAATGTAAACATTTATACAGCTTCAGACACTTCAGATGTTTCCGTGTAGCAACAAAAACCCTTTTTACTGTTCGATAATAACACATATCACTCTTACTGTACTCATACTGTGGCATATTTCACAGTGATGTAATGTTTGTGCATCTCATGTTTCAAGTCAGGTAAAGCTGAAATGCTCTTCTAACTGATGTAACCTCAGTTTCCTGAGATATGGAACAAGTGTTGTGTTGATATGCTTATCAGTGATGCGCAGGTCAATGTATAAACAACCCGCACCCGACCAATGATTTCAATTAACCCGCCCGCAACTCGGACCGCAAAAAAATAAAAATAAAATATTGTACACAACCTGCTTCCTGACCTAAATTTTTTTACAAAATAGTACAATGGGTTGCCCCTTTATATTAATTTAATTACTTAAATAGGCTATAGACTACAGGATAATAAGCGTTATGACCGCACACATAAGGCTTGCCACAAAGAACCGGTAATGATTATGAATGTGTCTAAATTAGCAAGGAGACATTTAATTGTTTAGTAATAAACTGGTGTTTTCTGTGTCCCTGCTAAGATGAAGTTGACATTGCGGACTCGCCATGAACGCCATAGAGAATGCACATTTCATATGGATTAAATAATAAGAGAGTAGCCTATTTTATTTGATTTGAATATATTTGTTTAAAACTTACTTGGACTTACTTACTTTAGACATTTCAAGCTTTCTGTAATATATTGCCTATATTTCTTTTTAAACCCACGTAACTAAAAGATTAAGGCACTACCCGATCCAAAATATCACCCAAAGTTTCTACAGCTTTTTTCTTAGCTATTTCACTTCACGTCGTATTCTTCACCATGTCCCATAGAAAAACTGCTTTTGCATAAAATGCAAAAAGCTCTCTCTGCTTCGCCATCTACAGGTCTTAACCAAGAGTAAATTGTGGTCCATTTGCTATTAAAAGTGCATCTTCTCTTTTTCGTGGCCACACTGGCCATGACTGCTTAACCTGACCTAACAGCGCGCACGCACTCCTATTTGAGATTGTTGACAATGTTGAGGAGACATTCGTACACCAGTCAACAGTTTGATTGACGTACGACTGAGCCTATCGGCTAACTCTTTTATTGCTCTCCTCTGAACTATTGGACATAAGTTAACACTACACCTAAGGATGTTTCCGTGTATTTATTAGGCAGGGTTGAATGAAAAAGCAGGACAGATGCTGAATTTGCGTGAGGCGGGACAAAGGGTAAAATTGCTGTACAGTACAATGTAAAGTGAGACAGGTGGTCACTCTATAATCGCACCAGTTATTCAGCCAATAAAGTGTAGGCCTATGTATTTCAAAATTGTGTCTAGTACTATATAAATTACAAAGGTTTAATTGGCATCTTTATTTCAAACGACTCGACCGACCGCAACCCGAATATCATTAAAAATATTTTTGGTTAACTCGTAACCGTGGGTAAACACGGTGACTGCAGTGACCGCAGGCGTCTGCTCATTTCGGATCAACCCGCGCATCACTGATGCTTATGGAGAAACTCATGTTTACTCTGATACTGACGCCTGATTTGTTCACGCCCGTGTAGATGCATTTCATCAGAATTGTTCAAATGATAGCGACTGTCATCAACTCACATGCAGCCTTATAGCACAGCAGCCTACAAAATGCTGGTTCACTTATCTCTGGGAACCAAGATTATTTCAGTAACCAGGTCTCTCCCATTGATATGCTTATAGGAAACACATTCAATAGTGTCATGCTATAAGCAAGTGTAGAGAAGCCATCCTGGCAGCTGCGCAAATATCACCTACAGAAACTCCACTGGACCATGCTCAGGAGAAAGCCATTCCTCTGGTGGAATGGGCCCTCACTCCAATAGGATACTGTAAGCTCACTGAGATGTAAACCAAGGCTGCAGTGTCAACTATTCAGCAGGATGGTCTCTGCTTCATATCCTTTATAGTGGCTTCTGAAGCATACTAGAGCTGCTCTAAATGCCAGAAGTGGCTAGAGCACTCTACTTATATTCTAAGAGCCTGAACCAGGCAAAGTAAATTACTTTTGGTTAGCAAGAGCTAGAGGGGTGATGACTTGTGCTCTGGACAGAGTGGAGAACACTTTAGACAGATAGCTGTGTCTTGGTTTGAAGGCCCAAACTAACATGGATGGCATAATAATAATAATACTACTACTACTACTACTACTACTAATAATAATAATAACAATAACTTATATTTAAATAGTGCATTTAAATAGTGCTTTACATAGAGGGGTGGGGGGGTCTCCTCAACCACCACCAGTGTGCAGCATCCGTGTGGTATACTAGTTAGAAATTATTAACCACTTGATGGTAAAGAGGTATTTTTTAGGTATTGTAGACTCCAAAATATTATTAATCACCCTTACAGACAGCTGTAAAGACTCCCAAGAAGGAGTCAAAAATGAAGGATCATGCCCCTTGCTTGAGGGAGGCAGTTTTCATCTTTTCCACTTCTTGGTTCAGTCTGCCTGGCACATGAAAAATTTTTAGGGCTAGAAAATATGTCATCATCTCAAGAAGCTGATGTTACGCCATTGCTCCAGGCTGGACCAAGAGCCCTTCTACAGTTGGATGCATCTATCATGGCAACCTTCCTTCTGGAGCTCAGTCCCAATGGGAAGCCTGTCTGAAACAGGTGAAATGCCTTCCAAAGAACCACAGCGGTGGGTTACCTTGAAGCAAAGTTGTCCCAGGCACAATGGATGGGCCACATGTAAAGCAGGCCCATCAGAATCACAGAGGAGGCAGCTGACACGAGGCAGATCGTCCTCTGGAAGACTCTGGGGGGGTATGTGTGAGACATCCTGAATCTGATGCTGATGGCCACTGAATTGTTAGTGAACTTTTCAGCGTAATTCAGGGTTGCATCTGGGCAAACTCATTGATGCAACATTTGAAAAAATGGCAAGCATGGACATTTGCTCTTAGGAAATGCTCTTCGAGATCACTGGATGGCCTTATGGGAAGCACTGATGAGAGGCATTCTTCCGCTGCCAAGGCTTGCCAGTAGTGAGTTCAGGAATTTGGGGATGGAGAGGATGACATAGAATACATCTTGAGATGCAATTGAGATACTGCAACATTGTAACATTCATTGTAAAATCAGCTTAAAATTCTGAGCTTGGCTTGGCTTAAGTCATCCTTTGTCAAAGAACCACAGTATACAAAGGGAAATATGGGAAATCATTCAACAAGACACTCACAGTACATAATGATTATTTTCTAGTCATTGAATGTACAGTACAATATCCGTACACTTGTTATTTGAATGAATGCAACTGATGATGTCTACTAAGGTTACAGACATGAATACAAATGGTTGTTCCCTCAAAAAGTGCATTATATAATGATGTGGGTGACACATCTGGGGAATTTTACACTAGTAGGTCAGCTACATACTTTAGTTCGGTTTTAATGAAAACATTGAACTGTGTTCTTAGAGCAAGAGTGTCATGGGGCAAGTTGTTCAATTCAATTCAAGTTTATTTGTATAGCGCTTTTTACAAAACAAATCGTTACAAAGCAACTTTAGAGAAAATTATGTTTCTACAATATTTAGTAGTAGCTAGTAGTTTGTGCACATTTGACAAGATTTTAGAAAAAATAAAAATAATAATAATAATACAAGACGTAGTCAGCTAGACGATGAACTATCAATATTATTAATTAAGTTATTATATGATGCAGTCACACATTTAGAAATAATTGTTAGTTCTGTTTGTTGATTCAGGGTTAGCATCATCTGAGGTCCTCTGAGGGTCAGCATCATCTCTTCTCAGGTGTTCTGGATCCAGACTGGAGCTTGTGTAAATCCTAGTTACCACGGGATGTAAATCCTGGGGCGAAACATAGAAACAAAATAGAGACATCATTAGCATAGCTGCTGATCCAACAAAGTAAAATTAGTTTAACCCAAGCTAATGAATAAAAATGCACCTTTGATCAGATGCAACTACACTCACAATTTAAAAGATACATTATTCGAATGCTTGGCGAAAGAGATGTGTTTTTAATCTAGATTTAAACAGAGAGAGTGTGTCTGAACCCCGAACATTATCAGGAAGGCTATTCCAGAGTTTGGGAGCCAAATGTGAGAAAGCTCTACCTCCTTTAGTGGACTTTGCTATCCTAGGAACTACCAAAAGTCCAGCGTATTGTGACCTTAGGGTGCGTGATGGGTTGTAGCGTGGTAGACGGCTAGTTAGGTACGCAGTAGCTAAACCATTTAGGGCCTTATAGGTAAGTAATGATAATTTGTAACTGATACGGAACTTAATAGGTAGCCAGTGCAGAGACTGTAAAATTGGGGTAATATGATCATATTTTCTTGACCTCGTAAGGACTCTAGCTGCTGCATTTTGGACTACATGTAGCTTGTTTATTGACGAAGCAGGACAACCACCTAGAAGTGCATTACAATAGTCCAGTCTAGAGGTCATGAATGCATGAACTAGCTTTTCTGCATCAGAAACAGATAACATGTTTCGTAGCTTGGCAATGTTTCTAAGATGGAAGAATGCAGTTTTTGTAACATTGGAAATATGATTTTCAAAAGACAAATTGCTGTCTAATATAACACCCAGATTTCTGACTGTAGAGGAAGTAACAGTACATCCGTCTAGTTGCAGATTGTACATTTTTTTGTCCAATAATTAGTATCTCTGTCTTATCCGAATTTAATTGGAGAAAATTATTTGTCATCCATTCTTTTACATTTTTAACACACTCTGTTAGCTTAGATAATTGGGAAGTTTCATCTGGTCTCGTTGAGATATATAGCTGAGTATCATCAGCATAACAGTGGAAGCTAATTCCATATTTTCTAATAATATTACCAAGGGGCAACATGTATATTGAAAATAGAAGGGGACCTAGGACGGATCCTTGTGGCACTCCATATTTTACTGATGATAAATGAGATGACTCCCCATTTAAATAAACAAAATGGTAGCGATCGGACAGGTAGGATCTAAACCATCTTAGAGCCTGCCCTTGAATACCTGTATAGTTTTGTAATCTATCTATGAGTATGTCATGATCTATGGTGTCGAACGCAGCACTAAGATCAAGTAAGACTAGAAATGAGATGCAGCCTTGATCTGACGCAAGGAGCAGGTCATTTGTAATTTTAACAAGTGCAGTTTCTGTGCTATGGTGGGGCCTAAAACCTGACTGAAATTCTTCATACAGATCATTTTTATGCAGGAAGGTGCTCAATTGAGCAGACACAGCTTTTTCTAAAATTGTAGACATAAATGGAAGATTTGAAATAGGCCTATAATTTGCCAGTACACTAGGATCTAGTTTTGGTTTCTTAATAAGAGGCTTGATAACAGCCAGCTTGAATGGTTTTGGGATGTGACCTAAAGATAACGACGAGTTAATGATATTGAGAAGCGGTTCTTCGGCTACAGGTAACAGCTCTTTCAGTAATTTAGTGGGTACAGGATCTAATAAACATGTTGTTGGTTTAGATACAGTGATAAGTTTATTTAGCTCTTCCTGTCCTAGTTGCAGAGCACTGCAGTTTATCTTTGGGTGCGATGGATGAAATTGAAGTGTTAGATGCTGTAGAATCTACATTCGCTATTGTATTTCTAATGTTATCTATTTTATCAGTGAAAAAATTCATAAAGTCATTACTATTTAACGTTGGTGGAATATTTGAATCAGGTGGCGTCTGGTAATTTGTTAACTTAGTCACTGTGCTAAATAAAAACCTTGGATTGTTTTGGTTATTTTCAATGAGTTTGTGTATATGCTCTGCTCTAGCAGTTTTTAGAGCCTGTCTATAGCTGGACATACTGTTTTTCCATGCAATTCTAAAAATGTCTAAGTTAGTTTTTCTCCATTTGCATTCAAGACTACGAGTTTCTTTCTTGAGTGAGTGAGTATTACTGTTATACATACATACAAGTTGTCACATATTTCAAATATTAAAACACTGTTCATTCATTAGAACGTTAGGTATTGTGTATTCTATTAATTACCTGTAATTCGACAGTGACTTTGTTGGAAGCAATCTCTATCTCGTTGCGTTTACAACTCATGTAATTGTGAATTGTAATTATGTATGCATATTATGGTTCTATTCTGTAGCCCAGGAGGGTTTGTCTTGCTGCTCTCCCAGCTCTGTCCAAGCATGGCTGCATGGACAGGCATGTTGAGTATTGTCCAGAACATAACCATACCGCCAACACTAACTGTATTCAATATAATTGTCATTAATATACTTGACGGAAGTGGTCCTGATTGAACAAAATTTTCTAATTTCTAAATGTTACCTTTTTCATATGTTTGCTATTCCAATAACTGTTTTGTGTTTCATATTTGATTTTCTTTTTGGCAGAGATGGATGTGGGGCCATTTAGCAGGAAACAGTGGGCTTCACAGTCTTTACGGATCACAGCCAAAGAGATCTCATTGGTTGGGAGCCGTGGCAAGAACAATGCCATCACTGAGCGTTTTTCCAAGTAAGTGATAATCATTTTTCTCTTCATATTATCAGTGCTTATCACATGGCCATGGTAAAAGAAAAAAAAAGGCCTTTATTTGTAAAGAAAATTTTGATGGTCATGTGAATTTTTGATGGTCACACAGTAGGGACGCATGATTAATTGGATGTGATTGTCATGCCCATTTTGTCAGTAAATGCGCTTCTGTAATCAGCAGTATATCATCATCAAGTGCATTCAGGTGAAGCAGCATTTACTACACAGAGCCGTAGTTCAGTGACAAGTTATGAAAAACAAAACAAAAAAAACAATTGCAGATGGTTTTATTTCACGATTAGGAATTCAAAGAATTGATTAGTTCATCTTTCGAGTCTTCGGGTTTGAGTCATTCCTTCATCACGTCACAGCTCAATAAACTAATTCTATGCTGTCTGAGCCAGAAAGAGAATTGATTATTTCACCATTCAAGTCCTCGGGTTTGAGTCGTTTGTTCATCACATGACAGCCCCGTAAGCTAAACATATGATGTCTGAGACAGAAAGAGAATTGATTATTTCATCTTTCATTCTTTTGTCATGAGAAATTAATTTCCTTACAAATGGGTGCATAGTTATTATTATCATTATTATTTACTCTTACAGTAACATGATGCGTTTCTGGTCTCAAATTGTAGCTTTTTATTTCTTACAGCTTATAAATGTGTGAATTTCTGTCATGATGGTTATTTTCCATAACACTGAATGTAGTAACAAAGTTAATAAAAATTTCTGGCTCAAACTGCATTGGTTAAGTATGGGGTTGTCACGTGATGAACGAATGACTCGAAAAATCCGAAGATTCAAATGAGGTGAACTAATTTCAGTACGGAACAGAAGGAAGTTGTGCATAAGCGACTGAAAAAGGTATGCAACGTGTTTTAAGCAATGATAAAGGCATTGCATTATAAATATACTTTATTATAATGAAAATAAAAGGGCAAAATATATGTTGTCACAGTCCTCTGTTTATAAGTCACATTGAATCAATGAAAGCAGTTAAATCTTCTATTTATCCAGCTACCGCTATAGGCATTTCCATATAGGCATATTTGGGGAGCACCCTCTGGTTTTTGGTAGGGATGCACGATCATGATTTTTCATGGCCGATTCCAATATCGATTTTTTTTTTACAAGCAAACTGGCCGATTCCGATAATGATTTCCAATTTTTTTATTTTATTTTAAGCAACAAAC
The DNA here is from genome assembly GCF_003368295.1 of Carassius auratus. Taxonomy (NCBI): domain Eukaryota; kingdom Metazoa; phylum Chordata; class Actinopteri; order Cypriniformes; family Cyprinidae; genus Carassius; species Carassius auratus. The sequence goes on from NW_020523344.1 coordinate 626,682, forward strand.
AAGAAAGAAGGAAAGTATGCATAAACACGATGTTTATTTGGTATTTAATAGGCCAAACTGGCTTTTGGCTATTGAAAACAATAACCATAACCATATGAAATTAATGGCAGTAACTGCACAGTAAGTAGACTACATTCAGTACAAACATAGATGGTACAGACATCAGCCTTCAGCTTATGTTTTTGAATTGGGTTAAAACTACAGAGAACTGGCCTTAAATATAAAGATTAACTGTAACTATGTGATATTAAAGGCAACAAATGCATAGTTCTACAATCCAAACAACACAATCAACACACATTCAATGAGAGGTTTCTTAATCAGCATTCAGTATTTTAGTTTTTAAATTTGGTTTTAAATTTAAAAAAGGTTTTACCAGTGAGACTAATAAAAAGGATGCTATATAAATACATTTTCCAAAATGTTAAAATCAAATAATGTTGGTGCGAATAAAACAAAGATGCAAAGTGTTTCATTCATCCAATTAAACAAATAAAATAAAAATAGGGTAATGATTCACATCTATATTTTTTTACTTGATTCAATGAAAAATAAATAACTATTGTCTCAAGTTAAAAAATATAGATGTGAATCATTACCCTAAAAATTTTTAATTGGATGAATGAAACTTTTTTTCAGTGTGCTACAGCAGGTGATTTTTAAATCAAATTAAGTCTATGTAATGTTAAGGTAAAATAAAAATAATCATCCTATACAGAACTGACGTTTACTTCAAAACTTTTCAAATTTTTCTAATGAAGCTTTACTGCTGATCACAAAACCATGCTTCACTGAAAGATACGCATGACAATCCCAGTTTCTGTCGAATAGCCATTTCGATTCCATTTCGATTAATCGTGCATCCCTATTGTGCAGCTTATCAAAAAAGCCACTGAAAAATCCTTTTGACGTTTTGTTTAACGAGGCTGATGCTAATTAAAAACAGACACAAAAGAATGACAACCTGGATTGCTAGTAGAATTGTAATTGATTAGCAATATGATGGAAATGGTCCAATCCAGTTTGAAAATGGTCATAACAGTAAAATACCAACACAACCACTGAATCTGGAATTAATAGATTTTTTTTTTTTTTTTTTTGTCAAAAATGATCAGCCCAAGCATGATTTTTCTCATTTTAATGTGAATCCTATAACAATTGTTTAAAAAATAACAGCCAAAGGACTGGGAAATGGTTAAAATAGACAAACTTCCTATTTCATTTATAAATGTATGATTAAATAGTTAATACACTAAACTGACTTAATCACTTCAACAATTACTATTATTTTTTCAAAAGAAAATAAAGTTAATGGAGCGTCAGCTGCAGCAGCGGGTGTAAACCAGCATCTGTACCATAAATTTGTCCACCAGATGGCCACAAAGTATACTGTCCTGAAAAGCTTCAAGTGGGAAAATATTTTAACCAAACAGTGTAGAGGAAAGCTTTGCTTCTTCACAAAGCTTTTATTTGCCATCACTAGAGAACACAGTATATATATATATACATACACACACACACACACACACACACACACATATTCAGTTTTGCTGACACCATTCTAATGGCCTTCAAGTGAAAGCTGAAAGAAAGGAAAAATGAAAATGCTTGCTGCTAGTGCCAGTAGGGGGAAGCAATTTACCATATAAATTTAAATGAGCAACCATTATTTGTTCTTTCTTTGTTTTCAGCTCAGGGCAGTAAGCTTTGAATAACTAAGCAATGTCAATAGTCTGTTCCATTAAATGTATTGGTTTTTAATTATCTTGTATTGATATCAATATCCCCTGAGAATGACTTGATGCCACCACTTAGGCAGTTCTTCTTTTACTCAGGTGTGTGTTTAGTTTTACCTTAAGTGTAATCAAAGTGTTTTCAAAGAAGTTTCCAGCGTTCCCACATCTGATATTGATCAGACAAATATCAGATGTGTCAGATGGGTCAGGATACTACAACAGAGAAGTGTTTTGATTGAGAAATAGTGTCTATAGTTTTTGTCCATATTAAACCAAAAAAGAAAAGTGTATTCTGATGTCAATCATTTTTGTTTTAGTGATTGTAATTATGATACTTCACATTTACTCATACTTTTTTCTTTTTCTTTTTTTTCCCCCTTTTCTTCTTTTTTCAGATATCAGAAAGCTGCTGAGGAGGCAAGTGCAGAGAAGAAAAAATCTGTAAGTTATACTGGTTTTACTATAATTGAATATGATGGAAACTGTTTGAAAAACTGTACTCTCCTTTACCTCATACAGTCTATAGGTTGTATTTTGTTATATTAAAAAATATATATGATAAATTAATTAACATTTATATGTTTGTGTTTTACATGAAATGACATGAGGTGACATTAGATTTTTCATTTTTGGTTTAACTAATTCTTTGCACGTTTAAAACATCAGAATCAGTGCAAGACGTTATCTGTTTCAGTTCTTTAAGAAGGTTTGTCAGTTTAATGATAGGTGGTTTACTGTTAACTCCCAGTAGTAAATCATCAAATCACGTTTAAAGGTCTCTATGTCCTGGTTGAAATATTTTCCTGTTTTTCCTCTTCCTCCCTCTCTCTCTCTCTCTCTCTCTCTCTCCTATGTGTGTGTGTTTATTTATTTATTTGTCTTCTTGAATTTTACAGCCTCATGTATCCTTATGAAATAGACAGGAAAGAGTAAACTTTCATCACATGTATCATTTCCTGTATGCAGGTTTCACTACAGGCGCCTTTTAATCACCCCCCCCCCACCCCACCCCACACACACACACACATTCCTTTCACTTCTCTCTTTCCTTTCTTCATTTGGGCTGTTCAGTTGGGCGGGACTACTTCTTACAAGTTTCTTGCCTGCTGCACATCTGGTAAAGCTTTATCACTGATGTCCAACGCTCAAGGAACTCGGAGAAAGCAGAGCTGAGAAAAAACATAAAGAGTGTCCTGTCTACCAGGTCTTTTCTCGCATCTCCTACAACTTCTTTTTCTGGCATCTTGTTTCAGCATGGTTTCACAATGACTGTTGCATGAATGTAGTCCTCTGTCTATTGAGCCGTATTGACATGGAGTTGTGACATGTTATGCAAAAGAAAAAAGTCATTCTATGTTTGAAATTTCTATTGGACAGCTGTAACTCTTATTAAACCCATCAGTATTGGTATTTTGCTTGACATTATGTCAGCGATTTAATCCATTTCTAAATAAAAGTAAAAACAACAACTATCAAAAAAAATTTTTGTGGATTATTGTACTAAAACAATGATTGATGAAATGATAGTTTTTTGGGTCAGCGTGTCATTATTGGATGTTATTTGGTGTTCTAGTAGTGATTCAATCTTGACTGTGTTTATGAGATGTTTTAAACAGCTGTTTTGAGTTTTCCTAGATTGTTGTAGTAGCCTCGTGTGGAGGTATTGTCCAATGTCTCGTCATGTTCAAACATTTGCCTGTTGCTATGGAGTTGCATTACACTGACACTTCTGTTCCAAACTAAATCGACTAAAATATTTCCATTCAGTAATTTTAATGCTTTAACAAACTTATTTCAGTTAGTTGTCAAGGAAACATTTTATTTATATCAAGTTTTTAATCTTATATTTATATTTATTTCCGCTATATTTCAATAAACTAACTATTTATTTATTTGGATTAGTTTGATTTTACAACATAAAATATGAATGATATATTTAGTGAAGGAGAGGAGTATGCAATTGATAGCCCTTGAAGTAACACTTTGTCCATACCCTAGCCTAGCAACCACATAGCAACACCCTAACATTGTGACAAGCCCCACTTATTTACTTATAGAACATGTAAAAGTAGTTGGAATTCACCACAGGTGTTTTGTTTATTTATTTATTTATTTATTTATTTAACTGTATATTTGTAATTGTTATAATGATCTCTACATGATAATAATTTTAGCTCCTTCTCAGTCTGTTGACAGTGCACCTTTGTCCCTGCGATCAGGAAACCTGAGTGTACTGAAGAAACGCTGGGAACAGACACATCAGGAGAAATCTGCTCCCCAGCTGAGTGTGGCACCAATGAGACTGACGCCTCGGCCTGCTTCCTGCAAACCCAGCAATCCTCCAGAACCATCTGCTTCCTCCAGCAAGCTCACGCGACTGCCCAGCCTGACTCAAGAGTCAACCTCCCATGAAAGACCTAATGCGACTTCATCTGATCTATGTTCCCCTGCAGAGAAACCAGCCCTGCCCCTCAAAAACCTTAAAATGATGTTTGAAAAGGACAAAAGCAAGGTGAGATAGTCACATATGAATGTCATCAGGCTACCTCTCTCTGTACTCTCTATAGTTTACTTCTGGTTCGTTGTGGTAGGAAAAAAAAAAATTAAGTTGCATTTTTCACTCTTACATGGCCAGGCATAATATGGTTTTAAACGAATTATGATCATGATGGTATGATTCATTGAATTTACTAAAAAAAAATTATGGTAAGCGGTTGCAATCAAGGGCAATAATAACTAAGGCGAAGCTTGATGACGCTATGAAGCAGGTGACGATGGGAGATGTCGTTTTTAATGCGTTTGCATTAGTTTTGCAAAGTTTTTTAATAAACTTTGCTTATAAGTGCTATTATTGAAACTGAAACAGTCCATTTGCCACGTTATGTTATTTTCTCACAGGTAACGTTATTGATAAAAAAATGCTAAAGTGACAGAATGTACAGGCATGGTGGTGTAATTCATATCTATTAAAATCATCTTTACTGTAATTATTACGTTACTTGTACAATAACAAAATAAATAATTGATTTGCTTACCTGTCAAGTCCAAGATTTTCGCGCAGCTCTCTCCATCTCGTAAACGCCTGGCCGATATTTATCCTGGTTTTATTCCTCCGTTTGTCACACAGTCTGCGTGTATCCAAATATGGACGCTTACGGTTTACTGGCACTTCAATACTCGCCAAAGATTAATCGTGATCCATAACAACGACAACCAAACCATACGCGCGGCTATAACATAACCACCACTTCCGCATTTGACCATGTGATATTGCGGTGTGGTGGAACATCACATGGTCTACACCAGAAACAAAGTATAGAGTGGACATTGCATCACTGAGAGGTGACATTTCTTTTCCGGGACGGCCAGTTATTTAAAGGGGGGGTGAAATGCTCGTTTTCACTCAATATCCTGTTAATCTTGAGTACCTATAGAGTAGCACTGCATCCTTCATAACTCCAAAAAGTCTTTAGTTTTATTATATTCATAAGAAAAAGATAGTCTGTACCGATTTTTCCCGGAAAAACACAACCGACTGGAGGCGTGACGTGTGGGCGGAGCAAAAGAATCACGAGCGCCAGTAGGCTTTTGCGTAGAGAGCGTTTGGAAGCTGACATTACCTTGAGGAAAAAACCATCATCCAAAACAAACCATGACTAACAGTCAGATTCAGCCGTTTATTTATGATCCAGAATCAGATCCAGAGGCTGAAACTGAACGAGAGCAGCAGCAGCAACGACTCGCTCCGAGCGGGGCTCGAACCCGGGTCTTCGATGGGAGGCGGACGCACTAACAAGGAGGCAGAGATATTTTAAGCAGTTTTACTCACCGCATGCGGTTCCAACACACGATCGTGACCCTTTTTCGTTGGGACTGCATCATCCTTAAGAAATAAACGATGTGCAAATCCGGCGTCAAATTGGGCCTTGTTTGTAAAACAAGCATTTCCGAAATGCAGGGAACAAACACAAACACTTGCGCAACTCCGTTGATGCTTTGTAAAAATAAACTCCATCCACTGGTCCCTGAATGCTGTTTTTTCTTTGGTAATCTGTGCAGGGTTGTCTTGCCCTGGCAACCAAAAACACACTCCTTTTGTGACATTTCGCGACGCTCTCGCTCTGATCAGGGAATGTCTCTGCTCTCAGTCCTCTGCTATACAGGAGCGCGCGCTCTTCCGGGAGAAGTGCCCTCAGGACCCATATAAGGAAATTCCGCTCCATCTAACGTCACACAGAGCCATACTCGAAAAAAACTTTCCGAAACTTGTGACAAACTGGAAGTATTTTTGGAACAGAAATACTCCTTTAAATGTACAATGTAATTTTTGAAACTTTGTCCATGTTTAGCATGGGAATCCAACTCTTTAACAGTGTAAAAAACTCAGTATGCATGAAATAGCATTTCACCCCACCCCGTAAATGTAATAAATACATATAATCCCAAATGCATTTATAATCAAGCATTTCAACTAAATCAGCTTATAATGGCACATTTCCCATCAATCACTAAAAGGTGCATTAATATATATTCAAATATATTCAACCAGACTTACCATTTGCAGGGCATTAGCAGTAGTTTCTGTGTTAATACTTGTGTGCAGTATGTTTTTAAGTACTAGATCTTTAATTGGTTAGCCTTATATTAACACAATTATATTAACTATAATTGTGATGTTTTATAAACTGGGGTATCAGTCTGAATTTTAACTTGTAATGAATTAATGGACATTTTCCAGATGAAGGGCTGCTGATATAAGCTTTACAAAAATGTTTTTAGTAATGCGGTCTTACTCACCTAACAAAACATGTTTTCCCACACTCAGTTATACCACATCTGTTTGCTTCTTGCTGGTGTTGCATGCTGTTGATGTCATACCACTGGTATGCACATACTCTTTAAACCCCACCAGATCTCTGGAGCACTACAAAACCTTCCAGACTGCACACAGTTTGTTTCTCCATATGTCTCCTTGCCTTTTTCCCTGATGTAACCTGGTTTATTTAAGCATGTTCATGTCTTCGTAAAACCATCTTGTTGCATTAATGGTGAGGGAAAAAAGTGAGTTAAACTTTGTAAAAATAAATTTTGTCTAAATTTTTTTTGGTTTTATTTAAAAAAAAAAAAAAGTACTTAGATATATGTCTCACAAATGCGAGCACAGACTCAAGACAAACAAGTGAATAATGTTCCAACACAATCATTAATAGAATATATAATAGAAATAACGTTAACACAAAGTAGCAGCATACACACACTTTATGCATGCAAACATGACCAGACCCAAAAATTATGGAAAACAGGGATTTAAGTATAGCATGAAAGAGGTTATTAATTAAACACATCGGAACTGAATGAACAAATCATATTATTAACCATAGAAACAAAGGAACATCAGGAAATCAAACAAAGGGATATGGGAACAAATGAATGCAAGTCCATGAAACTGAAAGAAAATTTAAATACTGGTGACTGGTGGTAATTGCATTAAGAATAAGCTTAAATTGAGTGGATTGAATTAATGTAGAATATATGAATAATTTTCTTTTTAAAATAAAAATAACATCAGTTAAAATCAGATGTTTATATAAAACACTAATTCATATTGCATTTTCCATTCCATTTTGCAACACGTTATTTACTTACAGGTGTTAAATTTCTTTTTTTATCTTTTTCTTTCTTTCTTTCTTTCTTTCTTTCTTTCTTTCTTTCTTTCTTTCTTTCTTTCTTTCTTTCTTTCTTATTCTTAAATTCAAAAAATGTAAATAATTATTTTTTTAATTATTAAATACATTTTAAATCTTGATATGTAAAATACAATGTTAACAAAAATATATATTTAAATTAATTTAAAGGAAAAATTAAATATAAAATAAAAAAATATATAATAAATAAAAATTAACCAGTATAATAAATAAATAAATAAATATATATATATATATATATATATATATATATATATATATATATATATATATATATATATATATATATATATATATATATATATATTTGTTTTGATATAATTTTGACATTTTCGCTTATATATATATATATATATATATATATATATATATACATATGTATATATATATATATATATATATATATATACATATATACATATATATATATATATATATATATATATATATATATATATATATATATATACGTGTATATATACATATATATACGTATATATATATATATATATATATATATATATATATATATATATATATATATATATATATATATATAAGCGAAAATGTCAAAATTATATCAAAACAGTTCATCTTGAACAAATGTGTGTAAGCCCCCATTACTAAGTGATGGGAAGTCCAAATCCTTTCTTTGAAACAGTTTAATAATCAGCAGAAAAGGAGCAAAATACATCCAACAATAAACTAAATCACAAAACAATTTCTCCAAATGCACTAGACATACAATGTTATAACTGGTCTGATTCTTAATTCTACTTCAAACTCTATTTATTTTCATAAATATTTATTGCTGTCTTGGTGGATTTATTTTTGGTTTTGTGTTTTCCGATGTTTTGTTAAGATAATTTTCATAGTCTGTATTCCAGTAGATAGCATGGTTAGAGAAAGGTTGATGTCAGCTTTGTGCTATTTCCTTATTATGCTCCCATGCAAATGTCATTGTTGTATGTGCACTACAAATTTCTGTCAAATTTTATTGGCAGATGCTTTCAGTCTGTGGCTGGTTTACATGGTTTGTACTTAATTCCTTAGGTGCAAAAAGAAGTGAACACCAGCTCAGAAGATGTGGATACACAAATGGGAAACAAAGGTTAATACAAAATAAATCTCTTTGTATGATGTCTAGATGCAGGACGAAGATAGATAGATAGATAGATAGATAGATAGATAGATAGATAGATAGATAGATAGATAGATAGATAGATAGATAGATAGATAGATATACCATGAATATATACAAATATATATTTATGACTGAATAAATGAACAAATAAATGAATTCTATCATAGGTACGTCCAGTCTGAAGCGCAGTGGCTCGATCAAGGACAGGATGGCGAAATATCAATTATCCGTCACCAGACAGGCTTCTTTTACTGTGCCACGCACTGTGAGTATGTTTGCTATGTGTATAGTCTACAGCATGTACAGATTCAAATAACATTTTATCTTATAGTTTGGTAAAATTAATTCATTTATGTAATTGCTAAAGAATGCTTCATGTTAGCCAGTGTCTGTAGGACTTGACATAAACACACCAATCTTTTAGAAGTGTGCCTACATAAAATTCATCCTATTTAAATCATCTGAAGGTAAATACGCAGCCTAATTTCCATCTTCCATCTAAAATATACATAACTTTATGATGTTGACTTTCGGATAGAACTTTGATTGCTGTGTCATGGTCTTGACATTATGGGAATGTTAATTACTACAATGCCATACTGAATAAATGCCTGTTCACCTGCTGTGAAATCAACTGAAGTGAACCAGGCTGTGCCTAGAGGCACAGATTAATTCCATATTTCATTACCCTTTAGTTGGCACGCTCCTACAAACAGATTGGTTCGAGACCAAATCTGTAGACTAAAGCCTCTGGCAGACCTAACCAGGGAGGCTAAACCTACAGCTGCTGCTGCCAATGAGTTCTAATCAAGGGTGCGTTTCCCAAAACCATAGTTGCTAACTAAGTTAGCAACTTTGTTGGTTGCAATGCAATTTCCCATTGCAAACCAACTAAGTTGCTAACAGGTTAGCAACTATGGTTTTGGGAAATGCACCCCTGGAAAGGGGAAACTGCCGACCCTACCTAATAAGCGATATAAGCGGCTGCATAGGGCCCCGTGGCCCCCAGGGGGCCCCGTGTCGGGAGCTCAGAGTGCAATCACGGGATAAGGTGAGAGCTCCGGTCCCAATCGCGAGATCAAAAGCGAAACAAAAAAGGATGTGTGCACATTCAAATGCAATTTCAATTCCAGCAGTTTGAGAGCGGTTGTGACTCCCTGATGCATGCAAATTATGCTGCATACAATATATACACTGTAATAAGTATACAAATTTTAGTAGGATGTGTAGTTATAACCATCTTTTATCTCTGTATTAGAGACTTGCACAGGATGAATGTTTCAGTCCTGCTCCCACAAGATTCTGTCCCACGCCCGCCCGCTCCCGCAAAAATATAGCCTGACTTATCTGGTCCCACTCCTGCCCACGACATTCACGTTTTGTCCTGCTCCTGCCCACAAAATCCCACATAAAAGTAATCTATATAGATTTTTTCCAGTACATCGAATACATTTACATTAAATTGTTCTGTAACATTTCCTAAACTCCACAACATCCCAGAATAAACGCTCCCGATAAAAGATTAGAGTAGATTCTAACTTAATCACTTCTGATTGGCCATTGCGTTCCAGAAATCAACAACTGAGTCTGTGATTGGCTACATTGCGCAACCATTTAATACATGTTATAAACAGAAGCTTGTGCATGTCGTTTTAATGTGTTTTTTTTTTTTTTTTTTTTTTTTTTAGATTTTTTGTTTTTGTTTTTTGCAACCGATAAATAACAATGTATATAAATCCTCTTTTAGTTTGTTTGTTTTCGATTATCAATTTGTGTAAAATAAAATCAGATAGGAGGTCAAACATTCTAAAAAATAAAAGATGGCATTTATTGCAAGATTAGTTAAAACATTCCAAATGCACCTGCATGTTTTTCATCAGTGAAGATTTCTTTAAACAGTGTTAAAATCTTGTCTAGTTTCGTTCTTGTGAACCCTGTCTCGTGTCTCATCTCAGATTTTTGCCTTCACTTCGGTGTTGCTTAATCTGCTTCAACATGTGTTTACTCTTATGTTTGATTATTTTTGCATTATAATCTGGCCTGTCATGCCAGCCCATTTATTATTATTATTCTGTACTCTAATTTAATTTTCATAACCAGGTGTTTTTGTTTTATGCATTAAACTTGATAATTGTTTATACATTTCTCTCAAGCAATTGTTAAACTCTTTAATTTTACATTTTAAAAAGTTTCAAAAGTTTGATTTTTTTCAATGTTACAGGATATTTTTTTTTTAAATAATTAATATTATCATTTAAAATGTTTTTGTCTTAAATGGAACCATTGTCAAAAACTTTGTTATTAGATTTATAATAATAATAATAATAATAATAATAATAATAGCAATAATAATAATAATAATAATAATAATAATAATAATAATAATAATAATTATTATTATTATTATTATTATTATTAATAATAATAATATTTTTTTAGCTAAATCTCAAAATTGTCATATGGTGTGTCTCAAGGATGTTCAATAAATTACAACTTTTATAAATTTAAAAGAAAAGCATACTTTTACAAGATTATTTTTTAATCCATATATTTCAAATTTCTAGCATTTGAAATTGATACGTTATGACTTTAAAATCTTTGTCCTCTAGTGTGACACCATATCATGTTATTAAACTCTATGGACAATTTTATTTAGGACCAGGAATATTGTTTTACAAAAAAAAAATATTTTTATTTGTCAACAACCCAAATCTAATTTCCTATCTATATCTTGAAAGATGGGGGCCCCCTTTTGGAAATCTGCTTAGGGCCCCCAAAATGCTAGGGCCGGCCCTGCTACTACACCTGTACCTAAGATGTCACCATTCCTCTGCCAATTAAAAAAGCTCTTAAAAGCAACCCAACCGAGGAGAGCATAAAATTTAACATCCAGTTTAACATCCAATTTAACATCCAGGGAGTTATCCTCTGGTCTGTCCACTGTCTACTCAACCCTCAGTCATCCTAAGAGGAAATCCCTGTTGAATCTGGTTCTTAGTTGGTCATAAGCTGGTTTAAGATGCTCCTGAGCTGCTACTATGCTGGTTATGAGCTGGTCCTGAGCAGGAGCTAGTTGCTTAGAACCAGCACATGACCAGTGTAAACTAGCTCAAACCAGCTGCCATGCTTCAAAACATACCTACCCGACATATGCTCTTTTTTTTTAACAGGGATGTCATAAGCATTCTCAGAAAATCATGGTTTGCAGGGGTCCACTAGCCTAGACCGCCACTTTGTAAGCCTTGCCCACAATCCACAATGTAGTTTTAAGATGGCTTAAGGCTGGCGTACACGGTGCGATTTTTGCTGTCGTACGAGTTCGCATGCGATTGTTTTCAATCGTGTGGAAATCGCGTATGCACGCATGGTCGTGGCTCGTATCAATTTGAGATGAATTACGAGCCGAGCAGAGTGGCTTACGAGCACTTCCCGACCTCCCGATCATTTTTAAACATGTCTGAAAAGTTTGTGAGTTATCGGTTTGAATTCGTTACATGTGTGCGGTTGAACGAGCCGATTTGTTGATTTATTTGAAGTTGACCAATCACGAACTAGGAAAACCACAGAAGAAGAAAGACGAAGACGGCAGTGCCACGGCAAATGTGGACTATTGACCAGGAGGATAAACTCGCTGAAGTCTGACAGGAACAGCGAGCGCTGTATGATGTTTCTAGCAACGTGTACCATGCTTTTTAGTTCTCTCTCTCTCTCTCGCTCTCTTTCTCTCACACACACATATGTAGTTTACTCTCCTTCGACGTAACGGTTTTCTATACTGTATATCCCCATACACTACCTCTATCCATCACGGAAAATGCATGTTTAAAATTTCTATTAAACACCGTATTTCTTTAAAGCCATTTGGTTTACGAGGGCACAGGAATTGTCCTCACCTATTATAGCTGCACTGGTCTAATGAAATGAGCCACGCTTCATACAGATGTCCTTTTTGCTGTTTATTTGTCTCTATGTCTCTGTCTCTTTCCAACAGACACCGTGAAAACTACAAGAAATAAACATATAATGTTCAAAATATGCATTTAGTCGAGTTCTTTTCAAGTCTCTCATGTAAATGTCCGCTGATACGCAAATGAACACATGCGACAATCCGAATCTGATTACATCACGATTTACACATAACATCGTTTACATAAACTGATATAAAACAACATTTTACAGAAAATACAACAGATTTAAAGATGAATTACCGTGTGCGCCCTCTTAGACCATGCAGATAAAGGTTACTCTTTTCCAGGCTCTGTATACCATTAACATTACTCTGCATCCATGTTTTTTCAACCCATAATGCAACGGTCCCGCGTTCAACTCAACCTGGTCATATGACCTGTTACGCTTCGATATTAACTCTTTCTTAAAGAAACCATGACATTAAACATTCTAAGGGAGCACATTCTCTACTTTAAACAATAAATGAACTCAAATTGATTAGACTGTTTAAACAAACATAAATAATACACATATCTTTGAAAAACATGTCTTTTGACAGTTACACTCCCACCAAATTACTACAATTTGTGATTAACTTTACGTAAATGTTTCAAAAATTAGTAATTTCACAAACCAGATGAACTTGTGACACTTAAAAGTCTCAAGATCAGACAATAAATCAGATTTAATTGTTCTCTACAAGTACTACTAATTTATGAATAGGACGCTCAAGAATTGATGGATTAGTCAGTCGTTGACCCTTTTTCCCTAACTTCCTATTTCCTATTTGAATTTTGGCTTTTCGCACCAATCCGTCTTCATCTGCACAAGCATCAAGCACTAGTCCAAGTCTCCATTCATTGCGGGGAAGCTGTTCCTCCTTGACAATGACAATATCTCCAATCTTTACATTTCGTCTTGGAGAGTGCCACCGTTGTCTAAGGATGATGTTTGCCAGATATTCCTTCCTCCATCTACTCCAAAATTGCTGTGTCAGATATTGTACTCTGCGCCACCTCTTCCTCGCATACAGGTCCTCTGGCACAAATTTCCCAGGTGGAGGCAGAGGGACAGAAGATTTCATGGTGAGTAAATGGTTTGGGGTAAGTGGCTCTAGCCCTTTGGGATCGTTAATGTTATTTGAGGTGAGTGGGCGATTATTTATGATTGACATGGATTCATAGAAGAAAGTTCTCAAGGAGGCATCATCCAGTCTTCCTGCACTCTGTGAAAGGACCCAACTTAGAACACTTCTAATGGTTCTGATCTGCCTTGTGTCTCGCTAACTGCTGAATTCGAGCAACAACTTTCAATGCAGTGTGCCATTTCGAAAACCTATTGAACCGCTCCAAAAAATCTTCATCACTTGCTACCTTTGTTTGTAGCACTTGCGTTGCCCTGATTTCAGGATCACCAATCAGAAGCTCTGGAGTGGTCTCTGATGTGATAATTTCTCTTTCCCAGAGAAACTTAGGTCCAGTGAGCCAATTCGAATTTATCAACTCCGACACCTTGAGGCCCCTGGAAGCGTGATCTGCAGGATTTTGTTCAGAGTCTATATAATGCCACTGTTCAGGGTCAGTCGTTTCTCTAATTCTTTGGACTCGATTCGCTACGAAAACGTGAAACCTACGGGCTTCATTGTTAATGTAGCCTAAGACTACTTTTGAGTCGGTCCAAAAATATTCTTGATCAATTTTGAGCTCCAACTCCTCCTTTAACATTCTACTGACTGCTGAAGAAATCACCGCAGCAGTTAACTCAAGCCTGGGTATGGTCACAACTTTTGTGGGTGCAACCCTTGCCTTGCCAATGACAAAGGAGCAGTGCACTTTGTCTTCACTCAACACTCGAATATATGAGCATTGACCATAGCCATAACTACTCGCATCTGAAAAGTGATGGAGTTCGATCCTCTGGACAGTCCCTAAATAGTCAGGAACAAAGCATCTTGCAATCTGGAGATTGTGCAGATCCTTCAATTCATTTAGCCAGCTAGTCCATTGTGGCATTAACTCTTTGGGAAGTGAATCATCCCATTCAATGCCCCTTTGACACATCTCCTGTAATACTTTCTTTCCTAATAGGAGAAAGGGAGCCAGGAAGCCTAATGGATCAAACACAGATGCGACTGTTGAGAGGACTCCTCGCCGCGTTGCTGGTTTCTCATCCAGGGCTACTTTAAAGGAAAAGGTGTCACTATTTACACTCCATTTAACTCCCAACACCGTCTGGACTGGAAGTTCATCAGAGCCAAGCTCCACATCTTGAACACCGCTGGCTTGCTCACTAACAGGTATAGACTCCATGACCTTTTTGTCATTTGAGATGAACTTATGTAGACGCAATTTCCCTTTTGCACATACAATTCGGGCTTCTTGTACTAGTTTGATAGCTGTGTCCACATTTTCCACACTAATGAGCCCATCATCAACGTAGAAATTACTTTTGATGAAACTGGCTGCTGCAGGATGCTCTCTTTCGTTTTGACATGCAAGATACTTCATTCCATAATTTGCGCAGCCAGGAGAGGATGCTGCTCCAAAAAGATGGACTTTCATGCGATACTCCTTTGGCTCAGTGTTTGTATCGCCATTTTTCCACCACAGGAACCGTAAGTAATCTCTGTCTTCCTGGCTTACATGGAACCTGTGGAACATTCTTTCTACATCACAGATAATTGTTATTGGATATTTGCGAAACCTGCAAAGTACCCCTGTTAGCCCGTTAGTGAGATCAGGCCCAGTTAACAAGTGATCATTTAATGCGGTGCCATCATATTTGCCAGAGCAATCAAACACAACTCTAATCTTCTCTGGCTTTTTAGGGTGATATACTCCCTGGTGAGGAATGTACCAGACATTTCCTTTTTTAGGTTGGAGTTCAACTCTCTCCGCATCGCCATCCTTGAAGACACCTTCCATAAACTTTACATAATCATCCTTGAATTTTGGGTCTTTCTCAAATTTTCCTTTCAGGCGCTTCAATCGCACCAGAGCCAGCTGTTTATTTTCAGGTAACTGTGGGCGTATCTTAAAGGGGAGGGGCATCTCAAGGTGTCCCTCTGAGTTCTTGTGAATTTTCTCATTCATAAATTGCATGAACTGTATATCATCTTGTGATATGCTCCTTTCCCTTGGATTTGTATCTCCAAAGTCTGATTCAAGGGCTCTGATAATTGAGGTAGGTGTCAGATTTGGGAGTTCCTTAACAGATACACGATGGCACAGGCCTGTAACTTCAGTTGACTTTGCAATCTTAGGTGAGGAGCCAACTATGCTCCAACCCAAGTCTGTCCTGATGGCATATGGTTCGTCATCACCTCCTGTGATGACTTGCCGTGGTGCCAAAGCTCTTGAGCAATCGTAACCTATCAGAAGTCCGACTTCACAATCCAGCAGCATTGGAATTTCCTGAGCAATTTCTTTCAGATGATTCCATCTTCTAGCAGTTTCAGGAGTAGGAATGTGGGAGCGTTCAAGTGGAATGAAGTCTCTAGTATAGGCAGGTGGCAAACTGATTAAGCCATAAGAAGTAAAGCCTCTAACTCTGAGCCCACTAACTCTTTCACTCTGAACAATGGAATCTTTTCCCATCATTGTTGTAAGCTTTAACTTGACTGGCTCTGAAATTGCCCCCATCCTCTCACATACCTCTTGATCCACGAAGGTGTTGCTGCTCTGTGTATCCAGAAGGGCATAAACCAAGATCTCCCTTTCAGGTGTGGAAGTTGAAGAAATCCATACAGGCACAATCATTGATGTACTCCCACCATCGCCACTATCTACACAACAGGAAAGTGAAGATGTGTTTTGTTCTGCTTGCATTGCATGAGAAAATGTGACTGCTGTAGAAGAAGGGCGGTCTTCATGAAGTGGTGTTGGATGATGTTTCTTGCATACACTACAAGTAGCTTTACTCTTGCAATCCTTGGAGTTGTGTCCTTTCCTAAGACAGCCAAAGCAAAGGTTATTGTCTAATATGAACTTCCTTTTGTCCTCCACAGACTTACTGGCAAACGTTTGGCATTTGTGGATGGAGTGGTTTTCCCCACAATACCTGCAAGTGACTGAGTTTGAAACTGAAGGCACAGTGATGACTTTGTCGGATCGGTTTGAATCCACTGAATTGCTTACTCCAACACTGTATGTCTTTGACACTATTCTTGATTTATCTGACGCTTTCACATTAGTGATGAATGCATTTGCCTTTGAGCGCTTAACCTCTCTAGATGGCTTCTCTTGAGTAAGCTTGAGGGCATGAAAGGATGTTACTGGATTGCATGCTATTTCTGCTTCTTGTGCCACGAAATCAGCAAACTCCATGAAAGTAGGGTATTCCTCCAATTGTTTCAGCTGCATTGTTACATGCCGATTCCAACGAGATGTCAGCCAGTCAGGGAGTTTTTGTAGCATTTTCTGATTCTCCTCACAGTCATTTAACACCTGAAGCCCTTTAATGTGTGGCATGGCATTGCTACAGGCTGTCAGAAAATCACTAAATTGTCTCAATTTAACTGACTCTCTCGAGCTTATCTTAGGCCAGTCATTCAGTTTTTCTCTAAATGCACGCTGGATTACAAATGGATGGCCATACCGAGAATTCAGTGCTTCCCATGCTTGTTCATAGGCTTCATCATCCTTTCTGTAGAAGCTTCCTTCCAATACAGACTGGGCCTCACCACTGACATATTTTTGTAGGTAGAACAACTTATCAGCTGGATTTGTGCATCGCTGCTCTATTAATGCCTTGAAACTTGTTCTCCACTCTAAGAACTTGAGTGGGTCTCCTATGAAAACTGAGGGCTCAGGTGCAGGAAGTCTACTGAGAACCATTGTGTCATGTAAGGCTTGTACTATTGATGCATCACCATTACTATGGTCTTTTTGTTCCTGGTTATCATTCTTGCATGCCTGTTCCTTTTTAATTTCCTTAGAAGACATTACAGGACAACTGGCTAAATCACTGCTTGCTGCTATACTATCATTACATGACTCACCTGAGTCAGCTTCAGAGTATACCTTGAGCTTTGCAGCTATTACCTGAAGATCTCTCTGATTCTCCAGTCTTTTAAGTTCTAGCCTTTGAGTAGCAATAGCCTCTTCCATTTTTTATCTCTGCCTGCTTTGCAGCCAACTGTGCGGCACACTCTGCTCTTTTTGCAGTGATACTTTGCTGATCTATTGAGGAGCTTGAACGGTGACTACGAATAGACTTAGAGCTTGTAGTCGTAAATATCGACTGAGCATACTCTTTGTCAAGCACCATATGAATTCTTGCTTCTTCTGCATTAGCATCAAATTCCTCTTGCCCCACTTCACTCATACGAACTTTCATTAGCCCCATCAAATCTGCAGTCACTGCTGTACAGGAATCCATTTTTCTTCTAATCTCCGTAGAAGGAACTGATTGAGATCTTATAAGTTCATATACATTTTTCACTTGACTTTCCATTCCCTCTACACTGTCCATCAGGTCACTTAAGTCTTGGTCCGAGCACTCACCCTTCAGTTTGGTACGTGTAGCTTTAACTTGGTCTTTCCAGCTTTCATACAACTTGATGAATTTACTCTCCTTTTGAGAAACTTCTTGCTGCTTAAGCTCCTGCATTTTTGGAGTTAACTTTCTTTCTCGTGAGGATTTCCTGGGTTCATCTGTTCTTGAAGTGGAAGGAATAGGTTCTGTCATTGCTGTTTGAAGTGACTGTATTTTGGAGTGAACATCACCAATGAGTGACTCTAATCTTTCCCTTTCAACATCATTACTTTGAAATTTCAATTGTTCATTTAACCTAATCAACTCTGCTTGAATGGTCTCTATTTGCTCACTTGATTCACCACATTGTGATTTTTCTCCATAAACTGACATTGTAAATGTTTACCAAAAACACTTTAGTACACGGTTACTTAACTATTACTCTCAGATCAAATTACTCACCATTCACAACAATGTCAATGCTGAAGCATAAATCAATTAAAGCAATATATTTATAACACTTTACCTTTTTTTTTTTTTTTTTAATGTCCATATAGATGTAGAAGGCACAGTCAAACCTGCAGTTAACTGCACAGCAGAACTCTTCTGCTTCAAACAACGATGAAATAAACACAGTACTCTGAAGCCTGTAGGAAGGATACTTGTAAGGCTGTAATCTAGAAGGATGAATGTCGCCCTCTACTGCTCGCGTCGCGGTACTTTCCTCGGCTGTGACAACTGTGAAAGGGGAAGTCTCCTCTCTGATGCAATCTCAGACCGCGCGATGGTTCCGCGATCGTGATTCTTCCTTTTCTCCGACGTCTTGTCTGTACGCGATGCTCCAGCGATGTTGCTTTCTCTTCAGATCCGACGGGTACCGTTCCACATTTGGCGCTGTCGGCTTTGCTGGCGTTACGTTTTCACTATAGCTGCACTGGTCTAATGAAATGAGCCACGCTTCATACAGATGTCCTTTTTGCTGTTTATTTGTCTCTATGTCTCTGTCTCTTTCCAACAGACACCGTGAAAACTACAAGAAATAAACATATAATGTTCAAAATATGCATTTAGTCGAGTTCTTTTCAAGTCTCTCATGTAAATGTCCGCTGATACGCAAATGAACACATGCGACAATCCGAATCTGATTACATCACGATTTACACATAACATCGTTTACATAAACTGATATAAAACAACATTTTACAGAAAATACAACAGATTTAAAGATGAATTACCGTGTGCGCCCTCTTAGACCATGCAGATAAAGGTTACTCTTTTCCAGGCTCTGTATACCATTAACATTACTCTGCATCCATGTTTTTTCAACCCATAATGCAACGGTCCCGCGTTCAACTCAACCTGGTCATATGACCTGTTACGCTTCGATATTAACTCTTTCTTAAAGAACCCATGACATTAAACATTCTAAGGGAGCACATTCTCTACTTTAAACAATAAATGAACTCAAATTGATTAGACTGTTTAAACAAACATAAATAATACACATATCTTTGAAAAACATGTCTTTTGACAGTTACACCTATTGCTGAAAAATAACCTTTATGTGTAGGAAACAGTCACGGCTTGTATCAGTATTTTATATGCAGTTATATTAGGCGCGTTCGACTTGAAGCAGCGCTGCACAGAATGATCACCTGTATGACATCAAAGTACCGCGAGAGCGAATGAAATGCATTGGAAATGTGTGCTCTCTTATCCGTCTCGCTGTACTTGAATGTCACACAGTGATCCTTCTGTGCGTGCAGCGGTGCTTCAAGTCGAACGTGTCTATCAACTTTGTGCGATTGCTTCTGGAATTTGCAGGTTGTAAAATTGTGTTGTATATCATCTGGTCCGTTCAATTTTCAGATAAATTCACTCGTGAGTAGGTAAACAAACTCGTGTCTTCTGGCTCTGGAATGTTTAAACTGGCAAATCTTAAATGAGTTTAGTTTTAGGTGTGCTGTTTAGGTCTCACCTGTGTGCGTGAGATATCAGCACCCGAGTGATGATGGAATAAATGACTACTCATATTCCAGCATTGAACATAAATGCTAAATGGTTTGTCTACATGGTTCGATTTTTTTCCGAAAACTGTTCCACCCTACTTCTGACTGTCTCGGCCTCCTTCGTGATCGGTGCCACTTAATCCTCTCAAAACATATCAGAGGAAGCTGGGCCTCATGGTCTCAGCATTACCAGCACTACAGCTGGGTCTACTTTATGTGCAACCCCTTCAGTGCTGGCTGAAACTGTTGGTTCCATCCCATGTGTGGCGAAACAGATGCCAGGTTGTAACAGGTTGTAACAGCCCTGGACACTTGGAAGAAATATTGCTAGATGGAACATGGGAATGGTTTGCAGGAGAAAGGTTGTCATAACAGATCCCTCCAACATGGGTTGGGGGGCGCTGTGCGAGGGCAAACCAAATTTCAGCCATTGGTCGTAAAGTAAAAAATGGCTTCACATAAACTGCATGCAAATGCTAGCTTGTGTGTCAAGCCTGTCAGTTCTTCCTGCCAGACCTAAGGGGCTAATACACTTGGGCAACATATCAGCGGTGTCCTATATAAATCACCAAGGTGGCCTCTCCTCAAAGTGCCACTTTATTCTGTTAGAGTGCCTTCTGGAACGGGTTCAACTCATCCTGCACTCCCTGAGGGCAGCACATATACCGGGCAAATTTAACTGAGGAGCGGATGTCCCCACATAAGAGAAGATGTTCCATCAGAGATCAGAGAATTTCAGAGATCTTTGGCGAGGCCGAGGTAGACCTCTTTGACTCGGAAGACAACTCTCATTGCCACATTTATTATTTGAAGCACAGAGATGCATTGGACCACAACTGGCCCAACCTTACGCATTTCCCCCTATTGCCCTGATCCCGCATGTAATCAGGTGAACCAGGGAACAGGGACACATGGTTCTCTTAGTGGCCCCACTCTGGAAGAACGAACTTGGTTGTCAGAGCTAACTCCGCTGCTTGTAGCAGCCCCCTGGCCCATTCCACTGAAATGAGATATTCTCTTTCAAATGAACAGGACAATGTGGCACCCTTAGGCCAAACAGTGGGCTCTGCACCTTGGACTGCTCGACGGGAGCCTGCAAGCTTCTCAGAGCGCATGTTAAACATGATTTCAGAAGCTAGAGCCCTGTCTACAAGAGTGCAGGTCATCCCGCTCTTTCGCATCCTCCCTCCGAAGAGGACTGGGAGTTATCCTTGTTCTGTCCTATCAGAGCTCTTAGGATTTACATTAAGCATACTCTCTACATTAGCATACTATTCCTTTGGCCTGCAATGTCCCAACAGAGTACGAGCCCATTCCACTAGAGACATCGCCTCATCTTGGACATGGTCTAGAGGTGTGTCCTTTACAGAGACCTGTGTAGCGGCCTGCTGGGCCTCGCCGTACACATTTGCTAGGTTGTATAACCTGGCCGTCCAGGCCTTGCAAGCCAGAATTCTTTCTGCTTAAGTGGGCACACACTTGCACTATGCAAAACAGTTCAGACCATAACATGTCTGTTAGTTTTCTGGAACAATTACCTCTGGAGCAATTACCCAGGCTGGGTGTGACCTCTGTGAGTTTAATCCCATTTTAGCCTTGGAGAATATTCGGTAACACTTTAGAATATAACATGGATCATATTACATACTGATTAATTAACACATCTTCCTTAGTAGTTAACAGTAGTGAGTTAAGTGTTAATGAATAATCACCTGTTAGTTCTTCAATAATTCCTTATAAGTTATGTAGTAAGTAAGAAACAGTATTCTAAAGTGTTACCGAATATTCTTATGCTCATTTTAAGGAGGTTATATTATGCAGTCATTCCTCTACCAGCATGGTGTGATTGTACTGGGTTCCCATAGCATCTTTTAAGTAAGATGCAGTACAAGTGAAGTATCGACAAGGAACATACTCTATTACTAATGTATTTACATCTTCTCTGTCATTGTGCTGTCAGTTTCTTCTTTGGAAATTTATTTTTCATTGAGTGGCATTGTTTGTTGGGGATAGCAACAGTAACTAAGTAGGGTGGGTATTTGCGAACAGTCAATTGAAAGGTCCCCATAAAGGTTGTGTTCGTTAGTACAGTATAGTAACAGTAGACTTACAATGTAATATTTATACTGCACATGTTAAGGTCTTTATCCTGTGGTAATCAAGACTCTGGCCTGTGATGCAGTTAATTGCCTAATGATTCCAAATGTGTTTAAAAAATAATCAACACATTGAATCCACTAAACATGGTCATATAGATATAAAATCTAAAACATTATTCATTGGAACATAAATCTAGTTTTGTCATGAAATACTAGATGGTGAAGGCTGATAGGTCCTTAATGCAACATGATAGCGATCACATTATCAACACATGGCACAAGCTGATTGGTGTGTGTTGCATCTGTTGTCAGTTAGGCTGCTAATGAATATTTAAATTGTTTGGTTCTGCATTTGATGTAAGCAATTCTTGAAACCGTCTCAAAAACCTTCCACCTCCCCCAATTCCACCTGTATAGGGGTATCTGCTAGGGGTAATTTCCTGTATGTTATTTGTGCAGCAGCAGAATTATATCTTATATGCCTACAGCAGTGTGTATGTTTAGGTGTAGGCAATAGCAAATCCTTTTACTTGTTTTGCAGTATCATCAATAATCAACAGAATCAACAGCAACCTATCAGATCTATTTCTCTAAGACCAAATAAATTAACATTGTCACATCCATTACCATGCTAAACTAAGTGTTTGCGTGACAGTTTCAAATAACGGTTTCATGAAAATTAACTGCATGATTGGAATGATGTAACTACAGAGTAAAGAATCCTCTTTCACAAATCCCTCATAATTTCCAGAACAACTAATGCCACAGCAAATTATTTGATTATTTTTAAAGTATGCTGAGTTGAAGTGATTGTAATTTTTTTTTTCAGGCAAGCCAGTCAGAAACGGAGGAAAGTGTTCCCTCCATGGATCATAAGGAGATTTCGCCACCTGCTGGTGATGGACAGATAGTGGTACATTCTGATTTCCTTCTAAATCTAATCTACATACACTAGACAAATATCACTCAATGATTTATGATCATTATTTTGACTGAATATTTCATAATGTTATCTATAATATATGTCTGCCAAAATATTACATTGTTTACCATGTGATTACCTTAACTTAGACTCCAGCTTAATTTATGGTCTGTTCCTTCTTTCTCTATGATTTGATACAGAGCCCACTCCCTGAGTCAAAATGCACAAAGAACAATGGTGAGTCCATTGTTTTATTATTCCGATTCTAAACTGAATCTATAAGATGATTTTATCCACAGCCAGTTATGGTTATATGCAGATATACCTTTAATCTTAAAAACTATGCAAGCTAAAAGAAAATAAAACCAACATGGTGAATGAGGAAGTATTTGTTTAACAAATGCTAAGATAGATATATCTTATAAAATTAATCATTGTCTCATGATATTACTCTCTAGTCCTGATATGTCAGCCCTCCCTCTACATTGTCTTACCGTATAAAGCTAACTTTTTGTAGTTTTCTTAATGAAGGGGTTTTGTTATTGATTGATTGATTGATTGATTGATTGTCTTAAATGGAAATTACCAGAGGAAAAAAAACTATATAGAAAATGGTAGGTTAAAGGTGGGTACATTAAATAGTGTACAGTAGTATGGAGTATGTAGTGATCTGTCATTTATTTGTGTTTCCTTTAGGTGAACAAGTACACTTATCGAGTCCTAATGTGGCAACTCCTGTATCAGAGAACAAAGAGCCTCCTAAGGTGTCCAGGGTCTGTGGCCTACTAACTCATTCTATTTATCTAAAACACAAAAGCTTACTTCTACCTCTACTCGGTCAATGACTGAGTTTTTGTTATTTTGCTTTCATACACCTTTATACATAAGGGGTCCACAAAATTATATGACATCTACCATTAAGGAGTTACAGCCATTTTAAGCAAACTACTTCCATTTTGAGGGGCTTACCAGTATTTGGACAAAGTGACATAATTGCAAATATATGCACAATTTTAATACTTGGATGAAAATAATTTTCACTCAATAGGCATTTCTCAATGTCAAGGATACTTCCTTGGCAGGACTGGCCGGTGATGCAACCAAGCTAACAATTGTTAAATGACAGGTCCGGTTCAGTTAGCCATCAATAACGTAATTTGTATTTGTATAATTTACAATATCAATATGGTAGTAATTTGTACTGGCATTTAAACGTTAAACTTTACTTATATTTACTACAGTTATAACAAATGATTGGCAACGTAAATAAAAACTGTTAATGCTCCGAGTCCGCTAACGTTCGACATTTTCGAATTTTTAGAACAAGAAAGCAAAGTTGCGCACATATGATTGTGGATGATTTGAGAGCGCGAAGAGTGCCAAGGCTACACATATGCATCCTTTCCTGTGTATGGGATATTTTTCGAACGAAGGACTCAGTCCTTGGTTGAAATTCCGAGGATCCTCAACATTGGAACAGTCTTTAGACGGATGTAGATGACGTAGTATTCTCAAAATTTTGGCTTCCAAGGATCCTTCCTTGACATTGAGAAACGCCTAATGACTGCCTGTAGTCTGGAGCCCATGGACATCACCAAATTCTGAGTTTCCCCCCTTAAGATGCTTTTCCAGGTCTTCACTGCAGCCACCTTGAGTTGTTGCTTGTTCTCAGGGCATGGCCAAATCCACTTTTGCTATTTTAATGACTGAAAAATGATTTGCATGCTTGGACACATCTAAACGTGTTGTCTCTATTCTCTTAATGAGTAATGGGTGTTTTTTGGGCATAACGTGCAATAAACCAATCAGAGTCTCATCTTTCATTCCCCTTAAGAGCCAATTGTGCTCATGCCATGACGGATTTGCTATTTACAGGGCAGAATTTGGCAAGCGCTAAAACAGAACCCGTCTCCGAGATGAAACGGAGCTGCTCGTGTGCTAGCAAATAGCCTAATTCTGATACACGTGATGACTATCCATTATGACATGGAGGCATATATATATATATATATATATATATATATATATATATATATATATATATTTAGCATACAAAAAATTGTTATGCATTGCAATCCTTTAATTTTTAATATCTGGCATGTTTGTGTGCTGCTGTGCGTCGCTGTGTTTAATAAGCAGTGTGTATGCATGTTGTGGACCCGCCTATACTAACACGCTCTTTAAACAACAAAGAACAAACATTGCGCCAGACTTTAGACCAGGTTTGAGTTGGTGTATGGCGCAGTCTATTTTCAGCTCCTTAAAATAGCATTGCCCCATCAGTGCACCTGAACACACCTCGTTTTTAGGCCAGCACGCCCATGGCCACACAAATGAGTGCAAATGCATTTGCTAATTAAACAATGTGGCACTGGACGGAAACTAGCAAACACACTTGCACTGCGCCTTGCATCGCATTGCACCAGGTGTATTACAGGGCCCTAGGTCTTTCTGCCTTTAGTCTTGTCTTTGGTAACTGAAAGGCAGGCGATCAGGCAACTTACTTGACCATTGAAGAATTGTCAATTTGTTTGTCCCACAAGAAGCCTTGAGTTGCTTTCGTAGTATATGTAGGGTCATTATCCATCTGCACTGTTTAACTTTCATCAGTCATTAATCATTAATAGAATTCCACAGGATAAACTTTAACACAAAGTAGCAGCATACAGACACTTTACGCAAACATGACAAGACCCAGAACTGATGGAAAACAGGATTTTAAGTATAGAATGTAAGAGCTGATTAAGTTAACACATCTGAACTGAAGGAACAAATCATATTATTAACCATAGAAACAAAGGAAATTCAGGAAATCAAACAAAAGAATATGGGGGGAAAATTTGTAAGTTAATGAAGCTGAAAGAAAATTTAAATACTGGTGACAATTTAGTGCAGTACATTAAGAATAAGCTTAAAATTAGTGGTTTGAATTAATGTAGAATATATGAATTATTTTCTTATAAAATACAAAGAACATCAGTTAAAGCTGCAGTAGGTAACTTTTGTAAATATATATTTTTTTACATATTTGTTAAACCTGTCATTATGTCCTGACAGTAGAATATGAGACAGATAATCTGTGAAAAAAATCAAGCTCCTCTGGTTCCTCCCAGTGGTCCTATTGCCATTTGCAGTTACGGACCGCTCCCGGTAAGAAATCAACCAATCAGAGCTGCGGTGTTCAAAATGTAGAAAAATGTATAAAATAAGTGAATACACCATGAATACATTTTCCAAACCGTGTTTTTAGCTTGTCCTCAATCACTAGGATGCACCTATAATAAGTGTTTATATTCGGACTATTTTAGATTGCTTCGGGGGTACCGCGGCGGAGTAACCCAGTACCTTTGTGATTCTTCATAGACATAAACAGAGAGAAGTAGTTCCGGCTACAATGTTCTTCCGCAAGACGCAAGCAGTTCTGTTTATAAACCGCTAGAGCGTCAAAAGTTCCCTACCGCAGCTTTAAAATCAGATGTTTGTTTATATAAAGCACTGATTCATATTGCATTTTCCATTCCATTTTGCAACTTGTTATTTGCTTTAAGGTGTTACATTTCTTTTTCTTTCTTTCTTTCTTTCTCTTTTTCTTAAATTCTTACATTGTTTAATAATTTTAATTTTAAATCTTGAAATGTAAAATACAATGTTAACAAAAAAAATATATTTTAAATGAATTTAAAGGAAATTCTTAAAAATTGTCCAGTATATATATGTGCACTACAAATGTATGCCTGTGGCTGGTTTACATGGTTTGTACTTAATTCCTTAGGTGCAAAAAGAAGTGAACACCAGCTCAGAAGATCTGGATACACAAATGGGAAACAAAGGTTAATACAAAATACATCTCTTTGTATGATGTCTAGTTGCAGGAGGAAGATAGATAGATAGATAGATAGATAGATAGATAGATAGATAGATAGATAGATAGATAGATAGATAGATAGATAGATATACCATGAATATATACAAATATATATTTATGACTGAATAAATGAACAAATAAATGAATTCTATCATAGGTACGTCCAGTCTGAAGCGCAGTGGCTCGATCAAGGACAGGATGGCGAAATATCAATTATCCGTCACCAGACAGGCTTCTTTTACTGTGCCACGCACTGTGAGTATGTTTGCTATGTGTATAGTCTACAGCATGTACAGATACAAATAACATTTTATCTTATAGTTTGGTAAAATTAATTCATTTATTTAATTGCTAAAGAATGCTTCATGTTAGCCAGTGTCTGTAGGACTTGACATAAACACACCAATCTTTTAGAAGTGTGCCTATGTAAAATTCATCCCATTTAAATTATCTGAAGGTAAATTCGCAGTCTAATTTCCATCTTCCATCTAAAATATACATAACTGTATGATGTTGACTTTCGGATAGAAATTTGATTGCTGTGTCATGGTCTTGACATTATGGGAATATTAATTACTACTGTGCCATACTGAATAAATGCCTGTTCACCTGCTGTGAAATCAACTGAAGTGAACCATGCTATAGCCAGATTGATGAAAACTACATGTAAGTGACCAACTTAGTGCCCAGAGGCAAAGATTAATTCCATAGTTCATTACCCTTTAGTTGAGACACTCCTAACAGTGATGCACAAGCTGATCCAAAATGAGCGGGTGCCTGCGGTCACCGGCGGTTACCAACGGTTAAGAGTCATCCAAAAATATTTTTAATGATATTCGCGTCGCGTTTAGTCGGGTCGTTTGAAATAAAGATGCCAATTAAACCTTTGTAATTAGACAATTTTTAAATACATAGGCCTACACTTTATTGGCTGAATAACTGGCGCGAAGATGACGCACAAGCTCAGTCTGCAGGTAGAGATGGAGGCGGCAAGAGAAAAGGTGAAGACTGGGGAGGAATGCGCTGTTTTTGGTAAAACATGATTTTGAAATGTTTTATAGAAAACTCTTTTAAAAAGATTTTCGTTTTGTATAAATTGTACCTTAATTTTTATCAGTGTTTTATCAATGAATTGCCTGTATTTAATAAATGAGAAGCAAATATATAGCAGACAATGTATTGAGGCGCCGGGACAATCACTTGCATTGCATGTGAACTGGAGGGCTCCGAAACTCAGCTTGTGCCTCACAGATTTGAGAAATATAGGCTATATATTACAGAAAGCTTGAAATGTCTTCTTTTAAATGAAAATATTCAATCCAAAATAAGTAGGCTACTCTCTGATTTTGTAATCTATATGAAATTTGCATTTCTCTCTGGAGTTCATAGCGAGTCCACATCGTCAACTTCATCTTTGAAGCAACACAGAAAACACCAGTTTATTAGGCTACTAAACAATTACTAAACAATCCTAGCTTATCTAGACAGATTCACAATCGAATTGAATTTGTGGCAAGCTTTATGCGTACGGGCTTATTATCATGTAGGCTATAGCCTATTTAAAGGAACACTCCGACTTTTTGGGACTTTAGCTTATTCACAGTATCCCCCAGAGTTAGAGAATATCCATACATACCTTTTTCATTTGTGTGCGTTTGTGTAAGTGTTATTTGACGCACCCACCGCTAGCTTAGCTTAGCACAAAGACTGGATGTAAATGGATACTGTTAGCATAGTAATCCCAATAAGTGACAAAATAATGAAAACATTTTCTTATTTACATGTTGTGATCTGTATAGTCACAGCGTGTACAAATAACACGGCTATATGAGACAGAGACCATTTTTAATCGTATAAATACTGGGAACTATATTCTCACTAGGCGTAGGAGCACAGCTAACGTTACTTGGGCCGACTGGCTACTTGGGCGGAGTGATTAACGCAGCACACGAGACGCCTTGTTGATGGTTCCGTAAACAAAAGAAGTGACTCGCTAGACGTGACTCGTGATCATGGCTGACTTTGAGGAATTGTCAGACTCAGAGGAATTTTACTGTGTATCAAAAAAAGATCCAGAACCATATAGTTTTGAGCCAGAATACACACACGAGGAGTTACAAACTTTGGAAGCTGTAAGACAAGATGTCGAAGGGAGAATCAGAACGAACACAGACTGGTGCTGTAAATGTGGAACATGCCTGCCAACCTATGCCGACAGAAACTGAGTGCCTTTGTTGTAATGAATGGGACCGGGTATTGCCATCAATGTCAAGGCTTGATGACAATCAAAATATTTGCGTCACTACCACGGAAGATTTCTCTGCCCTAATATACCCGGCAGACAAGATCAACTGGAAGAAACAGCCCATGCCGAGTGAACCTAATGGTCAGCTGTCCACCAAGTAAGTGATTTTGATCACGAGCATTGTGTTCATGACAACACAATAATAACAATAAAGGGGATACACGGAGCCCCTATTCACGTAATAGTGTCACTACTAAGGTTATATTACATTAGCATGGCTCTGTTACAGTATGGCTAATGTTAGTCATCTCAAAAGATAACGGAACACTTACCGCAGCAACAGGTGATCCAATTTGTCCTGTCTTTATTATCGATGGGATGGCTGTATCCTTTAGCACATGTTTCATGGTCCGTGTGGCAACTTGTATTTTTTCAAAATAGTCGTCTACAGTAAAATGTTCAGAGCAAGCGAAATACTTCGTGATGGTGTTTACAGGTGTTTTTGGATCTATTTCCAGAGCAAGTAGCCATCGATTCATCAGTTCAGCATTTTGGGTTGGATCACGAGTCATGTCTAGCTAGTCACTTGTTTTGTTTACGGAACCATCAACAGCGCGTCTCGTGTGCTGCACTAATCACTCCGCCCAAGTAGCCACTCCGCCCAAGTAACGTTAGCTGTGCTCCTACGCCTAGTGAGAATACAGTTCCCAGTATTTATGCGATTAAAAATGGTCTCTGTCTTATATAGCCTTGTTATTTGTACACGCTGTGACTAAACAGATCACAATATGTAAATAGGAAAATGTTTGCATTATTTTGTCACTTATTGGGATTACTATGCTAACAGTATCCATTTACATCCAGTCTTTTGTGCTAAGCTAGGCTAGAGGTGGGTGGGTCAAATAACACTTACAGAACGCACAGAAATGAAAAAGGTATGTATGGACTTATCTAACTCTGGGAGATACTGTGAATAAGCTAAAGTCCCAAAAAGTCAGAGTGTTCCTTTAAGTATGCTTATTAAATTAATATAAAAGGGGCGATTTGTCCATGAAACAACTACCAGTCGACAAAAAAAAAAAAAAATGTTGAAGCAAGCCATTATTGGTTGAGCGAGCGACCCCACGGAATGAGTGAGCACTGCGGAATATTCAGAACTGCGCTCTCCGCTCCCTCAAACATCCCCCCTCCCCCGGCACCCCTACGTCTATGGCCCAATGACGCGACGTTTAGCATTTACTACTTTAAAAAAATGTGGGTCAAGAAGCGGGTCGTGTACAATAATTTATTTTTCTTTTTTTGCGGTTTCTTTTTTAGTTGGTCATAAGCTGATTTAAGATGCTCCTGAGCCGCTACTATGCTGGTTATGAGCTGGTCCTGAGCAGGAGCTAGATGCTTAGAACGAGCACGACCAAATTCAAACCAGCTGCCATGCTTCAAAACATACCTACCCAACATATGCAGTTTTTTTCAACAGGGATGTCATAAGCATTCTCAGAAAATCATGGTTTGCAGGAGTTCCACCAGCCTAGATTACCACTCTGTAAGCCTTGCCCACCATCCAATATGTAGTTTTATAATAGCTTAGAGGGCACACAAGGGGAGAGATTGCTCACAACCAACTCTTCAACACAAGGCATCTTCTCATACCCATTCTCACAAGTTAGAATATTTCCCCCTCACATTAGAATAATTTAAACATCAGAAGTTACTGTGGAAGCTGGGGTATGATTTCCCCACTATCTCAACTCTTTCTGGTGGAGATCAGAGAAAAATGAGGGAACAATTACCTTCCAAGTTGGGCATGACTGCAGCATTACCAGCACTACAGTTGGGCCTACTTTATATTCAGACCCTACAGGGCTGGCTGAAACTGCTGGTTCCATCCCAAGTGTGGCATCATGGATGCCTACTTATCAGGTTGAGCCAGGCCTGTGTAACAGCCCTGGCCCCTTGGAAGAATTATCGCTGGATGGAACAGGGCCATATAAATCACCAAGGTTGGCCTCTCCTCAAAGCGCCTCTTTATTCTGTTAGAGTGGCTTCTGGAATGGGCTCAACTCATCCTGGACTCACTGAGGGCAGTGCATATACTGGGCAAATTTAACTGAGGAGAGGACTTGTTATCTCTGAGCAATGTCCCCTCATAAGAGTAGATGCTCCATCCGCAGATGGTTCAGCGAATTTAAGAGGTCTTTGGCGAAGGCAGAGGTAGACCTCTTTGACTCAGGAGACAACTCTCACTGCCCGATTTATTAATTAAACCACAGAGATGCGTTGGCCCACAAATGGCCCAACCTAACGCATTTCCGATTGCCGAATCCCGCATGTAATCAGGCGAATCAGGGAACAGGTACACATGTTTCTCTTGGTGGCCCCACTCTGGACAAACCTTGGTTGTCAGAGCTAACTCTGCTGCTTGTAGCAGCCCCCTGGCCCATTCCACTGAAATGAGATCTCCTCTCACAAGAGAGCAGGGCAATGTGGCACCCCGCACACAAGCTGTGGGCTCTGCACCTTTGTCAGCTCAACAGGAGACTACAAGCCTCTCAGAGCGCATGTTTTTCTTTCATTTTCCCCGATGTCAGCGTCAAATGTAACAAATCGGAGAGGCAAAGCTGAAGGCTATTTGTGAAAATGTGCTTGGATGCGCTTGCTTGATAAATTGTGGATAAAGTGCCACTTAGCGGTCAAAAGCTGCAAACGCACATTGCAGATGTGGCGGCAATGCTTGTGGCGGCAGAACGATCATTTTGTTTGGCCACCTACATCAAATGACTGACATATATTTTTATACTGCACATTAAGGTCTTTATCCTGTGGTAATCAAGACTCAGTTAATTGCTTAATGATTCCCAATGTGTTTAAAAAAAAATAATCTAAACCTGGAATTTACCTAACACGTTCATATAGATTTAAACCTCCTTTTTTGTAACATAAATCTAGTTTTGTCATGAAACACTAGATGGTGAAGGATGATAAGTCCTTAATGCAACTTGCTAGGTATCACATTATCACCATATGGCACAATCTGACTGGTGTGTTGCATCTGTAGTCAATTAAACTGTTTGGTTCTGCATTTGTTGTAAGCAATTCTTGAAACCCATTCAAAAACCTTCCACTTCCCCCAGCTCCACCCATATGTAGGGGTATCTGCTATGGGTAATTTCATGTTTGTCATTTGTGCAGCAGCAGTATATGCCCACAGCAGTGTGTATGTGTAGGTATTGGCAATAGCAAGTCTTTTTGTTTTGCAGTAGCAGCAATAATCAACATAAGCAGCATCTAAGACCAAATAAATTAACATTGTCTTATCCATTACCATGCTAAACTAAGTGTTTGCGTGACAGTTTCAAATAACGGTTTCATGAAAATTAACTGTATAATTGGAATGATGTAACTGCAGAGTTAAGAATTCTCTCCACAAATTATTATTATTACTATTATTATTATCATTATTTCCAGAACAACCAATGCCACAGCAAATAATAATAATAATAATAATAATAATAATAATAATAAACTTACAATAATCAAGAGCACATACATTCAATTATTAGGGGATAATAAGTGTGGCGGTACTGTAAATGCCTTAGGGTGACAAAATGTATGGTATAGACACATTTAACTTGCATTATGATGATTTATTCATAAATTGTATGATTATTTTTTAAAGTATGCTGATTTGGTATGAGCTGAATTGATATGCTGATATGCTGAATTGATTAATTTGTTTCAGGCAAGCCAGTCAGAAACGGAGGAAAGTGTTCCCTCCATGGATCATAAGGAGATTTCGCCACCTGCTGGTGATGGACAGATAGTGGTACATTCTGATTTCCTTCTAAATCTAATCTAAATAAACTACATAGACAAACATCACTCAATGATTTCATAATATTTCATAAAGTTATCTATAATATATGTCTTCCAAAATATTACATTGTTTACCGTGTGATTACCTTAACTTACCTTAACTCCTGCTTAATTTATGGTCTGTTCCTTCTTTCTCTATGATTTGATACAGAGCCCACTCCCTGAGTCAAAATGCACAAAGAACAATGGTGAGTCCATTGTTTTATTATTCCGATTCTAAACTGAATCTATAAGATGATTTTATAAATAGCGAGTTATGGTTATATGCAGACATAACTTTAACCTTAAAAACTATGCCAGCTAAGAGAAAATAAAACCGAGACCAACTTGCAATTTTCTTTAATTTAACATGCTTGCAATGCTAAGATAGATAGATCTCATAAAATGAATCATTGCCTCATGATATTACTCTCTAGTCATGACACATCAGCCCTCCCTCTAGATTGTCTTACCATATATGAAGCTAAATTTTTTGTAAATTTCTATGTTAAGGGGTTTTGTTATTGATTAATTGATGTATTGATTGATTGATTGATTCATTGATGGATTGATTGATTCATTAATTGATTGTTTGATTGATTCATTGTCATAAATGGAAATTACCAGAGGGGGAAAAAAAAAAACTATACAGAAAATGGTAGGTTAAAGGTGGGTACAGTAAATAGTGTACAGTAGTGTGGAGTATGTAGTGATCTGTCATTTATTTGTGTTTCCTTTAGGTGAACAAGTACACTTATCGAGTCCTAATGTGGCAACTCCTGTATCAGAGAACAAAGAGCCTCCTAAAGTGTCCAAGGTCTGTGGCCTACTGGTGTTTGTAGGGGCTCTATTTTGACGATCTAAACACGAAGTGTAAAGTGCACGGCTAATTATATATATATATATATATATATATATATATATATATATATATATATATATATATATATATATATATATATATATATAATTAGCTTACAAAAAAATTAATATGCATTGCAATCCTTTAATTTGTAATATTTGGCATGTTTGTGTGTTGCCGTACATCCCTGTGTTTAATAAGCAGCATGTATGCATGTTGCGGACCCGCCTATACTAACACGCTCTTTAAATAACAGAAAAAACATTGCGCCAGACTTTAGATCACGTTTTGAGTTGGTCTATGGCGTGTCTATTTTCAGCTCCTTAAAATAGCATTGTGCTATCAATGCGCCTGAACACACCTCTTTTTAGGCCAGCGCGCATGGGCACACAAATGAATCTTATTCTTAAATTCTAAAAAATAACAATAATTAGAATTTTAAATATTTGTATACATGTATATTAAAATGTGTAAAATACAATGTTAACAAAAAAAAAAAAAAAAAATATATATATATATATATATATATATATATATATATATATATATATATATATATATATATTTTTTTTAAATGAATATAAAGGAGAAATTCTTTAAAAAATTACCAGTATATATATATATATATATATATATATATATATATATATATATATATATATATATATATATATATATATATATATCCATATAACATTACTATGAATGTTACTTTAATAAGGGAATAATTAGGGGAAAAATTATGCACAAAAATGTCAAAATTATATCAAAACAGTTCATCTTGAACAAATGTGTCTAAGCCCCCATTACTAAGTGTATGGGAAGTCCAAATCCTTTCTTTGAATCAGTTTAATAATCAGCAGAAAAGGAGCAAAACACATCCCAAACAATAAACTAAATCACAAAACAATTTCTCCAAATGCACTAGACATAAAATGTTTTAACTGGTCTGATTCTTCATTCTACTTCAAACTCTATTTATTGTCATAAATATGTATTGCTGTCTTGGTGGATTTATTTTTGGTTTTGTGTTTTCTGAGGTTTTGTTAAGATAATTTTCACAGTCTGTATTCCAGTGGATAGCATGGTTAGAGAAAAGATGATGTGCTATTTCCTACGGTGGCCGAGAGAGCTCAACACGCTGCAACTAAAGAAAACTCCAGCAAATGAAGAAAACATCTTCATCAGTTTGACAACACAAGTGTTGCAAATCATCACAACACATGCATTAATGAAACGCGCTGCAAATCCTCATAATACATGCACAATAAGAAACAATTAATGACGCATTGCAAATTTATTTTCATTAACCTTGAAATTATATTCAGCTGAGGATATTAAAGTTAGTCATCTTAAGTAACGTTTTACATTTAATCATGTAATTATCCAGCTTATTTAGGCTAATAATATCCAAAAGATAAAGTAATCATGTCATCAGGGTGTTTAAAAAAACAACAACAAAAAAACTCACCTTTCAGTTCAACAAGGCAAGGCAAGGCAAGTTTATTTATATAGCACATTTCGTACACAATGGTAATTCAAAGGGCTTTACATAAAAAAAGTAAAATAATCATGAAGAAAAAAATAACAAAAATAAAACAAGCAATTTTAAAACTTTTAAAATGATTAAAACATTTAAAAACGTAGAAAATTATTAAAATAAAATAAAATAAAAAATAAAACAGTGAAAATATAGTGCAATCAGTTCGGACATTGCACAGTGCTCATTCAATAAATGCACAGCTAAACAGATGGGTTTTGAGTCTAGATTTAAATGTGACTAGTGTTTTAGCACATCTGATCTCTTCTGGAAGCTGATTCCAACTGCGGGCAGCATAGTAACTAAAGGCAGACTCCCCTTGTTTTGTGTGAACCCTTGGTATTTCTAACTGACTTGATCCTAGTGATCTGAGTGGTCTGTTATGTTTATATTCAGTGAACATATCTGCAATATATTTCGGTCCTAGGTCATTTAGTGACTTATATACGAGTAAAAGTACTTTAAAATCAATCCTAAATGTAACTGGAAGCCAGTGTAAGGACCTGAGGACTGGTGTGATATGCTCAGATTTTTTGGTTCTAGTCAGAATCCTGGCAGCAGCGTTCTGGATGAGCTGCAGCTGTCTAATGGTCTTTTTGGGAAGGCCGGTGTGGAGCCTATTACAATAGTCCACCCTGCTGGTGATAAAGGCATGAACAAGTTTATCCAAGTCTTGGCTGGAAACAAAACATCTAATTCTTGCGATGTTTTTTTAAAATGATAGTATGCTGATTTAGTTACTGCTTTGACATGACTACTGAAACTAAGGTCTGTCTCCAGAATCACACCAAGATTCCTGACTTGATTTTTAGTTGTTTGACCCCTAGAGTCAAGGTATGCATTCACCTTGAACACTTCATCTTTGTTTCCAAATGCAATGACTTTTTTCCTTATTTAACTGAAGATAGTTCTGGCACATCCAACTCTAAATTTCTTCAATGCATTGGCAGAGGGAGTCAATGGGGCTGTAGTCATTTGGAGATAAGGCTAGGTAAATCTGGTTATAATCAGCATAGCTGTGGTAGGCAATTTGGCTCTTTCTAATTATTTGACTTAGTGCAAGCATATACAGGCTAAACAAGAGCGGTGCAAGAATTGAGGCTTGTGGGACTCCGCATGTCATGGACGTCCACTTAGACTTATGCTCTCCTATACTCACATAATATCCTCTCCCTTCTAAGTATGACCTGAACCATTTGAGTACCATCCCAGAAAGCCCGACCCAGTTTTCCAGTCTCTCTAGTAGTATGTTATGACAACAACTCCACTGACCAGTAACCACAGCAAGATAAGCAAATCCCAGCCGGGTCTGACACTTTTTGGGGTCTCATTGAAACATTTCCATTGTGGTCAGTGCTATTTGCAGCGCGTTTGTTAATTTGCATGTGTTGTGAAGATTTGCAGCACATTTCGTTAATGCATGTATTGTGAGGATTTGCAGCGTTTCTTAATTTGCATGTGTTGTGAAGGATTTGCAACGCGTTTCGTTATATGCATGTGTTGTGAGATTTTGCAGCGTGTTTCGTTATATGCATGTGCTGTGAGGATTTGCAACACTTGTGTTGTCAAAGTGATGAAGATGGGGGTTTTTTTGCTGGTGTTTTTTTTAATTTGCATATGTTTTTTTTTTGTTTTTTGTTTTTTGTTTTTTTTTTGCAGCGAGTTGAGCTCTCTCCGCCACCGTAATTTGTTGTATGTGCACTACAAATTTCTGTCAAATTTTATAGGCAGATGCTTTCAGTCTGTGGCTGGTTTACATGGTTTGTACTTAATTCCTTAGGTGCAAAAAGAAGTGAACAGCAGCTCAGAAGATGTGGATACACAAATGGGAAACAAAGGTTAATACAAAATAAATCTCTTTGTATGATGTCTAGTTGCAGGAGGAAGATAGATAGATAGATAGATAGATAGATAGATAGATAGATAGATAGATAGATAGATAGATAGATAGATAGATAGATAGACCATGAATATATACAAATATATATTTATGAATGAATAAATGAACAAATAAATGAATTCTATCATAGGTACGTCCAGTCTGAAGCGCAGTGGCTCGATCAAGGACAGGATGGCGAAATATCAATTATCCGTCACCAGACAGGCTTCTTTTACTGTGCCACGCACTGTGAGTATGTTTGCTATGTGTATAGTCTACAGCATGTACAGATACAAATAACATTTTATCTGATAGTTTGGTAAAATTAATTCATTTATTTAATTGCTAAAGAATGCTTCATGTAAGCCAGTGTCTGAAGGACTTGACATAAACACACCAATCTTGAAGAAGTAAGCCTATGTAAAATTAATCATGTTTAAATTGTCTGAAGGTAAATACGCAGTCTCATTTCCATCTTCCATCTAAAATATGATGTTGACTTTCGGATAGAAATTTGATTGCTGTGTCATGGTCTTGACATTATGGGAATATTAATTACTACTGTGCCATACTGAATAAATGCCTGTTCACCTGCTGTGAAATCAACTGAAGTTAACCAGGCTATAGCCAGATTGATGAAAACTAAGTGACCAACTTAGTGCCTAGAGGCACAGATTCATCCAATAGTTCATAACCCTTTAGTTGGGACACTCCTACAAACAGACTGGTTTGAGACCAAATCTGTAGACTAAAGCATCTAGAGGCAGACCTAACCAGGGAGTCTGAACCTACAGCTGCTGCTGCCAATGACTTCTAATCTGGAAGGGGCAGACTACTACACCTGTACCTAAGATCATCTGCCAATTAAAAAAAGCTCTTAAAAGCAACCCAACCGAGGAGAGCATACAATTTAACATCCAGTTTAAAGAACCGGATAGGATGCAGGACAAAGGGAGTTATCCCCTGGTCTGTCCACTGTCTACTCAACCCTCAGTCATCCTAAGAGGAAATCCCTGTTGAATCTGGTCCTTAGTTGTTCATAAGCTGGTTTAAGATGCTCCTGAGCTGCTACTATGCTGGTTATGAGCTGGTCCTGAGCAGGAGCTAGTTGCTTAGAACCAGCACGACCAAACTAAAACCAGCTGCCATGCTTCAAAACATACCGACCCAACATATGCAGTTTTTTTTCCAACAAGGATGTCATAAGCATTCTCTGAAAATCATTGCTTGCAGGAGTCCACAAGCCTAGAATACCACTTTGTAAGCCTTGCCCACCATCCAATATGTAGTTTTATGATGGCTTAGAGCAGTGTTTCCCAACCTTTTTTAGCACTTTGCAGACGTGGCGGCAATACTCGCGGTGGCAGAACGAAAGTTTTATACTGCACATTAAGGTCTTTATCCTGTGGTAATCAAGAATCTGGCCTGTAATGCAGTTAATTGCCTAATGATTCCCAATGTGTTTAAAAAATAACCTGGAATTCACTTAACACGATTGTATAGATTTAAAATCTTAAACCTCTTTTTTTGTAATATAAATCTAGTTTTGTCATGAAACACTAGATGGTGAAGGCTGATTGGTCCTTAATGCAACTTGCTAGCTATCACATGATCACCACATGGCACAATCTGATTGGTGTATTGCATCTGTATTCAATTAGCATGCTAATGAATATTTAAATTGTTTGGTTCTGCATTTGCTGTAAGCAATTCTTGAAACCCTCTCAAAACCTTCCACTTCCCCCAGCTCCACCCATATGTAGGGGTATCTGCTATGGGTAATTTCATGTTTGTCATTTGTGCAGCAGCAGTATATGCCCACAGCAGTGTGTATGTGTAGGTATTGGCAATAGCAAGTCTTTTTGTTTTGCAGTAGCAGCAATAATCAACATAAGCAGCATCTAAGACCAAATAAATTAACATTGTCTTATCCATTACCATGCTAAACTAAGTGTTTGCGTGACAGTTTCAAATAACGGTTTCATGAAAATTAACTGTATAATTGGAATGATGTAACTGCAGAGTTAAGAATTCTCTCCACAAATTATTATTATTACTATTATTATTATCATTATTTCCAGAACAACTGATGCCACGGCAAATAATAATAATAATAAACTTCCAATAATCAAGAGCATATACAGTACATTCAAGAATTAGAAGATAATAAGTGTGGCGGTACTGTAAATCCCTTAGGTTGAGAAAATGTATGGTATAGACACATTTAACTTGCTTTATGATTATTTTTAAAGTATGCTGATTTGAAGTGATTGTAATTTGTTTCAGGCAAGCCAGTCAGAAACGGAGGAAAGTGTTCCCTCCATGGATCATAAGGAGATTTCGCCACCTGCTGGTGATGGACAGATAGTGGTACATTCTGATTTCCTTCTAAATCTAATCTAAATAAACTACTTAGACAAACATCACTCAATGATTTATTAAGAATGAATATTTAATGATGTTATGTATAATATATTTCCAAAATATTATATTGTTTACCTTGTGATTACCTTAAAATTTAATGAGACTCCTGCTTGCTTTATGGTCTGTTCCTTCTTTCTCTATGATTTGATACAGAGCCCACTCCCTGAGTCAAAATGCACTAAGAACAATGGTGAGTCCATTGTTTTATTATTCCGATTCTAAACTGAATCTATAAGATGATTTTATAAATAGCGAGTTATGGTTATATGCAGACATACCTATAACCTTAAAAAATATGCATGCTAAAAGAAAATAAAACCCAGACCAACATGGTGAATGTGGAAGTAATTGTTTCACAAATAAACCTGTCTTGCACTTTTCTTTTATTTAACATGCTTGCAATGCTAAGATAGATAGATCTCATAAAATTAATCGTCTCATGATGTTACTCTCTAGTCCTGATACATCAGCCCTCCCTCTACATTGTCTTACTGTATATGAAGATAACTTTATTGTAAATTTCTAAATTAAGGGTTTTTATTTTTTATTAATTGATTGATTGATTGATTGATTGACTGATTGTCTTAAATGGAAATTACCAGAGGAAAAAAAAACTACATAGAAAATGGTAGGTTAAAGGTGGGTACAGTAAATAGTGTACAGTAGTGTGGAGTATGTAGTGATCTGTCATTTATTTGTGTTTCCTTTAGGTGAACAAGTACACTTATCGAGTCCTAATGTGGCAACTCCTGTTTCAGAGAACAAAGAGCCTCCTAAAGTGTCCAAGGTCTGTGGCCTACTAACTCATTCTATTTATCTAAAACACAAAAGCTTACTTCTATCTCTACTCGGTCAATGACTGAGTTTTTGTTATTTTGCCTTCATACACCTTTATACATAAGGGGTCCACAAAATTATATGACATATACCATTTAGGAGTTACAGCCATTTTAAGCAAACTACTTCCATTTTCAGGGGCTTAGTAGTATTTGGACAAAGTGACATAATTGTAAATATATGCACAATTTTAATACTTGAAAATACTTTGAAGTCAATGACTGCCTGTTGTATGGAGCCCATGGACCACCAAATTTCCTTCCTGGATACGTTTTTCCAGGTTTTCACTGTAGCGACCTTGAGTTGCTGCTTGTTTGTAAGTCTTTCTGCCTTCAGTCTTGTCTTTAGTAACTGAAATAACTTTAATTCAGGCCCTTACGAAAAAGTAGTATACTTCAAGTTTATTTTACGAAGTACTTAAATAAAGTTCAAGTATTTTTAAGTATACTTCATGTAGCAAGTATACAAATATACATATTTGTACATATTTTGTTGTATGAATATCTGAACTTACAAAACATCCAAAAGAAAGAACAGGTGTGTGCTTGTAACCAAAGATATATTATTTTAGCTTCATGCATCATTTTTTTAAACACTTCAATGTGTTTTATAAAGAAAAAACAAGATGAAAATATAAAATATGAATTGGATTCATAATAGTAATCAAAACGTAGATTAAGTGTTTTTTCAACTTAATGATGGTTTCATCAAGATCTCTTTGTACTTCATATTGGAAGCTCCAGTCAAACAGCTTCCAAATGGCAATTTTATACCTTATTTCAACTTCAGATCTTTTATCTTTTTTTTTCTTGATGTAACGAGGGAATGGACAGCACCTTGTTACTTAACCTCTTCTTAGTCCACTGTCCAAATAATATTGAGCTCCTGAAAATGGATGTACTTTTCCTTAAATTAGTTGTAACTCCTAAATGGTAAATTACATATTTTTTGTGGAATCTTTTAAAATAATGCTGAAAGTCTACACTTCATGATTGTTTTATTTCAAATCCATTGTATTTGTATATAAACCCTTACGAAAAATAACCATGGTTTTATTATAGTAAAACTGTAGTAACCCATGGTTTTTTGGCGTGTTGACCACCATTTGTACAACCACAGATTTACTACAAAAACCATGGTTAAACTATGGTTAATATAGCTAATATAGCTTAATATATGGTTTTTTGGTTTTATTTGTAGTAAAACCATGGTTAATTTTCGTAAGGGAAGGCAAAAGGACAAAAACTCAGTGCCCGAATACTTCCATACCTGAGTGTGATAGTCAAATACAAAGTCAAAAACAATACAGTTTGTCTGTGGTAGAGAATAGAATATGAACATTAATTTATTTTAAAGATATTGGGACAATCTATTAACTGCTGGTATGGAATATGAGATGCTATACCATAAAAGTCTGATATTCATACTAAATACTGAAATTCATTGCTGATAAGATGGTTATAACTTGTGTTTCTCTGGGCAGAAATTTAATCCGCCTGTCCAAGAAAAATGTGTTTCCTGCCAAACTACTGTTTACCCATTGGAGAAACTTGTGGCCAATCAGCAGATTTACCACAAGACTTGCTTCCGCTGTATCTTTTGTAGTACCAAACTCAGGTCAGTTTTTGTTTTAAATTATTATTATCCCTCAAAGAATATTCCGTGGTTTCAGTGTACAAAGGTTTATATATAGATGTTTTAAAGCTGAAAAGTGAAGCACACATTGTTTTAAATTAATTATTTTCATTATGTATAAC
Organism: Carassius auratus; assembly: GCF_003368295.1. Taxonomy (NCBI): domain Eukaryota; kingdom Metazoa; phylum Chordata; class Actinopteri; order Cypriniformes; family Cyprinidae; genus Carassius; species Carassius auratus. The sequence continues at coordinate 668,981 of NW_020523344.1, forward strand.
CTGTTGTTGCTACTGTTATGTTTATGTTGTGTGAGGTTGGATTCGCCATTAAACAAGATTATGAATGAAAAAAAAAAAAAAAAAACTTAAATAGTCCAAACTAAAGCAAACTCAATGTGTTAGCAATGTTAATTAACTAGTTGTATCATTCATCATTTTGACAGCCTCAGTCTATGTATTAAAATAATTTGTGAATATTAGTAAATTTCAAATAGTAAAGGTCAGATTTTAGATATCCTTCATATGGAAATAATATGTCTTCTTTCGTGTCCCGTTTATTTCAGTCTGGTGACTTATGCTTCCCTGCATGGTGATATCTACTGTAAACCTCACTTCAGCCAGCTATTTAAGTCTAAGGGCAACTATGATGAGGGATTTGGCCATCGACCACACAAGGAAATGTGGACACCACGAACAAACGAGGAGGAACCTGAGAGAGATGAAAACTCAAAGCAGTCTGTGGTACACTCTGTGTTAGTGAAACCTACAGAACAGTTGAGCCCTAAAGTGGAGGAATCACAACTGGTCAAATTCACTGACCTCACTGCAGCTCCAGAGGCAAAAAGTCAAACCAGCTCAGTGGAAAAACCACAAACCCCTTCTGTGGAAACAAGAAAAATTAGAGTTGCGTGGCCACCTCCTGCAGACAGTGATGGAAGCTCCAAAGCCTCCAGTCCAGTCACTGAAGTTGGAAAGGGTCCATCCAAACTTTTCAAAGCGAAGTGGCCTCCAGAGGAGGAAGCCCTACCTGCTCAGCGGAGCCCTGAAAGAGCAGAACTGAAAAGTCTTCGACGTAGTTCCTCACTTAAAGAGCGGAGCCGTCCCTTTTCTGTGGCACCAAGGTTGGCATTATCCAATGATACAAAACAATTGTCTAACAAGGTTGCTTTGGTCAGACGAGGCTCATTGGAGGAGCTTCATTCACAGTCAAAAGTGAAAACAGACAAAACTGAAGTGCAAGAAGATGCAAGAATGCCAGATGAAAAGACAAAGGACAGTGAAAGCCAATCCAAGAAGAATGTTGAGAGTCCTGCCGAACTTGATAGGACAGAAAAGATGCCCTCCTCTATTCTCAAGCAGAAACAACAAACAAAAAAGGAGGCTGAGCCACAGCAAACAAAAAATGAAGCTGATCTACAACAAACAAATAAAGAATCTCTGACTCAACTAACAAGAAAGGAGCCTAAGCTACAACAACATGAGGTTTTGACAGGCCATGTGGAAGATGAGGAAAAAGCGGTGAAATGCTTAAGCAATTCTCCTGAGCTCCAGTCTTCCCAAGACAAATGCTCTCCAACTGTGGAAGAAAAAGCCCATAGGAAATCCCAGGATGTGGGCTTCTGGGATGGTGAGGAGGCTGAGGAGTCCCTAACTGTAGAGGAGATGATCAAGAGGAATCGCTATTATGACGATGAAGACGACGAGGAAGAAGAGGTGGCAATAGTTTGACAATATATAAATATTGTCATCAATCCCTTCCATTTATTTACTATGAAATTACAACTGGTATAAATTAAACATAATAAAAAAACAAGTACTTTGTTATATTTTAATCAAGTAATATGGTACTGTACATCTTTTTCTGCTTTCTTGGAACTTGGAGCTATCGCTATTTTTTGTATTTTGTTCTTTCCCATTCATGATATATTTTGGTTGCTGTAAAAAAATACTTGTTTATTAATCTAAGAATATTTTGTGTTGATCCAAATTAACATTTTTTTTCTCTTATTCCCAGCCTTTGACATTTTAATCAATAAGGATAGCAGACAAACACAGTTTTGGTTACTCTCCTGGTCTGTGTTTTAAAACATTTTATTTTCTTTTTTGAATGATTATTGAGCATATTGAGATTATTGAGTAAGTACACAATAAACATTATTTCACTGAAATTGGGGACATAAAGGTGCATAATTTCAGTAATATGTTGAATGATGAATGGTATTGTAATGTAATTTTTTCACAGTGTACCTTAAACTCTAAATCCAAACATAATGGTAATATTTTAGATTAAGGTTTCATGTGTAAAAACTTGTAAAACTGTTCATTAATGACCAATAAATTTACAAATGCATTAAAACTCATTTGTAGGGAGTAATAGCTGCATAGATTAGAAGTGTAACTTTTATGCAAATACGTGTAAAATAAAATGTCATTCATTTTAAGTCACAACCTTTATAAAATACTTAATTTATAGTTATTTGAATTAAATTGTGAATCATTATTTATACCATGTGTTCTGCCCTCTTATCAAATGCCCTGCTTGATCTGGCAGACAAAATAACGCCTTCCAACAACAACAGAAGCAAGTAATCTTTTCCCCAGCTTTAATATCAATCTTGGAATTACGTAAACATACAAAAAATCTACAATAAATTGCACAATTTACATGATAAAAGTAATAAGGTTAACATATGCCATATAAAGTATAAAGAATTAACTAAACATACTTTGCATAGAATCACAATATATAAATGTTTTCATACCGAATGTGCCTTCGGATCAACTTAAATCGGGGAATGATAGAAGCCATAACCTCTGTTGCCGCTGGAGATCTGGCTCATAATTATAACATCGTCATATAATGACTCTACAACCTGACATGCAGTACCCAATTTTGAAGAATGGAGGGCAACTAAATGTCAAACATTCTTGTAGAACAGCACACTCCCCGTCTGGTATTCAGGGAATGCCAAACATATACTCCAGTTTAACTGAATATTCTATTCAGAGTCTTCCTGAAGGAGAAGTACTATCTCGTTGATTGGCCTCAGGAACATTTTAGGTCCCTCTTTTCCAATGATTTTTACCTGAACCTTTCAAGCTCTTCCATCTTGGAAGTTTCTATCTGAAGTTTCTGTTATGATGCCCAAGGGACAGTCATTCCATGTGGATTTGGAGTCTTTGAGCAGAACTATGCATCCTTTAGAAATGTTGGGTTGTTGATGTTGCCATTTTCGTCTACACTGTTGCGTTGCAAGGTACTGTTTACGCCATCTGACCCAGATGGTACTTGATAGGCTTTGCACCATATGCCACTGTTGTTTGTACAGGTCATGCTTTCCAAAGTCCCCAGGAGGAATTGAGCAAGTACCGGTCTTTCGGTAAGTAGTGTGGCAGGTGTTGGATGAAAGGATCTGCTGGATCGGTTGACACAGGACTCAATGGTCTGTTGTTTATAATGGCAGTGATTTCAGCCATAAAGGTGATGAGTACCTTGTGCGTGAGTTTGGAGGATGTCATCGGAAGAAGCATAGAATCCAAGATCCTGCGGGTAAGCCCAATCATCCTTTCCCACGCACCGCCCATGTGCGACGAATGCGGAGGATTGAATGTCCATATAGAGCCATGATTGGACAGGAATTGTTATACCACCTTTTCATTAACATTAGAAGGAATTTGCAAGTCTTTATAAGCTCCAATTAAATTGGTGCCTCTATCGGAGCTAATTTGTTTCACAGGACCCTGGATAACCAAAAACCTCCTTAAGGCATTAATGAAGCTGGAGGTAAGAGACTCAATGACTTCTATATGAATGGCTCTGATATTTAGACATGTGAATAGCACTGCCCATCTTTTGCTTTCTGCATGTCCGCCTCTTGTCTTACGAACAGATACTGACCAGGGGCCAAACACATCCAGTCCCACATGTGTGAAGGGAGGCTCTGCGCCGAGTCTGTCAGCAGGCAGATTCGACATTTTATGCGTCTCACAGCCCCTCCTGAGCTTGCGACATAACACAGGAATGGATGAGACTGCTCACACGTCTTTTGCCTCCTATTATCCAATAGCTGGCACATCTAATTGCTCCCTCTGTAAAGTGATGACCCTGATGATGTGTTTGCTCATGAAAATGTAGAATTGGCAGTGATGCCACATGACTTTTACCAGGTATAATAAGTGGTCTCTTCTCTTCAGACCTTAGATCCGCTTTAATCAGACGACCTCCAACTCTTAACAGTCCACTTTGATCAATGAAAGGGTCTAATTTCCAAAGCGTACTAGCTTTTGGAAGTGACTTGCTTTGTCGAAGACACTGTAGTTCATCTGCGTATGTCTCCTGCTGTGTTGCTCGTACAATAATTTCCTTACTCTGAAGTATTATGTCAGCACTCAGAGACAATTTACAACAGTGCCATCCCTTGCATGTGGTAAGGTTGTCATTTTGATCTCGCTTGAAAGAGAGCACAATGTGCTATCGGCTTGCCAATAGCTCTGATCAAACAATTCCAGTCAGAGAAGAGTTGAAAGCATTTTGAGACAGCAGTATGCAACAATGTAACTAATGGGCGAACTTCTGCATCTTGATCGGGATAAACAAGTATGTAGGGTGTTTTAGGGGGAGTCTGTCTTCTTGGGTGATACAAAAATGCAGGTCCACTGAACCAGATGGTGTCTTGCAATTTATTTGGAGCTATAAGTCGTGGTGTCGCAACATCTGCAGGGTTATGCTCCGAGCTCACATAATGTCATAGTTCTGGATTAGTGCTTCTCTGAATTCTCTGTATGTGGTTGCCTACTTAGACATGAAATCTACATTTCTCATTGTAGATATAACCAAGAACCACACGGCTATCTGTATAGAAGGTTATATAGTCGAATTTGACAGCAATTTCTGCAGTGATGGATTCCTTTATGTTTACAGCCAACACAGCAGCACAGAGTTCTAGACGAGCTATAGTGAGCTCTGGTTGTGGTGCTAACCTCACTTTGCTAATGATAATCCCTGTATGACTATTACCATATTCGTCAATCATCTTAAGGTAACCGACTGCTGCAATTACTCTCTCAAAAGCATCAGAGAATACAGAGAGCTCTATGAGCTTGGCACCTAACAAGGATGTAGGTCCATAGCTTCTTGGGACTTGAACATGTTGTAAATCTCTCAAGGAATCTCTCCATATTTCCCACAGCTCTCGCTTGTTGGCAGGTAAGGGTGCATCCCAATCAGTAGTATCCTCAGTTAACTCCCTTAGCAGTGTTTTGCCTTGAACTGTGATTGGAGCCACAAATCCTAGTGGGGTGTACATGCTGTTTATCACTGCTAGCAGTCCACACCTAGTGTAGGCCTTCTCTCATTTTGAATTTGGAAATTGAAGCAGTCTGTGTCCAAATTCCAAAGTATTATTTTTAATTTTGCATTATTATATAATTATTATTCGGTATTTTACTTAATTACTTTATTTATTTTATTTCCCAACTAATGACTCATCTGCGATTTCCAATAGGTTGCACGTAAGGGGGAAAAAAGTAGCGTCCTTACACTTAAGAAGAGTTGTGCACTTTTTAATATATTTTTAATATATCTTTTTACATAAATATTTTTTTTTCTTCTTAAAATCTATGATTTCGTCCTCCGGGCTTTCCAATACTGCTCAAAACCAGTGTTAATTTAATTAAGGACATTATTACTGATAAAGGTTCATCAGGTGAAGGGTTTTTTTGTGTCAACGATGATAAAGCAGGGTTGCTAACTCTCACAAATTGTGCTTGAGACACATATGCATTGATTATTACGCCGAAAACAAACATGCAGATCAACCGTTTTTGTTATGAATTGTATCCTATTTTCCGTTATTACATATAGCCTAATACAGTTAATTAGTTTAGTAGGTATTTAAGATTAAATGGAGAAAAGGGTTTTAAATTCAATGTAAAGAGGCAAATTAAAGTCATTTTGTGGCCAGAAAAATAATAATTCACATTTGCAATGCCATTGTTTACCCACTATAATAAATATACATGTATCTAGTCTAGTTGCTCAAGAGTATTGCAGGTCATAACTGCTTATTTATTTTTTAGGTTTTGCATTTGAATAAATATTTAGACATGATCAAACACTACATTTTCAAATGATACATTTTAAAAAGATACTCGTATAAGCACACAAAATTCATATTAATTCAAGCAAGAAAATACTGAATATAACCCAATAACAGTAAGTACAGTAGGCCTATTCATGTGAATTGATAGTGAACCAAGAGATCTAAATTGATTAATGATCATCAGCATCGTAATCATATCAAATTCTTTCAATTTATTTCCCTCTTGTAGAAACAGTATTGTGACAAAACATATATTTAATGTAGTCTCTCATTCACTAGAAGTTTTCCCAACTATGACATCTTCCGCTAGAAAATATGATCAAGCAGGGCGTTTGATAAGAGGTCAGAACCGTAAAACGAATATCTTCAGTGAGCAACTTCCAGTTCTGATTCTACACCGGGGAGCAAGCCAGCTCACAAGTCGATTTTCTCTCCATGATGTCTAAGTCTGGATCACTGAATAGGGCATAGAATGTACCATGTTTGTCTCGACATTCACGTGGTTTGTCAGCTGTTACCACAGTTACCACGCAATGGCGAGAGGAGAGGCGGAAGCAGCTAGGGCGGAAATAGCATTAGCTAATGTGGCAGACTGGATAAGTTCCCTTCCCTGTAATTAGAATGACAGCCTATCAGAACATGGTACTGCGGATATAAAAGCTACAATTAGGCTTCCTGGGTTGCGTCATTTGCTAGCTCCGCCCTTGGTGTGAGTGTGGGTTCTGCTTAAAGGTGTGTTGTTAGCCGTTTGGCTAATATTGTAAGAGCTCTGGCATATCCATTAACTAAATTCATTTATTGTAGCTGGAATTTCATCTGCTTTGCGGTGGTGTATGAGGCTGCCATTATTCCCGGCTGGGTTTGAGTTAATTCATCTTCAAATAAACTGGTGAGAATTGTGCTGTGAGCAACTGTATAAATTGTGTCTCCTGATGACCAAAATCTGGTATGTTTAGTTTCACTCTTTCTTAATGAGTGAATTTGACAAGTTAATGAATCCTTGTTTTTAGCAGGGCTATCCTTGGGAGCATTCCGTCCTGTTGGGGGTTGGGGCAATCACTTCCTTCATAAACAGGATTACGACGTTGCTGTTTTGCTGTGTGTTTTTGTCCTTCCCATTCTTGACTGTAGCTGCTCCAACTAACTCCATACTGTACGTGTGGGCTGGGTGCTTCGGCCTGCCCTCCCATTCTAGAATTACCAGCTTTGTATAAGTGCGTTTGTCTGGTTTCTTTGGTTGTGGAGTTTGTTTGTTCCCTTTGTACTGTTCGTTTTGTTTATTGTATTGGTTTCTTTATTGATTTGTTTCTTGCTTTATTTGATTTGGCTTATTTTGTAATTTACTTTTATAAACCCTCTTTGTGTATCTTTTTATTAAGTGGCAATTGATTTTCAGCTGAATCTTGTTCGATTTGTAATTTAAGAATGCCATATATCTCCAATCAGGCTCTGGTATATGTCACGGTTTTGGTAAGGGAGGAACTCAGGTGCAGACAGGGATTCTCAACACAAAGGGTTTATTAAATACAAAAAGGGGGAAAACAAAACCCACGAGGGGGAAAACAACAGCTAGGGCAGGAACTAAACAACTTAACAGGGCAGGATTGATAAGACAACAAACTCTTGACACTAACTACAAACACTCACGGTAATACAAGGACTTCAGAGGGTACAGCACAACCTCACACACGATCACAAAGTAGAACACATCTGAGAAACACAATGAACCGACGCAGGACAGAGCACACTAGGAGATCTAAATAGGGGTACTAATCAAGACACGACAGGTGTTACAGATAGGACAATCACGACACGACTAGGATAACAAGGGGGCGGGGCAAGGGAACGAGACAACACAAGCACATGGCCCAAAGACAAGGCCATGCGCTTGTACACAAAACATGGGGTCTGTCATGATCCTGCCTCAAGACTAGGAAAAATCAAGGACACGAGGGCAGAATCATGACAGTATAACCTTGTTTGTATTTTGATTAATTTGTTTTTTTTTTCTTGTGTTTTAGGCTTCTGAGCAGGGAGGCTAGTTCTAGTACTCTGCCGTTTCGAGCACAAGTGTGGATTGCCGTGTGTGTGATCACTTATCTCACTGTGTGTGGGGGGGGGTGGTCAAGAATAATCACCCTACGGCTGGCCTACCCTGCTACAGTTAAGCCTTAGTCATACTAGTTATGTATGTGGTGTACTGAGTTGTGGTTTAACCCATTGGGCTATATCTTAGTCTGGTTGTTTTAAAGTGTCTTATCTGATTATTGTGAAATTAATAAACTTTTTGTACTATGATGCCCATGTCTCTGCCCTCCATGGTAACGAACCTGTGTGTCCGTGTTTAGTTCCCCTTACTTGAAAGGGGTGGCGTAGTCAGCATTAAATTAATTCTTGTTTATTATTCATTGTGCCATTTACTCCTCTGTGGCCACGCTACACTAAGAAAGAAAGTGAACTGAAAATACAACAAGCAAAGCTTGAAGCATCATTAGAGACTTTAAGGCTGGAAAAGAGAGCTGCTGCCATACAAGCGAAGGCAGAGGCCCTAGAAATGGCTGCAGAGCTGGGAAGCAGAGGGAAATCAAGTATAATAGAGTTACCTATAGAGGACTCTGATCGCACACATGCCTACGTATTAAAACATACAGATAGTGTCATGGATTCACAAATGCCAGTGCTGCATGAGCCATTTTATGACAACAAAAGCATAAGCGTTTCAGAAGTGCAACAAACACAGACTACTGATTCCTTTTTGCAGCAGGAAGGTCAGTGTAATTTTTATTCCACTCCACTTAAGTCTCAGCCTGTTGATGCAGAGAGTGTGCATTATCCTGCCATTTCACAATCTGCGGATGTATGCATTACACTCCCAGTACAGCATGAGGCATACTCCTCATCACCTCCAGACATCTATAACTCACTATCTGCAGTGTTTCAAGGCAGTGAGGAAAGGTGCAGAGACAGGCGAGTGATGCTTGACTATTCTCAGACTCAGTCAGCTACCCCATCACAAGCTGGACCATATCTAGGTAATCTGTATGCAAATAATCAAATGTCTGATGTTGTCAAGTTTATCACAAGACGAGAATTAGTGTCTACTGGCCTTACACAGTTTAATGATCAGCCAGAGACCTTTAGAGTATGGAGGGCATCCTTCATAAATGCCACTAAGGACCTTAACCTCTCACCTAGTGAGGAAATGGACTTGCTAGTTAAATTGCTAGGGTGAGAGTCAGCAGAGAATGCAATCGAATTAGAGCTGTTCACAGTAATCATCCATTAAAAGGGCTCAGTCTGATTTGGGACAGACTTTACGAAACACATGGCTCGCCGGAAATGATAGAGAGTTCTCTCTTCAACAGATTGGACAATTTCACAAGAATAGTGAACAGAGATAATCATTGATTGCGTTAATAAGGAGATTTGCTAATGGAGATCCAAGCAGCTAAGCAGGATGGCAATCTGACAAGTCTCTCCTATCTAGACACACCACGGTGATTAAATCCAATAATACAGAAACTGCCATTCAGCTTACAAGAAAAATGGCTCACAGTGGGATCTAAATATAAAGAAGACTACACTGTTTCTTTTCCACACTTCAAGTTCCTAGTAGATTTTGTATGTCAGCAAGCAAAAAAGCGCAATGATCCAAGTTTCTTCCTTACAACGATACAGGAAGAGTCTCGCAGACCAAACAAACCTGCATTTCCTAGAGCTGTCATTACACACAAGACCCAGGTCTCTTCTGAGAATCCATCAGCTTCTAGTGAATCCAAAAACAAGGCAAAACCAGCAAAACAGTGCTTTTTGCACAATAAGCTTCACCCTTCGCTCCAGCTTCAGATGTTGCAGTTCCATTTTACACATGGCAAAGAACTGTGATCAGGTCATTAAGTGATAAGAATGCGGCAGCCTTTACCACATACCCCGCACCATGGATGATTGATCCAAGAAACCCTACATCGGAGGATCACAAAGTGAGTGAGGATGAGCCTGTGGAATCAGAAGTTTCCTCAGCTTGTACAGAGGTATGTGGAGGCAATGAACTCCCATGCTCATGCTCCAAGGTATGTCTTGTCAAAGTATTTCCTGAAAACTAACCAGAGAAAGCAGTCAAAACATGTGATACTAGACGATCAAAGCAACAGATCGCTCGCAAGATCAGAATTCTTCAAGCTGTTTGGTATTACATTGCAATGGTGCAATGTAGGCTATACTCTCAAAAAATGTGCAGGCATGGTTGAAACGCAAGGCAGGCTAGCACAAGGCTTTCAAGTGGAATCCCTTGATGGAAGCATAGTCTTATTCTTACCAGTGCTTCTTGACTGCAACGAGATTCCAGAAAATCACTCAGAAACTCCCACTCCAGAAATAATTAGTAAGCATAGACACTTAAAACATATTGCAAAGTACATTCTAGAGCCTGATCATCATGCCCCTATTCTTCTTCTGTTAGGCAGGGACATCATCAGAGTTCACAAAGCCCACAAACAAGTGAATGGTCCATTGGATGCCCCTTTTGAACAGAAATTAGAAACATCTCTTATTAGGGAGAGCACACCAAAATTAGCAGAATGGGACGTATTCCAAACAAATAAAAATGATGAGGAAAGAGCTTTCTCTATCAAAGACCAACTTTTCCTTCAGATTATTGATAGAGAGGCTTACAAAGACAAAGAAAATTAGTGGGTTGCTCCACTTCCATTCAACCAGCCAAGACGATACCTCCCAAATAATTTTACACAAGCTGTAGAACGCCTAAATTAACTTCTATGAGCTTTCAGTAGGAAGCCAGAGATAAAAGGAAGACTTCATAGGCTTTATGGAAAAGATATTTCAGAATGATCATGTGGAAATTGCCCCTGCAATCAGTCCCAATGAACAGTGTTGGTATTTACCTTCATTTGGCGTATACCATCCTAAAACGCCATCTCAGATCTGAGTAGTCTTCGATTCGAGCAAAGGTGCATCACTTTTGTCAGGTCCTGATCTCAAAAACAATCTCCTTGGAGTAGGGTTGTGCCGATGGAAGATATCATCGTTCATCGTGATAGCTGACTGACATCACGATGGAGAGACTCCATCAAGAGACCTCCCTGCTGTGCTGAAGACCCGCTCTGATGGAGTACTGTTAGCGCATATGCACAGATATTTCCGTGCTAATCTGGCCATGAACAGAAACCTTTTTCCTTCGTTTTCCACCAAGTCAGTGGGTCCTCTTCCCCATCAATGGCCATTTCCTGCAGGTAAATGGTAATTTCTGACTCGACCTTTTGCTCATCAGTGAGTGTGGCTGCAGCTGCTGTGGCTGCTCTCTTCGCAAGAAGGCTGCCTAAAGACTTCTTTTCTTAGGCACGGTGGCAACGCCGGCATCTGGTTCCTCTCCATCTTCTCCAGCATGTGAGGGACCTGGTGTTGGCCTTGGCAGCGACAGATCAATCTCTCTCACAATCTCTTCCATTATTTCAGATTTTGTAGAATGAAGTTCGGGAGGTTTCATATGGTCCCCTCGGTACCTTGGGTCAAGCATTGTTGCTTTACGCATCATCCTCTGGATGTTGTCATCACCATATCTGCCTTCCATCTGCTCCAGGATGACACGCTTCAGGTCTGCTGTCAGTTTGGAATCATCACCTGACTCCTCCAGCACACCTTCTAAATGGGCCAACATGGCCAACAGTGAGGACACCGTTACATAATTTTCTCCAGAGAGAATGTCTGAAGTCCGCTACTGGCTTCAGCACATTGTTCACAGATTCCAGAACACTTATGTCTTCCATGTCAGCTGGGGGAGTGGGCGGCGGCTTTTGTCTTGGGCAAACACACATTTAATGGCTTGCTCCTGCTCCAGCATTCTCTCCACCATTTGCTGTTTTGAGCCCCATCGTGTTGCACAGTCCTGTTAGTAAAGACGCAGTAAATAATAAAATACATATTAAATAATTTAAACAATAATGTAATTTCTTTTTACATTTTTTTTTATAGTTTTTAAATAATTTGTTCGTTGTTAGATAACAGTTTTAAAAATTACCGTGATCAGTAAATGCTCAGGGAGTTTCATTTCCACTTGTGCTTTCTGCAGTTCACGTCGCCTTAGCCAGCTGTGCGAAAACGCAGTGTTGACTGCCTGGCAAACCCCGAAAGCTCGGTCTGTGCTGGCCCTCTGTTGCTCAAGCGAGTTGTTAATGGCCAGGTTCAAGTTGTGCCCAAAGCAACTTAATCATGGCCATTTCAACTGCCGGATGGCTACAACAATATTCGCCCCATTGTCGGTAGTTATACAGGCAATTTGTTTCTCCTGTAGTTTCCAGTCATTAATTGCCTCTCGCAGTGCTTCTTCCAAATTATCTGCTGTATGGCTTTCGGGCATGAAACAAGTTTGTAAGCATTTGGACTGCAGTGTCCACTCTTTATTTACATAATGCACAGTCACTGACATGTAGGGCATCATATTGCAGCTGGACCACATGTCCGTTGTCAGGGCCAAATAGTCTACATCACCCAGCTCTTTCGCGATGTTACTTCTAACCTCGTTGAAAAGGTTTGGGATGGCCGTCTTTGAGAAATATTTCCGACCTGGCAGCTCATACTGTTTATCAAAGGTATGCAGCATGGACTTGAATGACGGCTTCTCCACTGTATTGAACAAAACCATTTCTTTGGCCGGGAAGCGAGTTACCGCATCTGTCAACTGCCTCCATCTGTCACTGTCGGTTTTATTATTTAGTGCCTTTTGCAAAAGCCCCAGTTATCGTCTGCTGACCTTGACTAGCTTTTTTGCTAGGTCCAGCACGTGCAGGCAAGGTGGCATATTCTGCTGGATGGCGAACACGCAAGTGGTCATGAAGATTGGTCGTCTGCCCATCTTTTGTGCGGATCACCCATGAGCAGACCTTGCACACAGCTTCAGTCAGGTCCCTTGGCTTCCCACTCTCATCAGGTCTAAATCCAAAAAATTGCCATATAGGTGAAGTAGTACCCTTTTTAGCAACCAAAACCAACGCCATTGTATCAACTCTTTAAGTGGAAACATGCTAAATTTTTTCCCTCACGGGCAACCTATTGGAAAGCCTGTATGACGAAATTGTATATTTTAAGAAAAAAACATTTATGTAAAACTATATATAAAAAAGTGCACAACTCTTCTTAAGTGTAAGGATGCTATTTTTTTTCCCCTTACATGCAACCTATTGGAAATCGCGGATGAGTCATTAGTTGGGAAATAAAATAAAGTAATAAACAGAATAATAATTATATAATAATGACGATATCATCATCAATACTGATGTTTTACTGTAAAAATCGTCAACTGCCAATTTAAGGGACATCACCCAACCCTACCTTGGAGTCCTCATGCGTTTTCGCAAAGAGCCTGTTGCCTTAATGGTAGACATTCTACAAATGTTCCACTGCTTTAAGGTTCGACCTGCAGACAGGAAATACCTCAGGTTCCTGTGGTTTCATAAAAATAACCCAGATACTGAGGTCACAGAATACTGCATGAAGGTACACATATTTGGGAACAGTCCCTCTCCAGCAGTGGCCATTTACTGTCTTCGCCGTGCGGCTCAAGAAGGAGAAAAGGAATTCGGTCAAGATGCTCAACAATTTGTGGAGTAAGACTTTTATATGGATGATGGATTGAAATCCTTACCCTCCCCAGATATGGCAATCAACTTGCTAAAAAGGACACAGGGCGTGCTGGCAGTATCCAATTTGAAGTTACATAAGCTGGCTTCGAACAGCAAGGAAGTCATGAGAGCTTTCCCATCTGAAGATTATGCCAACTTACTGAAAGAACTGGATTTAGGTGTCAGTTCACTTCCTGTGCAGCGTAATCTTGGACTACTTTGGAATTTGGACACAAACTGCTTCAACTTCCATGTTCAAAATGAGAGAAGGCCTTACACTAGGTGTGGACTGCTAGCAGTGATAAACAGCTTGTACACCCCACTAGGATTTGTGGCTCCAATTACAGTTCAAGGCAAAATACTGCTAAGGGAGTTAACTGAGGATACTACTGATTGGGATGCACCCTTACCTGCCAACAAGCGAAAGCTGTGGGAAATATGGAGAGATTCCTTGAAAGATTTCCAACATTTTCAAGTCACAAGAAGCTATGGACCTACATCCTTGTTAGGTGCCAAGTTCATAGAGCTCTCTGTATTCACCAAATACAGTTCTCTGCTCTCTGTGTCCACCAAAGCATTTTAAGCCAGCTGAAAATGCCAAGCGCTCTGCTGAAAAAACCCAGCTGTGAGCAATTGAGAGCGCTTTTTGTGGGCTGCGTTTTTTTTCCGTTGAGACGCTTTGGTTGCTAGGATACGGAATAATGTTTTTAAAAAACGTGGCGTTCCCACTGAGAACAACTGAAAAAATACGCTAGCTGCGAGGAAAAATGCTTTGGTGGACACGCGTCCTTAAGTTTACTAGATTTAAAATTATTTGTTTAAATCAGAATGGGTGCAATGCTATTTTTTTCTCTCAGAATTACGTTTGATGGCTAATTTACAACTAAAAATGAGATAGTGAGCTAGCATCATAAGATAAAAAAACAACTATTTGACAGACCAAGATTATAATAAAAGTGACTGACCGATTCTAAGATAAACACTTACTCAGTATCATTAAATTAGGTGTACCAAACAACCCTAAAACAAATAAATATTATCTTACCGTCATCGTGAGGTAAAATAACGAGGAAGGGTCACTCTGTCAGACAATCACACAGCGACGTCGCGCCCGCAGTCTGTAAATTCCTTCAGAAAACTTGAACGTATTTTCAGACAAACATCTAATTTGAAGTAGCTTTTTATGGGAGCGGCAGCGCAATACTTTGATAAAAAATAGATAAGGCTATGTCAAATATTGTTTCTATTTTTGTTTTAATGAAAAACCAGGGGACCCCCCAAGGTCATTTTTTTGGGCCTTATGGGGGGTCCCTTGATGCCCACCCTCAATTCGAACACTGAAAAGCAGCCAATTATGGTGTCCCCTACTATTATGTTGTGCTTTGAATTACACCCATCCAAGTGCACACACACAGCAGTGAGTAGTGAACACACACAGAGGGCAGACATCGCTGTATTGGATGGAAATGACATTTAAATATTTTCATACAGTTCTGTGATGTGAAAAAATGGGATTCACACCTGAAGGTTCATACTGTTATTGTCTGGTATTCTGTTAAAGAAAATACCTAAAACCAAAAGGTGGGTTTATTAGCAGTTTTGTAACAATGGATACTGGCAGGAGAGTGCAGGTAAATAAATATTTTTAAGTTAATCAATGAGGATACTGATGATCCTGGTGTGGCCACGACAACACTAGTAATTTCCTACTGCTAAATTCTGACATAACAGTGTGTTAATTATTGGACCAAAACCTCTGCATGTTATAACCTAGAACACTGTCTAAGGCCATGTCCACACGTACACAGGTATTTTTAAAAACAGTTTTTCCTTCTTCCATTTAAAAAAATAAATAAATAAATCTCTGTCCACATGAAAATGCATGCTATGATGCACTGTCAAGAGCATGTCAAACCTACAGGTGGCGATACAATCTCAACCGTAAAGCCATGTTGGCGAGTCAGACGCCAGAAGAAAGTTTCCAGTAGGTGGAGACAGTATAGGCTCCGACATCACAAGCCAAAAAATCTTTGGAAATTTTTGTTTTTTGAAAATCTTCACCCTGGCAGGCACTTTCAAAAGTGTTTGGTTTCATTAACCTGGTGCTGCGTTTGAGTGTGGATGAATGGCCAAACAGCATAGAAAGAGCTGTGGTTTTAAAAATAACCATGTTCATGTGGACAGGGCCTAACACGCGATGGCTGCTCTGTTAATTCTTTGTCATCAGTTAGGAACCTGGCTGTGCTATTTGAGAGCAATCTTTACAAAATAAAAAAAATCTAATTTTTCCATCTTAACAGTATAATGTATTCTAAACACGAATATAATCAAATAATCTAAAAATAATGACCTATGTATGAGAAATGATAATTAATGCATTCATAACCTCAAGGTTTGTCAGCACTGCACTGCCTCCCTATTAAACATAGAATATATTTAAAAATATTTCTAGTTACCAACCCTGAATGGTTTAGCTCCTCAGGATTTCAGTGAGCTCTTATCACATTATAGTTCTTCACATCCACTGCGATGAGCCCCAGAGAACTTGTTTACTATTTTTTACTCTGATGTTTAAAGTGATCATAACTTAATCCCCACCATATTTCTGGTTTTATCTATCAATCTAATCTGATTGTTCGCTTTTATTCTAAATCCATGAGTGCAGCACACCAGCAGTGCATTAGCATTAATTAGCATTTCCATTCGTGTCTATCACTGTTTTCTTTTTTCTTTTCTCATCTTCTCTCTCTCGCTACTTATCTTTTCTCACTCACTACATTTTTTCAATAGTTCATCAAACAACTGTGGTGAGAATCTTTGATTAATCACGGCGAGTAATGGCTTCTCCTGCTGTTGTTATTTGCATCACTTGCCACATGTATAGTTTAGCTCTCTGTCGGTGACGAGGGATTCCCACGTGATAAATGCAGGGAAATAGTTGGGCTGGCAGAGAAGATTTCAGAATTAGAGACACGCATTCAAACTTTAATTGAGGACACTAAGTATGTGTGGGTTCTAGATATGGCTTTGGATGCGACTAGCTCAGGGAGTCCTGTACATTGTTCGGTTCCAGTAACAGAGCCCCTGCAACAGGGCAACTGGGTGACTGTGAGGCAGCGTAGTCGTGGGTCAAAACACCGCTCTTCTGTTCCGATCAAAACATTAAACAGGTTCTCCCCACTCAGTAACACACCCACTGAGAAACCTGATAAAATTGCTCTAGTTATTGGTGATTCAATTGCATGGAATGTGAAAATAGAAACACCAGCCACCATAGCCCACTGTTTACCGGGAACCAGACCGCCTGACATCTTTGCAAATTTTAAAGTGCTGGCCAATACTAAACGTAAATACTGTAAGATTTTTATCCAGGCCAGCACTAAAAATTATTAAATTAAAGAGGTGTGTTAACTTGCAAGTACAATTTCAGACACTGTAATATGCTCTGGTCCCCTCCCTGCTTACAGTGTTGATGAGATACATAGCAGACTGTCATCACTCAATGGCTGGATGTCTAAGTGGTGAAAAAGATGCATTGGGATCAGTATTTATAGACATTCTATAAAAACTCATAGTCAAAAATAATACTCTAGATTCAATACGGTCACATGGAATTGATGTTGATGGTGTTGAAATTATGCAGCCAAGCGATAATATCTCAGATCATTATTTAGTTTTGTGCAAACTTCATAACTAAAACTGTAAACTCTACTTTTTGTTACACTACCTACCACAAAAGACTGCTTTGTAAGTAATCTTACTGATGTATACCAATTCCTTATCATATCCAAAACCTACGACAACTTGATGATGTAACAGAAACTATGATCTCTCTATTTTCAAGCATTTTAAATACAGTTGCTCCTTTAAACTTAGGGAAGATTAAGGAAAACAGTCTGACACCGTGGTATAATAAGCACACTCGCACCCTAAACGGAGCAGGTCGGAAAATAGAGTGCACCTGTAGGAAAGCAGAACTGTAAGTATTTCTTATTGCTTGGTGGGGGGGGGGGGTAACCTAATCTACAGAAAAGCATTAAAAACAGCTAGATCTGATTACTTTTAGTATCTTTTAGAAGAAAAATAAAGCATCAACAAGCGTTGACATTTCACACAGCAGTATTGACTATGAACTACTTTACTACTAAGCTCGATACTATTAGTTAAATTGTAACCATGCAGCCGTCAGCTACAGTATCGCATCAGACAGTGCACTATAGATAATCTGAGGAACAGTTCCACTCATTCTCTACTATAGGAGAGAAAGAATTGTATAAACTTGTTAAATCATGTAAACCAACAACATGTATGTTATTCCATCTAAGCTCCTAAAAGTCATAGATCCTCTTCTGACTATTATCAATTTGTCATTGTCATTAGGATATGTCCCCAAAACCTTCTAACTGTCTGTTATTAAGTCACTCATCAAAAAAAACACAACTTGACCCCAAATAACTACAGACAGATCTCAAATCTCCCTTTTTAGTACAAGATCCTAGAAAAGGTAGTATCCTCACAATTACATTCCTTTTTAGAGAAAATGGTATCTGTAGGAATTTCCAGTCAGGATTTACACCGTATCATAGTACTGAGACTGCTGTCCTTAGAGTTACAAATGACCTGCTCTTATTATCTGATTGTGGTTGTATCTCGCTATTAGTGCTATTGGATCTTAACGCTGCATTCAAAACTATTGACCACAACATTCTTTTGCATAGACTACAAATTTTTTTTTGCATTAATGGAAGTGCCATAGCATTGTTAAAATCGTATATCTTATATGACCGCCATCAATTCATAGCAGTTAATGAGATGGTATTATATTGATCACAAGTGAAGTATGGAGTACCTCAACGCTCAGTACAGTACCATTACTCTTCACACTTTACATGTTACCCTAACATCCAAATCTGATTTTTAGGCTGCATTAATTAGGCACCATAGCCACCAGATCCAGTCTGTATCCAGATCAGAGGGTCACTGCAGTTACCCGGATCCAGTACGTATCTAGACCAGATGGTGGATCAGCACCTAGAAAGGACCTCTACTGCCCTGAAAGACAGCGGAGACCAGGACAACTAGAGCGCCAGATACAGATCCCCTGTAAAGACCTTGTCTCAGAGGACCACCAGGACAAGACCACAGGAAACAGATGATTCTTCTGCGCAATCTGACTTTGCTGCAGCCTGAAATTGAACTGCTGGTTTCATCTGGTCAGAGGAGAACTGCACCCCCCTTTTTTCATAACCCAAAAAATTATGTCCTCACATAGCCTGTCACTACTGACTATTTTGCAGAGAATACAGTATCTCCCTTAAACTATTACTTATAATGTAATAAATAATGTAATGCAGTTTTTCAGCACAGCACCACCTGCTCCACAATCCCTCTAATACAGAGACACCACTGAAATTATGCATTAAGCATATTATTTGTGATAAAAATAATTTAATCTATATAACTCAGTATATTTTCCTGTATATAGTTCTGCATCCAAGGGAAGAATGGTGTGAATGTTGAATTTATGCCCAAAATGCCTCAATATATCTATGCAGGCCTCTTCTATTGTTGGGAGAGGAGTTGTCCTCCAGGAGGAAAAGAACTCAACAACTGGACTTTATTCAGAATAGTGGAAAGAACAACATAGCAAACCAGATGTAGCCAGTTTTAAGTGAGTTGTTTTGTATTATTAGTAACATGTTAAATCCGAAATCCAGAAGTTCTTTTTTTTATTTTTTTTTATTGCTGAATTAACTATGCCAATGCATTTTCCCCACAACCTTTAGTTATTGATACAATATACAATCACGCTAACTGCATGCCACTCACCAGCCCTGCAAAGCAGACAGAGCGGTCACACTCACACCTGTCATGCTCATGCTCCTTTTTTGGGACTGTTTGGTGTGATGGGCCAGACCATTGATTGATAGCATTACTTTGGGGCTCAATAGAAGGGATGGCATGATTTTGAAGGTCTAAACTGGAAACAAGTTTTTTTTTTTTTTTTTTTTTTTTTTGTTATTTCCAGTTCCATCGTGATTAAGGTAACATTTATATATTTATTTGTTTATTATTTATCAATATATCATTGAATTTTATTCTACAATATAAAATGCATAAGTAATACCTACTTGTGTATGTATTTTAAGCTCTTAATTCCCTAGGTGTGGATACAGAGATTGTTTGGTATATTAAATTAAATTAAATACACTTTTGCAAATGGTTATAAATGTTATAACTTTCAGGGAAAATGTTGTTGTTGTTGTTGTTGTTGTTGTTTGTTTGTTTTTTAAAGAAAGACTGCTAGACTTGTTAGAAGATTAGTGATGGTGATGTTGTATTGCACATTTTGTATGTCTCCTCAATACACTGTTTTGCCAAACTAACAGAATGCATAGGTGATATTAAAAACTGGATGACTATAATTTTTTTACTGCTAAATTATATAAAAATAAATAAATAAATAAAATAAAAACAATTATTGGAGTAAAAACATCTGCATGTAATGACCAAGACAACAAGACAATATTGATGCTTGGTCAGAAAACCTTTGGTGTCACTTTTTGATGCACAGGCTGTCATGAACCTTGCTCATGAGATTCCTTTCAGTCACCACCAGAGGACATTAGAGTGCAGCTGGAAAATTATTTCATATTGCTTTATGGGAAAATACGCTATCCTTCAGAAAAACATTAAAAACTGCTAGATCTGATTGTTTTTCATCTCTTTTAGAATAAAACAAACATAACACCAGGTATTTATTCAATACTAAATAAACATTTTTTTTAAAAAAGCATCAACAGGTGTTGGCATTTCCCAACAGCACAGCAGTAATGACTTTATGAACTACCTTACTTCTAAGATCGTTACTAATAGAGATAAAATTGTAACCATGCATCTACAGTATCACATCAGATAGTGTGCTATAGACCCCCTGAGGAACAATTCAACTCATTCTCTTCTACGAGAGAGGACGAATTGAATAAACTTGTTAAATCATCTAAACCAACAACATGTATCATGCATCTAAGCTCCTAAATAGCAAATGTCTTCTGGCCCATATCTGGGACACACAATGACTTTTCCCTCAGCCCAAGTACCGCAAAGAATGACGGCCCTGAAGTGGCCCAGAACTGGATTAAAGACTCGGGCCATAACCGGCCTGAATCTCAGCCAGTTAATCAGTTAATCCTTTGCTGGCCCTGATCTGGGCCTAAACAGGTTTTATTATTGGTGCCAATTCTCAGCCTTAAGTAAACCAGAATCCCCAAATCTGAGCCACACTTGAGCCTTATATAGCCCAGACCCAACCCAGACAGCAAGCAGTGTCGGCCAAGACTATATTGCTGTCCGGGAATTTTAATATTTCATATTATTACCTTGTTTATTACTATGATCGCAATTATTCATTTTTTGACATGCTTTAATGTAGACTGAAACTATGCCAATAAAGTACATTAAACTGAATAGAAAAATCTGACTTAAAACCCACACATCATGTAATTGTGCAATAAATTTTTTTTTATTGCATTGGTTTTTCTATTTATTTTTATAAAGAACAAATAAACCAATAAAGAGTAAGTTTTACTTAATCATAATAATTTAGCAGTACGACAGTAGTCCAAATGACAATGCATTGTAGTTGCAGTCCACTCTGGCAGAATATTATAATAGTGTACGGAGCAGGGCATGATTTAAGTTGTTAAACGCTGAGAATACTATACCGATCCACTCCCTCAAGGCGCGCGTTTCTCACATAGACAGTAAAAGAAATGGACACAGTGACCCCATTGGATTCAACAGAGAAAAATGAAGTCAATTAGAAGGCGAGCGTGAACAGGAGCAAATTTTGGTAAGTATTCTGATTAATTATCTCCCTTGACTTTATGCCTCCACGTTCCCCCGATTGCCTCATAGACAGTAAAAGATTGTCTGCGAGCTTCTATTCCTGTCCATACAATAATTTCTCTACTGTGCGACAGAGAGTCGCTGGTTATGACGCAATCATTAGCCTATTTTTTTTTACAAAAACTGCTTCTACAGGACCATAGCGTAAGATACAAGGTAATGGGGCCTTTTATACATTTTCGTGTTTCTTTAGAAATAATTAATGGACAAATTGAGTCTTTAAACACCTCAGATTTAAAGTTACTCGCTGTTAAAGTGACGCCAAAATGAATGGGAGTCAATGGAATGCTAACAACAGGTGGGGTCCGCTAGCCAATGGCAGCGCCCAGTGGTGCTTCAAAACAAATATGAAACCCTGCCCCCCTGGTTTCTCATTCAAAACACGCATCACCGGAAACACTGCATGTCGCAATCTCTGACGAAACCGACGAGAGCCAATGAGCGTTTGATATCGTTGCCCTAAAACTTGTTGTAAAACTTATTATAGCTACAGAGGAAAGAGATACATATCGCCAATGAATGAGGTTTGAATTAGGATCTGTTCCTCACACCAAGTATCAAATGGATACAAGATTTAAATAAAAATAAAATACTTTCATGATCATTTTATTTAATGCTTGTGCATGACAGCATACTAATAAAAATGATGTGCCCCCACTTTCTATTATAGGTCAGTGTGTGTCCCATAGTCAACCATATAAATATTACATGATAATGTTTAAATACTCGCTCTCTTTCTCTCTTTCTTTTCATGTAAGGATTCTAAGATTATTTGTACCAAGAATAATAATATACAATTTAACAAAATTATAATTAAGTGCAGTTTAATTGGCTTAATGGACTGATTTGCTTAATTTTTAAATGATATGTTTCATTGTGTTTTGACTTGCATTTTTAACAATACATTTTAACATTTTAACTATTAAATGTATGTGATAATTTAACCATTATCATGTAATATTGTATTTATCTTATTTATCATGGGTCACATAATATGCTGACAGATCTTAGCCTGATTTGTGCCACATATCACCTGACTGATCTGGGACACACTCCTTCCACCAACAATCGGCCCTCATGTTGTTTGCCGGATCCCCACCGTGCTGTCATTGTAACACATGGCCCAGCTCATGCTATTGCCGTCAGGAGGCCAGCAGTGTCAACTTGAGGCCACATGTGAGCCAAGTCCGTTTGCTATGTGGGCTGCTAAAAGAGGTACTTCCAGAAGTCATAGATCCTCTTTATTAAGCCTCTCATTAAAAAAAGGCCCCAAAGAATTAGTTAATTACAAACCAATCTCAGATCTCCCTTTTCTATCCTAGATACTAGAAAAGGCAGTTTCCTCACAATTATATTCCTTCTTAGAGAAAAATGGTATCTGTGAGGATTTCCAGTCATGATTTAAACAGTATCATAGAACTGAGACTGCTCTCATTATCATCTGATCGTGGTTGTATCTCTCTATAAGTGCTACTGGATCTTAGCGCTGCGTTCGACACTATTGACCAGAGACTAGAAAACTTTGTTGGCATTAGTAGAAGTCATATCGATCACAAGTGCAGTATGGAGTACCTCAAGGCTCAGTACTAGGGCCGCTACTCTTCACGCTTTATATGTTACCCTTGGGAGATATCATCAGGAAACATGGTGTTAGTTTTCACTGTTATGCTGATGATACGCAGCTCTATATTTCCTCGCAGCCTGGTGAAACACACCAATTTGAAAAACTAATGGAATGCATAGTCGATATAAAAAATTGGATGACGAGTAATTTCTTACTGTTAAATTCAGAAAAAACAGAGGTGTTAATCATAGGGCCTAAAAACTCTGCTTATAATAAACTAGAACACTGTCTAAGACTTGATGGTTGCTCTGTCAATTCTTCGTCATCAGTTAGGAACCTAGGTGTGCTACTTGATCGCAATCTTTCCTTAGAAAGCCACGTTTCTAGCATTTGTAAAACTGCATTTTTCCACCTCAAAAATATATCTAAATTACGGCCTATGCTCTCAATGTCAAATGCAGAAATGTTAATCCATGCATTTATGACTTCAAGGTTAGACTATTGTAATGCTTTATTGGGTGGTTGTTGTGCACGCTTGGTAAACAAACTACAGCTAGTCCAAAATGCAGCAGCAATAGTTCTTACTAGAACCAGGAAGTATGACCATATTAGCCCGGTCCTGTCCACACTGCACTGGCTCCCTATCAAACATCGTATAGATTTTAAAATATTGCTTATTACTTATAAAGCCCTGAATGGTTTAGCACCTCAGTATTTGAATGAGCTCCTTTTACATTATACTCCTCTACGTCCGCTACGTTCTCAAAACTCAGGCAATTTGATAATACCTAGAATATCAAAATCAACTGCGGGCGGCAGATCCTTTTCCTATTTGGCGCCTAAACTCTGGAATAACCTACCTAACATTGTTCGGGAGGCAGACACACTCTTGCAGTTTAAATCTAGATTAAAGACCCATCTCTTTAACCTGGCATACACATAACATACTAATATGCTTTTAATATCCAAATCCGTTAAAGGATTTTTAGGCTGCATTAATTAGGTAAACCGGAACCGGAAACACTTCACATAACACCGTACTTTCTACATCATTAGAAGAATGGCATCTACGCTAATATTTGTCTGTTTCTCTCTTGTTCCGAGGTCACCGTGGCCACGAGATCCAGTCTGTGTCCAGATCAGAGGGTCACTGCAGTCACCCGGATCCAGTACGTATCCAGACCAGATGGTGGATCAGCACCTAGAAAGTAGGGGTGCTCCGATCATGATCGGCCGATCGTTATGCGCATCTCGTTAGTAAAGCCGGTTATTTAATCAGCGGTTAATTCCATCAGGTGCGTGATTTCACATAGAGCAGCTGTTACTACACAGAGCCGGTGTTAATAGAGAAGATGCGCAAATCCACTTCATTTTCAGCGTTTTTTGGCGCATCTTCTCAGTTAACAACGGCTCTGTGTAGTAACAGCTGCTCTATGTGAAATCACGCACCTGATGGAATTAACTGCTGATTAGAAAACCGGCTTTACTGACGAGATGCGCATTAATGATCGGCCGATCGTGATCGGAGCACCCCTACTAGAAAGGACCTCTACTGCCCTGAAAGACAGCGGAGACCAGGACAACTAGAGCCCCAGATACAGATCCCCTGTAAAGACCTTGTCTCAGAGGAGCACCAGGACAAGACCACAGGAAACGGATGATTCTTCTGCACAATCTGACTTTGCTGCAGCCTGGAATTGAACTACTGGTTTTCGTCTGGTCAGAGGAGAACTGACCCCCCAACTGAGCCTGGTTTCTCCCAAGGTTTTTTTCTCCATTCTGTCACCGATGGAGTTTCGGTTCCTTGCCGCTGTCGCCTCTGGCTTGCTTAGTTGGGGTCACTTCATCTACAGCGATATCATTGACTTGATTGCAAATAAAAACAGACACTATTTCAACTGAACAGAGATGACATAACTGAATTCAATGATGAACTGCCTTTAACTATCATTTTGCATTATTGAGACAATGTTTTCCAAATGAATGTTGTTCAGTGCTTTGACGCAATGTATTTTGTTTAAAGCACTATATAAATAAAGGTGATTGATTGATTGACAACAGTGCCCACCACAAGGGAGCAAGACATGGACGGTGTCCAGAATGGAGCTCCACCCCCTGCATCGTGGCTGAGGGTGAGCAAAATATGGAATGCCAAAAGATCTTGCTCCAGTGTCAGCTCCAGCCCCAGATCTTGCTCCAGTGCCTGCTCCTAGAAGGTGCCCACCAGTCCATTTTACTAGAAGGTCTTCTGGCAGCTCCTCTGCTCACCAACAGCCCACCATCATTGCGGTGTGAGCTCCACGGGTCTGCCATCCTCCAGCATGGCCTGAGTCTCCCTCACCTCCACCTTCAGCCTCTGAGCCCTGGACTCCGCCTCGACTCCGTTGACCCATCGGCTCCACCATGGCTCCTAGCTCCCTACCCTCCGCTGTGACCCGGCAGTCCACAGGTTCTGCCTGGCTCCCTTATCCGTCCAGCTCTGCCTTGGTCTTGCATTGTCCATCCTACACTTCGGGACTCCACTCCTTTTTTTTCATCCATCCGTCTCTCCGGCTCCGTCAGGCTCCTTCATCCCCTCGGCTCCACTTCAGTCCTCTGTCACTCTGGCTCCACCGCAGCCTTCTGGATCCACATCTCCGTGGCCATTCCTCCTCCATGGCTCCTCCCACCGTCGGCTCCAGCTTAGGCCATTATGGCTGTGGCCTGGGTTCTGCTGGGCTCCTCTTGCTCTAGATCCCTCCTGTCTCCTCCCTGGCTCTTCCCTCTGTCGTCTCCTCCCTGGCTCCTTCCTCCTGGCCCCCTCCTGGGAGTCTGTCCTTCACCGGAACCTCCTCCCAAGTTCCCACCCATTCCCCCTACCCTCTATTGTTTATACGGTGGGAGGAGATATGAATAGGGAGTAATGTCTTTCCATTAGTTCTCTTAGTCTTGTTTGATTTTATAGTTTTCATAGTCTTGTTTCTGTTTTAGTTTTCTTTGTTTTTTCTTGCCCTATTACTTTTGTTTTGACCGTTTTGCTCTGGATACTGGATTACCCCTCTTGCTTAACCCTCTGGATATTATTTGCTCATCAAATACCCACGCTTGCCCTAGGATTATGATTGTGTCTTGCCCTCTATAAACCTGTTTGCCAGTGTTTGACCCATTCCTGTTATGACCACGTCTCTGCCCAATAAAAGCTTGCTTATGGATCTGTATGTTTCACATTTCTGTCACTCCATTACATAATATTCAGCCCCACAAGGAGCCAGCAGCTTTCCACAGGAACATTTGTCAGGTAGGGAACAAAAAGAATATTGTTTGCCCTTAAAGCAAGGCTTACGATCACTGGAAATCCATATTATAGAATTTTTAGACATCATTGACTATTCTGATTACATTATTTTGATTGAGTTTTTCTGTGATGGCATAGATCAACCCCTTCAGCCTAATATTTTACACGAGGGTCCACGTTCCTCATTCTGTCAGTTTTTGGACTATGCTTTGTTGTGTGTTGGCTCCTCATTTACTGTGGGTGTCACGGAGGAGGAACGTGACACCGCACTCAATCATGTAATGGCAGACGCACTAGAGCATTAGCACAAAATGGTGTCAACAGCAGAGCCCAATTGCACAATGGCAGCCATAGTGGACCTTCACAAGTCAAGTCACTGTTACTCTTCACGAACCAGGTCAAGTCACAATTGATCGTCATGAGTCAAGGAAAGCCACAGTTTCATCACGCCTCTACTGATCTT
Organism: Carassius auratus; assembly: GCF_003368295.1. Lineage (NCBI taxonomy): Eukaryota > Metazoa > Chordata > Actinopteri > Cypriniformes > Cyprinidae > Carassius > Carassius auratus. Next base: position 695,646 of record NW_020523344.1, read on the forward strand.
CCAGAGCCTCGTCATTTCTCAGCATATCATCCAGAGACTCGTCATCAGCTGATCTGGCAGAGCCTCACCGCATCACAGCCAATCTGCCAGAGCCTCGCCATATCACAGCTGATCTGCCAGAGCCTCATCACATCACAGCTGTCCAGAGTCAGTAGTCTGTCTTCTAGTACAACAGTACAGATAGCATTTGTTGGCCTGCTAAACATTTAAAAGTAACACTTTCACCGTGATTCAACAACTCAGTCGACATTACGCCATCTAATTAAGCAATAAATATCATCATCAAACAATATGAACACTTGCAACTCATATACGTTACTGCTTAGCCAACAAACCTCTTCTTACTTGTTATATACCATAACTCATCAGTATCACATTATCTCTCACCCACATACGTCGCTGCACATATCTGATTGCATATACGACACAGTTTACACAGTGCAAAATGTGTACTCACCAAAATTCAAAGAAATAAAAGCATAGATGTATTTTTATCTTCTTTGACTCCTCTTTTTAGCTCTTGCTCAAAGTTATGCTGCTGGTAATATCATTAGTGTCAAAGAAAAAAAGAAAATGGCTTCTCGCATACAGCAAATAATGTGGTGGGGCGGGACTTCAACATAAACCTCACTTAATTGGACAGTCATTAAAATGTCAATTATAACACTAACATACATTTCACTTTGATTTTATAATTTCTTAAACATTTATTATTGGTATTATTTCTTGTTAGTTTATTATTTTAACACTATTTAATTAATTCCTTATTTTATAATAATTTTAAATTATACAAGGTTACATCCTCCCCTCTTAAAGGTGAGCAAGTATCTTTGCATTTTGTCCTTAACATGATCCTTCAGTTACTCTTGGGCAGTATTAAGTCAGCTTTTGGTATGTCAGCAAGACTCGTGAAATAAACCACTTCCTCGCTCAAGGACTGGAATGAGTTTTGGACTACTGAGGTAAGAGGATTACCCAACTCAATGGAATATTTTTGGAGATTTTGGTACCCTGTTTGATCAACTTAGGTTATGATCTGCACTTGACCTTGCATATGCATTAACTTTTCACATTTCTTCTTCCAGATCCTGTGCATCCTTGGACATATCCTTTACCTCCTCATCAACAGCTGTATGGGAAGATGGTAAGTATTCTCCTTCAGTTTCGCTTCCTGTTGGTATAAGTTCTTGTAGTCCAGGATCTGTGGGTTCATGCATTTCGATCTCCTCTCCTAAACTTTCATCCAGTGGAAGAATGTTAGCTGGACTGTTTACAGTCTGAAGTATTTCTGTTCACGAGGTAAGTCTGGTTCCTGAGGTAAACAGGATCTCTGAGGCAAGTCTTTTTCTTTTCCATCAGCCATTTTTGACTTTGCGATGTCATATTCATAAGCAATCTTTTTTCCAGCAGGAATTCAATGGACTATGCAAATGTCATCCTCTGAATCCGATTGTTCCTCATTTAACAGTTCTCTCTTTCTTTGGCTTTGTGTCTTAGGCTTGGAGATGTTTTCTGCATCTGGATGCTTTCCTCCGGAGAAGCAAGGAAACCACAAGGTAATAATAGGTCCCTGTGCAATACTCGCACTGGACCATCACTGATTCTGACATTCCTCACAAGGACTTTATCTCCCACGTCAAGAGTTGACTCTTTCACTTGTTTGTCGAATCTGTCCTTATTCTTCATTGCAGACTTTGAAGCATTTTGGGTGGCAGTTCGGTAACTCTCCTCAAGTCGGGCTTTGAGACTTTGGAGATATTTGGAATGAGACTTATGGACAGGTTTTTTCTACAGGTAGCCCAAAGGTTAAATCCACCGGCAGTCTTGGTTGCCTTCCCAACTTGAGCTCATAAGGCGTGAATCCAGTGGTCTAATTTTTTGTGCAATTGTAAGCATGCACTTACGGTTTCACAAAGTCATGCCAATTCGACTTATCCTGTTCCTTCAAGGAACATTTTAGAAGTGTCCTATTGAAGCGTTCTATGGGATGTAACCGTTCGCAGGTCTTAATCTTCCTCTCAACATCAGTACTCATCTTTGGCAAATAAAAGCGAAAACAGACAAGGTCGAGGGTGCGATCTACTCCAATGTGGCCCAACTGATCGTGCAGGATCTCCAGTACCATTGCACGGAACTTAACAAGTAACACCAATTGGTAAGTTGTTTGATTGTCCAACTGTGTTGTCTGTACAGAACTCCATCCCTCAATTGCAAGTGGTTCCACTCCCTCAACAACAAGTCTGGGCATTCATACCTCACCATCCGGAATGTCATCTGGCCTTCTTCTAAGTGGCTGATAACTTGGTTCAGTACTACATCTTCTCTTTGTTCATGTTGCAGGTCTATACCAGTTAAACTGGATACTTCAGACTCACCTTCAGTCAGGTCTCGAGCAAAATAACCAGGTATAGCCACTTGTTCCATTGCCAAGGACTCCACTAGAGCAACAGGAGTTCCACATCCTTGCTGAATCAGATGCTTGTCCCACACATCTTGTACAACAGCACAGTCCAGGACAACACATTTGTCTTCACCCAGATGCTTGGCGGTAAATTGCAGTATCCAATCCAGTTCCTTTTGTGACACACATCATTAATCAGCTCGCCATGCGGACGTCTTGATAACCCATCACATCTTGATTTTGCTTTCCTGATCTATAGGTCAGATCGAAATAGAATGTGCTAATGCTGATAGCCATTGAAAACTTATGGCATCAAGCATTGCGGAGCTTAGAATGTAAGTAAGAGGATTACTGTCAGTTATGACAGAGAAGTGATTTCCATACAAGTAGTCAGAGAATTTCTCAGTGTACTGCCTGCTTTAAAACAAGAAACTCCAACTTATGGGTGGGGTATCGATACTCACTTCTGGAAAGACCTCTACTAGCAAAAGCTATGAACTTTTTCTTTCCATCTTGCACTTGATATAACACAGCACCAAGACCTGTGTTGCTTGCATCTGTGTGGAGGATGTAAGGCAAGGTCGGGTCTGCAAAACGCAGCACAGGAGCACTGGTAAGTTTTGAGACAATGGTGTTGAATGCTTTATGACAAGCCTTTGTCCATCTGCTCCCAAATGACTCTTTTGGGTTAAAAAAAACTTCAGTTCAACTCACTGTTCATGGTCTTACGATTCAGTGGGGCTTAACCAGCAGTTAAGTCAAGTCAAGACTAGTCACCTTTATTTATATAGCGCTTTAAACAAAATACATTGCGTCAAAGCAACTGAACAACATTCATTAGGAAAACAGAAGAAACAGTCGAACAACATAGAAGGACAGCAGCTTGTGAGTGTTTTGTCTTGTTTTCTCATCAGACTAGTGTGTGATCATCATTGCTAGGAAAGTTTTTGGTTTAAATTGTGTGTGTCTTACCCTGGTTAATACGTGCTGAAAGTGGCGCTTGGTTTTGCGGGACTGCCTGGTTTCGATCTGCTAAATAGTGAGGCGTGGCCAGCTGACTTCAATCACAGGTAATCAGGCTAATACAAAAGCTCTATGTTTCACCGCGGCAGCGGTCGCGGCAACCCTCGTGTGAACCCTCCTCGTGTGAAGACCGATGAGTGTAAAGACAATCGACTCTACCTGCGCGACTCCACCGAGCAAGGACACCGACAGGGCACTTGAGTATTGCTTTTCTCTTTTTTTTACTTTTAGTATAGCTTGTTCTCAAATATATCTTACACTTGTAGTCACTATGTGCTTTCAGATCTCTACTATCACTACTAAAACTCGGAGAGCACGCTATGTACATTGCAGGAAGGCCTGTCTGACAAACCTACACCATGTCCCTACACCATGATCTCTACTACTACGCTCTCTATTCCAGTTGGTCTCTGGAACTGCCAGTCTGCAGTTAACAAAGCAGACTTCATTTCTTCTATTGCTACTCATTTTGGTCTCAACCTCATGGCACTGACAGAGACTTGGATCAAACCTGAAGATACTGCCACCCCTGCAGCCCTCTCCACTAGTTTCAATTGTTCCCACACACCTTGTACCACTGGGAGGGGTGGAGGTACGGGTCTCCTTATATCCAAAGAATGGAAATTTGATTTTCAGCCATCACCTACAGGTACTGGTTCATTTGAATCACATGCCACTACTGTAACCCACCCTGTTAAAATCCACTTTGTAGTCATTTATCGTCCCCCAGGTCAACTGGGAAACTTCTAGGAGGAGTTGGATGTGCTGCTATCAAACTTTCCTGAAAATGGTACTCCTCTGGTACTGCTTGGTGACTTCAACATCCACCTAGATAAACCCCAGGCTGCTGACTTCAAAACTCTGCTCACCTCATTTGATCTCAAGCTAGTGTCTACTACAGCAACTCACAAATCGGGCAACCAACTGGACCTCATCTACACGCGCTGTTGCTCTGTGGACACCTCTTCAGTTGCTCCACTGCACACCTCTGACCACTTCCTCATAACTGCTAACCTAGCACTTACTCCTGAAGTGGCACACACTCCAACGCAGGTCACCTTTCAACGGAACCTACGCTCACTCTCTCCATCTCGCCTATCTGCTGTGGTTTAATCCTCTCTTCCACCACTCTCTCAGTTTTCTGCTCTGGACACAAACAGTGCTACGGACACTCTTTGCTCCACTTTAACATCTTGCTTGGACAACTTTTGCCCACTGTTGTCTAGACCAGCATGCACTGCCCCATCTGCCCCCTGGCTGTCTGAAGTTCTCCATGAACATCACTCTAAACTCAGGGCTGCAGAGAGGAAATGGCAGAAATCAAAAAACTCTACGGACCTCAGTGTGTATCAATCTCTCCTCTCTTCCTTCTCTGCAAATGTCTTCACAGCTAAAACATCCTACTACCACAACAAAATTAACAGCTGCTGTGATGCTCAGACACTCTTCAAGAATTTCTCTTCTCTTCTTAATCCGCTGCCTCCACCTCCTCCATCGACTCTTACAGCGGACGACTTTGCAGCTTTCTTCACAAATAAGACAAGATCCATCAGTGACCAATTCTCCACACCGCAGACTGAGGATAACTTCACAATGACCGACGCACACTCTTTATGTGCTAAGGGAACATTTCCCTTAGCATTCAAGCAGGCTCGGGTAAGCCCACTGCTCAAGAAACCATCTCTAAATTAAGCGCTTCTTGAAAACTACAGACCGGTATCCCTTCTTCCATTCATTGGAATTACAAACAACCTTGTACAGAACAACCTCCTGGACAGCAACCAATCTGGCTTCAAAAGTGGCCACTCAACTGAGACTGCCCTGCTCTCGGTTATTGAAGCCCTGCGACTAGCAAGAGCAGCTTCAACATCCTCAGTACTCATCTTACTGGACCTGTCTGCTGCTTTTGACACTGTTAATCATCAGATTCTCCTGTCCACCCTCAGAAAGATGGGCATCTCTGGAACTGCTCTCCTGTGGGTTAAGTCCTACCTCTCTGACAGATCCTTCAGTGTGTCTTGGAGGGGTGATGTTTTAAAGTCACACCACCTTGCTATTGGGGTTCCTCAAGGCTCAGTACTCGGACCACTTCTCTTCTCCATCTACATGACATCTTTAGGATCTGTCATTCAGAAGCATGGCTTTTCTTATCACTGCTATGCTGATGACACCCAACTCTACTTCTCATTCCAGCCAGAACAGGAGTTGTGATGGATCATCAGTTAAGCTTCACTGACCACATTGCTACAACAGCCCGGTGCTGCAGGTTTGCCTTATACAACATTAGGAATATTAGACCCTTCCTGTCAGAGCAAGCAACCCAACTTCTTGTCCAAGCTCTTGTTCTCTCCAGACTGGACTATTGTAATGCTCTCCTGGCGGGCCTTCCTGCATGCACTGTCAAGCCTCTGCAAATGATCCAGAATGCAGCAGCGAGGGTTTTCTTCAATGAGCCAAAAAAAGCTCATGTTACTCCTCTCCTCATCAGGTTACACTGGCTACCAGTAGCCGCTCGCATCAAATTCAAGGTACTGATGCTTGCCTACAAGACGACCACTGGCACGGCACCAACTTACCTAAACTCACTGGTTAAATCCTATGTGCCCTCCAGAGGTTTGCGCTCTGCAAGTGAACAACGCCTTGTGGTGCCATCCCAAAGAAACTCTAAATCACTCTCACGGACCTTTTCCTGAACTGTGCCCAGCTGGTGGAATGACCTCCCAATCTCAATTCGTACAGCTGAGTCTTTACTCATTTTCAAGAAACATCTAAAGGCTCATCTTTTTCGCCTGCACCTAACCTACTAACACAAGCACTTTTCCTTTTCTTGTCTTTTTCATTTAATAAAAAAAAAAATAATAATACCTGGCTTTGCGTTCTATACTAGACTAACTGAGACTTGTCATTGCACTTGTATACTGTTGTTGTTCACTTGTTGACCTGACTGCTTCTATTGTTCTCATTTGTAAGTCGGTTTGGATAAAAGCGTCTGCTAAATGATTAAATGCAATGTAATGTAAAAAAACAGTGTGTCAATAATGCAAAATGATAGTTAAAGGCAGTTCATCATTGAATTCAGTGATGTCATCTCTGTTTAGTTAAATAGTGTCTGTGCATTTATTTGCAATCAAGTCAACGATATCGGTGTAAATGAAGTGACCCCAACTAAGCAAGCCAGAGGCGACAGTGGCAAGGAACTGAAACTCCATCGGTGACAGAATGGAGAAAAAAACCTTGGAAGAAACCAGGCTCAGTTGGGGGGCCAGTTCTCCTCTGACCAGACGAAACCAGTAGTTCAATTCCAGGCTGCAGCAAAGTCAGATTGCGCAGAAGAATCATCTGTTTCCTGTGGTCTTGTCCTGGTGGTCCTCTGAGACAAGGTCTTTACAGGGGATCTGTATCTGGGACTCTAGTTGTCCTGGTCTCCGCTGTCTTTCAGGGCAGTAGAGGTCCTTTCTAGGTGCTGATCCACCATCTGGTCTGGATACGTACTGGATCCGGGTGACTGCAGTGACCCCCTGATCTGGATACAGACTGGATCTGGTGCCTACGGTGACCTCGGAATAAGAGAGAAACAGACAAATATTAGCGCAGATGTCATTCTTCTAATGATATAGCAAGTACATAGGGTGTTATGGGAAGGGTTCCCGGTTCCGTTTTACCTAATTAATGCAGCCTAAAAATCCTTTAACGGATTTGGATATTAAAAGCATATTAGTATGTTATGTGTAAGCCAGTTTAAAGAGATGGGTCTTTTATTTAAACTGCAAGAGTGTGTCTGCCTCCCGAACAATGTTAGGTATGTTATTCCAGAGTTTAGGCGTCAAATAGGAAAAGGATCTGCTGCCCATAGTTGATTTTGATATTCTAGGTATTATCAAATTGCCTCAGTTTTGAGAACGTAGCGCATGTAGAGGATTATAATGTAAAAGGAGCTCATTCAAATACTGAGGTGCTAAACCATTCAGGGCTTTATAAGTAATAAGCAATATTTTAAAATCTATACGATGTTTGATAGGGAGCCAGTGCAGTGTTGACAGGACACGCACCCCTGTTTGCGTATTCATGTGGGCGGAGGTTAGTAAAAAAACTGTTTTAGTGACGTCATTACTGCAGGAACTAGAGGGATGTAGTCCAAACGGGTCGTTTTTTGTAGGCGAATTCTGTTAAATAAAATATCTCGCTTGGCATTGAACTTTGAACTTTAAAATTTTACAGATATTATTTATACTCTAACAACAACATTACACACTAACTAAAGTTTAAAACATGGGATCATGAAGAACGGGACCTTTAAACCATCTTAAAGCCTGCCCTTGAATACCTGTGTAGTTTTGTAATAGATCTATGTCATGATTTATAGGTTCGAATGTATTACCAATATAAAGTAAAACTAGCAATGAAATGCAGCCTTGGTCTGACACAAGAAGCAAGAAATTGTTTGTTGAAAGTGCAATTTCTGTGCTATGACTGGGTCCTGAAACCTGACTGAAGTTATTCATCGATATAATTTATAGCTAGAAGGAGAATAATTGAGCAGACACATTTATATTTAGTCATTTTGCAGATGCTTTTATCCAAAGCAACTTTGGGGGATACATAAAGCGTTTCCTCTTAAAGAGGCAAACAGACACAGTAAGTGCTTGTAATACCAAAGTTTTAGATATTTTTCAAATAAGTACAAGCTAGCAAGAGAAGGAATAAACAAAGAGAAAGACTTTTTTATTTTTCATGAAACCAAGTAGTTTCGAAAGAGATTAATTTTCACCTGTCGCTTGAAAATTGACAGGGATTCAGCAATCCGGATAGGGGTAGGAAGATCATTCCACCAGACAGGAATGGTGAATGAAAATGTTCTGGAAAGTGATTTTGAGACACTTCGCTCACTAGCGGGTCTCAGACCTCTGGAGGGGATGGCGATTCGTAATAATTATTGGAAGTAGGCAGGTGCTGAGCCTGTGGCTGTTCTATATGCAAGAATCAATGTCTTGAACTTAATGCGAGCTGCAACCAGTAGCCAGTGCAAGGACAGAAGCAGTTCTTCTGCTACAGGGAAAAACTTTTTCAGTAATTTAGTGGGTACAGGATCTAATGTTGGTTTAGATACAGTGATATGTTTATTTAGCTCTTCCTGTCCTGTAGTTGTAAAACACTGCAGTTTTTCTGTGGTTGCGACAAATGAAACTGAATTACAAGATGCTGTAGTTTCTACATTTGTATTGTATTTTGATTATTTTCCATGAGTTTGCAGATATGCTCAGCCCTGGCGGCTTTAGGGCCTGTCTATATCTGGAAATATCCCTTTTCCATGAGAATAATATAAATGTCTGCATATAGGTATTAAATAGCTATCAGGACGTTAAAATGTTAAATCCTTTTGAGCAACAAAATAATTCAGACCTGCAATATTACAAGTGTCATCCATTATTGCATTATTATTATGACATGGTTATAACTGTATCAGTAACCTTATTCTGCAAAATGCCAACTTCATGTCTTTTATTTTTTCCTTTTCCTCCTTCCTTCCTTCCTTCCTTCCTTTTTTTTTACTTAGTTAATATAAATTTGTCTTCGTTAAATCAAGATCCTCTATTAACCCTTAAATAGACTGCATAAGACTGCAGACACAGGTGCTGTTATAGACATTGTACTTGAAGGTACAGGTGAAATAATATGGATATAACAGTCCAGATCATAAACTCCTATTACTCACTAGAAAATGGATTCTTATTGAGTGGATTCACCCCAGACCCCCATCTCCTTCCCTTTGGTATCTAGAGATCTTCAGAATATTGGCTATAGAAACACTTACTGCAGTGGTCAGGGGAGACAGTACCATGTTTGAAGAGATGTGGAGGCCTTTTATGGAACATCTTCCAACCAGTTTACAAGAGATTTTATTTGATCTATTTGATTTTTTTTTTGTTTTTTGTATGAGATAGAATGAGGTGCATATAACAAAGTCAAGAGGTACATGATAATCTGAGAATTGTATATATTTATTATTGCTCAGTTTCGATTAATGAACCGTAATATGATTTAACCATTTGTATTATTGTGTTTTTTGTTTGTTATAAAAAAATAAATAAATAAAAAACAGCTTCTGTTTTTCTCTGATGGCCTTACATTAGATGTTGAAACATGACTGCAAGGAATTGCTACCATTTCTATGTAAGCACAAGTGAGGTTATACTGTAATGTTGGACAATTGGGCCTGGCATGCATTTGGGGTTCCAATCCATCCTAAAGGCATTCAAAGGTGGTTAGGCCTGGTACTGCCAAGATATGTGATTTTTTTGGACTTTCCCAGTTAAAACAATGTAAGACATGAGGCTATGAAAAATGTAAATAAATACATAAATGATGCTCATTATTTTTTCTGACAGTCTGCCAGCACCTACCTTTCCACTTAGAGAGCTAGACTGTTACTGGTCTTTCTTTCTGTCTTTCTTTCTTTCTTTCTTTCTTTCTTTCTTTCTTTCTTTCTTTCTTTCTTTCTTTCTTTCTTTCTGTCTTTCTTTCTTTCTTTCACTGCATTTTCTCTGTTACCCACATCTTACTCTTATTCCTTTTTGTCCTACATTTATTAAAAACAGATTTGAGATTCTTGATTCAGTTCTTTCCCTTTCAGTTACCCAAAGCCATCGCAGCAGGACAGTAAAAGGTGCAATACAGAATTACATAGATCTGATTATTGCTCACCACACCTTTCTTTCCTCCTAAGGCAAAGGTTACCTGTCTTCTCCTGTTAGATTTTCCTCCTACCTTTCAAACCCATTAGACAACAGTGCAGACAGATCCCTACATTTCTATCTTTAAAGTTAACCACAGATGTAAGGTGTGGACAGAGCTTGACTTTGTTTTGTTGACCTGCTGCCCTGGCAACAAGCATGCTGCTGCAGCCAAACATTTAGTGATCATTTTTCATTTTCAAATTTTTGTTCTGCATGTTTTAGTGTGAGAGTGTCATATTATTATTATTTCTTTCTTTCTTTCAGGTAGACATTTCAGGACATTCACTCATTCACTTTTAAATAAATGTGTACCGCCACTACTACCAGATTACGTGCCACCCAAACCTTAATAGGATTCTTGTTGACCCTTGGAAATGTTGAGTGATCCATTAATGGCTTTGGTCTAATAAACTCTAAAAGTTGCTATTTTAATTCTAGTGAAAACATTATATGAGTGTGTGCTTGCACATGTGCGTGCACATTCTGACCATGCCATCTCTAAATTTGTACATGTAGATAACAGAAACGATGTTTCAGTTTTGTCTCTAAGGAGTTCCCAAAAACTGTCTTATGCTTGAAGTAGCCCTGATCCTTTAGACTTCAGATTGAGGTGAACTCCCTGGTGATTCTACAGTCCAAGTATGCAACATGCAATACAGACTTTCAAATAAAGTCCACCTTACACCATCTTTGAGTCAAGTTTCCGTGTGCTAAATTTGTTTGACACATGGCACATGCAATTCGCTATTGAATGCTGAGGTCACTGGCTCCATTGTTAAATAATGTCACTCTGACTGCTATGAGGAGCGTGACCACTATGAAACACAATATCCAAGGAAAATATTTGTTATTTGTATAAGCCCAATTGAGGACATATTGGGAGATTCCTGTGACCTGAGACATGGAGTATATGACCAGTGGAAAGACCAGTGCACAGTGTATTGATGTTAAGTGTAAACACAGATAAAGTTTTATCCATTTAGTGAAAATGTTGTGCTGCTCCATTTGGGAGAATGAGTGTAAAAAAAAAAAAATCACTGGAAACTACTTCTTGAGGAAACACCATTTTAACAAATATGAACAAGCTTCCATGCACAAAGCAAGGAAGCAATTATTCTCCTAATGGTTAAATGACATGAAATATTTCAGAGGTTCTTAGGACCTTCTTCGTGGTGTGACATGCTATATTCTTTATAAAACTATTTAAATAGCATTTTAAACAACTATTTAAAGAGATGTTTTAAGAATAATTTAGCTGCTTTTGTCTATTCAATAAAACTGTTGTTTAAAATTTTCCGACTTTAAAAAGCACTAAAATAATGCATACAATTACTAACCTTTTCAGTTAATCTCAGTGGAATTATTTGATATGAAATCTGAGATCTTTGAGACAATGTAATTGAAGCCAATCATTCTGTAAATGCCCAGTGTTGAGTGTTGAAGTAAACAAGAAACTCACATTATTAGTTTTATCAGTTCAGCTGATACTTTGGAACCTAAGTTCTTTCAGCTTTATTTTTTTATCTGCTTATCTTTGTGCCCTTGTTTTGCTTGTTGTGTATGTGGACTTCGAGGGCCTGTCCACATGAACGCAATCATGGTTTGGCTGTTTGTCCACACGTAAACACAGCGCCAGGATACTGAAACTGAACATTTTTGAAAACTCCTGCAAGGGTGAGGATTTTCAAAAACTCCGGCTGCAGTGTTATCATAGAAACTTTTTCAGGCTTCTGATTGGCCAGCATGGCTTTACCGCTGAGGTTATATCACCACCTGTTGGTCTGGCATGCTCTTGAAAGTGCATCATAGTGTGCATTTGCGTATTCATGTGAACAGAGTTTTTTTTTTTTTTCTTAAATGGAAGAAGTAAAAACTTTGTTTATAAAAATAACTGTGTACATGTGGACATGGCCTGCATGAGTTTGCAGTTTTGCTTGGTTCCTGTTTCCCCTTGTCAGATTATTACCAGCTGGGTCTGCTTAGTCCTCTAAAAAAAGTGCTCTGCATTTAACCCATCCAAAGTGCGCACACACAGCAGTGAACACACACCCAGAGCAGTGGGCAGCCATTTATGCTGCGGCGCTCAGGGAGCAGTTGGGGGTTCAGTGCCTTGCTCAAGGGCACCTAAGGCGTGGTATTGCCAGCCTAAGACTCAAACCCACATTCTTAGGGTTAGATGTCAAACCTTTCTAACTACTAGGCCACGACTTCCCAAATTCAAATCCAAATTCTTAATCCTAATTTTTGGTTTATTCATTTATCTGGTGGTTTTGAAGGTGTTCTTGGTTTCTCATGCTTCATGTTTGTTGTATGCTTGATTATTCCTTTAATAAACTTTATTCTTCACATGGATTCTGCTCTCGTCCATCTTTGACTCACCAGTGTTATAGACCACCAAACCATAAATGGAGCCAGAAGCATTACCACCAGGAGTGTGTCTGCTTCTCTATCAGGGACACATTCATAATTTCTTGAAGACCATATCTGTGACTTTTTGGACAAATCCAGACAACTGAATGGACCCCATTCAGTGTGGGATGTTGAGTCCAGAAACCATTTCCATTTCCAATAGTGACAATGTTCCATATTCCAATAGTGACAGTGTTCCATAACCCAGGGTTTTACCCTAGAGGTGGCAGTACCTGCTTCCTGATTGATTTAAATGTCTCGAAGTGTCATTCCTGAACTCCCTTTGTTACTTGCTTGTTGTGTTATGGCGTCTATGCCATCTATGCCCCTGAGTCTGTTTGGTTCCCTGTCTCTGTTCCACTGGGGTGGTATTCCACTCTGCTGTGGCAGCCATCTTGAGTTACTTGGTTCTTGTTCCTGTTGTCATTAGTAAGATTTTTTTTCTGCCATAATTATGTAAATTATCATATTGAATGCACATACCTTGATTCATTATGTTCCTATGAATGCTTTTGGTGATAGCATTGCAACAGCCTTTATCATGGCCATTGTTTGCACATTTGGTATATTTTGTACTATAGCCTGTACTACAGGTATGCCAGTACAGTGTACTATTTTTTTGTGTTTCATACAGATAATGTGATGATCATTGTTTCAGTCTTAACGAATGCAGTATTCTGCTTTTGAAAGGAGGGTCTGCCCTCACTAACCTTGACCTGCAGATTCTCACATACAGCAAATAGAATGTCAGATGTCCAAACGGAATTATTTTATTTGAAGTTTTCTACCACTTATATTTAATTAGGTTGTGTGTGAGTGTGTATACTCTATATATAGATTGGTTTTATTTTAAGCACTGTTTACTTGATTTTTCTCTTCACATCTTTATCTACTAAGTGATTACTTTGATAATTCTGTATTATATTTTAATCATTCAAGTTTTTTTGAATGAATTTTTGAGTTAAAATCAATTATTGAGCAAGTAAGCAAAAAAACGATGTTCAAAAGTGCCTCCTTGCCTTACCATGATACCAACAATCCCTCCAATCAATACGCACATATAGGTGGCTTGTCAAAATCCCTAAAATAGAACCCATCAAAGTGTATACTACAAATGCACCAACAGGACACTTCATGTTAATGCTTTCTACTCTTTTATCTGCATCATAATTTGGGATTTGCATAGCTCAGTTGGTAGAGCATTGCATTATACAACGATATGCAATCATGTGATTATGGGATTGATCACAGAAAATGCACATGCTTATAAAATGTATATGCACTGTACATTTTTTGTTGGAGGACAGTCTGCATGATACAAAATGGTATAATTATAATTAAGAACTTGTGAGCTGCCATGTGATATTTTAAACAAAAAATGTGTTCAAAAAGGCAACGAGCACTGCAGGCCTTTCGGGGTGATGGGTTGTGACAAGCAGTGACTGGCTTGTACCCTTACAGGATCCATTGATATGCCACTGGGGATAGTGATATAGCTCAGGATGTGAACATGAACAGAATACTGGACATGTTGGACGAGGTCTGTCCAATGGACCCCAGTCATCTTGGTTAAATTGGCAGTGTGAGTGAAGGAAACATTCTACGTCCTGACTGAGACACTTGGCTTGTACATTGTATTGGGGATGATAACCAGATGAAAGACAGAAAATGACATGTAAAAGACAGTGAAATGTTGAAAAGTCATTCTGAGGGTTGATTAGAGGATTTTAGATTTGCACGGATGTCATTGTCAGGTAAGAGAACCAGAAATAGTTCTGGAATGATTCAATAGTTGCTTGGATGCCAGCACATGAGAAGCACATGAGAAGGTATGAATCCATCTAAGAACTCGAGGCAGCATACAGTAACATTTAGAAAATGCATAATGTGAGAAGGTCATTCTCGAAGATTCAGCTTAGCTCTTGGCAGAACAAATATACTCCAAGTTATGATAGTCAGTTAGTATTTGAAAAGGATGTTTTACTCCCTTCAACCAGTTCTTCCATTCTTCAAGAGCAGCCTTCAAATCTAGTAACTCTCTGTTGCCAACATCATAATTGTGCTCTGCAGCAATGAACTTATGAATGTTATACCTTGGTTGCCTCCTTACTACTCCCGGGATGTTCAAATAAATCTCTGAGTCTGGCTTGAAATGCCAGACAGAAAGTCATCTGTAATCCTCTTTTACCCACACTGATGGCGCCCAGTCCAGAGCCATCCTAGAGAGAAAACACCACCTTAGCTTCTTAACTGGTGAACAAATGTGGTTATTGAGCCAGAAAAAAAAGGAATATTCCATAAAATATACCTTGCACTTAGCTGTAGTGCAATCAAACTGCAAGTAAAGCCAAACAAGGATTACCTCCCATTGCATGTATTGTGGAAGCTTGAAGCTGATTTGGCTGGGTCAGTGGCATGGGTGAGTTCAAAAGGAATTTGCAGAGATCTTACTAATTGACAGTTTTTTTGTTTGTTTGTTTTGTTTTAAATCTTTGTTCAAAAATCTCCTCATGGATTAAACCATAAATGTATTATGATATTTTATATATATATATATATATATATATATATATATATATATATATATATATATATATATATATATATATATATATATATATACGTACAGTACAGTACAGACCAAAAATTTGGAAACATTACTATTTTTAATGTTTTTGAAAGAAGTTTCTTCTGCTCATCAAGCCTGCATTTATTTGATAAAAAATACAGAAAAAACAGTATTATTGTGAAATATTATTACAACTTAAAATATACACTGTACTCAAACACATACACTGTACTTATGATGTTGCTTCATTCCAGCTAATCAAATAGGCCTTTTTATTGTTGTTGTTTTAAATTTTCAAATGTGGGGTCAACCTCCTTTATATATAGGAGACATGCACACCTGTAGCTGTATAAATGAAGCCGGTTGCCAACAACATGGAAGTAAACCTTTCTATGACAGGAATACTAAGATATTGTCTGACAAAGCACATACACAGTATGTTTCCTTGGAAATCAGTAAAAAAGTTTTTTTTTTTTGTTTTTTTTTTTTTTATCTGGTTAGAGGGGAAAGCCCTTGTTCATTTTTCCCCATGTCACTCAGTAACACCTGTGATGTGGTGTTCATTTTCCTACTTGAGGCGATTAATTATGACATCATTGCGATGGGGAAATCAATGCAATGACAGATCAAGGGTGAAGTTCTCGAAAAACAGGCTTAAAGTCATTAAGCGATCAACCATGACTTCATGAAAAAGGATTTTGCTCACTTGCCTGTGTGTGTGTGTTTGTGTGTGTGCATGTGTGTGTGATTTGGGAGGAAAAAAACATGGAGACAATTGGGGGGAAAAAAATTGATACATTGCAATAGAGCAATTTGTTATAGTAGCCCAAGTCTTGGCAATGTGAGGCGTTCCTGTGGGTGTGAGACATTTTTGTCTTGCTGCCAAAACAACTAATATAATACACCATCATAACATCCTAAGGTAAGTGGCACAAAAAAATCCAGGAGAAGAAACGTAGACTCCAATTGTAAAAAAAAAAAAAAAAAAAAAAAATAGTTTTCCTGTTAAAGTACTTAATATCTTAGCACAAACCGAAACATCACGCTATTGTTCTGAAGCCATTTGAAATACATAAAAAAGACTTGACATTACCACTTCATATAGTAACTACACATTGTGTCAAAACAGTTATGACTAAAATTGGATTAGATAATTATCTATTATTTGACAGTTTGTGCAAACTAAATCTAAAATGACTTGAGGTAAAATATAGTGTTACTCATACACTGTGTCTAACTATCCCTATCACTTTGGGAAGCAGTGAAAGTGAAAGATAATAGAAAATAGAAAAGACCATAGGATATAATTGATTAAAAAAATGTGGCAGAATTGCTCTATTTTAATAATGACATCTAAGACAGTGAAGTGAATATATGTGAAGATTTAGTTTTTTCTTTTTCTTTTTTCTTTATACTTCTCATAGCAGAAATGACAAGTGTTATACTATAGTAAGCTCAATAGGTGCCAGATTCCCCTAACTGGGCTATGTTTCCCTAAAGTATTGTAAGCCTAAGTAGTTTGTAGAAACCATTAGCACATTGCCTTAAACTCGTTTTAGGAAAAGCACAAATGTCAAGTTTTGTTTAATTTTTGGTTTGGGGTTGGCACCAAGGAGTAATATTACACCTAGAGAAAGCTATCCATTAGCATCCCCATTCTTTATATCCATCAGTGGATCAGTGTTCAGATAATTCATGAATTCAAACCAGCTCAATTTGGATATAACTTTTGAAATGGAGCTGTGGCAGAAATGGGAGGAATTCAGTTATAAAGTAACTCCACCTTTTATCTAACGCCCAGCATGTGCTGCTCTTTCAGCCTCCCACCCCTAAACAATCTCAGCTCTTTAAAAGCAGCCCATGTTGCATTTTTTGGGCAAATATTATCCAATTACTCTCTTTTTAACACATGTCTCCTGCACATCCATAGTTCTTCCACTGAATATTAAAGAGGGACATCAATAGCAAAAAAGAAGCTGAAGAGAGAAGACCATTCACAGAAATTACAAAAACTGCTGTTTTTGATCTGCTGAGGTTTTCTAAATTGGACAAAGATGGTTGCTTTACATTATTTACTAACACTTATGGTTACCATTCAACTCAGCCTATATGGCTCCAACTCTCTTGTATTAGGCTTAAAGAATATCTGTACATTGTGTAATGGGCCCTCTGGGGAATCCAAGGCCCACAGAGGTGAGCGTTTATCAGGGGAGGAGATCACATCCGTGTTGGCATTAGGTGAACCCTGTGGGGTTTACACTCTACCGTGTGCTCAGGGTCTTCGGTGTATCCCTCCTCTTGGAGAGCAAAGTCCCCTTCAGGCACTGCTTCAGGGACGAGGGGTCTGCAAAAACATCAAAATTACCTTTACTGACATCCATCCACCTACAGGTAAGAAGACTGATCTCTGTGCAACTCTTAAATGGATTTTGTCTGGTTACAATTTGAGTAACTGACTAACCTAAACAAACTAAACCTAAAAGTTGTGCATGTAGATGTATACACTAGAAAGAAAGTAAATACAATTCACATACATTTTTTGATTTTTCACTTGGATGTGTAAAAGGATTTATAATCCACCAACACATTGCTAAAATACTTTTAAATTAGTTTTTGCATGTTTAGAAGGGATAAGAAACCAGCAAACATACTGCAAAATGCTCATCTTGTACAATATAAGGGTATGGTATTTTTTCTATTACGGTAAGAATATAGTTAGTATGTTTTCAGATTATCTGTTACTTCATTTTACAGTCCATGTAATTTTTACAGTATCTGCTGTTCAGTTGAACTAAAGCTATACTGCAATCATCTTAAAACTACACATATTATTATTTCAGATTATCGTCCATCAACCAATGAAGACAATTTTGAAAAGGTAAAATTTTTGATTCAGTTAATTACTGCTCTATGTAAATATTTATGTAGTATTCCTGTATAATTGTAGTCAGAAAAAAAAAAAAAATTACATTTAGCATACACTTCTATGCAAAGCAACTTACAGTGCATTCAGGCTATATATATATTTATTTATTCATTTATATATATATATATATATATTATTTTTTTATTATTTATTTTTTTACCAGTATGTGTGTACCCCAGGAATTGAACCCACAACTTTTTTTGCAGTGCTGACGCAAAGCTCTACCAAAGAGCCACAGGAAAACTTCTATTTATTATGTGTTTTGCTGCTGTTATTTCATCCTGTAGGGGCCTTGTCGCAAACTGCTAAACACAGTCCTTCAAAGTATAGATCTCACAATTATCCATTCAATTCCGGACATCTACATCCCCAACTGTGACAGACAAGGGTTCTTCAGGAAGAAACAGGTGTGTAGAGTACACAAAATGTGTTGTGGAAACTTCTGTTAAAACAGTTCCCATGGTTCTTGAAGAGTTTTGTAAATCCATTTGTAAATCTGTATGAGGTCATGATGTACATTGTAACAATGTTATCTATTCTCTATAAACAATAATGTAGTTTATACCTTCTTTTTGGACATTCTTAAAAACAGTGTCGGTCATCAAGAGGAATGCAAAGAGGACATTGCTGGTGTGTTGATGAGAAAGGATCAAAAATTTCATCCCGTAAAAGGAGTGATGGAACTATCTCATGTAACAGTGCCTGAAAATTGTGATACAACTTGACATCTGATGTTAATATGGACCTGTTTAGTGGGGACTGAGAGAGAGTCAGAAAAAGAGATGACAGAAAAAAGATAATATTCTCCCTGAGTAAATGTAACTAATGTACTGTCTGATTTGAAATTTATGAACTATGCAGTAAAGACAGTACAGTATTTAATTTTATTTTCAAATTACATATATTTATGTTGCAAACATATTAACTGCTTATGTATTAATATAATTAATTAATATATTAATTGTCCTTTCTTTTTACATATAAACTCAGCAAAATGGAAATATCCTTCTGCATTCAACTGACTTTATTTTCAATAACTTTCTTAACAGCTTTAAGTACTACAGTGCTACACATTCTCATGTTCTGCCACTGATTTGCTGGTTTTTGCTGTGAGATGTTGCCCCACTGTTACAACACACACCTCCACCAAGACATTTGAAAGTTCTTGAATACATTAATGGGCACCCATGGTTGCACATGGTTTGCCACTGCAAGGACCGTCACCTGTTCTATATCCCTGTAGCATTTACTCTTATGTGTCTTACATTACAGACATTGCAGTTTATTTCTCTGGCCACGTCTGTAGCCCTCATGTCCCCCTGCAGCAGGACTCTCTGTGTATTTTGTTTTTATTTTTTTCCCAGAGTCAGTAGAAAGGTTTCTTTACTGTCCTTAAGTTATTGTTACTGTGACCTTGATTGCCTTCAGCCTGTAAACTGTAAGGGTCTTAAGGACTGTTCCACAGGTGCATGTGCAATAATTATTTATATTGTTTATAATGCATTGAACAAGTATGAAACATATTGTTTAAAACCTTTCCAATAAAGATCTGTAAAGCTTATCTTAATTTTGCTAAATTGTTCCTAAAATACCTCAGCCTGCTACACTGAAAAATTGATGTTCCTTTCTCTCTTTCTTACTAACACAAAGTAAACCCTCTTTATGTGTCTCTGTGTATGTGTGTGTAATTGTTTATCCTATACTGTAGGGACCAAAAGTCCAAATGACCAATGGCCTGCAGTCCCCACAAGGGAAAAAAAAAATAGTACATGATGTTTAGCTAAAAGTGTAACAATGCAAACAGGTTTTCTGTAAGGGGAATATTTAGTGTGTGTGTGTGTGTGTGTGTGTGTGTGTGTGTGTGTGTGTGTGTGTGTGTGTGTGTGCGTGCGTGCGTGCGTGCGTGCGTGCGTGTGTGTGTGCGTGCGTGCGTGCTTGTGGAACATATTGCTCAAATAAAGAAATTGGAACACTTTATTTCAATCAGACAAGTTAAAGACAAGTTTAGTTTAATTTGAATATACAACATACAGAATAACACCAACATTACATTTGAGCACCAACGTTTGAATCGATTAACATACCATTATCAGTTGTTCTTTGGTCACTCAGTTAATAATGACAGGCATGATGGTGGTCAGCGGAGGAACAGTGAGGTTTGATATAAGCCTTTATATACAAGCAAAACTTCAGAGATAATATCAGAAATAATTGATTTTTTTTTTTTTTTATCCTCAGTTTCGTCTTCCTTATTGCCTGCTCATGAATATGTTGGTGTTCCCTGCACATCATCTTATAAATGAACACGTAAAACTGATTTCGGTTACTTGTGCATGACAGTGCTGCATGCATTCTTTGTTGTTGATTTGCGTATTCAGGTCAGTTCAAGATGTGAACAGTTCACACTTTAATCTGATAATGTAATGTGAACTTCAATTTAGTAAGAAGCCTCAGTAGCTTCAGTTTCACAAGGCACATCTACCACAGACACTCTCTCAGTAAGAACATAGCCTATACATCTCCATCTGTTAAAGATTAATTAATCTGGAAAGCATTTTTGTACAAACATCTGAAAAAAAAAACCTTAAAAGCTTTCATACATTCTAAACTTAATTTTTTTACATTTACAGTCATTTTAGAGGCATATTTACAAATGTATATAATATTGCAAACATAATAAAAAAATGTGTTCTCCAAATTAAAACGTACTTCAAAATACGTAGACATCAAATAGATGAAATCTTAAAGATGAAAAGATTGTGACCTATTTCGGTATTAGTTCAGGGAAAACACTAGTAGCATATATACAAAGTACCAGGGAGGTCTGCAGAGAGAGCTATCAGTTAGCTCTTCTATTTATTTCAGTAGCAATTGCTTGTCTGGTGCACACATGTGCTATTTTTACTTCATGGCCTTTAATTATTAATAAATAAATATAGGTGCATTTCAATAAATTTGAATGTCATGAAAAATTTATCATTTATTTCAGTAATTCAACTCAAATTGTGAAACTCGTGCATTTAATCAATTCAGTGCACCCAGACTGAAGTAGTTTTAGTCTTTGGTTCTTTTAACTGTGATGATTTTGGATCACAATTAACCCTTTAGGCGCCAGAGGTTTTTTCCTAAAAGGTTTGATTTTGACATCTCAATTTCAAAAGGCTATATCTTAAAAGTGATAAAAGATAGAGACTTTCTGTCAATTATAGAAATATTAAGGATGACCCAATGTTTATGTAGAGATACATTTTTTGCCATCTAATTTGCATATTATGACGTCATATGGTGGCGGCCATCTTGAATTATAGAATTTTCATGAAAAGTCACGTTTAAATGATAAAATGCAGTATTTCTTTCCCCCCAAAATGTCCCTTACCTTCTGTATGCTGTATTACACAACACTGAATTTTCAGGTGAATAGTAATTAGTAAACAAGCTGTGTAAATAATTTCTAATAAATGGTAGAAACAAACCGAATGCATGTAGCGGATGGCCTTTTGCTGTAGAGATTTTCAATGTACTACATACAGCAGGCACTCTGATTCCATGTATGGGGCACATATATATTATTCATATGACACACAAACACAAGTAGACAAGACCTGTTTAGTTCAAAAAGCTATGCTCCATGTCACATCACCTCTGCAACCTGCTACAAGCAGCGCGTCCAGATCTGCCTTGTGCACGCGCCGAGTGTGCACTGCACGGACTACTGTAATTGTCATTGCGACTCCCCAACATGCCTCTTCGTTGCCCCTTTACTGTCCTATGAATACTTCGACCTTGTCTAAAATACCCAGTGGCATTTGACAAAGTCTCCACCACAATACTGTGCCCATGATTGCGGAGAGGCACACGGTCAGGGTCAAAGCTACATGTCTAGCGCGGTAGAAATCACCCGCCCCGTTCCTCGCAACACTAACACGCCTGCTTATTTAGTGATGAACACTACGACCTTGGGAAACATATTTCCCACCACTGACATTGGGCAAAGGACCATCTACATTGGGCAAAGGATTCACTGTTTGTGCTTGGTGTAGGGCATTTATCTTCTGAATGCAGATATTCCCCCTTCAGAATCAGGGTCCGCGAATAGAAGTCCCAACACTTCTTTGCGGGTAAGCTTTATTGATGCCATTAGATAATAATAATAATAATGATAATAATAATAGTCTAATGGCAATACCCGCTGACGTCGACAATATTGCTCTGATAAAATGGCTCACTCTCACACTAGCTCCGCTTATGTTTGCACTGATTCAATTATGCAGCCAAGTTATGATATCTCAGATCATTATTTAGTTTTGTGCAAACTTCATATAGCCAAAGTTGTAAATTCTACTTCTTGTTACAAGTATGGTAGAACCATCACTTCTACCACCAATGACTGCTTTTTAAGTTATCTTCTTGATGTATCCGAATTCCTTAACATATCCAAAACCTCAGAAAAACTTGATGTAGCAAAAACTATGGACTCTCTCTTAACTAGCATTTTAAATACAGTTGCTCCTTTACGCTTAAGGAAGGTTAAGAAAACCAGTCTGACACCATGGTATAATGAGCATACTCGCACCCTAAAGAGAGCAGCCTGGAAAATGGAGCGCTGCTGGAGGAAAACAAAACTAGAGGTATTTTGTATTGCTTTGCGGGACAGTAACCTATCCTTCAGAAAAGCATTAAAAACTGCTAGATCCGATTACTTTTCTTCTCTTTGAGAAAAAAAACAAACATAACCCCAGGTATTTATACAATACAAAAACTAAATTAATGAAAAGTTAAATTAATGAAAAAAAGCCTCAACAAGTGTTGACATTTCCCAACATCACCAAAAAATTCTAGAATCAATACTATTAGAAATAAAATTGTAACCATTCAGCCGTCATCTACAGTACAGCATCAAACAGTGCACTATAGACCTCCTGAGAAACAGTTCCACCCATTCCCTACTATAGGAGAGGAAGAATTGTATAAACTAGTTAAATCATCTAAACCAACAATATGTATGTTATACCTTATTTAAATTAAATTAAATTAAATATTATACCTTATACCATCTAAGCTCCTAAAAGAGGTGCTTCCAGAAGTCATAGATCCCCTTCTGACTATTATTAATTAGTTCAGGATTTAGAGTGTATCATAGTACTGAGACTGCTCTCCTTAGAGTTACAAATGACCTGCTCTTGTCATCTGATCGTGGTTGTATCTCTTTATTAGTTCTATTGAATCTTAGTGCTACGTTTGACACTATTGACCCCAACTTGCTTTTGCATAGACTTGAACACTTTGTTGGCTTTGTTTAGCCATCAATTCGTAGCAGTGAATGAAGAGGTATCATATCGATCACAAGTGCAGTATGGAGTACCTCAAGGCTCAGTACTAGGGGTGCTACTCTTCACGCCTTATATGTTACCCTTGGGAAATATCATCAGGAAACATGGTGTTAGTTTTCACTGTTATGCTGATGATTCTCAGCTCTATATTTTTTGCGGCCCGGTGAAACACACCAATTTGACAAATTAATGGAATACATAGTCGATATAAAAAACTGGATGATGAGTAATTTCTTACTGCTAAATTCTAAAAAATCACAGGGGTTAACAATAGGACCTAAAAACGCTCTAAGCACGGTCTAAGACT
Organism: Carassius auratus; assembly: GCF_003368295.1. Lineage (NCBI taxonomy): Eukaryota > Metazoa > Chordata > Actinopteri > Cypriniformes > Cyprinidae > Carassius > Carassius auratus. The sequence goes on from NW_020523344.1 coordinate 719,345, forward strand.
TGATGGCTGCTCATCAGCTAGGAACCTAGGTGTGCTATTTGATAGCAGTCTTTCCTTAGTAAGCCACGTTTCTAGAATTTGTAAAACTGCATTTTTCCATCTGGTTCAAAGTCCTGTTTTCAGATGAGACCAAGTTTTGTATTTCATTTGGAAACCAAGGTCCTAGAGACTTGAGGAAGGGTGGAGAAGCTCATAGCCCAGGTTGCTTGAAGTCAAGTTAAGTTTCCACAGTCTGTGATGATTTGGGGTGTGATATCATCTGCTGGTGTTGGTCCATTGTGTTTTTTTGAAAACCAAAGTACCTGCACTCCTTTAACAAGAAATTGTAGTGCACTTCATGCTTCCATCTGTTGACCAGCTTTTTGAATATGCTGATTTAATTTTCCAGCAGGATTTGGCACCTGCCAACCAACAAAACGTTGGTTAAATGACCATGGTGTTGGTGTGCTTGATTGGCCAGCAAACTCACCAGACCTGAATCCCATAGAGAATCTAAGTAGTATTGTCAAAATGGAAAATGAGAAACAAGAGACCAAAAAATGCAGATGAGCTGAAAGCCACTGTTATAGAAACCTGGGCTTCCATACCACCTCAGAAGTGCTACAAACTGATCACCTCCATGCCATGCAGAATTGAGGCAGTAATTAAAGCAAAAGGAGCACCTACAAAGTGTTGAGTACACGTACAGTTAACGAACATACTTTCCAGAAGGTTAATAATTCACAAAAATGAGCTACTCACCCCCTAGTCCCATGGACCCTTGGCTAAACGTCTGATGCATATGGGACATAAAAGTGGAGACACTTCAAGTCGTCATTGTACTGAAATGAAAAAGGGACCAAAAGTGTTGCTTGCCCCTTTAGTGCAAAGTGCTGATGAAATACTGAGTTTTTGTCAATGTCTGTGTGTTGTGCCCATGTAAGGCCATCAGAGGGCACACTTCTTGGTTGTTGTTTGTTTCCCTGGACTTTCTTTTCCCATCACCCTTTGCTTTGACAATCAAGTCTCATCTCATTCAGCTGTGTCTCATTCATCATGTTAACTTATCCTCATAAGCCCGGTTTTGTGTGTATTTGGCAGTCATGCAAAGTTTGATTAATTTCCGCAAACTGGTTCTTTTTTAACAGATCGGCTCATTAAACCGGTTCAAAAAGCTAATTCACTGGTTCCTGGCATCACTAAGTAATAACAACTAAACACATTTATTTTCTAATAACTTTAAAAAAATCTAATAAGTCATTTGTATCAACACATACTGAAACATTCATATGTTCTACATGTCTACAGTATAAATAATAAATAAACCTTATAAAATACTTGATTTTGCTTAATCAGCTAAATACATTACATACACAGTATTGTCAACTCACTCATCAGAATCTTCGGTAATCCTCAGCAAACTTCATCACAGCTCATCCGGTTCTTGTTGTGTCCTCGATAATTCTCAGTAAACTTCAACCCTGAACTAAAGTTCGATTAAGTTTGTTAATTCTGTTTCAAGTATACCTTTCACATATTCCTCAGAACCCCAATTCCACTACGCCCACCTCAATTGGTTGGCAGACATGATGTTGCATCACAGAGTGGCCCACTCCCCTTGGTATAAAAGGAGCAATGCAACGTCATCATGAAATTTGAACACCTCTTCTCGCTTCACACCAGAAGCCTACCCAACTCAGATAGACATCAACTAGTCTCTACGCTGGTTGCTGGCTTATCATTTTGGTTCTGAACTTATAATCAATTTCGTTGGCCACCACTTCGGTTTCGCCTAACCCCAAAATTGGCACTCCTGCTCATTGTTGGGGTCATTCAGTACCTCAACTATGGCTGCAGCAAAGCAGACTACCCTAGCTAGCGAGGGAGATCCATGACTTTGCTCATGCGGGAACAAGATCTCTTGCAAAAACATACCAGGTCTGCTCTGTATGTCTTGGGCTGAAACATGCCCAAATGGCAATTGAAGTCCTGGCTCCTATGAGCACTGCATGCATTTCACCATGAAGAGCCTCCATCATAGGCTAGCATGCCAAGCTAGCTTGTCAGCTCAGGATACCCTCATGTCAGCTAGCCCCACTTCAGTTTCATTCCTGTAGAGCTATGAAGAGAAACTTACAGAAGGGAAAAGTGAAACATATTAAAAAAACATTAAGTCCCTTCACAATCAGCAGTCCAATGATGGCAGATAAAGTTACAGAATCCACACAAGAAACTACATCAGAGAATTCAATCTCATTACAGACATTGAGAGAGGAATTGCAAGTATACAGGAAGTGGTGCTGGTGCAGCTAAAAGCTGAGATTGCAACATCATTTAAGGATATCAAAGCAAATATTTCCTCACTGCGTGAAGAAACGAAAGCGGACATTCATGCTATACATGACGAGCTAGCACATCTCCGTTCAACACAAGCAGCGACTGTTAGTACTGTCAAGGAAATGGGAAACACTCAGTGTAATGATGTTCAGGGTAACAGCTTTGGAACAATCACATCAAGCGATTGCAAAAGAATGTAAAAAATTCTAGAAAACAAAAGTAGGGGGGCAAAACCTTCGTCTGGTGGGCATATTTATTGATAAAGTGTTTCCATCATTTGAAAAGCTACAAAAGAAATAGAACATACCTTGATCACATTTTATTTTATATTTGCAACTGCGAAACTTTGTTTAACAAAATAATTAATTATACTCCAAATCAAACCATGATGCAAATGATACTTTGGCGTGATCCTCAGAATAAAAGAGGTATTTCATATATATATGAGCACTATTTTAGGTGACAAGCACATAAACTTGAACACATGAAATTACAGAAGACCAATGGGAGGCAGCCCTTAAACAGATTCAGGGTTCATCAGTTTGTGCAAGACACAGACTCATACACTTTAAAGTAATACATTGTTTACACTGGTCTAAGCAAAAGCTCAGTAAGATATTTCCATATGTAGACTAGGGGTCGGGTCAAGTCAAGTCAAGTCACCTTCATTTATATAGCACTTTAAACAAAATACATTGCGTCAAAGCAACTGAACAACATTCATTAGGAAAACAGTGTTTCAATAATGCAAAATAACAGTTAAAGGCAGTTCATCATTGAATTCAGTGATGTCATCTCTGTTCAGTTTAAATATTGTCTGTGCATTTATTTGCAATCAAGTCAACGATGTCGCTGTAGATGAAGTGACCCCAACTAAGCAAGCCAGAGGCAACAGCGGCAAGGAACCGAAACTCCATCGGTGACAGAATGGAGAAAAAAACCTTGGGAAAAACCAGACTCAGTTGGGGGGCCAGTTAGCCTCTGACCAGACGAAACCAGTAGTTCAAATCCAGGCTGCAGCAAAGTCAGATTGTGCAGAAGAATCATCTGTTTCTTGTGGTCTTGTTCTGGTGGTCATCTGAGACAAGTTCTTTACAGGGGATCTGTATCTGGGGCTCTAGTTGTCCTGGTCTTCGTTGTCTTTCAGGCATGTAGAGGTCCTTTCTAGGTGCTGATCCACCATCTGATCTTTATCTTTACCTTTATCATACGTTCTGGATCCGGGTGACTGCAATGACGCTCTGATCTGGATACAGACTGGATCTAGTGGCTACGGTGACCTCGGAATAAGAGAGAAACAGACTAATATCAGTGTAGATACCATTCTTCTAATGATGTAGCAAGTATATCGGGTGTTATGGGAAATGTTCCCGGTTCCGGTTTACCTAATTAATGCAGCCTAAAATCCTTTAACGGATTTGGATATTAAAAGCATATTAGTATGTTATGTGTAAGCCAAGTTAAAGAGATGGGACTTTAATCTAGATTTAAACTGCAAGAGTGTGTCTGCCTCCCGAACAATGTAAGGTAGGTCATTCCAGAGTTTAGGTGCCTAATAGGAAAAGGATCTGAGTTTTTAGAACGTAGCGGACGATGAGGATTATAATGTTAAAGGAGCTCATTCAAATACTGAGGTGCTAAACCATTCAGGGCTTTATAAGTAATAAGCAATATTTTAAAATCTATACGATGTTTGATAGGGAGCCAGTGCAGTGTTGACAGGACCAGGCTAATATGGTCATACTTCCTGGTTCTAGTTAGAACTCTTGCTGCTGCATTTTGGACTAGCTGTAGTTTGTTTACTAAGCTTGCAGAACAACCACTGAATAAAGCATTACAATAATCTAACCTTGAGGTCATAAATGCATGGATTAACATTTCTGCATTTGACATTGAGAGCATAGGCCGTAATTTAGATATATTTTTGACATGGAAAAATGCAGTTTTACAAATGCTAGAAACGTGGCTTTCTAAGAAAAGATTGCGATCAAATAGCACACCTAGGTACCTAACAGATGATGAAGAGTTGACAGAGAAACCATCAAGTCTTGGACAGTGTTCTAGGTTATTACATGAAGAGTTTTTAGGTCCTATAATTAACAACTCTGTTTTTTCAGAATTTAGCAGTAAGAAATTACTCATCATCCAGTTTTTTATATCAACTATGCATTCCATTAGTTTTTCAAATTGGTGTGTTTCACCGGGCTGCGAAAAAATATAGAGCTGAGTATCATCAGCATAACAGTGAAAGCTTACACCATGTTTCCTGGTGATATCTCCCAAGGGTAACATATAAAGTGTGAAGAGTAGCGGCCCTAGTACTGAGCCTTGAGGTACTCCATACTGCACTTGTGATCGATATGATACATCTTCATTCACTGCTACGAACTGATGATATAAATACGATTTAAACCAGAGTAATGCATTTCCATTAATGCCAACAAAGTGTCATGTCTATACAAAAGAATGTTATGGTCAATTGTGTCAAATGCAGCACTAAGATGCAATAAAACTAATAGAGAGATACACCCACGATCAGATGATAAGAGCAGGTCATTTGTAACTCTAAGGAGAGCTGTCTCAGTACTATTATACAGTCTAAATCCTGACTGGAAATCCTCACATATACCATTTTTCTCTAAGAAGAAATATAATTGTGAGGATACCACCTTTTCTAGTATCTTGGACAGAAAAGGGAGATTCGAGATTGGTCTATAATTAACTAGTTCTTTGGGGTCAACCTGTGGTTTTTTGATGAGAGGCTTAATAACAGCCAGTTTGAAGGTTTTGGGGACATATCCTAATGACAATGAGGAATTAATAATAGTCAGATGAGGATCTATGACTTCCGTAAGCACCTCTTTTATGATCTTAGATGGTATAGGGTCTAACATACATGTTGTTGGTTTAGATGATTTAACAAGTTTATACAATTCTTCCTCTCCTATGGTAGAGAATGAGTGGAACTCTTCCTCAGGGGGTCTATAGTGCACTGTCTGATGCGATACTGTAGCTGACGGCTGAATGATTGCAATTTTATCTCTAATAGTATCGATTTTAGAAGTAAAGTAGTTCATAAAGTCATTACTGCTGTGGTGTTGGGAAATGTCAACACTTGTTGCCCTTATGAAACAAAAATAGATTGCAGTATATTGGAAAATATCATGTAATATATTAGGCATATATTCTTATATATATTTATTTTTTCCAATATGTTGCAATATATTGAAAGCGGCAATCATTTGTATATTTTGTAATATATTATGTAATATATGTATCATCAATATATTATTAAATGTATTCAAATATGTAAAATATTAGAAAATAAAAAGGGAAGATAATATATTACAATTAGGGGTGTAACGGTTCACAAAATTCACGGTTCGGTTCGATACGATACACTGATGTCACGGTTCGGTTCGGTTCGGTTCGGTTCGATACGTTTTAGATACAGCAAAATGTAAAAACATCTCAACTTTTCAGAATGCCGCAAGCGCACCGCGGGTCATGTGACAAGAACCAACCAATCAGCTTCATCCTTTCCCGTAACAACGTTGAGAGCTCAGCCAAGATGAAGGAACAGCTGATCATAGTTGTATATGGATTGCAATTTTGAAATAAATTCAGTAGCAGAGCTACTGCAAGCGATTTTTAGAGCTGCAAATCCATTTATCCTTCGCTGAAATTTCCGCGTCTCATGGAGAGAGCACGTCATTGTTGCTTAGCAAAGACAGACGCCTCAGGAGAAAGACGCGCTTAGCGTTTTCCATGCGTTTTTAGGCACGATATGTGAACGGCTCCTAAGGCGCTCGCTCACTCAGCACGCGCTGAAGGCTCGTTGCAAAATGTCTAATGCATTTAACAGACCAGAAATATAAGATCCTAAAATAACCAACAGGTCTGGTGTTTGGGTTGGATTCCCTGTAAGCTATAGTGTCTAAATGCTGCAGGGATAGTTTGCTGCGTGCATGTTTCTCCTTTTTTTCGTCTTTTCCCAGATAGTACTGACGCATATATCCCAGATATTCCCGCTGTTTTTTTTTTTTTTTTTTTTTAATCCCGCTGGTGTACCCTGTCATGTTGCAGATGCGACATACCGTTGTTTATTTATCCACCACTCTCTTGCCATCACCATTATAGCTTAAAGGGAATCCAAAGTGCACCCAAACACCAGACCTGTTGGTTATTGGAGGATCTTCTCATTTCTAGTCTGTTAAACGCATTGGCTATTTTGCAACGAGCCTTCAGCGCGTACTGAGTGAGCGAGCGCCTGCTGAGTAGCCTAACATAAACATATAAGATGGTGTTTTTTTCTTCTTCGGGAGTGTCAGGGGCGTTGCCTGTTACGTTGTTTGGGTTATTGGGCTACCTTGTTGAACGCATATCATTATATTTCTTTCTCTCTCTTTTTTTTTCTTTTTCAAATATAATTAATTACTCCAACGAACCGTTCGGTATACATAATGCGTACCGCGTACCGAACCGAAAGCGTCGTACCGAACGGTTCAATACGAATACGCGTATCGTTACACCCCTAATTACAATATATCACAATATATTTTAAGAATTATATTGGTAAATATATTTTCCTTTCGTAAGGGTGAGGCTTTATTTTTCATTAATTTAGCCACTGTATTGAATAAATACCTGGGGCTATGTTTGTTTTCTTCTAAAAGAGAAGAAAAGTAATCGGATCTAGCAGTTTTTAATGCTTTTCTGTAGGATAGGTTACTTTCCCGCCAAGCAATACGAAATACCTCTAGTTTTGTTTTCCTCCAGCTGTGCTCCATTTTTCAGGCTGCTCTCTTTAGGGTGCGAGTATGCTCATTATACCATGGTGTCAAACTGTTTTCCTTAATCTTAAGTGTAAAGGAGCAACTGTATTTAAAGTGCTAGAAAAGAGAGAGTCCATAGTTTATGTTACATCAAGTTGTTCTGAGGTTTTGGATATGCTAAGGAATTTGGATACATGGTAGTCTTTTGTGGTAGAAGTGATGGTTCTTCCATACTTGTAACAAGAAGTAGAATTTACAATTTTGGCTATATGAAGTTTGCACAAAACTAAATAATGATCTGAGATATCATCACTTGACTGCATAATTTCAACACTATCAACATCAATTCCATGTGGCAGTATTAAATCTAGAGTATGATTTCGACAATGAGTAGGTCCTGAAACGTGCTGTCTAACCACAATAGAGTTCAGAATGTCTATAAATGCTGATCCCAATGCATCTTCATTATCAACATGGATATTAAAATCACCAACTATTAAAACTTTATCTGCAGCCAGAACTAACTCAGATGTAAAATCACCAAACTCTTTAATAAAGTCTATATGGTGCCCTGGTGGCCTGTATACAGTAGCCAGTACAAACAAAACAGGGGATTTATCATTAACATTTGTTTCTCTGGATAATGTTATATGAAGCACCATTACTTCAAACGAGTTACACTTGAAGCCTTCCCTCTGAGAAATCCTGAAAACGTTGCTATAAATTGAAGCAACACCACCTTTGCCTTTTAGACGCGGCTCGTGTTAATAACCGTAATCTTGGAGGGTGGACTCATTTAAAATAATGTAATCATCAGGTTTTAGCCAGGTTTCTGTCAAACAGAGCACATCTATATTATGATCAGGAATCATATTACTAACAAAAAGTGTTTTCGTAGAAAGGGAACTGATATTCAATAAGCCAAGCTTTATAATTTGTTAATCCAAATTGCATCTGTTTTTTTTTTATTTGTTGAACCTCAATTAAATTGTTAATCTTAACTTGGTTTCGGACGTTTTTTGTATTTTCTAGTTCAGCGAACAGACACAGTCTCTATAGTGTGATATCTAGGTGAAAGAGTCTCTATGTGCTGAGAATTAGCTGACCTCTGTGACATGAGGCAGCTAGCAGACGGTCGGTTTAGCCAGTCTGTCTGCTTCCTGACCTGGGCCCCAGTTAGTCAAGTATAAACACTAAGACTATTTGCCATATTTCTAGAGAGAAGAGTGGCACCACCCCAGGAGGGATGAAGACCTTCTCTTTTCAACAGGTCAGGTCTGCCCCAAAAGCTCATCCAATTGTCTATGAGACCTATGTTATTCTGTGGGCACCACTTAGACATCCAGCCATTGAGTGATGACAATCTGCTATGCATCTCGTCACCACGGTAAGCAAGGAGGGGACCAGAGCATATTACAGTGTCTGACATCGTGCTTGCAAGTTCACACACCTCTTTAATGTTATTTTTAGTGATCTCCGACTGGCGGAGTCGAACATCATAAGTGCCGGCATGAATAACAATCTTACTGTATTTACGTTTAGTATTAGCCAGCACTTTTAAAATTGCCAAGATGTCAGGCACTCTGGCTCCCGGTAAATATTTGACTATGGTGGCTGGTGTCTCTATATTCACATTCCATACAATAGAATCACCAATAACTAGAGCACTTTCATCAGGTTTCTCATTGGGTGCGGTGTGTTGACCCACGACTACGCTGCCTCACTTTCACCCAGTTGCCCTGTTGCAGGGGCTCTGTTGCCGGAACCGAACAATGTACAGAAATCCCTGAGCTAGACGCATCCAAAGCCGTATCTAGAGCCCTAACATTCTTACTGTCCTCAATTAAAGTTTGGATGCGTGTCTCTAATTCTGAAATCCTCTCGGTCAGCCTAACTATTTCCCTGCATTTATCAAATGTGAATCCCTCATCTGCGACAGAGATAGATAAACTGTACATGTGGCAAGAGGTGCAAATAACAATACCAGAAGAAGCCATTACTCACCTTGCTTGATGAAATATTTTTACTGCGGTTGTTTGATGAGCGAGCGAGAGATAGGAGAGGAGAAAAGAAAACAGCGATAGGTTCAAATGAAAATGCTAATGACAAGCTAACAAGTGCTAACACTTTGCAGGTGTACTGCACTCACGGATATAAAATAAAAGTGAACGATCAAAATTAATCTGATAAGATTGATCGATAATATCAGAAATATGGAGTGAATTAAGTTATATTTTATCACTTCAAAAAACAGAGTGATAGTAAAATAAAAATTCTAAAGAAAAAAAATTAGATAAAAACAGCTACACAGAACTACGATTAGCTACAGAAGGCCAACAGGAAGTAGAGAAAACACTGTCCAACAGTGACACCCACAGTCAGAGAGTCACAACACCTAATATTAGTCTGTTTCTCTCTTGTTCCGAGGTCACCGCAGCCACCAGATACAGTCTGTATCCAGATCAGAGGGTCACTGCAGTCACCCGGATCCAGTACGTATCCAGACCAGATGGTGGATCAGCACCTAAAAAGGACCTCTACAGCCCTGAAAGACAGCGGAGACCAGGACAACTAGAGCCCCAGATACAGATCCACAATAAAACAGATGATTCTTCTGCACAATCTGACTTGGCTGCAGCCTGGAATTGAACTGCTGGTTTCGTCTGGTCAGAGGAGAACTGGCCACCCAACTGAGTCTGGTTTCTCCCAAGGTTTTTTTTTTCTCCATTCTGTCACCGATGTAGTTTCGGTTCCTTGCCGCCGTCGCCTCTTGGCTTGCTTAGTTGGGGTCACTTCTTCTACAGCGATATCACTGACATGATTGCAAATAAATGCACAGACACTATTTAACCTGAACAGAGATGACATTACTGAATTCAATGACGAACTGCCTTTAACTGACATTTTGCATTATTGACACACTGTTTTCCTAATGTTGTTCAGTTGCTTTGACACAATATATTTTTGTTTAAAGCGCTATGTAAATAAAGGTGACTTGACTTAAAACAGAACTGCGTTTAGTAGGAATGGTGTATTTATAATGTTCACCTAAAAGACTTTAAAACAACACAATAAAACCAGGTAAACTCAGGCTGTTAAAAGAATACCGGTTGTTTGTAAATACCGTAAACAGATCCAACAAATCCCTGTGTTTATAAATCCAATGTGACAATCCAAAAATGATAATCCAAGTGAATCTGGAAAGGTAAATCCACAATCCAGATATGTATTGTTAGCTGAGTTAGTGTTTCTTCTCTTGAGTTTTTTTGGCAGATTGGCAAACCAATGTTTAATGTGCATATCTGCCACCTACTGGTCTGGAGTGTGAAACATACATGGTTCATCTATGAATTATTCAACTATTATATAAGAAAAGATAAATAAATCTGATATTTTATACATAAATACATAATTAAAATCTTCAAACTCTTTCCATTAATCTTGTCTTTTTTTAAAATACGTAAACACTTCTCAATATACTCTTTCATTACCCCATAACCTAAAACTGTCTTTAGAGATATAATATTGACTCCCATCATTTCCAGTTCTTGGAACATCTGATATCTTTCCCTTTCATATGCAATACATATTAAAAGAACATGCTCAACCATTTCTGGAAGTCTACATTCATCACAATTGCCTGTTTCATGTTTCCCTATTATGTGCAAACTGTTATTTAAAGCCAAATGTCCTATTCTCAAATGAGATAAAATAACATCATTCATTCTATTTCCATAACTTACTCTCTCTTTACCAACATGCTCCTGGATCTTAAATAAATGCCTAAACCATAACGCTCCATCATCTGTATACAATTGCCTTCCCACACCAATGTCAATATTAGAAATCGTTTATTTATAATTAAATTAATAAGAATAGGACTACTTACACTACCTTGAGGATTTCCGTTCTCTATTGGAAGAACCAGAGAGTATGCAGAACCCACTCTCAAAAAGTTAAATATCCAGTTATACATTTTACCTTTAATTCCCATTCTATCCAAATTCAATAACAAACCCTCCTTCCACAACATATCATACACCTTTTCAATATCTAAAAATACACCTACTTCCTTCTTAACTTGAGACTTCCTGATTTCATTTTCCAAACATAAAATTGAATCCATGGTATTCCTCGCTTTCTGAAAACCACTCTGATATGCAGGAAACAGGCTCTTGCTCTCGATAACATATGACAATCTATTCATGGTCATTCATTCCATAAGTTTGCAAATATTAGAAGTCAGAGATATGGGTCTATAATTGATTGTCTGATACTGATCTTTTCCTGGTTTGGCGATCTGCACCACAACCCCGTGCTTCCATGCATCAGGCAACTTCCCTGTTTCTCAAACCATATTAAAGAGTCCTCATATATTGTTTAATGACACATGCGATAAATGTTTAATCATCTCATAACAAATATCATCTTTACCAGGAGAAGTCTGTTTAATCCGCACCACTGCTCTTTTCATCTCATATGATGTGAAATCTGAATCTAACTTGCCTCCATCTGGATTCTTTATTCCAGATATGGGAGCATTATCCATCACACACTGTTCCCTGGACCTCCTCATGTCCTCTGATACATTCGCATTACTATGAACCTTAACAAATGTCTCCACTAATATTTCAGCTTTATCACTATCAGTTACTGCAATATTGTTGTTGTCAATTAACACTGGAATGCTAGTATTCCTCTGAATTCCTCCCACCTTCCTGATCATACCCCACAGTTCCTTAATTTTATTTCATTTAATTGTATTGCAAAACTATATGGGGTTAAGTGAGGTTAACTAAAGTTCGGGAGCAGGGCCACGCCTCAAACAATCACCTGACTTCCAAACCTCCATATATACCGGGCCACCTCACACCACTCTGCTAGTCTCGTTCTTGAGAAGGACAGGTGTACTTGCCTGGTCTGAACGGCGCGCTGTTTGATTCATCGTCACTGACGACACTCGACGATCACCTCTCATCATTCTGATCACAGTGTCTTTCAGAGCGTTCGCGTTCGATCATCCACATTCTGGGCCTCGAGCGCCCACTCACACACTCATCTCAGGTGGATCCTGAGCCCAACCTCCTTGCTCTCCGTAAGTGAGATCTGCGGGCCGAATTCGACATCTTCGTTAGCGCGGTGAACGCCGAAGCTGAATTCCCGCTCCCATCGCGGCCGCTCGCTCACGCTTCCTCAGCGCTCTCATTGCACGTCTTCTAGAATCCAGAGCCGAGGACAACTGCACCACGGGTCGCCTTCAACACGCTCTTAAATCCAAGATATCCAGTTCAATCGTGCAGATAACAAACAGTTATTTCAACTATATTGAGTTCAATTAAACTTCTGTCATAACAAACTTTGAGCCCCCCAGCACTTCCGGCAACTCTACTCTCCGTAACATGTGATGTCACCTGAATTCTCCTCCACAGCATCAAACCACAGCGCCCCCTAGCGGCAGGCAAGACGTAATTCCACCTACTCTCATTCAATCGATCTCTCTTCACGATGTTCACATTTCGTTCATAACTCCTCTCACAAACATCCTTTCATCCCAACATCCATTCCTATACCCTTCCTTTCCCTCCCTTTTGATTAAAGCAATACGGCTCACAGCCCAAAGAAATGCAGGCTGGTCAAATTGAACAGTCTAAATTGTTCCCCCCTTGACTTGTATGTATTAAAGACTTGTGCACGGATTGATTTTATGTATTAACTGATTTTGCCATGACATATAGCCTCATATGCTGGTATGGCTTAATAAGTAAATAGAAACTATCAGAAATACAGCTCCATGTTTTCTAATAATTTTCTACAGCTACTTCTAAATTCCAGATGCCCATTCACTGTCCCTCACGCCACCCAAAACTAAAGGAGTGACATGTCTTCTGTATTCTTTAGTCTTCACTCATGCAGACCAGCCGGTCTCCCTTCAACCTCCAATTCTATTTAAATCTTCTTTTCATTCTCTACCTCCCAACCTCCCTCCCTCCCCGCATCTTGGAACACGCCCCACTCACAAACATCCCTTCATCCCAACATCCTTTTTTTCCACCCTAACTTCAGCTGGTTACAGGAATATGGCCCTGTGTTTCTAATTATCTAACTAATCTGACAAGTACCGTGTCATAATGTTGTTACTTCTGCCCAAATAGCATTGTTAAATCTGCAGCTATCACCACCGCCACCACCACAGCGGTACCTCAGGTGGATGACCTCACAACTAACAACAGCACCACCTCTACAGTGCCCAGCGGTCGAGCCTGCAGTTAACTACAGCAACACCATCAGCGCCTCAGATGAAATGATCATACAGCTACAACAGCACCGCCATCAGCGCCTCAAGTGAAACGATCATACAGCTACATCAGCACTGCCATCAGCGCCTCAGGTGGAATGATCATACAGCTACATCAGCACCGCCATCAGCACCTCAGGTGGAACGATCATACAGCTACAACAGCACCGCCACCAGCGCCTCGGGCGAATCGATCATACAGCTACAACAGCACTGCCATCAGCGCCTCAGGTGGAACGATCATACAGCTACAACAGCACCGCCACCAGCGCCTCAGGTGGAACGATCATACAGCTACAACAGCACTGCCATCAGCGCCTCAGGTGGAACGATCATACAGCTACAACAGCACAGCCATCAGCGACTCAGGTGGAACGATCATACAGCTACAACAGCACCGCCATCAGCGCCTCCGATGGAACGATCATTCAGCTACAACAGCACCGCCACCAGCGCCTCAGGCGAAACGATCATACAGCTACAACAGCACCGCCACCAGCGCCTCAGGCAAAATGATCATACAGCTACAACAGCACAGCCATCAGCGCCTCAGTTGAAATGATCATACATCAACAACAGCATCGCCACCAGCGCCTCAGGCGAAACGATCAAACAGCTACAACAGCACCGCCATCAGCGCCTCAGGTGGAACGATCATACAGCTACAACAGCACCACCATCAGCGCCTCAGGTGGAACGATCATACAGCTACAACAGCACCGCCATCAGCGCCTCAGGTGGAACGATCATACAGCTACAACAGCACCACCATCAGCGCCTCAGGTGGAACGATCATACAGCTACAACAGCACCGCCATCAGCGCCTCAGGTGGAATTATTATACAGCTACAACAGCACCGCCATCAGTGCATCAGGTGGAACGATCATACAGCTACAACAGCACCGCCATCAGCACCTCAGGTGGAATGATCATACAGCTACAACAGCTCCACCAGCAGCGCCCCAGGAGGAACGATAATTCGGCTACAACAGCACCGCCAGCAGTGCCTCAGGTGAAATTATCATACAGCAACTACAGCTCTGCCAGCAGTACCTCGGGTGAAACGATCATACAGCTCCAGCAGCACCACCACCAGCGCCTCAGGCGAAACGATCGTTCAGCTACAACACCACCACAGCAGAGCCTCAGGTGAATGATCACACAGTTAACAACCGCTCCACCTAGACCTCAGCGGAAGGGCCCCGCAACCATCTGCACCACCTCAGCAGCGCCTCAAGTGGACGAACATGCTCCTAACAACAGCATTGTTACCTTATTCAGGCTAAGATTAGTCAGTGAGAGCGCACAGTCCTAAGTGCATGTGTAAGACTGCTGACTGTTTCTATAGCAACCAGGAAGCTTCTAATAGCAACTCCAGTGACGTGCAGTGTTTGGCTCTTTCATTCAGAAGGTGGGGCTTCCTGTGATTTAAGCGACCTATTGAGCATTGCATGTTCTTTACTGTTGCTCACACAGACCAGCCGGTCTCCTTCAACCTCCAGTTCCATTTCCAAACCTCTTTCCATTTCAACCCCTCCCTGCATCTTGCAACACACCCCACTCACAAACATCCTTTCGTCCCAACATCCCTTCTTCCACCCTTCCTCTCTCCCTACCTTCCCTACCTCCTCCCCCCCTCCTATCCTCTCATCCCAACATCCCTTCTTCCACCCTTCCTCTCTCCCTACCTTCCCTATCTCCTCCCCCTCCTATCCTCTCATCCCAATATCCCTTCTTCCCCCTTCCTCTTTCCCTACCTTGCCTACCCCCTCCCCCTCCCATACCCTCTCATCCTCAACCCCTCCCCCACTCAAGACATCCTTTCATCCCATCATCCTTTCTTCAGCCACTGTCAGGGCCACCTCTCTTCTACAGGCGCCTCCACACCTGTGCATTCCGTGATGGAGCCACGTGAGAAACTCCTGCTCTCATAACCCTACGATACCAGCAGACTGACTTGCAAAGCACCTCCGCACTCCTATCAAGAACCTGACATAGTCGACAGGCCACTAGCTAGAAGAGCTGTATACGGATGCAATACCCTAAGTAGACTTCAGCAGTTAATATGGTGGTTGCCCGGTTGATTCTGAACAGCCTCCGGAATTTAGTTCCTACAATTCACAGTCAAGAGCAGTCTCCACAGCATTATGAAATGTGTCCCATAGTCATAATATAACATCCTTGGGGGTTTGAATAGTCCGATTCTACTCATCTGCTCAGACGATGCAGTAGAAATTGGAAACATAAACAAGGGACAATTATGTTTGGCAGTTATGCAATTCATGCATAGGCCAACTTAATCTACTCAACAAAAACTCCTCCGAGCCACTCCTATACCACGACTCCTTAATCTCGTAAACCGACTCTCGTCTCGTTTCCCATTCCAGAAGTTAGACTTGGCTCTGGAATAAATCATGCATCTCTCACCGGTCATACCACTGACCAAACACCAAATAGGCTTCCCAAGAAGCCATTCTTAATCGCCTTGCTCCAAGCATGATCTTCACAATACCTCTCCGGCCGGAACTGTCTCAAAGCTTCTTTCCCATCAACTGACCCACTGTATATCTTCAACTTAACATCTCACTCTCATTCCTTCCTCAGATCCCCACATGCATTTAAACCTACTTGAGGGATCAACTATTCCTTCAAATAACCACTGGCTGCGATTGCCCAGCTTCTCTCTTTCCAACACATTCATATTTAAAGGCTTTCGAAAAACAGAAACCCACGTTAACCATCTAACGCCTGAACTAATCAGCCTTTGCATCCTCTCCGTACAAACAGGCTTATTGAGCTCACATATCTCAACTCTTCCCAACTTTGGGGGTCCTCATTGTCTGGCCTAAATATACGCTAGAGATGGTAACCCCACCCTGAGTCTCCCTGAGCCATCAATTCAAGATTCCCTGATCAACCTGACCATCATCCCATTCCCTCGACCCCTTCATCCTCTTTCTACTCTTCCCCAGTTGCATAGCTGGTTTGTGGCGTGGTCCTAGCTAGTGAACTCCAAAAATGTTTCTCTGCTCTTCAAATTTCTCTCCTCAATATTGCCTGAGCTCTTTTATAATTATAACTAATTAAAAATAGATTTTCTTGCTTTCCTAAGAGCTTTATTTCCTTTAAGAGCTTTAACTAATTCACTGCATTTTTCCACCATGGGACTGCCTTGGTGGGAAGTCGTGGCCTAATGGTTAGAGGGTTGGACTCCCAATAGACGGAATTGTGGGTGGGGGGAGTGCATGTACAGTTCTCTCTCCACCTTCAATACCACGACTTAAGTTCCCTTGAGCAAGGCATCGAACCCCCAACTGCTCCCCGGGCGCTGCAGCATAAATGGCTGCCCACTGCTCCGGGTGTGTGCTCACAGTGTGTGTGTGTGTGTGTTCACTGCTCTGTGTGTGTGCATTTCGGATGGGTTAAATGCAGTATGAGTAATGAGTATGGGTCCCCATACTTGGCTGAATGTCACTTCACTCACTCACTCACTTCACTTCACTCACTCACTTTCTTTTGTTTTTAGATTTGTTTTTGCCAATTGCCTCCTCTGCTGTATTTCTAAGTATACATCACATATTTTATGACTTAACTCATCTACACCCATATCCGAATAGTTATTTAATCTGTTTTATTCTGGAACAGTTCTTTAAAGATCCCCCATTCAGCAGTCTTAAACTTCCATCTTGGATTTCTCACCACTTCCACTTTTGTTATGTGCACCCCAGTTATAACAACAATAGGAAAATTATCACTTCCTATAGTACTTTGTTTCATTATATTCTATTCACAGTTTCCAGCAAAATTTTCAGACACTAACATTAAATCTAATGCTGAATCACATCCATGATTAACATCCATTCTTGTATTACTTCCATCATTAATGCACACTAACCTTCCCCAATCAAGCATATCCTCGACAACTGAACAAATCAAATCATTTTTGTTACTCCCCCACAACATGCTGTGTGTTAAAATAACCACACCAAATCACTTTATTCCCTATATTCCCACCAATATTTTCCAATACATTTAAACTCAACTTCTCACATGGACTGTAGAAATTAATTACTTTATAACTTTGTATCCCTTCCCATACTTCCACAACTACTACCTCTTGCTCCACATCTCTTACAGTATTTCTAAACCCAATTCCTTGTTTAATGAAAGTAGCTACCCCACCTCCATTACCTTGTTTCCTATCTTTCTGAATTATTGTATATCCCTGTAAAGTGAAATTAAACTTTGGCTTAAGCCAAGTTTCTTGTATACATATTATATCTGGGCTGCGTTCTTTCTTGGATATATATTCCTTAAATTCTTGACCATTTGCAATAAGACTTCTGGCATTCCACTGTAAAATTATAAATACCATTATTAAGATCCACCACATCCTGATTGTGAGCTTGTTACATATACTTTTAGATTTTTATTTATCATGTCTACCGAAATATCCTTTATCTCAAAATACTTTTCAGCTGATTTGATTATTATCTTGATTTTTTCTATCCAGCTATCAGTTTGAGCAGAACAGTTGTCAACTTCTGCCATAAACTACACAAATGACACTTTGTCTGTTATTTTTGATCAATATGCATTGGCCTGGCACACTTTTTACAACCAAATGATGTGCAACCATCACAGACACGACATCTGAGAAACCTGTTCCCTTTAAAACAAAATGAACAATTTACAATGATTTATCTTTCGTATAGCTTTTGGAACACATCTGCAGGTGTTAAATGTTATAATAAAAACAAATTTTCATATAAATCTGCCTACCTGTGTTTATCGGCCAGTGAGCAACACCATCAAACCTGGAAATATCAGTCACAGCAGCTGACATTGAGGATGGCCTCCCTTGTCCTTTAGGTGCCGTACCAAATTTTTTCAGGAGACTTTGGGCAACTACTCGCTGAAATCCAAGGAGATCATAGTCACCATCCATGACATCTCTGTGGAACAGCCAACTGTTGACCACAGCACTGTGGAGAGTCCAGGCATAAATTGGCCACCACCACTTTTTTGATCTTATTGTGCAGTGGTAACGGGACACCTGAAGATCATGTAGATCTACTCCTCCCATTTGCTGGTTGTAAGAGTGGATTATTTGAGGTTGTTGAAGGTACTCATATGCCTTTCTTTCCTTGTTCCATCTCCTAGTTGGTAACTCAGTGTAGACATTTTCCACATTGCTTGCAACAGTGACCACACTGTTGTCCCTCCACCTCACCAGTAGCTTTTCTCCTTCAGACAAAACTTCTGTGGAGCCCCTCTGTAGCTTTTGGAATTCATTCATTGGTTTAAATGTCACATCACACAACTGGTTTTGCCGCATGGTCCCAGTGCAACCATATCCTCGCTTTGTCATCTCATCAATCAGGGATAATGTGGTGAAAAGGTTGTCATGCGTGAAGTTGCATCCTCCTGGAACACCAGCTTGTTCAGCCAAACCCAGCACTACACTGGGCCCATGACCTAACCCAGTCTCTGGAAGAAGGGTATGCACTCCAGCATAAGGCTCCATGTGGTAGAGGTAACCCCCTGTGGATGCCAGGCTCCAAACCTTATAGTCGTAGCGGATTGGTTTTCCCTTTATGAACTGTTTGTACCCGTGGCGCCCATAGTAGGGAATCATACTTACATCAACTGACAGCCATTTACTGAATGGCAGAATTTTGTATGAGCTATTAGGCTCCTGGAAGATTGGCCTCACCTTAAAGAAAGGGTCATTGTTGCACGTTGTGTTGTCCACAACATGGATGGAAGCCATAATTTCATCAAATCGGTTTCGTCTCATAGCATTGGAGATGCTACTGTTGTGGACATCCCCATCTAGTGACCAGAGAAAATGCCGTCATGGAACAGTACAATATCCAGAGGTGAGGAGCACACCATAGAATACAAGTAGTTCATCCATGCTTAAATTAAGAGGTTTGTTTGTGTTTTGAACAGAGTAGAGATTTGACATTTCTATGGTAAGATCTCTCAGAGATGAGGGGTACATTGCTAAAAACACATCCAATGGATTCGGATTTGTTGCTTTTAGACATTTTGCTGCAGTTGGTTCATACACAATGTAGTCAGGCAAATTGCCTTTTGCTGTTCTTTTAGACTTTCTGAAACACCTACTCTTGTTTTTCCCTTTTAATCAGCTGGGCAGGGGTGCTTTCTGCCAAGGGCACTGGTATGGTGGTAGTAGTAGCATCTGAAGAATGCAATAAAGATGATGAAGCAGCTTCAAGTTGTTTTGTACGATTTCTTGTTTGGATTTTGAGTTTCGGTTGGTGACCGCAAGCAGTTTCAGGGATGTTTTCTGCCAAGTGCGGCATGGTGGCAGTAGTATCTGAAGATGGCAACAAAGATGATGAAGCAGCTTCAAGTTTTTTGAGAGACTTCTTGATTGAATTGTGAGTTTTGGTTGGTCCTCGCATTCAGGTTCAATTTCCTCAAAATGATCATATCCAAACAGTTCTGCAGTAGAATTCAAAATTCTTGATGGTATGTGAGCTGAGTCACCAGTAAAATCCATGTCAGATGCATCGCTATCACAGTCGCTTTCTATTGCATCCTTCTCTATCTTAGGGACCACTGCTCTATTACAAATTGCAGGCTCTGGATCATCAGTGTCAAGTAAATCCAAAACTTGACTTAAAGTCATTCTGAAAGAGAGTTCATAAAAATAACACAGAATTACATATGGGTAACATAGACTCCCTGTGTTATACCACCGGTCACTATTATGACCATCTTCATTTATTTGCAGTTTGACAACAGAATAAAGCATGTTTTCATTTAATTTCAATGTGTATGTATAGATAATCCTTTCATGACGATATGTGCAAAAAAATTATGAGATCCTCAAAAAGGAAGTTAGTATTCTTACCTGTCCTTTCTGAACTTTGACGTCATCCTTCTGTTAAGATGGCAGTACCAGGAAATAAATGTGTGTGGTCACATTACCAAACTAACCAATCATGTTAGACCTGCCATAAACTCATATAGACATCTTGCATTTTCATTATATATGAACATATGCTTGATAATATGAGTTACTTTTCAATTTTACACAAAAAAAAATGCAAGGAATAATTGTGGTCACAATTGTGACCAATGGGATTAAATGGGTTAACCCAACTTTTTTTGCTTCATTGTAATGTAGTCAGTTTAATACGAGGGCATTTCCTATCCCATATATACCGTGAAACATGCATCAAGTTTGTTTCAGTAGCCAGCCAATGGGGCGAGAGGAATAATGGAAGAAAATAAAGACGTGGGAGAATATTCATTTTAATCAGAGATATACGAGCCTGAAGAGAAGTAGGAAGACGAGACCAATTTTCCAAATCTGTGGATACTTTGGCTAGAATACTAAACTAGTATTATAGTTTTTTGCGAGAATTTCCTGCAAGGAAGGAAAAACATCTATCTCAAATTACTTAAAGTTTTAAACCAATGGAATAGATACAGAAAAGGAAATGGGATCCATTTTAGAATTGAGGGGAAGTCGACATGACTTACTTCAATTAGTTTTTAACCCAGAGAGAGATCCAAAATGGTCAAATAAATTCAATGAGGAATAGAATGTGATGGTGTCACATAAAAGAACATGAAACCCAATTGCAAGAAGAACAGTTTATTTGCCACAAACGCAAAACAGCAGGGTACAAGAAAATAGAGCAGGTGAGCTGGTGAACAGGTGAGCTGGGGAATAGGTGAGCTCCAAATAACACGAAGACGGGTGGCTCAGACTGGTGGTGATCGGCCTGGGCCTTGGTGCGCGCCCCACCTGGAGGATGGCTTCTCTAGCCCTCCTCCAGGTGCGGTGGTACTTCTGGACAAAGGCGTGAGCAGAGTGGACCGAAACTTCAGATTCCATACTTTGAAAGATAGGTGGCTGGTAACCTATGCTACACTCAAACGGAGATAGGCCCGTGGATGACACTTGTAAAGAATTGTGTGCGTACTCCACCCATGAGAGTTGCTGACTCTAAGAGGATGGGTTTTGAGACACCAAACACCACAATATACATTCCAAATCTTGGTTGGCCCTCTCCATCTGACCATTACTCTGGGGATGAAACCCAGAAGAAAGACTAACAGTCGCCCCTAACAAACGACAAAATTATTTCCAAAATTTGGAAACAAACTGAGGCCCCCTGTCAGAGACCACATCTACCGGGAGGCCTTGAATACCAAAGATGTGATCAATGACAGCAACCGCTGTTTCTCTGGCTGAGGTTAATTTGGGCAGAGGAACAAAATGAGTTGCCTTCGAGAACCTGTCCACCGATGGTGGGAGTCCCGAAACAAAATCTAGGGAAATGTGGGACCAAGGTCTCGAAGGAACCGACAACGGCTGAAGGAGTCCAGCAGAGGGTGGCACCTTAGCAATGGGACAGACAGAGCAAGTCAAAACAAAATGATGCATATCCCGGGCCATAGAGTGCCACCAGAACCGCTGTTTCACAAGAAATACTGTAGAATTTACCCCTGGATGACAAGCTACTTTGGAAAAATGGTCCCAACGGATGACCTCGGACCGTAATTCCTCTGGCACATATGAACTACTTGTTGGGCATCCAGATGGAGGCATTACCCCTTCTCGATCTCCCAAGTCATACCAAATACCACGATGTCATGTGGCACGATAGACTCGGGAGACAATGCGCGTTCAGATTTATCAAAAATACGAGACAAGGCATCAGGTTTAACATTCTTAGAACCTGGACCATAAGAAAATGAAAACCAAAAACGACTGAAATATAAGGCCCACCGAGCCTGCCTAGAATTTAACCTTTTAGCAGAACTGATGTATTGGAGGTTCTAATGACCAGTCCAGACTATAAAAGGTTACTCCGAACCCTCCAACCAATGACGCCATTCTTCCTAAGTGAGCTTAACTGCCAGCAACTCTATTTCCAATGTCATAGATGTCAATGTCAGCAGGAGAAAAACGATGAGAAAAATATGCGCAAGGGTAAACCTTTACATCCACGGAAGAATGCTAGGAAAGAACCGCACCAGCCCCCACCTCTGACGCATCGACCTCCACCACGAACTGACGGAAGGGGTCAGGGATGGGAGCTGAAACAAAGCAACTCTTTAATTTGCAGAATGCGGCTTACACCATTCTAGACCACATGAACGTCATCTTGGGGGAGGTCAAGGCTGTCAAAGGGGCGGCTAGCTGGCTGTAATTGCGAATAAAACGCCGATAAAAATTGGCAAAGCCCAGAAACCTCTGCAGGGTTGGCCAATCTACCACAGCCTGAACTTTGTTGGGATCCATGTGTAATCCCTCAGATGATACTATGTACCCTAAAAGAAACAGATTGTGCATGAAAAATGCATTTTTCCACCTTGACAAAAAACCCATTCTCTAGCAGCCTCTGAAGCACAACCCTGACGTGCGGAACATGTTCCTGGAAAGAATGAGAAAATATCAAAATGTCATCCGGGTAGACATATATGAACTGATCGACAATGTCTCTCAGCACATCATTGACTAGTGCCTGGAAGATCACGGGAGCATTAGAGAGCCCAAATAGCATAACAAAATACTCAAAATGCCCCCTGTAGGTATTAAAAGCGGTCTTCCATTCATCCCCCTTTCTTATGAAACCAAATTATAGGCATTGCGAAGATCCAATTTTGTGAAAAAGGAAGCACCCTGCAGACTCTCGAAGGCTGAAGACATCAACGGCAAAGGGTAGGTATTCTTTACAACGATACTATTCAACCCTCAATAGTCGATACGAGGACACAGGGAACCAACTTTCTTTTCCACAAAAGATAAATCCCGCACCTGCAGGAGAAGAAGGACGGATGATCTTGGCTGCAAGAGAATCAGAAATATATTTCTCCATTGCCTTCCACTCTGGTACAGAAAGTGAGTATAATCTGCCTTTAGGCGGAGAAGTACCTGACAATAAGGTCCAATCCCAATTCTACCCCTAAGCCCTTCCCCTTTCCCCTACCCCTCTGTTTCGCGTGTTCATGTGAAAGGGTAGGGGTGTCCACACTTCAAAAGAAGGGGTATGAATTATCTCGGCAACATGGCTGCAACAGCAAACAAAAAGACACATAAATGAAAGCTTTTATTGCATAAATAAAGATTTTAATGAAAAGTAATCATTTGTTTTATGTTAATTTCAATTGTGAGTTCATATTAAAAGTCATGTTACTCAAAGAAATGTTTGCAAAAAAAATAAATAAAAATAAAAAATCGCTAATATTTGTTAACGTCATATCATTATAGACTGCATGATAGTGCCACAGCATATGTCTGATCAGGGTGATAACTGCCGTAGCATTGATGGGGGCTAATCCCCCTGATAATTAGAAATCGCTAAACCATTTTCTCAAATATTGCCTAATAGAAAGAAAGAGAGAGAGAGAGAAATGGAAGTTGCGTGTTTTCGCGTCTGTGCGTTTATCTTTTTAGAGTGAGTTCACTTAAAAAACATGATTGTATCCTCTCGTCACTGGAAAATAAAATGTAGCGATTCAGTATTCAAACTGTATCTAATAAGAGTCGTGGACAGCGTTGACAAGTTTATTTTCTTCTGGATGTGTGAGCTGCACGATTTTCGATATGTGTGTGTGTCAGTAAGCAGCTCATTAATACAGAACGATAATCAAAGGCTTTAATGCACACCAGCAGCACACTAGTATATGCGTGTATTGTAAGAGCTAGACGATGAATAATGACGTGTGATGGCATAGTATTGGTTTCCCAATCCTTATGCGAAGGGGAAGGGGTACAAAATAGAATTGGGATTGGGCCTAAATCTATTGCACAATCATGAGGACGATGCAGAGGAAGAGAAGCAGCGCGGGACTTACTGAACACTCCTTTCAGGTCAAGATACTCCGCGGGCACGTTAAACAGATCCACAAGTTCATCCTGCAACACAGAACAAGACACAGAAGAGCAAGCAGAACAAGACACAGAAGAGCAAGCAGACAACAAACATTTTGCATGACAATATTCACTCCAGGATGAGACTGTGTTTAGTTGCCAGTTTATATTGGGGTTGTGTAACACTAGCCAGGGGAGACCCAAAACCACAGGAACCAAAGGGAAATCACTCAAATAAAAAACTAAATGGTCTCAGTATGGTTGCCTGAAGTGATAAGACTCAATGACTCAGTGGCATGGATGATGGGTGGAAGCGACATGAGATAGGTGAACTAAGTGGGACTGCACGAATACCCAGCTTAGACGCTATCCCACAATCCCAAAAATTACCTTCTGCGCCATAATCCACCAGGGCTTTACTAGAGAAAATGTCCCGGCCCCTCCGTATTTGAACCGAGAGCAGAGTTACCGTGGAGGAGGACTTCTGAGTGGTGACTCCGCCCGTCAGTAGCCTCCTTACTGACAGGCTCTGGTTTTTACCAGGCACTGTGCAGCGATGTGACCCACGGCACCACAGTATAGGCACAGCCCCAGGTTCCTACACCTGTCCTTCTCCTCTCGAGAAAGGTGAGCTCTGCCCACCTGCATGGGTTCAGGATCGAAGCGGTGATCGTTCGTCTTCTCCGCCATGGCTGCATACTCGTCACACTGATGTAGTCTGGTGTCCACTCTGATGGCCAGATCGATCAATCCGTCGAGGAGATCTGAGACCTGCGTGACGAGTGCCTGCACTGCACGACCAGTAGCCATGATTTGCTCCTCCTGCTGTGCAAAACGGCTATTGCTGCTGGAGAGATTGTCTCTCAGCTCTGCCATTCTTGCTGGATCCATCTTGGTTAGATCGTTCTATCACATTAAAGAACACGAAATCAAATTGCAAGTAGAACTATTTATTTGCCACAACGCAAAACAGCAGGCTACAAGAAAATAGAGCAGGTGAGCTGGTGAACTGGTGAGCTGGTGAGTAGGTGAGCTGGTGAGCTGGAGAGCTGTTTCTGTAACACGGACACTATAAGGCACTGACCCGAACCAACCAAGAAAATATTCCTTGTAACAGGTATGAAACCACACTGGGCGATCTCCTAGGGTGAGAGCAAGAAGAATGAACAACTATGAACAACGATCTGACAACATGCAGTCACAACCACAAGACAGATAAAGACAGGACAGAACCAGCATCAGGTGCAGCCACGCTGATTAGCTCATCAGCCCAATGATTGACGGAGTAATGCTGAATGAGCAATCAGACAGATAATGAGAAAACAGACATGCAGAATGAACACACAGATCTATGAACCGTGACAGATGGCTTCTCCAAAAACAATAAGATATCATCCACAAACAAAGAAATATGATGAGTATCCCATAAAATTATTGGAGAAATAGTTTCAGATTCTCAGAATGCTTGAGCTAAGGGTTCCAAGAATAGGACAAATAATGTAAGAAAGCAGGCAACTCTGACGAGTACCTCGATGTATCAAGAATGGGTTAGAGCAAACAGAACCTCTGAGAACAGAGCCTGCTGGATTGGCGTACATAACTTTTATCATATTTATAAAACTCGATCCTAGACCCAGATGCCGCCCATAAATAGTTCCATTCTAGCTGGTTGAAAGCTTTCATAGCATCTAGAGATAAAACTGCATAAGGGGAAGACAATTTCAATGCTGAAATATTTGCAAACTTTTCACTGTTGCTAATCTTAGAGCTACAATGTGGCTTGGTCTACTTACTTGAAAGTAGTAATTCTGCCTAGATCTTTGAATCAGTAATGCTGCCCTGGATCTCAGTAATGAATTGAGTTCAGACCTAACCGCCATTATTTTTGCTGAGAGTATTGTCCAGTTCAACTATATTTTTGTGTCTGTATTTCTGAAGGAAAGAGGCATGTAATTGAGTTATTCATAAATCCTTTAACTGAATGCACAAATTTCCATCATGATCAGACAAAGATAAGGAACAGATATCGGCATCACGAACAGCTGAAGATAAAGAAGTAGAAATGAAAATATAGTCTAGTGTGATTCCTTTGATCCAGATCTATCTAGGATATGTGATGTTACAGAATTCATATCTGCACACAATACAATTTTAAATTTCAAGAGACAGGTTGACAAAACAAAGAAAAAATAGGGTCAGGAATAAAAGGGGCATAAACTGAAAGAAATACAATATTCCTATTCTCCACTATTGTTTTAATATATGCTATTCTACTATCTGAATCACAACCTTTATCTAAAATAGTAATATTTAAAGTCCTCCGCCCTGATGAATGAGATACCTCTTCATAAAACTTATTATTACACCTGTGTACGTCATCCTATTTCAAATGGGATTCTTGAACTAACACTATATCAATCTTTCTTCACAACAAATCCAGAAAACCTGTATGTTTGTGCGGGTCATTTAGGCCATTAATATTACAACTGAAAATATTAAGGTCAGTCATATGTGTCAAACTAAATTACTGCATAATAAAACAAAAAAAAAAGTATAATTTTTTATTTATTTATTATAAAACCAGTTGAGTCTAACATTAAACCACCCCCCACCCTTCCCGTCACTATTCAAAAAAATGATGCAAACTGTAGTTTAGCGCAATCTGAGTAGATCCTTGTGTACACGCGATGCACTCACTCTACTTCAGTCTCTTTGCCCACCAGAGATGGGAGCCACGTTGGTAGCGATCTTTTCAAAAAGCCCATAGGGTCGTTCTTCCAAATGCAGATTGCTGCGCCTTTTGTTATCCTGTAAGTGCACAACCTGTTGCTCGAGCGAGGCTACTTGTCTGCTCTAACTTTCTTTTGTTCTCTCATCTCCCCTCTAAGAAGATCCAATTTAGAGCATTGTGACTGAACAACTGACATGTGAAAAGCGAACTCTTCCAAATCGCTGTCAACTCAGTTCTGAGAATGTCCTCGAAGTGCGCAACAGTGTTCACCATCTTGTCCACCATATCACCCATGGTTGGTGGCTTGGATTTATTCTTAATCGATGGGGCCAGTGCCCAGGGGCCCTTGACTACCAAGAGCCTGGAGGGGGCCATGGCTTTAATGTTGCGCGTTACAGTTAGGTACGAAAAACCCATAACCAATTAAAAATATTTTTTTTATTTATGCTTGAATATATGTGTCCCTTAGATATACAGTGCCTCTTGAACAAGGCTCTCTGGCACTCCTATTACTAATGGGCCTTGTAAATATGAAGGCCTCCCAATCTTTATAGAACCAGGGCTGTAGCTGGAGTATCCGGGGCCCAATGCAGGTTGTTGCTGTGGGCCCCCTTGAAAATACATTCCAGAAGCAGGGACCTTTCAAGCCCGGAGCTCCTAGAAATGTCACCACCTTTCCCCGCTAGCAATGGCCCTGTGAAGAACCATTGTATGTCCCATCCTGTTTCAAATGAAATTTATTTAAACCACTCGTTGAGCTTCTTTCTTTGTGTAAGAGTATAGGAAAAAGTAGGGTACAACGGGGCTAAAGGTGTCCCCGGGGTAAAAGGCACCTTTGATATTATTTTCATCTAAACCACTAGATGGCACACAAACTGTTTCTGAAACATTTTCCTATCTAGATGCACTTGTATATTTGACAGATCCTTGACAATACAGCACAAAGTAGTGCAAAATTGATTATGTGCATATATGTATATATGTGTGTGTGTGTGTGTGTGTGTGTGTGTGTGTGTGTGTGTGTGCGTGTGTGTGCGTGTGTGTGTGTGTGTGTGTGTGTGTGTGATGTAGATTTAAATATGAATTGCTAAAATTTTTAAGTTTTAAGATAATGACAGTATATTTATTGAACAAAAATGTATTATATTTTTCAATATAAGTAGGAAATAGTACAAACTTTGCTGAAGTGATAAATTTGAACAAGTATTAACTCAGACATTATTAAAAAATAACAACAAAAAAACAAAAACATTATTTTAGCTGAAGTATTTTATGTGTGGGGTAAAAGGCCCCCTTGTCACCTCATTCATTTATTAGATTTTTAAACAAAATAACAAACTATAATTATTTATTTCCACACAAAACATGTTGCTCCATTAATGTACAATACAACATAAATATATATGATTTTTTTTTTCTGCAATTAGGCGCAGTGAATAGCACATTTTTTCTTAAGGTGGGCCTTTAGCCCCATTGAACCCTGTTATTATACAGTCTATGGTTGAATCCTGTTATTCAGTCTATGGTTGAACCCTACTATTTGTCAGAATCAGAAAGAGATTTATTGCCATTGCACACACAATATATATATATTTTTTTTTTGGTTACAGAAAAAGCTTATAGTGCAGACTCTAAGAAAACAATTGTACACAGATACTAAAATAAGAAGATAAAGATAAAGATATGTGAATAAGGGGCATAGAGAGAGCAATTGAGTCTGTTAATAAATATTAAAAATTTGGGCAAAACTTACAGGGGGGCCACAGAACACGTTTTTCCATTCCAGTGCACTATTTTTACACTGTTTTTCTACATAAACAAGTGATAGACAGAGATGTATACCCATTGCGCTCGCGTCTTGCAGTCTTTTGCAACATCTCTTACTTTCAAATGTGTGCTTTTTACTACTATTTCACTCCTCAAGGCAAAAACGTTCTGTGTGAATGTGTCATAAAGCATTTGCTGATTAATTTAGTTAATTGCAACATTTCTAGTGTTAATCAAACAATAATGTAGGCTGTCAAATCTGGCCTTAAAAACAAATTAGTTCATTCTAGGCAAAAATGCAAATTTTCTTCTTGTTCCGGTTCCATAGTTACCTGTTAGAACAAAATATAAGGCTTTATTTATTCTAAAACAAACGTATTTAAATTTGTATTTGTTTATTTTCATTTTCATTTGATGAGTTTACAGTAAATAACACTCCCAGCGGCCAACACAGGAAACTCTATGACTTCATTTGAGATTTTTAGTGTAATTTCCTCATCATATTTACTCAAATATATTAGATATAATTGAAGTGTGTGTGTGTATATATATATATATATATATATATATATATATATATATATATATATATATATATATATATATATATATATATGTGTATAGTAAAATTATTTTATTTACAAATTAATCTATTTTTTTTATTCGTTAGACTATGCTTATTTTAAAAAAGGGGCTAGTCATAAATAAGTGCAGTTTATAAGCTAACATTTTATTCTTCCTGTTTAACATTTATTAGACTCCAGGTTGAAATAAAAGGATGCTTAATGTTATTTAAAAAAATAGAGATAAATCACAGTTTATTCTGGATTTTTACCAAATGCAGTTTCACTGTGCAGAACAAAATGAATATCCTGTCACGTACAGCGATACAGAAAACAAGGAGAGATCCAAATGCAGGTATGCAGTTTATTTTAGGGCAAATCCAAAGGGGTAAACAGTCCAGGCAGGGTCAAAACAGTATATCCAAACAAACGATAAAACAGACAAGAGTACACAACAAGGGTCAGACTACGGATAGCAGGAAACATCGACATTAAACAAGGACTCCGTAACAAAGACAGAAACAAACCAGGTATTTATAGACATGTACAAACGATGAAAGTGGAAACAGCTGAAAACAATGAACAGTGACGATAAGGGGAAGTGAGACCTCTAGTGGACACCCAGTGATACACAGACCAGACACACTGTGACATATCCTAATGTGTACATTGCATTAAGACGTTTTCTAACACTGCCAGTTATGAATTGCGAGGGAGACTGCTCATTTTCTACAATGTCTTGAGTTAAAAACAAACTGAGAACGAGAATGTGCCAAGAACGTTTCTACTCTCTGTCGCTCATGGCCATTGAGTCCGAAAACTTAAAAGAGCTCAGTTTCAAGTGGTAGATGACTTCGCGAGAAGGAAGATAAGAAAGAAACTCCTACAAGAAATTGTTTCAGTAGCCACACTGGTTTGTCAGGGCCTGCAAAATTTTTTGTAATTATGTGTTTTCTTAAATTGCATTTTCTTATACGTAATAATCTGATGTTTATACTTTACATGCAATGTTTTATACAGATTTGTTTAATGGCAAATATGTCTTTTTTTATTCATGATGCATTAAACATATGTACTTGGCAGTTAATTAATTAAAGAAGTGTTTCATATGTGTAACGATTGGGAACCCAAGGAAATACAGGAGACGAGAGATCCAAATGCAGTGTGGTTTATTAGGCATAATCCAAATCAGCATCCAACAAGCAGGGGTCAAAACCAGAAATCAATCCAATTAAATAAACAAAGAAGGAGCAGGAAAGGGAACAGGAACGAGACAGGAACGGGAACTGGGAAGACAAGAAAACTGGGTAACGGAAGGAAAGGACTCCATGAAGACAACCAGGAAAAGACTGGTAAATATAGGGAGGATAATGACTAATAAGTGCGCAGAAGACCACCACATCTATGCAGTGGAGGCAGGGGGCCACCCGGGCAGTGCAGAAGACCACACCAGTGGGATCGATGACACAGAAGAGCAAGTCTGGTTAGGCAAGTCTGAAACAGAGGGCAAACAGTCTAAGTTATTATGCAAATTAATTTGAGTCAGAATGCACAGTTGCATTTGTCACCCGTCACCGTGTCATCAAGTGGACTTTTGAAGCTGAAATAATGAGTGGATTCAGCTTGCATCAAAGGCAGTCAGGTACAAGGAAGAGAGACTACGGCTCTTTAAATTAGGTAAGACAAAAAGCTGTATTTTTCGCAACAGGTTTATTGACTTGTAATAACAATTTAAGCTGGAATATTTGACAGTCGGGTCCAGTCGGGTCTGTGTCTTCCTTGCAGGTTTGGGTCCAGATTTCAAATAATATACGGGTCCGGATCAGGTCCGGGTAGGCATTTCTCGGATCTACACAGGTCCGGGTCCAGCATTTGAAATATTAGATGGGTCTGGGTCAGTTCAGTGTAGTACCTCTTCTCCAGCAGGGGTGGGATTCTTTTTTGTGGGTAAGAAGGATGGTTCTCTGCGACCTTGCATTGATTACCGAGAGCTGAACAACATCACAATTAAGAACACCTATCCTTTACCACTCATGTCTTCAGCTTTCGAGAGGTTGCAGGGAGCATCCATATTCACAAAACTGGATTACGTAATGCTTATCATTTGGTCAACATCAGGAAGGGGCCTTTAATACCCCTAGAGGGCACTTTTGAATACTTGGTGATGCAGTTCGGGCTCTCCAACTCGCCCAGGGTTTTCCAAGCACTCGTGAATGACGTGCTCGGTGGGCTCGGTGGGCACTTTTTTTCGGTCGCTTTGTGTTTACTTTATCGTACCGTCTGGGTTCCAAAAATGTCAAACGCGACTCTTAATCACGTCTTTTTGATCTCTCCGCCCGCCCGGTGACTCCCGAGTGTATTATACCTGAGAAGTAAGTGGTCTCAGTACGCGTATGGGAGGTCGAGTCGAAGGTCAAGACAGCCTTACAAGGGGTAACGCCTCCGTCCGGTTGTCCACCGAACCATTTATTTGTGCCGGAGGAGTTAAGGTCCGAGGTTGTCCAGTGGGGTCATTGTTCTAATGTAGCTTGTCACCCAGGGATAAGTAGAACTAATGGGTTGGTTAGACAACGATTCTGGTGGCCACGTATGGCTCGTGACATCCGCGATTTTGTTTTGCCATTTCATTCCCTTGCCCAAATTACCTACAGCCAAGGAGACAGCGGTCACTGTCCTAGATCACATCTTTTGGCTTCATGGCCTCCCGGTAGACGTGGTTTCAGACAGGGGCTCTCAATTCATATACAAATTTTGGAAAAAGTTTTGTAAATTGCTAGGAGCATCAGTTTGCTTGTCTTCGGGTCATCATCCTCAAAGTAACGGAAAGTCTGAGCAAGCCAACCAAGATTTGGAGAGGACATTGCGATGTTTGGTCTCCAAGAATCCTTCTTCCTGGAGTCATCAACTCTCTATGGTGGAGTACACCCACAATTCGTTGCCAGTGTCAGCTACGGGCCTTTCTCCGTTTCAGTGCAGTTTAGGTTACCAGCCACCAGTTTTTCCCAGTTTGGAATCTGAAGTGGCGGTCCCCTCCGCTCCCGTGTTTGTCCAGAGGTGCCACCGCACCTGGACCAGAGCCCGTACTAAGGCCAAGCCCGAACGCCACTGGTCAAAGCCTCCCATTTGCGTTGTGGGTCAAAAGGTGTGGCTTTCTACTAGTAACATTCCTCTGCGTTCGGTTTCTAATAAATTAGCTCCAAAATTTATTGGCCGTTTACTATCACCAAGATCATTAGTCCGGTGACAGTCCACCTCAAATTACCCCCCCCCCCCCCCCCCGCTTCATCTCATAGATGGGGAACCGACTTATTCGGTAAATCGTATTCTGGACTCGAGACGGAGGGGACGAGGATTCCAGTACCTGGTGGACTGGGAAGGTTACAGTCCGGAGGAGAAGAGTTGGGTACCTGCTAGGGACATGTGTGTTTGTGTCTGTGTGTTTTGCGTCTGCACTGATTACTTTGTGGGCGTCTCCGTTAATTGTCATCAGCAACAGCTGTCACTCATTACTCATCCCCTATATATTGGCTTGTCTCACGTCTTGTGTTTGTGAGATCGTTGTTTAATGTCGTTTACCCTGTTTGTCGGCTTCAGTGTTGTCTGCGTTGGATGTTCGTGTTTTCCCAGAACCTCATCCACTCTACGCACTTCCACTCAGCCACAGACACTTATCTTCGGCTCTATTCCCCGCAGTTCCTGTGCCATCCTCTCCTGCTGCCATCTCACCTCCATCTTGGATTGTCGTCTTCCCAGCATCTTTGTTCCTTCGTGTTTGTTTGTTTGTTTGTTTCCATTAAAACTATTAACTCGCATTTGTTTCCAGTATTTCCTTCACCCCACCATCACAATATCAACGTACTACACAACTCCCAACTATAACTGTTTATATCAATCAATTATGAGTCGTTATTTTTGTTTTCTTTGCATAGAAAAAGTTAAATTGCCTTAAATTGTGTTCCAATGATGAACAAAGCTTTTATGGGTTTTGAACGACATGAGGTTACGTGATTAATGACAAAATTTTCATTTTGGATTGGAATAAACCTCTCATAAAAAAAAAAAAAAAACTTGACCCCAAAGAACTAGTTAATTACAGAACAATCTCAAATCTCCCTTTTCTGTCCAAGATACTAGAAAAAGTAGTGTCCTCACAATTATATTCCTTCTTAGAGAAATTTTCCAGTCAGGATTTAGACCGTATCATAGTACTGAGACTGCTCTCATTAGAGTTACAAATGACCTGCACTTATCATCTGATCATGGTTGTCTCTCTCTATTAGTTCTACTGGATTTTGGCGCTGCGTTCTACATTATTGGCTACAATTTTTTTTAACAGAATAGAAAAGTTTGTTGGCAATTGGCATTAGTGGAAGTGCATTAGCATGGTTCAAATCATACTTATCTGACCGTCGTCAACTCATAGCAGTGAATGAAGGGATATCACAAGTGCAGTATGGAGTACCATAAGGCTAAGTACTAGGGCCGTTACTTTTCATGAGTAACGGCGTAGCTTTTCCTGTTATGCTGATGACACAGCTTTATATAACTTAATGGCCCAGCGAAACATACCAATTTGAAAAACTAATGGAATGCATAGTCAGTATAAAAAACTGGAAGACGAGTAATTCCTTACTGCTAATTTCTGAAAAAACAGAGTTGTTAATTATCGGACCTAAAAATTCTGCATGTAATAACTTGTTATATTGTCTGAGACTTGATGGCTGCTCTGTTAAGTTTTCGTCATCAGTTAGGATCCTTGGTGTGCTATTTGATAGCAATCTTTCATTTGAAAGCCACATTTCTAGGATTTGTATAACTGCATTTTTCCATCTCAAAAATATATCTTAATTACGACCTATTCTCTCACTGTCAACTGCAGAAACTTTAATTAATGAGTTCATGACCTCAAGGTTACATTATTGAACACTTCCCATACCACCCGATGAACTTGCTACATCATTAGAAGAATGGCATCTTCGCTAATATTAGTCTGTTTCTCTCTTATTCAGAGGTCACCGTAGCCACCAAATCCAGTCTGTATCCAAGTCAGAGGGTCACTGCAGCCAGCCGGATCCAGTACGTATCCAGACCTGATGGTGGATCAGCACCTAGAAAGGACCTCTACAGCCCTAAAAGACAGCGGAGACCGGGACAACTAGAGCCCCAGATACAGATCCCCTGTAAAGACCTTGTCTCAGACGACCACCGGGACAAGACCACAGGAAACAGATGATTCTTCTGCCAATCTGACTTTGCTGCAGCCTGGAATTGAACTGCTGGTTTCATCTGGTCAGAAGAGAACTGGCCCCCCAACTGAGCCTGGTTTCTCCCAGATGTCCAAATCAACAAATATCAATGCGATTATAAATCAGATTATTATTATGTTGTCAGAGTGGATATGAAGCAATGCAGGTAACGTAATGTTAGGCTGTTTCATTTGTTAGCAGCTGGCTGATTAACAAATTTTAAAGCTGTCATTTGCCTTGATAAGAGTTAATATGTTGCTATCTACCGTATCCGTCTTTGGATATTTGCATTTAAATGCGAGTTCAACCATAATTTGGCCGCGGGATACTAAGGCAGATTGTGCAGTATCTGTGGTGTCTAACGGGACAACAGAGCCAGAACACAGTAACTTCACTTACTTTGTACTTGTAGTTGTCTCAGGAGCAAGAGAGTCCTTCTCCTGCCTGGGTGTCCAGAGCCCTGTGATGTATGGGTTAAGTCCAAGAGGGGCTGACGATGAGTTGGGGGAACATAGAGTCTCCCCTCTGGACCTCCTGGGAAAGCAGGGTCTAATTGATGGTCTGTTGTTTGAGGGTCCACTGGATCGGACTAATAAGCATGGCAGGAGGGAGAATGGGTTCTGGAACGGATGGTTCAGGATCAGCTTTGTAGAGACGAGAAAGGCATCCTCTCTGCAGTTCTTGTCACCTGATCTATAGGTGTCATTGAAGTTAAATCAGGTGAAGAAGAGAGCCCATCGGGCCTGGCGATGATTCAAGCATTTGGCTTCTCTGAGATGCTCAAGATTGCTATGATCAGTAACGACTTGGAATTGTTGCTTGGCTCCCTCCAGCCAGTGTCTACATTCCTCTAGAGCTAATTTAATGGCTAGGAGCTCACAATTTCCCACGTCATAATTCTGCTCCACCGGGGATAACTTCTTAGAGTAGAAGGCACATGGATGGGGCCATGGAGGGTCACCCTGCCACTGAGAGAGGACTGCTCCGACCCCAGTTGCCGAAGCGTCAACCTCCACCAAGAACGGCAAATCTGAATTTGGATGAACTAGGACCAGAGCGGATATGAAGGCTTGTTTTAATTGGGAGAAGGCTTCTCAGGGCAGGTGTTGTCCATGATAGAGACTTGGGCCAGTTCTTGAGCATAGATGTGAGGGGAGCACTAAGAATACTGTACTTGTTAATTAAGTTGCGCTGAAGTTCTTTCACAGTGTTGGGTAAGGGCCACTGCAGGATGTATATCAGGGTATCGTCTGTGTAGATGATGACAAAGCAATTCATGTACTCACGGAAGAACTTATTCATGTAATTCTGGAAGATGGACGGAGAGTTGGACAGGCCATACAGCAATTACTCAGTATTCTTAGTGTCCTAACGAGGTTATGAAAGCAGTCTTCCATTCGTCGCCCTTTCTAATATGGATGAGATTGTAAGATTGAGAGTTCACGTGATGGTAGTCAATGCATGACCTCAAGCCTCCATCCTTCTTGGCCATGAAGAAGAAACTCGAGGTGGCAGGGGACGTAGATGGATGAATAAATCTCTGGTGCAGGGCTTCCTGAACGTACTACTCCATGGCCTTCAGTACCAGGATGGACAGTGGGTAGATCTGATCCTTTGGGAGAGTTGCTCCAGGCAGGAGGTCGTTGGCACAGTCCCATGGCCGATGAAGTCGTAAACGTGTAGCCAACTACTTGCTGAACACATCCTGGAATGCCTGGTACACTGGTGGGATTTCCACTTTCACAATGGTCTCCAGACTTTCCACAGATTTGGACAGAACAGGAAGATGATCAGAGGTTGTGGGAATTCTAGGTTGGGGCTTTCTTGTACAAGTAATACACATCTCAAAACATTCATCACTTCATTTGAGAATTTCACTGGTTGTCCATTTGATGTCCATTTGATGTGAGGCTGATGGGCGTTTAACCAGGGGCATCCCAGGATCATGTCCGCAGTTGACTCCTCCAGCACCATTAACTTGATATCATCCTTATGCAGGCTGCCAACATGGAGGGATAGTGTGGGGGAGTAATGGCTGACACGACCTGTACCCAGTGGCTTTACCTGGATATTCTCAGGTTGACGGGGCATATCTTCCGATGAAAATTTCATTCTTGGAAGATTTGGGTGCTAATGAAGTTCCCAGTCGACCAAGAGTCGATGAGGGCTTGCGCTGAAACACAAGCATAAGAATTACCGACATGGAACAGAGTCTTAGTGAGTTGAGAGGTATGAGGCGGTAATTGGAGTGTACTCAGAGCTGAATGTAGAGGTCAGACCAGACAGTTGGAATCACTTGTTCTTCTCCCCCAGAATAAAGACAAGATTATTCAT
This sequence comes from Carassius auratus, assembly GCF_003368295.1. Lineage (NCBI taxonomy): Eukaryota > Metazoa > Chordata > Actinopteri > Cypriniformes > Cyprinidae > Carassius > Carassius auratus. Next base: position 756,237 of record NW_020523344.1, read on the forward strand.
CCATTGTTGGTAAGATGGTTTGAGTCAACCTGCATTTTAGAGAGTTGGACTCGTAATCGAAAGGTTGTGAGTTCGAGTCTAGGGCTGGCAGGAATTGTAGGTGGGGGGAGTGCATGTATAGTTCTCTCTCCACCTTCAATACCATGACTTAGGTGCCCTTGAGCAAGACATCGAACCACAACTGCTCCCTGGGTGCTGCAGCATAAATGGCTGCCCACTGCTCTGGGTGTGTGTTCACAGTGTGTGTGTGTGTGTGTGTGTGTGTGTGTGTGTCTGTGTGTCTGTGTGTGTTCACTGCTCTGTGTGTGTGCAATTGGATGGGTTAAAAGCAGAGCACAAATTCTGAGTATGAGTCACCATACTTAGCTGTATGTCACGTTACGTCATTAAAAAAAAAATAGGTTCAGGTGCAGGAGCGGCGACAGCTGCTACAGCAGGCAGAGTATTGACACTGGGAGTACTCATGTGGCAGGCATACAAACGTTGTGACACTCTGATGGTTTTCTGAATAAGATTCTCAAGTCCCGTGGTGTCTTCGTAAATGACTATTAATTTTTTAACCTCCTTTTGCAGTCCCTTACGAAAAGCAGTGATCAAAGTAGCTGCATTCCAACCACTCACCGAAGCCAGGGTGTGAAATCGGAGAACATACATACTGACTGACGAATATGATATAGCTGATCGTGAACTGACAGTTCCGCAGTATGTTGACCAAGCACTTCTTTCATGTGGGCAAAAAAGGCGGATAATGATGCAACTACTGAATCGTTTGTCTCCCAGAGAGGTTGAGCCCAGTGTAGCGCTCATCCAGAGAGAAGTGAAATGAATGCAACGCGACCGCGTCCATTCTGAAACAGGTGAGCGTTTGCCTCGATGTAGAGCGAGCACTAAAGCAAAAACCCACTGCAATCCTCCGCCGCACCACTGTATGACGCTGGTCGGGCCACGGGACTGGCAGAGGCAGCGGCCAAAGTACGCATTGTTGAAGGTGGCTGCTGGAGTGCTTGCTGTATGATCGTGATGATCCCAGGGGGAACATGGGTTGTGCTTGTCGTGGGTTGTGGTAGTGAGGACCGTACAGTGTGAACCAGTGTAGCAAATGAATCCACGTTGCGGTCCCCATCTGTGTCCAGAGCGCTCTGCATGAGGTCTGATCTTCTGTCAGACACAGACGGGAACACAGAGGTAGGTGAAGGTATATATAGTGTTTTATTGTCACAGAGGTTTCAGACACAGGTGTGGTAATAGGAAATATCTTGACACAAAGAAGAATATAACTTAGCTCTGGTCGTAATGTCTCTTTATAACAGGATCAGAAGAATGCACAGAAGAACTGACGAAGAACAGGAACAATAGGTATCCAGGGGAACAGCACAGGTAACGAGAATATGGGTAGGTTCATGGAGATCAATGCGAGATCAGACGAGGATTGAGGGTAAGTGAAAGTCCTTTTATAAGATCCTGGTGATGATGAACAGGTGATCAGAATTCCGGTGATTGTGAACTAGTAGGCGTGGCATCTGGAGAGGGTCAAGGCTGTGACTCCGTAACACATAGTGGTACGTTCCCTGTCTTGTGTATGGACATTTAATTTAAAGAGTATTTTCTGTCCCTATTCTTCTGTGTTTTCATTTCTTGTTTGCCTTTGGTTCCATTGCTTCTTTGTTGGTTGCCATGGTTTTTCATTAGCTCCACCCTCTCCTTGTAAACTTATCTTGTGTATTTACACCTAATGTGTTTCTCTTATTTTGGTGTTTGTCCTACATGGATATATTGTGTGCCTGTTGTCATTTATGTTTTATTACCTTTTCTTGCCCATTTCCTTCATAGTGTTTGGCTTTACCATGCCTGGACTTATGTTTATTACGTTTGTTTGAATAAATGTTGGTGACTGCACCTGGAGCCTGCTTTCCCTCATTCTGAAACAGCCATGTTACACATACAGCATACTCACAATACATCCTAAACAGCAAATCTAAAATTCTTGATTGTTTAGCCTATATCATCGCACAATGTGAACTACAGTATATTATTGCCTAGCTCTAATCTGGTTAATGTGGTTTCAATATAGATTAATATCATGTTTTTCTTTTGAAAATGTGTATTGTAAAAAAATATATACAAATACATTTGATGACCTATTTTGAAATATATTTTTTATTTATATTATATTATATTATATTATAAAGAACATTAGCATGCTGCTTCTTGCATGTTTTTAGAAATGTTAGAGTTATGTGAGGTAATTGTGCAGATACAGTAAAGTACAGCAGATACACATTTGACTGTGTAATCATAACTAACTACCTCACTGGCTGCCACAGCACACACAGTGGACAAGAATCTTTTGCTCTTTTACCAGCACTGAATATATACTAAAAAAAAACTCTCATTGATGAAAATAGTTTTTTGATAATTATTTGTCTACGAGGGTATATTCATCTAAAAGAATAACTATCAGGCATGTGACTGTTTTGGATCAAGTTATGTCAAGTTTAATTCTCTCCAGTTTCATTTGGAGCAAGTCAGCGGAGCAGTTTATCCTCTACTGTATGGGTTCACTGGGTTGCAGTATTTATATCCTGGAATTTCAAGACCACCATCAATTCACCATCGCAACTGAGGAGGCAAGTTGTTGTTTTGGTCTATGATTATCTGGGTACATTTCTGCAGTTATGTCTTCTCCTGGTAAGACAGGAGCAGTTTCAAGCTCAGCGAGAAGGCTTTCACGAACAAAAAGCAAGAAAAAACATTTTGTACATCAAAAAGTGGAGGTATTCTGGGCCAGCGATCCCATACTGACTGTTTTTATGTGGGGCATCAATCACACGGTATGTTATTGCAAAAATGTGTTTTACATCTGAAAAACATATATAAAAAAATTTCTCAAGTACTTGAAAATGATATGTTGCTTATTTGCTTAAGTATAATGCATTTTTTTTTATTCTTGTTATGCGGTGGGAGAATGATTTTAATTGATACCAACACCAACATAAAGCATTACAACTTTTCAGCCTTCCTTGACATTTTAACCTGCATTTTACCATTGTAGATAAACGACCTCTTTCAAGTGCCTATGCCAGTAATGCTACTTCCAGATGACTTCAAAGCCAACATAAAAATGAAAGTCAACAACCATTTATTCAACAAGTATGTATTCAATAATTTTACTACATTTACCACAGTTGACTCATGTCATCATGAATTAATATTTGGCAGTGGTTTGGTTTAGTGTGGTGCTGCAGTCCAAAAGTTAGAGATGACAATATATGGTTGGCTACATTTACATAGGTACATGGCAAATATTTATTTATTTTGTATTATTAATCTAGACATATCTGGTGTCATAGTCACAGTTTTTAGTCAATTTTACATGATTGCACTTTGAACTGCACAAAGCTTTTTAAAACTCATAATCCGCCCTGGTGTGGATTTTTTTTTTTTTTTTTTTTTTTTGATATTGGTTGGAGTGGGGTTTATTGACAAAACTTGTGACTTCGCTGAAATGCAACCTTAGTCTCAGTTCTTCTTATTAATTAGCAATTAGATGAGAACAAAAATATATTGTTTATTCAGACACACATGGCATGAGTATCTGTAAATATTCAATGCTATACTGTAATCTTGAGAGTATATGTGATTGTAAGTGGTTTCTGCAGTAAACATGAAGTAAAACAAATGTATACTTTATTTGTATTAATAAATTAATTAAATACATTTGAATAGATTGTGATGTAAGTTATCACTGTCAATTCACTATTCACTGGTTTAATTAAAACAAACTCAGGTGAAATTGGTCAGTTTGGAACCACCATCTCCTTGCAGCAAATCTCTTCTGTTAGCTCTGTCACAAAATATGCATCATAAATTCTGTCCAGTCAGGCTGTATCTTTAGGTTCAATGTTACATATGACTAAATATAACATTATATTTTTGGTCTGACCAAAAGACTAAGCATTAACAGTCCCCTAATGTCTTCAAGCACCCAGTGAACAAATAAATATATAAAAATAAAATATTATTTATTTATTTATTTATTATTGTTTTTTATGTTAAGTGGATTTATTAGAAGTATTAGAGGGGTCTTGCACTGTTAAAATCCACATTGTTTATTTATTTGTAAATTTTCAGGGAAAACCTCCCTGGACATTTTAAGTTTAAGGAGTACTGTCCACTGGTGTTCCGGAATCTAAGAGAGCGATTTGGAGTTGAACATCAGGATTATCTGGTATGAATTTTTTGTACAGTTTAAGTCTAAAGGTATGAAAAGTTGAAAGATTTCTGTGATGTTTTTGAACATGGTTCTCTGCTGTACTTTATCTGTACTTCAAAAAGTTACATGTGAATCAAAATCAAGATTCACACATCACAATTGTTCACACAATATTTTGCTGTGAGTTTGCAAAAGCCTGCAAAAAGCATTATTTGCATGAATCAGGTCAGACAGGCCTAGTATACAAAAGGACTTCATGGGTGTTTTTAGGTCATGTGATCAAGTACATTTGCATGGTGGCCATCATTTGCTTTTATGTTTGCATGAGGCAATTGCCGGTGTATTCTGCATTTAGTCCATCTGCTCATAAAATGTGCTTGCTTAGTTTATTTTATTTTATATTTCTTTATATGAATGCTTTATATGGCGTTTTATGTCACTGCATGCTGCAAGGACCTTGTAACCCACACAAAATCTACATTTTAACCACAGAGCAAGTTCTATAGAAATGTATTTTCTTTTAATACTTGCATACTCCTGTGGATCAGCATCCTACACCACTTTGTGTTCAAGGATTTTGCACTGTAAAAAGTAATACCTAGATCAAACTTATAAAAAGTGAGGCAAGTGGCTGCATTGGATGTTTTAAGTTGAGTCAACTTGCAGCCTTTTTCAAGTATAATAAACTCTGTAAAATTACTTAATTCAAACACAACAAAATCAAGTTGAGTTAACTAATAAGTGCTATATTAGTCAGTTAGATAAACCTAATTTTCTTGGTATATGTAACGTATTTATGTGTTGCTACGAGTAACCTGTACTCATTTTAGTTAGGTTTTATGAACTTTATGCTCATACTAAATTTAACCTAATCAAGTGTGAATAAACATTTTAATTAAGTCCTGGCTATTACCTCAGAAAATACATCTAAATGTCCATATTCTAAGCAGTACAGTAAATCACTTTACATAAACAGACTTTATCAATAACAATTACACATTCAATTGAAGAAGAAAAAGATGGGAAGACAGATTAAAGACAATAACATTTATTCAATGTCAACTAGTGTCACTTTTAACAGTGCCTACAAAACATACAAAAGTATGCATAGGGTCCAATCCCACAAAGAGCCTGTGATATATCTCAGAAGTATACACCAGATTTGAGTGATATTAGAGGTTGTGGGCATAGACAAGTCCAAACAGGGGGTTTTCTACAGGTTTGGCACACCTCTGACCATGGGCTGTCCTTCTACTGTGATAATCCCAATCGTGTTTGGCTGATTTTCAGTGGGGAACTGCCAAGCTCAGCGTGCACCTCTGTTTCATCATGACTCTATTGGGAAGACAAAAAAGAATCAAGAGTTTGGTCAGACAAACAGGTATTGAGGTGAATATAGCAGACTGGTAGAAGACAGATACGACACAAAGTCAAAGTTGTACTTTTTAGTTGCTTAAGGTGATGGATACTAGATGGATACTTTGACTAGAGCATGTGACCAGAGTGAAGTCTACCATGACAATGTCATAGAGTGTTGGTACTATACTATCATGATCTACTGTAGCATGAGTGTTGTCTTTTCTGGTTCAAAGGATACATTACAATAAAACAATGCAATTTTCCTTGCCTGTACCTTATTGGTCATCACATTACTGTATTAAATATATTTCAAGAACAAAGTAATTACCCCATATCATCACAATAGTAATAACATACAGACAGAAATTAGATAAGTAGCTTTAAGCCCAGTACATACATGGTGGACACTGATGAGGTCTTCCTTTCCCTCCCATATGTACTCAATCAGGCATCTCAGTACCACTTCTCTCCTTTTCTCCACATAGTCAGACGGATCCTGTCAACAAGTAAAATCTGATCAAAATTCACTGCCTGATGACAGTATCACAAATTAGAGAACCTCTGTATTTCAACCATGCAATTGATGAAAAAGGTTGTACTATATATACACCACTACCACTGTACTGTAAAAGATCTCACACTATCACCAGCATCTCACAAAATTGAGATTTAACTGACCATGTAGGCTGTATTTATCAGTATGAATCAAGCTTCTATTAGTGCAGTAGTAGGAGGCAGAAAGGTGATCATATCTGCCTTCTATTGGTGGTTGGTACATAAAACCTAATTCAGAAATGTAATTGTATGGAGCCAACACTATTGTTTGCAATTTTACCTATGTTTTACTTACCTGGGAATAATTATAGCTTTAACTGTATCTATTCTGAAGTTTTTCTTACCTGTATCTGAAGACCCCAGGTAACAAAAACGCTTGGTTACTGTGGTGTATTTCGCCGGTTCTCAGAAGAATCACACTCAGTCAGGGGTTTCTCACCGAAGAAAAGACTTTATTTTAAACAAAACAAAGTCGAGAGGACGTTGCAAGGAACTCTCCTGTGCGTTATTTGGTTTTTCCTTATATACATCATACATGGGGCGGTCCCACATAGACATGTCTCCTTTTAGACCATCATAAATCACAAGGGGAGGGGAGGCCTTTAAGGTATGTCTGACCATATGCTTATCTCTGTGCATTCCAGGGCATAGACAACTTGTCTATTAGATTTTAGGCCTATAAGAGTTTAATAGAATAATAACTTTAAAACAAAAATAGCTAGATTCACATTGATTATATACTTGATTAATTGAAACTTTACTAATAAAAATCTTCCACATATTCTCCCCTTTGAGACTTAATAAGTCTCACATTTGATTATTCTTATCCAGAGTGCTACTCCATAATCCAGTCATATTAGTTACACTACCTAGTGACTAAATAAGTCACATTGTATTATCACCAGTGACTAGATTATGGAATTCCACTCTGAGGGATTACTGGACCAAACATCTCTCTCCTTATTTGACGAGGAGGGAGTAAAAGATCCAGTCTCCCAAATTCCTTCTTTAATAGTACACAATGTTAAAAGCGTGAGCGTGTAATTGGTTCAGCACTTGCCTGTGGTTATCACAGTTATGTATAAAAGACATAAAATACATACATTACATCAATAATTGAATATCACAAGATTATAAAAGTTGATCTTCGGCTCAGATACTTTATGTATCGTAGAGAGCCTCCCTGGGCCAAAGTTCAACTGGCACTTATATCCAGGGTATGGTTAACCCTTAGACATCTTCATCATCCTCAGAGTTGATAGAACTATCGTCCAAAGTTTGCTCATTCAAGTTCAGTTTGTTTAGCCATCCTTCATAGTATTCCTCCAGACTCTTTTCAATGATCCTTTGTTGATTAATTGGGACTTTTATCACTCCCATTTGCTTAACAGTAGCATTGATGATTAATGATCTTAATAAAGGTAATACACAGCAAAATAATAATCCTCCTATTGATATGGCAACTCCTAAAAACATTCCTAGTTTAACAAACCATGCTCCCCATGCTCCAAATTTCACATCAATCCAATCCCAAATGTGTTGGTCTCTTCCGGCATTTGTTGTAATTTCATTTCTTAATTTTTTAATTTTTGTCATAACTTCACTGAAAGCTCCTCCAGGGGCGGTGTTATTTGGGATAAATGTACAACATTGATCTCCAAACATAACACAAACTCCTCCCTTGTCTGCCAAGAGCCAATTAAGAGCCTGTCTATTTTGCCATGTCATTCTGCTTGTTGCATGCACTTGGTCGCCTAGTAAAGTTAAAGCCTCATCAGTATAATTAATGAATCTTTGTTGATTATAATAGATATAATTAATCCACTCTGTATTTTTGTTTGGTGTGATCCAAACCAGGATTGACTCAAAACCTCCTTTTATTTCACTTCTTGCCTTGAATTTATTAGGAATTCCTCTTGGCTGTCCAATTGAGTCTAAATATACGTCAGGGTCTGGCTCGTTTCCTCTTTTAGTTCTATTGTCTTCCTTTTTCGTGCTCTGTTCTGTTCCCCATTGTGCCATGCTAACTTCTTGAAGTAACCTTACTCTTACACATATACCTTTCCATCCAGCTGGTAAAGACGGCAATAATATTTCACCTCCACAGATCCAAAAGAAATCTGCTATTATTCATAAATTTCTATTGGAGGTAAGGCTATAGTTTGATTTTCACATTTTTCAGGTGCTATCTTACTTCCTTTAGTTGTTCCGAATGCTAAAAGATCTGGAGCTCTAGAAGGAACTCCTGATTTCCAAGAATTTTTCTTATCTATATACCAAATAATAGCACATCTTCCTTTAAATTTACCCACATCTTGGGTTCCTTTTGGTTTATGGAAACACTCATATTCTTGTTTATAATCTATGCTATACCATTTTGGAATCTCTACTTTTTGTTTTTCAATTTTTATATTTTGACCGATATCTGAATACTGACACCAGGATCCCCAGAGTGGTCTAAAGAAATAATCTGTTAATTTAGGATTTCCTAAAAATCCAAGGCATTCGGCAATACAATATGGCCTGGTAAAATCTGTTAAATGACAAAAGTTTCTTCCAAATTGGGCACATTTTCGGTAGTCATATGGATTTGGTATGGCTATTACTTTGTTTAACGGAGATTTGGAGCACAGCAAGCAATTTTCTTTTCCTGTTTCTTTAGCTGTAAAGGCTGCCCATTTATACCATTCATTATTTTGGGCTGTATCCCATAATGCATCAATTTGACTAACGTCTTCATCACCTTGAACATCATAATCAATGTCTCTACGATTTTTGATTATCGTTGGTTCTGTTGGGTTGATCACATTATCACTTTTGTTCAAAGGTTGTAAAGTCAATTGAAGGGAAGTCAGGTTGCTTTCTATCGGTTGAGTTTGAGTCTGCATTATGAGATTCATTAGGCATAGAATGGTCTTCAGACATGTTGTCAGACTTATTCTCTGTCCTCTCCAGTTTGTCTGACAGGAGGAAAGAGCTCTCGTCAGTTTGCACTTCATCATGTGTCTCTGATTCTTCCTCATTGCTCTCTCCTGTATTGTCTGGTTGTCTGCTGTAACAGATATGCAGGTCAGCGATTCATGGGTTAAATTCTGTTTTATAAATTCAAACTGTTGGTACTAAATGCCAGCCTGGCTGGACTTAAATTACTTTACGATACCCATGCGAGCCTCAAAGGATACCTGAAACCCCCCCCCAAATTCCTCCAACACACTGGAGACAAAGGAAACCTTTTTGTATAAGTTCCTTACTTTCATTTTATTATTAATATGTATTTTAATTATGTTTGTGTATTGCATAAAATGGTTAATCCTGGGTAAATGGTTAAAGTGCTGACTTATAAGTGGGAATGCTTGATTTCAATCTTATACTTTCTCAAAAAGAAATGTTCTGCAACCCCCACACTCCTTGGTAGCTCGTAAAATTTTACGACCACACAGGACCACAGGACAGGAAACCTAATCCTTACAAAAGAATGATAGAATGTACTCAAATGTAGTCTTAATGTGTATAGTATTGTTTTTGCGGTACATTAGAGGTTTCCCATATAAATTGGGAATATCTGCAGTGTTATCATGTGTTAATCAAATCTTTAAATGTGTGTAATTCTGCATTTGAATGTATCTTCATGTTTTGATCATTTGCACATATTAATTTTAGTATCTGTGTAATCGTCATGCTTTGACAGACCCATTTATCTAGAGCAAAGTAATGAAAAATGTATTTAATCTGGAATAATGAACTTGCTTTAATATTCCTGATGAAATCGGACAGGCCCTAAATCATCAGGGGGTTGTCTCAACAGAGACAAAGGAACTTTCCCGCCGCTTCAGATCGCGGATGTTCATTGGGTGGTTCACGCGAAAAGAGGCGTGAACATCTCAAGCTATAAGAGTCGACCGAACAAGGTCCGCCTCTCTCTTCTCTCTCTTCTTGCTCTTCTTCCCGTTCTCCGTTCTTGGACACGTCGCTCCGCGCGGCCTCGGGCCGCGCTCAGTTCTCCTCCCCCCTCAGCACACGGACTGAGGAGAGGAAAGCCATTTTCATGGCTCATTTGGAAACTTTCATTTTCGTTGTTTTGTTTTCTTTTCTTTACTAAGTTTATTCAACTATTCGCCTCTCCACGCAAGGAAGACGAATTCTGGAACATTGTTTGTTGAACCTTTCAAATACCGCGCGAAGATGAACGAACACCTCTTTGCAACAAAGGAACACGTGACTCCACGCTCACGCCAAGATCCAGCGCAGCTTGCACGCGCGTCACACGGCCTCCGGCCCACGCGCGCAGTTTTCAAAGGACCACGTGACATCACACGTGCGTCGCCGGTACCACGCTCACCCACTGGGCCATGCAAGTATCGTTTTCTATGGAGATTTAAATGCTGCTTTAAAGTGTTGCTATTATTTGATTCGTTGTTGGTTCCACTAAGGTTTACTGACTGATTTTCATACCTGAGCTCATTCTTTGATCTCTCTCGCCTTCTCCACTTCTCTCTCTCTCTCTCTCTCTCTCTCTCTCTCTCTTTTATTTGGATTCCGTTATGTCTTGTAAATGTTTATTGTCTGTATTTTCGTACGCATATTTACTCTGTGTGATTTGTAGTTTGATGTATTACTAGTTGAATTATTAAAAACCCATATATAAAATGATTGGCCTGGACTCCACCCCACTCACATTACGAGTCACTGAAATGTTCTGATCTTTAGCTACAAGCTCTAAATTTAGAAACTAAATTTATCATAAGGATAGGATAATATTTTCATGGCCAGAGAATACTTTTCCTTGAATTATAAGGCGTGATAACTTTATTGAAAATTGATAGGTCTACAGTGGTGTGCTGGACATACCACGGTTTGATCTGCAGTAATTTACAGTAAGAGATCACAATAATTGATATGAAGAATGTAATATTGACATATTAATGAGTAAATTACAGTGCCCTGTGATTAGTATTGGTATTGGCAATTGAGCTATTTTTCATAATCAATAAAATTAAATGTAACTGTCATCTGAGATATATATTAATCAAATTCTTGATTAATTATTCAAATTCCCCATATATCATTTGAGTTAATTACTATGTAAAACTAATTGTTGTTACACTGCTTTCCTTTCTTTCTGCCTTTCCTGTGGGAACTCTAGTACAGTGGTTTAGATGATACCAGGTTGTGCTTCCCTCCACTTGGACTGCTGTTGGAGTAGCTCTCACCACTGTGTAGGGTCCTTCTCTCCTGGGCTCATTCCATTTTCTCCGGAATACCCTCAGATAAACTTGGTCCCCTGGAACAACTGGACAGACCGTCTCCGATTCCTCACTGGGCTCTTTTCTTTTTTCCTGTAAATAGATAGCTTTATGTATGGCAGTTAGTTTCTTCATATAAGAGCGAAGTTCCATTTGTAATTGTTCTAGAGGAGGTCCTTTATAGGGACCTCTACAATATGGCACAGGCATGGGTCGACCCGTAAGCATTTCATGCGGTGTTAAGTGTGTGCTCCTGTTAGTTTGCATGCGATAGCTCATTAGTGCGAGCGGTAATGCATCAATCCAATTAAGTTTAGTACTTTCACATATTTTGTTTATTTTAGCCTTGATAACTCCATTAACCCTCTCCACTATCCCTTGTGACTGAGGTCTATAAACGCATCCTAGTCTCTGTTTTATTCTTAATTGTTGCAACACTTGTTTCACAGTTTTTTGTATGAATGCCGACCCATTATCTGAACTTATTTCTGATGGAATTCCAAATCTAGGAATTACCTCTCTTGTTAGGAATTTAATTACAGTTCCTGCTCCTAGATCCGCGGATGGTACTGCTTCCACCCATCTGCTAAACCTGTCTATGATAACAAGCATGTATCTTTTGCCTTGTACACGCTTTATCATATCCACATAATCACATACAAGATGTTTAAAGGGGCCTTCAGGTGTTGGAATATGGCCTATTGGTGTCACCATGCCTTTTCTTACATTGTATTTAGCACATACTTCACATGTGGACAAAAATTCATCCACCATTGCATATAAATAAGGAGACCAATATCCTTGCTGTTTAATTTTTCTTACTACTTCTCCCCTTGCACAATGGTCAAAACCATGTGCATCTGTAATAAGAATATTCAACAGTGAAGTAGGTGCAACAATGTGTCCTTCATGTGTACGCCAAATTTCCTGTGAGTCTTTTTTAGCTCCCCTTTGTTGCCACATTGATTGTTCATAGGGGCCTGCTTGTTGTTGTATTCGAATAATGTCATCCAATTGAGGATGAGGCTCGATAAGTACAACAGGTGCTAATACTGCTACTTGACACCCTGAAGCTTTTTTAGCTTCTAGATCTGCTGCATTATTTCCTTTGATGACATAGTCATTTCCCTTCTTGTGTGCTTGACATTTGATTATTGCTAGTCGTTTTGGTAGCATCATAGCAGAAATCAATTGCCCTATTTGTTCACTATGTTGAATGGGAGTCCCATCACTCTTTTTGAAACCTCTTTGTTTCCACACTGCTCCGAATAGATGACATACACCATGAGCATACGCTGAATCTGTAAAAATGTTAGCAGTTTGTCCTTTTGCTAACTGACATGCAGTTGTGAGAGCTTTTAATTCTGCTAATTGAGCAGAGCAGGGCTGTACACAATGTTGTGATATCACAGATTCAAATTCTTTTTTGTTTTTCTTCACTACTGAATATCCTGTATGATTTCCTTCGTGATCCCTAAAGCTAGAACCATCTACAAAGTAAGTTACTTCTGCTTCAGTAATAGGTGTTGATTCTAGATCTGGTCGTAATCTAGTAAATGCCAAGGACTCATTCACACACTCATGAGGTTCTCCTTCAAAAGCCAAAGGAATTAATTCAGCTGGATTAACTGTATGGCATCTTTTAATAGTAATATCTGGATATGTGAGTAATGAGGAATAGGCTAGAATTCGAGCTTGTGTCAGAACAAATTTCCCTTGTTCTATTAATTCCACAACTTTGTGATGGGTATATATTGTTACTGGATACCCCATAGTTATTGTGGATGCTTTTTCATAAGCATAATACACTGCAGCTAAACCCTGTTGGTAACATGGTGGGTATCCCTGGGCTACATTGTCTAATTTTGTGCTGTAGTATGCTATAGGCTGTTTTTTCCTCCCACTACAGGTCTCTTGCATTAATACAGCTGATGCATAACCATTAACTCTATTTGCCACGTATAGATGAAACATTTTATCATATTCTGCCATTCCCAGGGCAGGGGCCTGTTGTAATTCTTTTTTTATTGCTTCAAATGCTAGTAAGGCATCTGTGTTCCATTTTAATGGATTTCTTAAATGTTGTAATCCTGCTTGTTTCATAATTTCTCTCAAAGGCCCTGTCTTAACTGCATAGTCTTCTATCCAATCGGCACTAAAGCCTGTCATTCCTAGAAACGTCATCATTTGTCCTACTGTCTGAGGTAACGGTGTTTTACTTATACCTTCTAACTGAGCTGGTGCTATAGCTCGTGTACCAAATGCAATTAATCTTCCCAAGTATTCCACTTGAGGCTGGCAATACTGCAATTTGTTTTTAGACACCTTGTGTCCTCCTTCTGCTAATTTTGTCAACACCTTAATTGAGTCTTTGTGACATTGTTCTAGTGAGGTAGAACAGATAATCAAATCATCCATGTATTGTAATAGTGTACCGTCTATTACAAGGTCTTCTAAATCATCCTTCAAAATCTTGTTGAATATATGTGGTGAATGTTTATATCCCTGAGGAAGCCTGGTATATGTATATTGCTTATTTGCAAGTGTAAATGCAAATAAATATTTACTCTCTTCTGCAAGCGGTACACTAAAGTAGGCAGAGCAAAGATCAATTACAGTAAAGTATTTGGCATCAGGAGGGACATTTGTCAGTAAAGTGTGCGGGTTTGGTACCTCAGCTGGCATATCTTCCGTTATTTCATTTATTGTTCGTAAATCATGAACAAGTCGCCATCTATTTTTGTCTGATTTGATTACAGGCATAATTGGAGTGTTACAGTAACTAGTAGTTTCTATCAATACCCCTGCCTTCACTAAGCCTTCAATTGTCTCCTTTATTCCTGCTTCCGCATCTGCCCGTAAGGGATATTGTGCTTTTCTAGGCAGACGTGCATTTGGCTTTAGTTGAACTCTTACTGGATTTGCTGATTTTATTAATCCAATATCTGTGTCATGTTGAGACCATAGCTCAGTTGGTACCTGACACTCCATTTCCTTAAATAATTCAGTCTCATTTGTGTTTATTAAATCAGATGCTGTAGTCATCTGTGTCATTTTATTTTGGCTGATAACTACTTCCTGTGGAATTCCCAGCAAACTGGTTGCAAACAGAATTTTGATGTAATTTTTGTCAGCTGAATGAAAAATCAATGGGTTTTCTGTTGATTCCCATTTGCTTTGTTCTGCCCTTTTCATCATTTGTCCTAAATCTTTTGCTTTCCAATTTCTTCCTACATATACTGTAATATGCGGGACAGAGTTATTTACATTGAACCATTTTTTGACAAACTCACTTTCTGGTATGTTTAAAGCTGCTCCCTCCTTACCTATGATGATGTACTGGGAGACTATTTCAATCTGCTGTCCTTTTGTTTCTTTTTGCCATTTCTGTTCTATATCTTCATCCCTTTCTTGATCATACATCATTGTGCAATGAAATTCAGACTTTGATAGCTGTGCTTCAGGTATCTGTGCTTCAATAAACTTTCCCCATTTATTGACTGTCTGTCTCACATCTTGTTCTATCTGTCCTATCCAAAAAACATTTGCTTTTGGCTCTGCAACCATCATTTGTTTTTCTGTTCCTATTGAATCAATATATATACCTTCTGGAGAACACCAAATTTGTAGTCCTAATTTACATAATGCATCTCTTCCTAACAAATTAATAGGAGTTTGATTTGATACCAGAATGGGCATTGTTATACTTTGATCTTTTGTTTGTAGACACACTGGAGCTGTTATGGGAATCAATTGCATTTTTCCCGAGAATCCTATTGTCTTTGCAAATTTTCCAGACAAGGGGAGATGTGAAGCATATTTCAAATTAATGCATGTTAAATTTGCCTCCGTATCTACCATAAATGGAAATGGTTTTCCCTCTATTTTAATCTGCATAATAGGCTCTTGATCAGCTTTTGTTGATAAAATTGGAAGCTGACTCTCCCCTTTAGGATTCTCTGGGCACCCCTAATAGCCTGGATTGGGACCTCCCCAAGGGTTTACTGGGCCCTGCACTGGGCCCCGAGTAGGCTGTTGCCAGCTCATCTCCCTTCTACCCTGAGGTTGCTGTGGCCATTGTTGAGTTGGACAGTCAGCTTTGATGTGTCCGGGCTGTCCACAGCCCCAGCACAAAGGGGGAGGCCTGTCTCTGCCTCTGCCTCTGCCTCTTTGCTGTATGGGTTTTTTTCTCCATCCCATTTGTCCTGGCTGTTGAGTATAAACATTTATTATGGGCAAAGAGTTCAAGTGTTCATTTGGAGGGACTGCTGTAAGTAGGCTTGACTGAGTAGTAGGTTGTGGAGCAATTACTGGAGGCATTAGAGTCATTTGTTCGGCTGTTGCATTTGTCACTGAAGCTTGAATATTTTTCTTATTTTTCTTTGTGAGTTCTTCAAGCTGTAATTGAGTTAGTTTACGTTGTAACTCTTTCTCTTGACTTTTAAGTTTTAGTTCATTTTTTCTTTGCTGTTCCACTGCATGAGACACATGGTCACAAAACTCTTTGTGTGTTTTAGACGTTAAACCGACCACATCCTCCAGCTTGCTTTTTACCGTTGGCGGCATAGCATCAATCACAGCTTGTCTAAACAATGTTGACATTAATGGGTCTCTTTCGGGATCCCCCTCAGTTTCTTGTTTCCACCTTTTCAGCTCTTTTTGGACATAAGTGGTTGGATTTTCTAAATCTCCAATTCCTTCTCCCTTCAGTGATTTAGGATTCAGTCTGATCGGATACTCCGCACGCAATGCCTGCCATACTGCTGGGCGGAATGCATCAAAAACAATCCCATCCATATTGTGAGAGTTCACTGCTCTGTTTAGAGTCGTGGTAAGAAGAATTTCATCCATCTTTGTCCCTCCAAGAATTTTAGCCAGCAGAGCTTTAACATCTCCCACTGCCAATAGCTTTCCCATTGTTTCCTCTTCAAACACTTTAATGAATTTCCCTGCACCCTCATGAATATCAGGAAGGCGAGTGACAAGCCCCTCGAGGTCCTGCGAAGCCCAGGGGACATACTGTCCCTGCTCACCCTTGATTAAAATTGGGAGCTGTGCGGCCAGTGGTCTAAGTGGCCCTTTATCTCTGCCCTGTTCCCATTTACCGTTCTCAAATAACTCCTCTGCCTGATTCTCATCCTCACTACCATAGAACAACTTACTCTTTCCTCTTTCCAATTTATTTACCTCTCTGTTCTTTTTCCCTGATTCTCTAATTTTCTCTTCCATTTCTTCTTCCAAAGCTTGTGCTTGTGCTACAATATCTCTATCTTTCCTCCGTTTTCTTTCTAATCCTTCCTCAAACCAGGTTTTGTCTTCCTGACATGCTTTCATTTTTTCTAACGCTGTACGTGCTTGTCTATAACAGTCGAGTTGCAGACCTTCTGCATTCTCCTGTCTAGTTTGCTTCTGTGTTTTTACAGCTGGTTCCTCTCTATCTTCCGTCTCTAACTGCCCTTCTAACTCTAGTTCTCCTGTTACCTCCATGGTTCCCTTGAGTAATGGGAATTCTTTTCCTAAAGGCAGATAGGGAGGGGGGTCTGCATATATCTTTTCTTTTCTCATGTTATCTTTCTCTGCCTCCTTTAGGACTTTCCTAGCCTGTTTTATACTCTTCAACATATCTTCACCTTCTTTTTTAAACAGCGCAAGTACTTCTTTCTCTTTTTCCCGTTTTGTTTCTCTTTTTTCTTTTTTCATATTGATGCTTTTAGTTTTATAGTTTTTTATCAGAGTTTCCATTTCCTCACACAATGCCACATCAAATGTCCCTTCCTTTGGCCATTTTGTCATCATATTTTTTGTTCTCTTCTGCCATTTCTTCGAGATTTTGTCTATTTGCTCTTTACACAGTGGATTTTTTAATCCAAGGATTTCCACTGGTGTGGCTGCCATATCTTTATTTATATTATTACCACCAACAATCAACTTTTTAGTTTTATATAATAAACTTGGTTACAATCTCTTCCTTTCCTTTCACTGAATTTAACTATTTTTTACCCCTTTCACCCTACTTTCTATTCTTTATTATGTGTCATACCCTTTTGAATTTAGTTTTTTATTGTCTCATGCGTTTACACTTTTTTAAATTTATATTATTATTTAACTGTCTATTTTATTTATCCTATTTTATTATCACTTTTTAGATAACTATTTCTAACAATAATTCTTTATTTTTATCTTTACTTCTCTTTCCTTTTTTGTCCACCCATGTATTAAATCTTTAATGTGGGAACTTCCTCCCTTGCTCTCACTCCCACTGTACTGGGCTCAGAAAATGTTCTCCCCTTTCACACAGACATCCAAATTTCAAAACTCTATTATAGATCTCGGTTCAAACTTTATTGATACTATTTCCCTAAGCCCATTCACACTTGCTACACTCTTTATTGAGCCAGAGTGCTTATGCTTGCATACTTTTTCCCTTTATCTAAGGGATAATCATTCATTAATTGTCCTTTTATTGTCAAGGCTCATCATACATTCATCCCTCTCAAGTGGATCTGGGACGAGTCCAATTCTGCCGGTTCACACCTAAGTGAAGGTCCAGGAACGGTGCTCGACCCTTACCCACCCAATACGGAATTTATTTGTTCATACATTCATCATCGTTCATACGGTCATTCGTCCGGACACAGTTTCATCCACACAACAAAACACAGCTCTTTCTAGAGCTCGCTCTACCTAGAGCGTCCTTAAGGGCCCACTTATTCTGTCTGCTTATCCGTTTATCACTGCCCTTTCCTAGGTCACAGCTATCCAATAAACACAGACCATTGCATACAATGTATTTTTGCCTACACCCTTTTTGTTTTAAATCTAGGTTACCTTACAAGGCTTTCCTTTCAATAAACCAAATATGTGCATGCGGTTATTTCTTCTGGAGTGAAACCCCTTTTTCAATTTGGATATCCTATTTTTTCTAAATTTGGAAGAGTAGATTTTAAGTGTCCTTACCACTCAGAACTGACCTCAACCAACACAAACGAATTTTATAAGCAAAAATGCTTACCTTGTTTTATGGTGGCCACCCGGTTGTGTTGATCATCGGTCAGCTCAAAAGCGGCTGTCCACTCTGCCACTCTTGTCCAGTCCCATCTGGGGTGCCAAATCTGTGGTGTATTTCGCCGGTTCTCAGAAGAATCACACTCAGTCAGGGGTTTCTCACCGAAGAAAAGACTTTATTTTAAACAAAACAAAGTCGAGAGGACGTTGCAAGGAACTCTCCTGTGCGTTATTTGGTTTTTCCTTATATACATCATACATGGGGCGGTCCCACATAGACATGTCTCCTTTTAGACCATCATAAATCACAAGGGGAGGGGAGGCCTTTAAGGTATGTCTGACCATATGCTTATCTCTGTGCATTCCAGGGCATAGACAACTTGTCTATTAGATTTTAGGCCTGTAAGAGTTTAATAGAATAATAACTTTAAAACAAAAATAGCTAGATTCACATTGATTATATACTTGATTAATTGAAACTTTACTAATAAAAATCTTCCACATTACCTAAAGACAGAAAAAATATGCATGTTAGAATAAGTTTAAAAACCAGTGGTAAATGTAAAATATTTAAGTAACAGGTTAAAAATAGTTTTATGGTTTTGAGCCAGTGCTATCAAATGCACTTACAACTCTGCTGCTGATAACATGAGGACCCCACGACAGCTGCATGCCCCACCGGAGACTGTGTTATTAAGATGAAATTAAATAAGTCAAGTCACCTTTATTTACAGTACACAGCACTTTGAAATATATATATATATATATATATATATATATATATATATATATATATATATATATATATATATATATATATATATATAAAAAGTCTTCTTTGTTGCCTTTTTCTCCATCACACTTTAGAAAACATTATATATCACCTGAAAACATAAAATCTCAAAATTCATCCTTTGAAACCCATTTTAAATTCATCTACCATGAAAATTGTACATCAAAATCATGTTACAAAATGTTTTCAGTCGTGAATTATAGGTTTGGATCATGCACTTTCAAGTCTATGTTCAAAAATGTGAATGGCAGTTAACAGGGTAAGTTAGCGCTAACTAACGATTAAAAGTGATATTATTGGTAAAATTAAAGCCAAAGTAGTCTTAAGACATAATAGGCATTACTAAAGCACTTGTTTAATTTCATATTAACAACACGGTCTTAACTGCTGTTGTCTTCTGATCGTTGCATACAAGACTTTACTGCTTAGCACTGTGTAGCCAACTTAGCTTGCCATGTGTGCAGGATAGCTAGCTATACAGTACAATTTGCAAACCTTACTTTAGCTTCCTAGTTGAGTGAACGATTTTGCGTGAGTTTACATCACCAATAAATTGCCAAAACTTGCACATCTTACCGTGTTAATCAGTCTGTGAAATTTAGATCAGCTGCAGCTTTCAAACAGTTGAAGTGCCGAGGAAGCATCTGCCTTGGAAAGTCCCCGCCAGTGAAAAAGGGATAAATCCAACTTAATTTTTATGTGTTTTTTATTTCAAATATTTAAGTTTGATGAACACACATGCCACATCGACAGCTGCTCAAATAAATTGTGTATTTCAACTCACTTTTATAACATTTCTTGTACACAACAAACTCATACAAAATGCTACCCAAATAAATTGCTATTGTTTTACTTAAAATATATTGTTATGTAAAAAGTGATATATTTTAAGTAAAGAGGAAGTATATTTATACTTTTTAGTATAAAACAAATAAAATAAACTAGATTACAACTATTTAAAATATATAAAACCTACTGTGTGGGTGTAGCACTTTTTACAGTGTGACTCCTTTCCCATTGTATTGCTATCCAGTACGATCAGTGGAAGATGTCACCACAATTGATATACTCACTAGACCACTTTTAATGTAAATACTGTATCACTAACATAAAACCTCTTTACAGAGATGTCACAAGATCACCAGTTTATGTCTTCCTGTCTGTCACAAGACCAGTCACCTCTGGTCATTACATTTCCCAGAATCACACCAACTCATTGTTCCCAATCACTGCACCTGTCTGCCATCAGCCTTATCAGTGGGTATTTATAACCTAGCACTAAGCACCCACACATTGTCTGGTCTCTCCTACGCCTCTTGTTACCCCTTTGTACTCACCTCTGTTTTCCTACCTATGTTCCCGTCTGCCAAGGAATTCTTGAAGCTGGCCTCTACCTACAATTTTGAAAATCAAACACTGATGAAGTTCTTCCACGTAGGTTGAAATGAACCATTATATTCACGGATGCCCTGTAACATGAACAATTGCATGTTGGAACAATAAGTTCTATATGCCCTCCTGCTGAACCTTTCCTCTCCTGAAAGACCATACAACCCTCCTGTGATATCAGAGTCTGCGCCAGATCAAATACATCCAGAGTTCGCTACAGTCAAAACCATTTCAGGGTCCACTCCAGTGTCTTCTCAAGCTCTTAAACCCACTCCAGAGTCTACTCCAGTCAAGTCAGAGTCCGCTCCAGTGTTAGCTCCAGCCCCTGAGTCTGCTAACTTCATCAAATTCAGTTCACAGTCCACTACAGTCCAAACTAATTCACAGTCTGTTCCAATTCCAGAGTTTAGTTACAAGTCTACTCCAACCCCAGAATTCAGTAAAGCATCAGAGTATGCATCAGAGCCCACTCTAACCCTTGAATTCTTAGCTTAACCCATTCGTACCAGTTAGTTAACTCTAAGTTTATCTACAGTCCAAAAGCCCATACAAGAATACCATCCAGACCATGCACCCCTCTCATGGGTGGTTCTAGCCAGAGTCGACAGAAGGCTTATGTTCCCGAGTTTATCCCAGAGAAGGCTTCCGTCTCCAAGTTTAGCCCAGAGAGGGCTCCAATCCCCGAGGCTCACCCCAGTTTGAGCTTGGCCCAGAGAGGGTATTTGTTCCATTGGTAACGCTTTAAAATAATGGTCCGTTGTTAATAAGTAGCTACGCAGGAAGTAATAGGTAGTACTACATTAACACTTAACTTAATACTATTAACTAATATAGAAGCAAGATTAACTAAGCAGTAAGTCATAACTCATTTAGGACATAGGTAGTTCCTTATTAGTTATTTGATAATTACTAAAGAAAAATATCGTCATTGAGAACTACTTTGGAACTATGGCCAACTAATGAAGAATAACCAATTAATTACTAATCACAACAGCTACGTCTATAAAGTGAACAATTAGCTTCTTTATGGAAACGTATATATATATATATATATATATATATATATATATATATATATATATATATATATATATATATATATAAATATATATATATATATATATATATATATATATATATATATATATATATATAGCCTATCCATATGATATATTTAATGAGCTCCACTAAGTTCAATGTCTCCAACTCTAATAACTTTAACGTTAGTGATATCATGCTGGGGAGGGCTTCTCTTCAGGAAGTGACAATAAATAATGATGTTCTCTTGTCAAAACATATTTGCATCCTTCATGAAAACATTGACTGCATTTATAGTGTTAAGCACAAAACAACATCTTCCAGATTACAATGCGTCTGGTAGAATATCACTAGTTCCTCACAGAAATATATGGCTGTACAGTATGTGTCAGATAATTTTATTGTAAATTACTTGTGAAATCCATGACTCGAGTGTTCAATGTGATCTCATGAGAATACGTGTGTATTTTTACGTTAAATGTGGTTCTATCACACGTATATTTACATACGTTTTCATGCACATAGAAACGTACAATTTATACGTATTTATAGCAGTAAAACGTACAAATACATGTTTTTATTCAATTTATTGAAAGCAGTTTACTCGTCTATTTAATAGGACTAACATTTCTGTGCATGCTGCAAACCATAGATACACACAAAAGCACAGCATACAATTACAAATCACATCCATTTTATTTGTTTGCTGTACTGCATATCTTTAGAATCCAGATGTTTGCAAGGAACATTTCCAAATTCAGCCCTTTATCAATGGTTCTTCATATTCATTCTCAGCAACAGCGTCCGTCACAGTCAAAGCTGAGCTCGCGCTCGTTATGAATTTGAAAATAGCGCCAGTGCGCCACGTTACGACATGATTTACGGCACTAATATCGAACGCTCATTGGTCCTCATCCAATTCGTCACAGATTGCGGCATGTTGTGTTTCAGTTTATGACATTTGAATACTGCGCCAGTGCGCCTTCACGGAGAGAAGACAGATACATAATTTCATGGATTAATAAATTAAATTCTGCTCTGTACCCTATAAAAACTATTACCTCCATATAGAGGACTGCGACTGGAACTCATTATCATTTGAACTACTTTTGGTACCACTTTTGATATTTTCGCAAAAAATAAATGATTAACGTTACGTTTGTTTGTTTGTTATTTGTTTATTTATAACAGTAACGTTATGTAGTTTTAAGAAATGTTGTCTTTAAAATAAAAAATCTTTCACTTTAAAATAAATGGTCCAGATCACTAGTAACGTTAGTTCATGCGGACTGACAAGGTAACACTTGAGTAATTAGTCAGGAGTTAACATGTTTTTTACTTTAAAATAATGGGCCAGATCACTATAGTAGTTCCTGCGGACTGACAAGGTAACGCTTGAGTAATTAGTCAGGAGTTAACATGTTTTTCACTTTAAAATAATGGGCCAGATCACTAGTAGTTCCTGCGGACTGACAAGGTAACGCTTGAGCAATTAGTCAGGAGTTGACATGTTTTTCACTTTAAAATAATGGGCCATATCACTATAGAAGATAACACTTGAGTAATGAGTAATGGATTTCACAAGTAATTTACAATAAAATTATCTGACACATACTGTACAGCCATATATTTCTGTGAGGAACTAGTGATATTCTACCAGACATTGTAATCTGGAAGATGTTGTTTTGTGCTTAACACTATAAATGCAGTCAATGTTTTCATGAAGGATGCAAAGATGTTTTGACAAGAGAACATAATTATTTATTGTCACTTCCTAAAGAGAAGCCCTCCCCAGCATGATATCACTAACGTTAAAGTTATTAGAGTTGGAGACATTGAACTTAATGGAGCTCATTAAATATATCATATGGATAGGCTATATATATATATATATATATATATATATATATATGTATGTATGTATGTATGTATGTATGTATGTATGTATGTATATATATATATATATATATATATATATATATATATATATATATATATATATATATATATATATATATATATACGTTTCCATAAAGAAGCTAATTGTTCACTTTATAGACGTAGCTGTTGTGATTAGTAATTAATTGGTTATTCTTCATTAGTTGGCCATAGTTCCAAAGTAGTTCTCAATGACGATATTTTTCTTTAGTAATTATCAAATAACTAATAAGGAACTACCTATGTCCTAAATGAGCTATTACTTACTGCTTAGTTAATCTTGCTTCTATATTAGTTAATAGTATTAAGTTAAGTGTTAATGTAGTACTACCTATTACTTCCTGCGTAGTTACTTATTAACAACGAACCATTATTTTAAAGCGTTACCGTTCCATTTGTTCCCATGGATTTGCTCCAGAGTTTTCTCCTAGTCCAGAGTGGGCTCCAGAATGTGCTCACTTTACAGAGCTTAACCAGGAGCCCGGTCACTTCACAGAGCTCAATTCTGAGCGTAGCTCTCCTTCATCGTCCCTGGTCCCATTAAGCTCCTCATTGTCTCCTGAGATTCTTTCATCTCTGCTGGCCCCATCCAACTCTTCTTCATCTCTGTTTGCCCCGTCCAGCTCTCCTTCATCTCCATCTGTGTATATTGTCATTAAAGCCGGTTCTATGATTAGTAGTAAATCTCCAGCACATACTTTCAGACAGAGCAGCATTTACTACACAGAGCCATAGTTCACTGACAAGCTATGCAAAATCACGTTCATAATCACATATGGTTTAATCACGTGATTATGAAAGTGAAGAAATCATTCTGGAATTATGAAAGCTGTTTGCATAGCTTGTCAGTGAACTACGGCTCTGTGTAATAAATGCTGCTCCATCACATGAAAATACCACATTAAATAAAATGTTATTAAAATACCACATAATAACATTAATTTCACTCAAAACTGACTTCATAACTTCATTCCAGCGTTTGAAGTTAATCCTTCTGTGAGATGATGTGGCTTCTTACACAGAATAAGAAATGTAACATATTTTATAGTATTCTAAGCAGTGATAAAGGCAATGTCGATTAGCATTGCATTTTTATATACTTTATTACAATAAATGTTATAATACAAACTCAGATAACCCATATATTGTCATAGTCCTATCTTAATTAGTCCCGATGAATTAATGAAAGCAGTTAAATCTTCAGCAACCACTATTGGCATTTCCTGGGTTTCTTCTGCAAGGTGTATTTGGCCTTTGGATGGAGATTTACTGCTGATCACACAACCGTGCTTCACTGAAAGATATGCATGACAATCGCAGCTTCTGCCTAATCATGTTTTATCACCTTTGCGATTTAATTTTGATTAATCATGCAGCCCTACCCTCCAGTGACCGCTCCTCCAGAGCGCTTCCCAGTGTCTGCTCCTCCAGAGTGCACTCAAGTATTCTCTGCTCTTTTACTCAACATGGAGCCTACCTTGGTCACCTTGGCAAAACACAGTCCTGTGATTGTCCCCAAGAAAATTTTGGGTGAGGGATTCTCCTTCATCAAGGCCAGTGAGGTCATCTGTGCTCCCTGTGCTCCTGGCTCCTTCAGTATGACTGCGGTGGTCATCTGTACTCTCTATGCTACCAGCAACTTCGAAATGACCGTGGTAAATGTCTGTACTCCCTGTGCTTCTGGCCACTTCGATACCACATGTGTTGGTCGTCTCTACTCCCTGTGATCCTGCTTTCTGTAGTATGGCAACAGCAGTGTTAATTTGTGTTAATAAACAGGCATTTTTGATTTAGTATTAGGGCCATATTTTAACGATGTAAACGCAAAGTGTAAAGGACACAGTGCGGGTGCACTCAGGGCGTCAAAATAATTTTTTGCTATTTTAACGACGGAAAAACAGTTGGTGTGCCCGGGCGCATGGTCATGGGTTGTCCCTATTCTCTTAATGAGCAATGGGTGTTTTTGGCAAAACGTGCAATAAACCAATCAGAGCACAAAGAGAGAAAGCATCTCCGAGATGAAACGGAGCTGCTCGAGTACGAGCCAATAATTCTGATACATGCGATGACTATCCATTATGACATGTATATATATATATATATATATATATATATATATATATATATATATATATATGTATGTCTTAAGCCGATTCTTGAAGATGGCTAAGGACTCAGCTGCTCGGATTGAGTTGGGGAGGTCATTCCACCAGGAGGGAACATTTAATTTAAAAGTCCGTAAAAGTGACTTTGTGCTTCTTTGGGATATGGCACAATCAAGCGATGTTCACTTGCAGAACGCAAGCTTTTAGAGGGCACATAAGTCTGAAGTAACAAATTTAGGTAAATGGGTGCAGAGCCAGTGGTAGATTTGTAAGCAAACATCAATGCCTTGAATTTTATGCAAGCAGCTATTGGAAGCCAGTGCAAATTAGTGGTGCACTGAGGTGTGACTTGTATTCTTTTTGGTTCATTAAAAATGTATCTTGCTGCCGCATTCTGGATTAAATGTAAAGGTTTGATAAAACTGGCTGGAAGACCTGCCAAGAGGGCATTGCAATATTCCAGCCTGAACAGAACAAGAGCTTGAACAAGGAGTTGTGCAGCATGTTACAGAAAGAAAGGGCTTGATTTTCTTGATGTTGAATAAAGCAAATCTGCAGGATCGGACAGTTTTAGCAATGTGATGTGCCTGCCTAACTTGATGGTGAAATTGTGATGAAATGATGGGTTTGCTGGAATTACAAGCAGTTCTTGGTGAGGTTGAGTTGAAGGTGATGGTCCATCATCCAGCAATAAATGTCTGTTAGACAAGCTGAGATGCGAATGGAATGAGAGGTAGAGTTGAGTGTCATCAGCATAGGAGTGGTATGAAAAGCCAGAAAAAAATGTTTCTGAATGACAGAACTTAATGATGTCATTTAGACAGAGAAGAGGAGTGGTCCAAGAACTGAGGCCTGAGGCACCCCAGTAGTTAGATGTTGTGACTTGGACACCTCACATCTCCAAGATACTTTAAAGGACCTATCTGATAGGTAAGACCCAAACCATTGAAGAGTGGTTCTTGAGATGCCTTTTGCCAGTAGGGTTGATAGGAAGATCTGGTGGTTAACCATGTCAAAAGCAGTGGACAGATCAAGCAGGATAAGTACTGAAGATTTGGATTCCGCTCTTGCCAATCTTAGAGCTTCAACAACTGAGATCAAGGCAGTCTCAGTTGAATGTCCACTTTTGAAGCCAGATTGGTTGCTGTCAAGGAGGTGGTTGTATGTGAGAAATGTAGAGACTTGGTGGAACACAGCTCGTACAAATGTTTTTGCAGTGAAAGGAAGAGGTAGTTCTCTAAAAGAGATGGGTTGAGGGTGGGTTTCTTAAGTAGTGGAGTTATACGAGCCTGTCTAAATGATAAGAGAAAAACACCAGTGTGGAGGGATGTGTTGATGATGTGAGTGAGTGCAGGTACAACTGTAGGAGAAATGGCTTTAAGGAGATAAGATGGAATAGGATCAAGCGGACAAGTAGTAAGGTGATTAGAAAGGATGAGTTTTGAGACTTCTGCCTCAGAGAGTGAAGAGAAGGATGTAAATGAGTGTAAGTTTGCTGGTGATATGAGCTTGACTGAGTGTGGTGTGGAAAATTGTACGCTGATGTGTTTAATTTTATTAATGAAAAACGTGGCAAACTCGACAGCTATTAGAGATGAAGCAGGAGGGGGAGGAGGAGGACAAATAAGTGTGGAAAATGTTTTAAAAAGCATGCGAGAGTTGTTAAGGTTGTTATGGTAGTATGTCATTTTAGCAGTGGAGACATTAGCAGAGAAGGAAGATAGGAGGGACTGATAGTGGCTTGCCTGGAAGATAAGGGGCAAACAGTGTCTAAACAAGATTTAAGAGTGGAGCAGAAAGTATCAGTAGCACTGTTAGCATCCAAAGATGCAAACAGTTTAGGGGAAGGAAGTGAAAATGAAACCATTGCAGATAGCCGGGAGGGTGAAAGTGTGCGTAGGTTATGTCGAAAGATGATATGTGGAGGGGTAAGTGATGTGTCAGGGACCATGTTGAGGTTAAGAGTGAGGAGGAAGTGATCCGACGTGTGCAGTGGAGTAACCAGAACATGATAAGTAGAGCAGTGTCACATATAAATAAGGTCCAGTTGGTTGCCTGATTTGTGAGTAGCAGTAGTTGACACTCGGTTGACATCAAAATAGGCAAGCAGAGTGTGGAAATCGGCATACAGAGGTTTATCTAGGTGGATGTTGAAATCTCCAAGAATAACTAGGGGAGTACCATCCTCAGGAAAGGTTGAGAGCAACGCATCTAATTCATCAAAAAAGTTACCCAGTGGTCCTGGGGGTCAATAGACAACTACAAAATGTATTTTAAGAGGGTAGGTAACAGTAACTGTATGAGATTCAAAGGAGCTGTTAATACCCAAAGATGGTAAAGGATTAAATTTCCAATCATTAAAGATGAGCAAACCAGTACCTACACCTCTTCCTGTCAAATACCTAGAAGATGATAAATAAGGGATAATGTACACACAGCTGGTTGTGCTTACAGAATAAACCATGACAGAGTGATCAGAACTTTTGTTATGTGTTATGGTTTAACTGGTAACCGTGTTATCTGGTGATCAACTTCCTGGTTCAGGTCTCCGCTCCAGATGTGATGGAATGACCGCAGCAGATTCGCCGATTCTGAAACCACAAACTGACTTATTAAGATATTAAGTTGTCTACTAAACGCAGACTTTCTTATTACATAATTTTGATATTCTTATAAATATTAGTTATTTGTATGATCACCCATAGCGGCTGAAGTAACTGGGATAAACAAAACAATACGATTTCTGGATTCAAGACAGGACTCTCGGCATCACATTGTGCAGCTGGTTGAATCAAGAAAATGTGACCGTGTTAACTTGTGACCTGTGTTTACCTATTATGAAAATAAACCATAGTAGAACGAGGACTAAATTTTATGGTTCATGATGTTGAAGAACATTTCATGACGTCTCAGACAAATTTGTGGCTACTGTGGTTTAATTATAAACTCTATCGTTAACTTATATTTACCATTGTAAAAACATGGTACATTTTCTTTAGAGCCTGGTATTTTATTTGATTATACAAGTATTTGAAATATTAGCTTTATCCTGTAATAAAAAAATCTGTATATAAATGTAATACTTTGTACCTTGAGACTTACGTTCACTAGCCAATGACTTTAAAAAATATAAACTGTATTTTCTGCTTGTGAATATATTTGCAAACAGAAAATACTGTTTATATTTCATAATTAATATTTATTTATATAGTCAATATTTCAAATAGTTGTATAATCAAATAAAATACCAGCTAGTGAACGAAGATAACAAGTTAACACATTTATAAAGTAATGTTTATATGCAGCATTTCAGCTAGCATAATCTTATACGTTTACACTTCATTCAAATCAAGTCACGTTTCCAAAGTAATGCTATGAGAAAATAACAGCAACGTATCAAGTGACTGCAGTGACCCTCTGATCTGGATACAAACTGGATCTGGTGGCTTCAGTGACTTCGGAATAAGAGAGAAACAAACTAATATTAGCATAGATGCCATTCTTCTAATGATGTAGCAAGTACATCGGGTGTTATGGGAAGTGTTCCTGGTTCTGGTTTACCTAATTAATGCAGCTTAAAAATCCTTAAACGGATTTGGATATTAAAAGCATATAAGTATGTTATGTGTAAGCCAGGTTAAAGAGATGGGTCTTTAATCTAGATTTAAACTGCAAGAGTGTGTCTGCCTCCTGAACAATGTGAGGTAGGTTATTCCAGAGTTTAGGCACCAAATAGGAAAATGATCTGCCGCCCGCGGTTCATTTTGATATTTAAGGTATTATCAAATTGCCTGAGTTTTGAGAACGATTATAATGTAAAATGAGCTCATTCAAATACTGAGGTCCTAAACCATTCAGGGCTTTATGAGTAATAAGCAATATTTAAAAATCTATACAATGTTTGATAGGGAGCCAGTGCAGTGTTGACAGGACCAGGCTAATATGGTCATACTTCCTGGCTCTAGTAAGAACTCTTGCTGCTGCATTTTGGATTAGCTGTTGTTTGTTTACTAAGCAGAACAACCACCCAATAAAGCATTACAATAATCTAGCCTTGAGGTCATAAATGTGTGGATTAACATTTCTGCATTTGACATTAAGAGCATAGGCCGTAATTTAGATACATTTTTGAAATGGAAAAATGCAGTTTTACAAATGCTAGAAATGTGGCTTTCTAAGGAAAGATTGCGATCAAATAGCACACCTAGGTTCCTTACTGAGGATGAAGAATTGACAAAGCAGCCATCAAGACTTAGACGGTGTTCTAGGTTATTACATGCAGAGTTTTTAGGTCCTATAATTAATACCTCAGTTTTTTTTTTCAGAATTTAACAGTAAGAAAGTACTCGCCAGTTTTTTATATCGACTATGCATTCCATTAGTTTTTCAAATTGGTGTGTTTCACCATGCCGCTAAGAAATATAGAGTATCATCTGCATAACAGTGAAAGCTAACACCATGTTTTCTGATGATATCTCCCAAGGGTAACATATAAAGCGTGAAGAGTAACGGCCCTAGCACTGAGCCTTGAGGTACTCCATACTGCACTTGTGTTCGATATGATACCTCTTCATTCACTGCTACAAACTGATGCCGGTCATATAAATATGATTTAAACCATGCTAATGCACTTCCATTAATGCCAACAAAGTGTTCAAGTCTATGCAAAAGAATGTTGTGGTCAATTGTGTCAAATGCAGCACTAAGATCCAATAGAACTAATAGAGAGATACAACCACGATCAGATGGTAAGAGCAGGTCATTTGTAACTCTAAGGAGAGCAGTCTCAGTACTATGATACAGTCTAAATCCTTAAAGTGTAACACAGGTCACAAGTTAACATGGTCACATTTTCTTGGTTCAGCCAGCTTCACAATGTGATGCCGAGAGTCCTTTCTTGAATCTAGAAATCTGTAGCTGAATCAGTGTAGATTGTTAGCTCGATGGTTCATTACTGTCATCTCATGGTGCGCCGTCTTTTAGCAGGTGTTCAAAACCCGTGCCAACACAGACTTACTTTATTTTTATTGTTTTGTTTATCCCACTTACTTCAGTCGCTATGGGTGATCATACCAATAACTTGTAAGGTTTACAAGAATATCAAAATTATGCAATAAGAAAGTCTGTGCTTATTAGACAAATTAATATCTTAATAAGTCAGTTTGTGCTTTCTGAATCAGTGAATCTGCTGTGGTCTGGAGTGAAGACCTGAACCAGGAAGTTGGTCACCAGATAACACGGTAACCAGTTAGACCGTAATACCATCACAAAGTGTAGTGGTTCAAGTATCACCCTGATGTGGTGATGCAATGATTTTCAATAACTATTATTTGTTTCCAAATTTCTGTGTGTTTCAGGTTTCTCTTACACGTAGTCCTCCAGCAAAGGATTGCAAAAGTCAGGAAGCAGGATTGGTGTTGACATCATATGACCGAACATTAATTGTCAAGCAAATATCTAGTGAGGAGGTGGAGGACATGCACAACATTCTTTCAGAATACCACCAGGTACTGACTACTGTTTGTTAAGTCGGGTTTTTTAATTACAAGTACATTTAACTTTTGTTAAATTAAATCTCTTAATTACTCTTAAAGAATTACTTCACTTAAAAATCTAAATTATGCAATCGCATACTAACCTTCATATCATAAAAAAAACTATATGATATTCTGTCTTCCACAAAAACAAACCTTTTGAATAATGTACTGGTTGCTTTTTTCCATACAATTACAACGACAATTTATCCTTAAAGCAATGCTTACAGTACATGCACCATTAAGTCTTTTGAAGCTTTATGATAGTTTTGTTTGATAAAAAATGAATGTTGTTAGAATTTCTGCATCTATAAAACTGTTAACTACAACTGGATCATTAAACTGGATCTGATTCTGATTCACGCTGAATTGTGAACCAATCAGTCAAGGCTGAATGTTCTTCATGGTGCTTGTTTGTCATTTTGGAGCTTGACAGCCTGATAATTAATTTCCTTATATTGAAAATAGTGGCCGGAATATTCTTCCCAAAATATTCTTACAAGGATTTCACTTTTTTAAGTTCAGGGCTACAAGGAAATGAAAAGGTGGTACAAGCAACATTAGCATTAGTAAATGGCAGATTTAAGGCCCGAGCACCGTCTTGTATCTTCTCCATCTATTCTTCTTCTTCTTCTTCTTCTTCTTCTTCTTCTTCTTCTTCTTCTTCTTCTTCTTCTTCTTCTTCTTCTCCCAAATGAATCGCATTTTTGAGGGCTTAAACATGCTCAAAAAGTCATGACAATTTGCACACGCGTCAAACCTTGTGAAAATTTTCTCTGAAGAGGTTGTGGCAAAATGGATCGACAGCGCCACCTATACTAAGAAAATCAACAGCCTTCCAGCTGTGTTTCACGTAAATGCACGATAATTGCCACACACATGTAACACACCAATTCCTACAAAAAGACTCTTGGAGCAAAATTCTTAAACCAACAGGAAGTCGGTTCTTTTTAATATTATGAGCAAATTTTGTGTAATTTTTTGTCATTTGCATGTGTTGTATTTTAACAAACTCCTCCTAGAGATTTATTCAGATCAACACCAAATTTGGTATGCCTAATCTAAAGGCCTTAGTGATGTTAAATTGTGAAGATCTTGAGGTTTCGTTAAAGGGTGTGTCCATGGCGGCCTGACAACTTTGGATGTTTCGCCATGAAAATGGAAGTTCGCTGTAACTCAGACATACAATGTCCAATCTGCCCAACAAAACTTCACATGTTAGATAATACTTCTGCCCTTAACAGATCTACATGCCCATATTCAGTTACAGTCATAGCGCCATCTGCTGGCAACAGGAAGTGACATGTTTTACACTACGACAAACTACTCCTAGAAAATTTTTGACATTAATGTATTTTTTGTTGTCAGTCTAATCTTAAGGCCTGTGCAATGTTAAATTGTGGAGATCTTGAGTTTTTGTTAAAGGGCGTGTCCATGTCGCCATGACAATTTTTTTTTATTTTGTCTCTATGCCCTCTATGTTGCATTGCTCCATTGGTTCTCATTCTCTTTTATAGTTGCTTGACTGCTTTGCTTTTTGGGTTGCTTCTTTATAAATTGCTAAAGTGATCATTCTCTTTGTCTGGTTTCTTTCTAACCATTTTTGTGACACCGGTTGTCATGATCCTAGTAATCTAAACAAAACTTAAATATCAGTATTCTAGATACAACAGCACTTAGTAATATGCTGTTTAACACAATTCTTTATTTTCAGACGCTACATAGAAAAAGAATAACAATAAGAAAAAAGGACTAACCAACTAGCTGGTCTTACAGTAGATGGTTTGGGATAGCTTTACTGTGTCAACCAAGCAACTGATATTTAGATAAACTTGAATTATGTTTGGATGGATAGAGTTCTCCAGACACACCAAGCATAAACCAAAGATAAAGCTAGATAAAGACATTTATTGAACCAAAATAGGTAATAATAAATAAAAATACTTTTTATTCCCTTTTCTGTCATATTAAAACTTTTTTTTCACCTCAGCACATCGTAACATGCCATGGTAGCACACTTCTTCCCCAGTTCCTTGGCTTGTACCGTGTTACTGTGGACAATGAAGACACATACCTTTTAGTCATGAGAAATATGTTCAGCCACCGACTAACTGTCCACATGAAATATGACCTCAAGGTAAACAAATTCTTTACTCTTTGTCTTCATTTTAAATTACTGATTTATTAATTTGTTATTGAGCTATCATGGTGAGAAATTAGCAGCCTTGTTTTGTTATAGTGACTTTTTAGTCAGTTTGCACATTTAAGGCAATCTATTACATTTAATTACTAATTTATTTAATTATCATTTGTAGCATTACTGTTTCATATTCATGTAGATCAACTATTAGTTTTTAAGCATTATTAATTTTTGTTATGCATCTTTATATGGCATTACATTTTATAGGGGTCGTTGGTTTCTCGAGAAGCAAGTGATAAAGAGAAGGTAAGAACGCTACAACATAACATACCACAAATCATGCTGATTTTATCTAAAACATTCACATTTATGTCCCAGATAAACATACTTTATTCTTTTTCTGTAGCAACTTACAGCAAAGTTACAGTAAAAACAGGTGTTCAAGTACCTAAAATAGAAGAGAAACAAGCTTGACAAGGTTACATGTTCAGTTGCCAGGGAATGCATGTAAAATGTATAAATGAAATACAATGTAAGAGGATGACACACGTATGACCAATTTTTTTTTTACTTAGATCAATCTCCTTAATCTTCTTACAAATTACTTTTGAAACATCCATACACAAAAGTAATTGCTCTTAAATACATCTTGCTTTGTAATTTGCACATCATTTTAAGATTACGTGCACATGAATGAGCAGTTTACTTACAGCAACTTGACCTACTGAACACCCACAAGCAGTGTTAGATGGTTTGACATGCTTTGAATGCAGTATGAAAATATGACAGTGGATGGGTGAAACAAGATCATTTATTAATTAATAGAATTCTCCGTAATGGTAAATAAAGTGGGAAAGTAGACTGCAAGTGGTAAAACTAAGTTATATTTGCTTGACAAGTTTTTTGTAGGTTGCACACTTTACAAAAAATAAGTCATCAAATACGAGATAAAGGCAACACTTTAAGTGAATATTGTGAACTCTGCATTGACAAAGGTGACATCTGAAACATTCCCCCCTTTGTTTTCAGTAAATATTAATTTTATCATATTTTTCTTGGTAGAGTTTGCTGACAAAATGTGTTTTATAATTAGGATTATTTTTTTTATTTTTTTTTTGTCTACACACCTCATTTGGACTGGTTTAAAGGTGAGGTGAGATCCTGGCTATTCTTGCACTGAGGAATAACCAGCGACCTTTTCAACTGAATTGAGAGGGGGTTCAGCGAAAAATCGGCAGCTGTCAGCAGGAAGTGGCTGTCACTGGCAGCAGGAAGTGGCTGCCAATAAAACCGGATGGCAGCTGTCGCTAATACCCGGAAATTGGAGGAGGCTGCCGGCGGCAACAAGACAAATAAATAATTATATACGCTTATGATTATGTTTAATACTTTTTTAAATAGTAATAAATAGTATAAAGTAGCTTTTAAATTTGTAACTGGGTTAGTAAGTTGTCAAAGTCAGTGCTTTACAATGTAAACAGTATAAAATATATCCAGTAAGCAAGCAGACTAAAATATCAATCAGAATCACTAACAACAATCCGGAGGGATTTTCAAGACTCTTAGATCAGAACTGATGAGGTATACGGAGTTACTTCTCCAGCATCTTGCACCAATCACTGTAAAACCCAGGGTGGATGTGAATCTCCCCTCATTTTCCTCTTGCAACATGGTCAAGTCAAGCATCGTTTATTTATATAGTGCTTTTAATAATACAGATCAAAGCAAAGCAACTTTACAGTATTAAATAGGAAAATAGTGTGTCAGTCAATAATGCAGAAGGACATTAGTAAACTCAGTTTGTAGTCAGTTTAAAAAGCAGTTTATCATTGAATTCAGTGATGTCATCCTTCAGCTCGGTTCAGTTTAAATAGTATCTGTGGAATCATTTGCAATCATGTCAATGATATCACTGTAAATGAAGTGACCACAACGAAGCAAGCCAGAGGCGACAAGGATCCAAAACTCCACCGGTGACAAAATGGAGTAAAAACAAGGTCTTTACAGGGGATCTGTATCTGGGGCTCTAGTTGTCCTGGTCTCCGCTGTCTTTCAGGGATGTAGAGGTCCTTTCTAGGTGCGATCCACCATCTGGTCTGGATACGTACTCGATCCGCGTGACTGCAGTGACCTCCGAATAAAAAAGAAACAGATTAATATATTTGAAGATGTTAAGATCTATACGATGTTTGATAGGGAGCCAGTGCAGTGTTTACAGAACTGGGCTAATCCAGTCATACTTCCTGATTCTAGGAAGAACTCTAGCTGCTGCATTTTATTATTCATAAGAAAATGGTGACATTAATACCTAAATTGCTTTATTAACAGTAGACATGCATGCACAGCCATATTAATGATTATTCCCATTGCATCTTGTCATCATGTACAGAGCAGTGATTACATTTTCATGCATAATTTGCACACCTGGTAAGCAGTTGATGTAAACCTCGTCGCAGTGTCTGCAGGGTGTACATTTTGTTGAATTCCTGACATGGCTTAGACTTGTTCTCCATTTTGTTCCACCTGTATATTGAGATAAGGAGTATGAAAACAGCATTATTACAAAGATAAACATTCAGACATGGCAACTGAGAAATGTAATGTTATGGCACCTTTTTAAACCTCTAATCAAATATGTAAAAGAAAATACTCCGTCAAGCCAGCTGGATTGTGCCCTCTTTCGAAAGGAGTCTGTATACAGTACAGCAGACTTCTGAATTTGGAACAAACCAAAGACAGACTTAATAATGTAGCATCACCCCTCCTCCAGGATCACGTAAAGAAGAATTTCCAACAGGACAGCATCTGGCAACTATTGGGTATTACAAAAAAAAAAAAAAAAGGTGTCAATGCCATGGTTTTGTCTCAAGATGCACATCAGTAATGTTTTTTTTTTCTTTTCTAAATGCATGTTTACAAAAGCTACTTCAATGTAAAAATTATAGTAAAAAAAAAAAAAAAAAAAAAAAATATTGTTTTGCATTCACATGCTTACAACTTCAACTGGTACACAGAACAGTTCTGCACATGCATAGTATTAGAGAAAACACACCTCAATAGTGTAAAAAAAAAAAAAGGGATTCTTCTTTTAAGAACTCTTAAGTTAATGTATATCACACAATCTCCTGAAAGACTTAACATGCAAAAATATATGGTTAGTGTTGCACATTTATCTTCTATCATTCCAGTCAAACAACATTCTTTTATATTATTCAATAGACTGTTAACACGCTAACAAACGTTAAAATTTAATGGTACGTCAAACGGTAGGCCCCAAACAAGGTACACAAACAACGTTGCTACCACTAATTAGATTTCATTGAACAATTAAACCAAAGTAGGCACCAAGTCGTTCATCAAGATAACAATTAAAATCAAACTTACAACGCAAAAAAACATTAATTACTCCGATGACCAATTTCTGAACTTACCGTATGATCATTATCGCAACCATTAATGAAGCGTTTGGGTGCAGTTATATCTGATTGGTTGCGCCCACGTTGGTCGATACTGATTGGCTCCCACCGATCGGCAGGTCCCGCCTACCATCTGGCTGCCAGTTACTGCCTTCCGGCTGTCAGTTACTGCCTTCCGGCTGTCAACGGCAGCCACTTCCTGCTGCCAGCTGCCGAATTTGTATCTGAACCCCTGCTGACTGAATTGTATGCTCAGACCTTGCTCAGGGATAAGCTGCATTACAGCTTTCAGGGTCTGTGGGTTTTGCAAGGGAGTCAGTAAGCACATTTTAAGCGGATAACCTCTGTCACCTAGGAAACAAAGAATGCAGATAAGAGAATTAGAATGTCTTAATTCTATAATTTGCACAATTGAACTAGTTGCAATAGCCCTGACTTCTCTTTAAAAGGGTTCTTTAGCAACCATACAGTGGCGTACATCTAGGTATGCAAGGCAAGTACATATGAGCCCGGGCAGATTGGAGGCCCGCCAAGCCGTTTAATTGAAACTTTAAATAATTTTTTTTTTTTAAATAACCAATTGGCCAGTGGCAGACAGTGAGTTGAGCATATTTAAACTTCTCAAATAAACACAACTTGCCAAAAATAAAATCTATAGAAATAATAAATTCATGCATTTCACAATATTAATTAAAAAATGTAAGATAAATGTTCACTATTAGGCGCATATTGAATCATTTGTGCGGAGAGTGAAAGTTGAAGTGTAAACTTAAAGTCATTTTTGCTCATAAAGGTAAGGGTAATACATCATTCAGAACTGCAAAGTCTTCTTTTATTAGTGTGCAGTCACAAAATCAACAAAACATTGTGCTTTTGTAAAATAAAGACAAACAGGGTGCACTTTGCACAGTCTCAATTTTGAGCAGGAGTGCTTACAAAAATTAACCCAAAACTCAGCTAATACTTGGCTCACAGACATAATAAATATATCTATAGAATGCTATAAATTACTATTTTAAAATTAAATAATTCAAATCTAAAACAGAAACTCTTTCATTATGTAATCTGTAAAGATTAATTTCTCCCAAAAAGCGCATCCAGTGAGGAGATGATGGCGAGTCAGGATCATCAACTTCATCTTTGAGAAACTACTCAGAAAACATTAGTTTAATAATGGCGCTGTGCCAAGTTTATGTTTGCAAGCAGTATAAATAGTCTAAATCCGTCTATATTTGTTGAAAAACAAATATCTAAATAAATGAGATTAACGTCATAATATTTTAAGAATAAAGTGTGATTATTAAGAGGCTTGCATGTTGAATGTTCTATATTATTTCCAAGCATTTACACATAATTAAAACAGCTTGTGAATAGTCATATGATGTAATTTGCTTCAGAAAAATTTGTTACGTTTCCAAGTAGGAGCCCATAACTATTTTTTTGGGGTGGGGGGGGGGTGCAAACACATTTTTTGCATATGGGCCCGGGGCTGATTTTGCTACACCACTGCAACCATGTCATAGACAGAACTTTTACTTTTACTGAAATTTTGACTAGTTTTGCTCTCAAGGGTGTGATGGAGCTGTAGACATATGTTTAAGAGGTACAGCCTACTCTTGGAAGATGGTATAGACACATTATCATGGGCCAAGAAATCTAAACAATATTGGAACACATGCTCTCTGGCTTTCTGGATCCAGACTGAAGCTTGTGTAAATCTTAGTTACCACAGGATGTCAATCCCGTGGCAAAACAGAGAAACAAATAGGGACATAATTAAAATTGATTAGTTTAACCTAAGCTCAAGAATAATAATGCACTTTTGTTCAGATATAACTGTAGTCCAAAATTATGAGATGCATTATTTGAATGCTTGGAGAAAGAGATGTGTTTTTAATCTAGATTTAAACAAAGAGAGTGTCTCTAAAGCCCAAACATTGTCAGGAAGGCTATTCCAGAGTTTGGGAGCCAAATGCAAAAAATGTATATCACTTTTAGTGGACTTTGCTATTCTTGGTACTACGAAATGTCCAGCATTTTGTGACCTTAGGGAGCATGGTGGATTGTAGCTTGGTAGAAGGCTAGTTAGGTACACAGGAGCTAAACCATTTAGGGCCTTATAGGTAAGTAATAATAATTTGTAACTGATATGGAACTTAATAGGTAGCCAGTGTAGAAACTGTAGAATCTGGGTAATATGATCATATTTTCTTGACCTGATAAGGACTCTAGCTGCTGCATTTTGGACCACCTGTAGCTTGTTTATTGAAGAAGCAGGACATCTTTCTAGCAGTGCATTACAATAGTCCAGTCTAGAGGTCATGAATGCATGAATTAGATTTTCTGCATCAGAAATAGGTAACATTTCGTAGCTTGGCAATGTTTCTAAGATGGAAGAATGTTGTTCTTGTAATATGGTAAATATGGTTTTCAAAAGACAAGTTGCTCTCTAGTATTGTGATGGCTGGTGAAAGGACAGTCTGGAAACAATAGCGGGTTTAAGGTTTTAATGAGAAGATATGGCAATGGTACATAAACAATGACGATGAGACAGCGACACTCTGAAGGGATGGTGTAGCGGTAAGAAGTCCAGACGGTGGTGGAGAGAAGGTGAGGAATCCGGATGTTGACGGCGTGAGGCAGCAGGAGAGAGTGGCACAAGAACTGCGGGGAATAGAGCAGAAGGTAAGTGTTCGTGGCTGAGTGAACATGCGAACATGCGTTTCTGGGGAAACACAAACATCCAAACGCAAAACAACACAGAAGCCAGACGAGGGGTAAACACCCACAACTAATAAGTGCAGACGGCGGATTAATACGTGCATAAAACACGGGTTTAATTTTGGACACATGAAAGGCGGGGTGTATCCTCTTGTACGCAGGAGGTAGTTTGAGGCGGACTGTCACGGACTAATGATTTTGGTGATAGTGAACGGGCTGATACATTTGGGAGCTGATTTATTAGAAATGGATCGCAATGGAATGTTACTGGTAGAAAGCCACACTTTTTGACCCACGACGTAGACGGGAGGCTTTGACCGGTGGCGATCGGCCTTGGCCTTAGTGCGCTCCCTCACCCGGAGCAGAGTCTCACGGGCTCTGGTCCAGGTGTGGTGACACCTCTGGACAAACGCGTGAGCAGAGGGGACCGCGACTTCAGATTCCAGACTGGGAAACGATGGTGGCTGGTACCCTACACTACACTGAAATGGAGAGAGGCCCGTAGCTGACACTGGCAACGAATTGTGGGCGTACTCCACCATAGAGAGTTGTTGACTCCAGGAAGAAGGATTCTTGGAGACCAAACATCTCAACGTCCTCTCTAAATCTTGGTTGGCTCGCTCAGATTGTCCGTTGCTTTGGAGATGATAACCCGACGACAAGCTAACTGACGCTCCTAATAATTTGCAAAACTCTTTCCAAAATTTGGATTAACTGAGATCCCCTGTCTGAAACCATGTCTACCGGGAGGCCATGAAGCCGAAAGACGTGATCTAAAACAGTAACCGCTGTGTCTCCTTGGCTGTCGGTAATTTGGGCAAGGGAATGAAATGTGCCGCCTTCGAGAACCGGTCCACTACGGTCAAAACGACCGTCATGCCATTAGAGGGCGGGAGGGCGGTAAAAAAATCTAGAGCGATATGGGACCAGGGTCTCGAAGGGACAGACAGCGGTTGAAGAAGCCCATCGGGAGGTCGGTTAGATTACTGTGACAAGCCATGTTGGAACAATGACCCCACTAGACAACTTCGGACCTTAACTCCTCCGGCACAAATAAGCGGTTCGGTGGGCAACCGGACGGAGGCATTACCCCATCTAAGGCCGTCTTGACCTTCGACTCAACCTCCCATACGAGTGCTGAGCCGTGACGGGCGGAGGGATCAAAAAAACGTGACAAAGAATCAGGTTTGACATTTTTGGAACCCGGGCGGTACGATAGGGTAAATTCAAAACGACCGAAAAAAGTTGCCCACCGAGCCTGCCTGGAATTGAGTCTTTTGACAGTTCTGATGTATTCTAGATTCTTGTGATCGGTCCAAACAATAAAGGGAACCCCTGAACCCTCTAACCAGTGGCGCCACTCCTCAAATGCTAATTTGACCGCCAACAACTCTCTATTGCCAATGTCATAATTATGTTCGGCAGGAGATAATAGATGTGAGAAAAACACGCAAGGGTGTACCTTATCGTCTGAAGCAGCACGTTGGGACAACACTGCTCCTACCCCCACCTCTGATGCTTCGACCTCCACCACGAACTGCCATCTGGGATCAGGGGCCACAAGGATGGGAGCAGAAACGAAGCCGTTCTTGAGGTTAGTGAACGCAGCCCCAGCTGCATCAGACCACCTGAACGGAGTACTGGGAGAGGTCAAGGCTGTCAGAGGTGAGGCTAGGTGGCTGTAATTACGAATGAAACGACGATAGAAATTGGCGAATCCCAGAAACCACTGTAGGGCCTTACGGGAATCTGGAGATGGCCAATCTATCACAGCCTCTACATTATCAGGGTCCATTCGTATCCCCTCAGACGACACGATATACCCTAGGAAGGGGGCTGACTGTGCATGGAATACGCACTTCTCCGCCTTGACAAAAAGCCCATTCTCAAGTAACCTCTGGAGCACTTGTCTGATGTGTTGAACATGTTCCTGGAGAGATGAAGAAAAAATCAGTATGTCATCCAGGTAAACATATATAAACTGATCTACCATATCTCTCAACACGTCATTCACGAGTGCTTGGAAAACCCCAGGCGAGTTGGAGAGCCCGAACGGCATCACCAAATATTCAAAGTGCCCTCTAGGGGTGTTAAAGGCAGTTTTCCATTCATCCCCCTTCCTGATGCGGACCAAATAATAAGCATTACTTAAATCCATTTTTGTGGATACAGATGCTCCCTGCAACCTCTCGAAAGCTGAAGACATGAGTGGTAACGGATGAGTATTCTTAATAGTAATGTTGTTCAGCTCTCGGTAAACAATGCAAGGTCGCAGAGAACCATCCTTCTTACCCACAAAAAAGAACCCCGCCCCCGCTGGAGAAGAGGAAGGACGGATGAACCCAGAGGCTAAGGCAGTGATCCTCAAATCTGGCTTGCGAGAGCCACTTTCCTGCAAAGTTTAGTTCTAACCCTAATCAAATGAGTTTGCTAATCAGTGTCTTAAGGATCATTAGAAAATCACAGGCAGGTGTGTTTAATTGGAGTCGGAGCTAAACTTTGCAGGAAAGTGGATCTCGCGAGCCAGATTTGAGGATCACTGGGCTAAGGAATCAGAAATGTATTTCTCCATGGCCTCCCTCTCAGGAATAGAAAGTGAGTATAACTTGCCTTTAGGTGGAGATTTAGAGAAGCAGCCTGGGACTTACTGAACACTTCCTTCAGGTCCAGATACTCAACGGGCACGTTTGGCAAAACCATGGTCTCCTTCTGAAAAACAGAAACCGGAACAACAGGACAAGCAGAAACCAGACAAGACTCATGACAACTTTCATTCCACAATGTGACAGTGTTAGAACCCCATTCAACTCGTGGATTATGTTTGAACAATCAGGGGTGACCTAAAACAATGGGAACAACAGGGGAGTCCATGAGGAAAAAGGATATGGTTTCTTGATGGTTGCCAGATGTGATCAATGTGATGGGTTCTGTATGGTGGGTGACGTGAGGCAGTTCCTGGCCTTTGAGTG
Source organism: Carassius auratus (assembly GCF_003368295.1). Classification (NCBI taxonomy): domain Eukaryota; kingdom Metazoa; phylum Chordata; class Actinopteri; order Cypriniformes; family Cyprinidae; genus Carassius; species Carassius auratus. The sequence continues at coordinate 798,655 of NW_020523344.1, forward strand.
CGGTGACATGGATGGGGAGAGACACAGGAAGGACAGGAATGTTCAGGTGATGTGCAAGTGAAGAATCAACAAAATTACCTTCGGCTCCAGAGTCCAGAAGGGCTTGACATTCATGATGTTGATTCTTCCACCGCAGTCTCACCGGAAGGAGGGTCGATGATGTAGGTGAGGACTTCTCAGCGGAGATCCCACCCGATAGTAGCCTCAGATTTACTATCGGGCTGACTCTTTTACTGGGCAAGAGTAGTTGTTATGGTCAGAGCCTCCGCAGTATAAACATAGTCCTTGGGACCTCCGCCGTTCCCTCTCCCTCCGGGACAGCCGAGCTCTACCCACCTGCATGGGCTTGTGATCGTCGACAGAACCGACCGTGTTCTCTCGACTCAAGCGCCCCCTACCAGGTCATTGAGTTCGTTGAGAGTAGGGGGCAGCTCGAGGAGGTAGATTTCCTGCTGAACACGGTCGGATAACCCATGCAGGAATTTATCCCACTGCGCCGCCTCGTTCCACTGGCACGTGGCCGCCAGGGTACGGAACTCGATGGAGTACTCGGTTACGGATGAAGATCCTTGTCGGAGTTCCGAGAGGCGATGGGCGGCCTCCCTGCCGGTCGTGGCCCGGTCGAAGACTCTCTTCATCTCATCTGTTGATTCTCCCACACCGCCGTTCCCCATAAGGCAGCCTTGCCAGAGAGAAGTGTGAGCGTGAACACTACTTCGGATTCCTCCGTAGCGAAAGTGCGGGGCTGCAGAGCAAAATGCATTGAGCATTTGTTAAGAAATGATCTACAAAAGGTTGGCTCACCCGCATAGTTCTCCGGTGCCGGAAGTCACGGCTCTGGCCGGAAGTGGTCCTGGGGAATCCCCGGGGGAACGGACGGTGCAGGCAGTGCGATGGGCACAGTGGGAGACGTGAGCTTGGACACCTGTGCCACCATTGCTTTGACAGCGCGTCCGGTGTTCGAGATACTCTCCTGCTGCTGATCCATTCTTTTGACACTGTGGTGCATGAAGTCGGTGAGGGTATTGGTGCTCGCTGCTTCCATGATGGGTGAGATCGTTCTGTGACGGCTGGTGAAAGGACAGTCTGGAAACAATAGCGAGTTTAAGGTTTTAATGAGAAGATATGGCGATGGTACATAAACAAACAATGACGATGAGACAGCGACACTCCAAAGGGATGGTGTAGCGGTGAGAAGTCCAGACGGTGGTGGAGAGAAGGTGAGGAATCTGGATGTTGACGGCGTGAGGCAGCAGGAGAGAGTGGCACAGGAACTGCGGGGAATAGAGTGAACGTGCGAAGAGTGGATGAGGTTCTGGGGAAACACAAACATCCAAATACAAAACAACACAGAAGCCAGACAGGGGGTAAACACATCGACATAGAACAACGATCTCACAAACACAGGACGTGACAAGCCATTATATAGTGGATGAGTAATGAGTGGCAGCTGTTGCTGATACAATTAACGGAGACGCCCACAACTAATCAGTGCAGACGCAGAACACACAGAATTCACCACAAAGTGTAAACAACCCGAGATCACGGTTTACCAACCGTGACAAGTATAACACCCAGATTTTTGACTGTAGAGGAAGTAACAGAACATCCGTCTAGTTGCAAATCTTAGTCCAATAAGTTATATCTCTCTAATCCAAATTTAATAGGAGAAAATTATTGGTCATCCAGTCTTTTGCATTTTTATCACACATTGTATTTTCTAATAATATTACCAATGGGCAACATGTATATTCAAAATAGCAGAGGACCTATGGTGTCGAACGCAGCACTAAGATCAAGTAAAACTAGCAGTGAGATGCAGCCTTGATCTGACGCAAGAAGTAAAAAATTTGTAACTTTAACAAGTGCAGTTTTTGTGCTATGGTGGGGCCTGAAACCTGATTAAAATTCTTCGTACAGATTTGTTTTATTATTATTACAGGAAGATTAAGATTAAGTTGTGTACACTTGAATCTGTAGTACAAGTAATTGGTGGAAAAAAATGCTCACTGGTGTCTGAGTGCAATCATTTTGTAAAAATATTTGTAGCATTTAATTTTACTGTCCTGTTCCTCATGTGCATACTACTGTATATGCTTATTATAGAAATTATAATAACTAGGTAATAACTACTAACCCTGAACCTACCATTAAGCCTAACTCTAGCCCATGTATTTATTAGATATTACCAAAAGTTTCTTAGGTAGGTACACTGTAACTACATGTATATACACATTCTGTAAAATAAAGTCCAACCACGAAACCCATAGAATTTAAGATCAATATGATCACACATGCATTTTATAAATGAGGCCCCTGCATGGTCTTCGTGATTCTTTATTTCACTTTTAGTATTCCAGAACTTTTTGATTCCGAATTAAATATATCTGAAAAACAACCAAAAAGGAAATAAAGATAAATGATATTGACAAAATTACTCACATCTAAGTGTTATCTTAGCACAGGCCTTTGGTCCAAATAATGAAGCACTTTCTAAACATCAGTGAGTTTCCTGCACCTCTGTAATGCCCACTCCACTTGTGCAAACTGCTCACGTTCTCCCATATTAAAGGTTGCCTCCACATTACTACTCTCCAGTACAATTTTTCAATTAGATCTAAACTCCTAGACACTTCAGAACATTAAAAAAAAAAAAAACATTTAATATGATATAAAAATATATATATATGATTTTCTCAAAGATCAATAAAAAAAAAGATTTACAAAACAGAAATGTTCAAGATCTCCAAAGCAGGTTTAATTATGCACTCATAACTTGGTTGGGGCTCCTTTTGCACGAATTACTGCTTCTGTGCGGCATGGCATGGAGGTAATCAGCCTGTGGCACTGCTGAGGTGTTATTGAAGCCCAGGTTGCTTTGATAGCAGCCTTCATTTCCTCTGTATTGTTTTCAGATGTTACTTATCTTCCTCTTCACAATACCCCATAGATTATCTGTAAGGTTCAGGTCAAGTGAGTTGACTGGCCAATCAAGCGCAATAATACCATGGTCATCAAACCACTTGGAAGTGGTTTTGGCATTGTGGGCAGGTGACGTTGTTTCTGTTTCAGAAGTGGCTTGGTATCTCTTTTTCTGAAGACGTCTGAGTGTGGTTACTCTTGATGCGCTGAGACTGGCTTCAGTCCACTCCTTGTGAAGCAGTTCTTGAATCGTCTTTTCCTGACAATCTTCCCAAGGCTGTGGTCATCCATGTTGCTTGTGCACCTTTTCCTACCACACTTTTTTCCTTCCAGTCAACTTTCTATGAATATATTTTGGTACAGCACTCTGTGAAAAGTATGTATGTATATGTGTGTGTGTTTCTGTTTGCACACAGCTTTTTCTGACAAACAAAAAATCTGAAAAATGTTGAGACTGTCGACTTCCGATGCCTTTCTCCCTTTGCGCCTCTGCAGCACAGCAGTGTAGCACACATTGATTGGCATATGTGCATTACAAACAGAGAGCTGCAGAAGTGAAGCCCTCCCTCCTTTTCCAGTTGTGTTTGTCTTGGTGTGGAGGTGAGTGTTGATGAACAACAGACTAAGCTACCTGTGCCTCAAATGTACAGCTAATTATCCTATCCATGACTCATTAAGAGCTACCATGTAAGTTAGCTAAAATATAGCCAAGGCAATAGGAAGTGTAGTACTGTAGGTTAGACTAGTGCAAGTTCTTTCACTGCATTCAGTTTATTTACAAACCTGATTCCAAAAAAGTTGGGACACTGTACAAAATGTGAGTAAAAAATGAATGGAATAATTTACAAATCTCATATACTTATATTTTATTCACAATAGAATATAGATAACATATCAAATGTTGAAAGTGAGACATTTTGAAATGTCATGCCAAATATTGGCCCATTTTGGATTTCATGAGAGCTACACATTCCAAAAAAGTTGGGACAGGTAGCAATAAGAGGCCAGAAAAGTCAAATGTACACATAAGGAACAGCTGGAGGACAAATTTGCAACTTATTAGGTCAATTGGCAACTTGATTGGGTATAAAAAGAGCCTCTCAGAGTGGCAGTGTCTCTCAGAAGTCAAGATGGGCAGATGATCACCAATCCCCCAATGCTGCGGTGAAAAATAGTGGAGCAGAGTTTCTCAGAGAAAAATTCCAAAGAGTTTGAAGTTATCATCATCTACAGTGCATAATATCATCCAAAGATTCAGAGAATCTGGAACAATCTCTGTGCGTAAGGGTCAAGGTCAGAAAACCATACTGGATGTCCGTGATCTTCGGGCCCTTAGACGGCACTGCATCACATACAGGAATGCTACTGTAGTGGAAAGCACAACATGGCCTCAGGAATACTTCCAGAAAACACAGTTGGTGAACACAATCCACCGTGCCATTCGCCGTTGCCAGCTAAATCTCTATATGTCAAAAAAGAAGCTATCAAAACATGAGGCCAAGGCTCATTTAAAATGGACTGTGTTCTTTTTGGAAAACTGGGACGCCATGTCATCCGGACTAAAGAGGACAAGGACAACCCAAGTTGTTATCAGCACTCAGTTCAGAAGCCTGCGTCTCTGATGGTATGGAGTTGCATGAGTGCATGTGGCATGGGCAGCTTACACATCTGGAAATGCACCATCAATGCTGAAAGGTATATCCAAGTTCTAGAACAACATATGCTCCCATCCAGACGTCGTCTCTTTCAGGAAAGACCTTGCATTTTCCAATGTGACAATGCCTGACTACATACTTCATCAATTACAACATCATGGCTGCGACGGAAGAAGGATCCGGGTACTGAAATGGCCAGCCTGCAGTCCAGATCTTTCACCCATAGAAAAAATGTGGCTCATTATAAAGAGGAAGATGTGACAAAGAAAACCTAAGACAGCTGAGCAACTAGAAGCCTGTATTAGACAAGAATGGGACAACATTCCTATTCCTAAACTTGAGCAACTTGTCTCCTCAGTCCCCAGATGTTTGCAGACTGTTATAAAAAGAAGAGGGGATGCCCGTAAAATGATACATTTTCTCAGTTTAAACATTTGATATGTCATCTACTGTATATTGTATTCTGGATAAAATATTGAAATTTGAAACTTCCACATCATTGAATTCTGTTGTGTCCCAACTTTTTTGGAAATTGCATATATTTATATAATTTCATATAGTTATACAGTATCACATGAAGACTAATGTTTTTTCCACCTAAAATATTACAAAATTGATTTTATACAGTAGATCAATAAACAAAAATTTAATATTAAAGGGTTAGTTCATCGAAAAATCTAAATTATGTTAAGGAACACTGTTTAAGATATTTTAGATTTAGTCCGAGAGCTCTCAGTCCCTCCAGCATTGTGTACGGTATACTGTCCATGTCCAGAAAGATAAGAAAAACATAATCAATGTAGTCCATGTGACATCAGAAGGGTCAATTAGAATTTTTTGAAGCATCGAAAATACATGTTGGTCCAAAAATAGAAAAATGCTGTGAAGAGAGAACTGAAGATGAACACCGTGCCGAGCCAGATAACAAACAAAAGATTGACTCATCGGTTTTCCAATCACTAGTAGTTATTTCGGACAGTTCAATTCAATAAACATGAGGGTGAGTTATTAATAACATAATTTCGATTTTTTTTGATGAACTAACCCTTTAAGAAACGTACGTTTTAGATAGAATATTGAATATTTTTGATCTATTTCACCAGCAAATATTATTTCAGTATATCACTGCTGTGAATTTACCACACAGAATATGAAGAATATCAAAAACCTTAGGAATCAGCTGTACACGGTAGTCCTTAAGATATTGTCACAGTTGGTAAACCGTGATCTCGGGCTGTTTACACTTTGTGGTGAATTCTGTGTGTTCCGCGTCTGCACTGATTAGTTTGTGGGCGTTTCCGCTAATTGTATCAGCAACAGCTGCCACTCATTACTCATCCACTATATATTTTCTTGTCTCATGTCTTGTGTTTGTGAGATCGTTGTCTAATGTTGATGTGGTTCCCCTGTTCGTCTGGCTTTCAGTGTTGTTTGCGTTTGGATGTCTGTGTTTCCCTAGAACCTCATCCACTCTCCGCACGTTCACTCAGCCACGGACTACTGCCTACACGCCTGCTGCCTACACGCCGGATTACTCAGCTTCTCTCCGCCATCAGCTGGATTCCTAACCTCTTCACCATCATCACGGATTATCGATGTCTCATCGTCCTTGTTTGTTTGTGTACTCAGATTCATATTTTCCCATTAAAATTTTTAACTCGCATTTGTTCCAGACTGTCCTTTCACCCACCGTCACATAACGATCTCACCACCATGGAAGCAGCGAGCACCAATACCCTCACCGACTTCATGCACCACAGCGTCAAGAGAATGGATCAGCAGCAGGAGAGCATTTCGCCTTACAGCCCCGCACTTTCGCTACTGAAGAGTCTAAAGTAGCGTTTACGCTCACACTACTGTCTGGCAAGGCTTCCTTATGGGGGACGGCAGTGTGGGAGAATCAACACCCATGTTGTGCCTTGTTCCACGCCCTATCCGAAGAGATGAAGAGAGTCTTCAACTGGGCTGCAACCGGCAGGGAGGCCACCCATAGTCTCTCAGAACTCCAGCAAGGATCTTCTTCCGTCACCGACTACTCCATCAAGTTCCGCACCCTGGCGGCCGCGTGCCAGTGGAACGAGGCGGCGCAGTGGGATAGATTCCTGCATGGGTTATCCGACTGTGTTCAGCAGGGGATCTACCTCCTCGAGCTGCCCCCTACTCTCAATGGACTTATTGAACTGGCGTTACGAGTTGACGCAAGGTTAAATCGCCTGGGCCGCCAACCCAGTCCTTCTAGATCTACCATCTCTCCTGTTAGGGGGCGCTTGAGTCGAGAGAACACGGTCGGTTCTATGTGATCTATGATCACGAGCCCATGCAGGTGGGTAGAGCTCGGCTGTCCCGGAAGGAGAGGGAACGGTGGAAGTCCCAAGGACTATGTTTGTACTGTGGAGGCTCTGCTCATAACACCTACTCATGCCCGGTAAAAGAGCCAGCCCGATAGTAAATTTGAGGCTACTATCGGGTGGGATCTCCGCTGAGAAGTCCTCATCAACATCATCCCTCCTTCCGGTGAGACTGCGGTGGAAGAATCAACATCATGAGTGTCAAGCCCTTCTGGACTCCGTAGCCGAAGGTAATTTAATTGATTCTTCACTTGCACATCACCTGAACATTCCTGTCCTTCCTGTGTCTCTCCCCACCCATGTCACCGCACTCAACGGCCAGGAACTGCCTCACGTCACACACCATACAGAACCCATCATACTGATCACGCCTGGAAACCATCAAGAAACCATATACTTTTTTCTCATGGACTCCCCTGTTGCTCCCATTGTTTTAGGTCACCCCTGGTTGTCCAAACACAATCCACGAGTGGAATGGGGTTCTAACACTGTCACATTGTGGAGTGAAAGATGTCATGAGTCTTGACTGGTTTCTGCTTGTCCTGTTGTTCCTGTTTCTGTCTTTCAGAAGGAGACCATGGTTTTGCCAAACGTATCTGAAAACCGCCTTTAACACCCCTAGAGGGCACTTTGAGTACTTGGTGATGCCATTCGGGCTCTCCAACTTGCCCGGGGTTTTCCAAGCACTTGTGACTGACATGTTGAGAGATATGGTAGATCAGTTTATATATGTCTACCTGGATGACATACTGATTTTTTCTTCATCTCTCCAGGAACACGTTCAACACGTCAGACGAGTGCTCCAGAGGTTACTAGAGAATGGGCTTTTTGTCAAGGTGGAGACGTGCGTATTCCATGCACCGTCTGTTCCCTTCTTAGGGTATATCGTTTCGTCAGAGGGAATTCGTATGGACCCTGACAAAGTTAAGGCTGTGATAGATTGGCCATCTCCAGACACCCGTAAGGCCCTACAGCAGTTTCTGGGATTCGCCAATTTCTATCGACGTTTCATTCGTAATTTCAGCCAACTAGCCTCACCTCTGACAGCCTTGACCTCCCCCAGTACTCCGTTCAGGTGGTCGGATGCAGCTGAGACTGCGTTCACTATCCTCAAGAACCGCTTTGTTTCGGCTCCCATCCTTGTGGCCCCTGATCCCAGACGGCAGTTCGTGGTCGAGGTCGACGCGTCAGAGGTGGGGGTAGGATCAGTGTTGTCCCAACATGCTGCTTCGGACGATAAGGTACACCCTTGCTCGTTTTTTTTCACATCGACTATCTGCTGAACGTAATTATGACATTGGCAATAGAGAGTTGTTGGCGGTCAAATTAGCGTTAGAGTCAGAGGTGGGGGTAGGATCAGTGTTGTCCCAACGTGCTGCTTCGGACGATAATGTACACCCTTGCTCGTTTTTTTTCACATCGACTATCTGCTGAACGTAATTATGACATTGGCAATAGAGAGTTGTTGGCGGTCAAATTAGCGTTAGAAGATTGGTGCCACTGGTTGGAGGGTTCAGGGGTTCCCTTTATTGTTTGGACCGATCACAAGAATTTAGAATACATCAGAACTGTCAAAAGACTCAATTCCAGGCAGGCTCGGTGGACACTTTTTTTCGGTCATTTTGAATTTCCAAAAATGTCAAACCCGATTCTTTGTCATGTCTTTTTGATCCCTCCGCCCGTCCCGTTACTCCCGAGTGTATTTTGCCTGAGAAATTAGTGGTCTCAGCACTTGTATGGGAGGTCAAGTCGAAGGTCAAGATGGCCTTAGAAGGGGTAAACGTTATTTGTGCCAGAGGAGTTAAGGTCTGAAGTTGTTCAGTGGGGTCATTGTTCTAACGTGGCTTGTCACCCAGGGATAAGTATAACTAATGGGTTGGTTAGACAACGATTCTGGTGGCCAAGTATGGCTCGCGATGTCCGCGATTTTGTTTTGGCTTGCTCAGTTTGTGCCAGTGGTAAGTCATTGTAAGAATATTAACTCCATATTCGTCGAGAAGAAGGAGGCGGGAACCGGTGGATAATCAATAGACATTTTAAATGATTCAAAATAAACAAATAAAAACCAAAACACAACTAAACGCCCAGGCCTGGTCCTCTCTCGTCCTTCAAGGTCGTCGCTCCAGTTTTACATCCTTCCATCTCCTACGTGGGACTTTAGACCAGTGGTGGGTCGCAGGTGTAGCTCATCTCCAATCACTACACCTGGCCTCACTCCTCGTTCCCACATCTCTCGGCCCTGCCCCACTCATCACTGTCATCTAACCGACCTCCTGATGGGCTTCTTCAACCGCTGTCTGTCCCTTCAAAATCCCTGGTCCCATATCGCTCTAGATTTTGTTACTGACCTCCCGCCGTCTAATGGCAGGACGGTCGTTTTGACCGTAGTGGACCTGTTCTCGTAGGCGGCACATTTCATTCCCTTGCCCAAATTACCGACAGCCAAGGAGACAGCGGTCACTGTTCTAGATCACGTCTTTCGGCTTCATGGCCTCCCGGTAGATGTGGTTTCAGACAGGGGATCTCAGTTTATATCCAAATTTTAGAAAAAGTTTTGCAAATTGTTAGGGGCTTCAGTTAGCTTGTCATCGGGTTATCATCCCCAAAGCAACGGACAATCTGAGAGAGCCAACCAAGATTTAGAGAGGACGTTGTGATGTTTGGTCTCCAAGAATCCTTCTTCCTGGAGTCAACAGCCCACTATGGTGGAGTACACCCACAATTCGTTGTCAGTGTCAGCTATGGGCCTCTCTCCATTTCAGTGTAGTGTAGGGTACCAGCCACCAGCGTTTCCCAGTCTGGAATCTGAAGTCGCGGTCCCCTCCACTCACGCGTTTTTTCCAGAGGTGTCATCGCACCTGGACCAGAGCCCGCGAGACTCTGCTCCGGGTGAGGGAGCGCACTAAGGCCAAGGCCGATCGCCACCGGTCAAAGCCTCCCGTCTACGTCATGGGTCAAAAAGTGTGGCTTTCTACCAGTAACATTCCTCTGCAATCCGTTTCTAATAAATTAGCTCCCAAATTCACCAAAATCATTAGTCCGGTGACAGTCCGCCTCAAACTACCTCCTGCCTACATGAGGATACACCCCGCCTTTCATGTGTCCAAAATTAAAACCGTGTTTTATGCATGTATTAATCCACCTACTCCAGTTCCTCCGCCGCTGCGTCTCGTAGATGGGGAATCGACATATTCGTTTAATCGCATTCTGGACTCTAGATGGAGGGGACGAGGATTCCAGTATCTGGTGGACTGGAAAGGTTACGGTCCGGAGGAGAGGAGTTGGGTACCTGCTAGGGACATATTGGATCACCTTATTGGATACCTAATTGATGACTACAATCAGCAGGTAGGCCCTTCTGGGAACTCCAGGAGGAGTTCTTGGGGGGGAGGGGGGTACTGTCACTGATCTTGGGGTGTTTACACTTTGTGGTGAATTCTGTGTGTTCCCCGTCTGCACTGATTAGTTTGTGGGCGTCTCCGCTAATTGTATAAGCAACAGCTGCCACTCATTACTCATTCACTATATATTTGCTTGTCTCACATCTTGTGTTTGTGAGATCGTTGTCTAATGTTGATGTGGTTCCCCTCTTCGTCTGGCTCTCAGTGTTGTTTGCATTTGGATGTCTGTGTTTCCCTAGAACCTCATCCACTCTCCGCACGTTCACTCAGCCACGGACACTTACCTTCCGCTCTATTCCCCGCAGTTTCTGTGCCACTCTCTCCTGCTGCCTACACGCCAACATCATCCGGATTACTCACCTTCTCTCTGCCATCAGCTGAATTCCTCACCTCTTCACCATCACCACGGATTATTGTTGTCTCATCGTCCTTGTTTGTTTGTGTACTCAGATTCATATCTTCCCATTAAACTTGTTAACTTGCATTTGCTTCCAGACTGTCCTTTCACCTACCATCACAGATATCAGCACAATAACACACTCAACAAAATATCATCTACTTATCGTTGTATAAAATAAAATCCCAGAAAATATTGAGATAAATATGTAATATTTCACACCACTAATATATTTAACTTTTTGTTTAGAAAATAATTTAAATAAATATAAGAAGTGCCCTCTTTTCTACTTGAGCCCCTGCCCCTCAAAATGTCTGTGCATGTCCCTGTTCTAGTTTTTTGTCCATGGAGTGGACATTGAAAAGCAATATCGTCAGAAGAGCCAGTGTGGTGGGCTTAGACTTTAGACTCAGAAATATCTACACCTAACACATTTTCCCTTCTTTTGACTTCTTGTTTTCTCTTTTTTCCATGTTGGAAATTGGTTGTTAGACATTGTTTTGGCTACTTTGTTTAAAGTTACTTCTATACAATATGCATTTTTCATGTTATATTGTTGTGGAGACATACAGTTTTGGATCCTTCATGTATTTCTTGAAGAAATTGTTTACATGTGATCACAACTTGATATTTTGTCATGTATATTCCAACCTTTGTTGTTTTTTTTTTTGCCCTCTAAAAGAATTTTGTCTTCTAATGAAGCATTTGCAGCATAGTATGAACTTGTAATTGTATTGTAATGCCATATGCTTCCCTGACATGGCTTTCTCAAAAATTCAAATTTGTTTCTTGAATATAATTGCTTGAAAATCATTTGGAAATCCAGGTGAAGGAACTGCCCACCTTCAAGGATGTCGATTTCAGAAACAACATGCAGCGAGTGTACATCAGTGAAGAGGAGAAAGAAAAGCTTTTGGATAAACTGAACAGGGACACAGAGGTGAGATGATTTACATATTATTACATTCGGCTTAGATGTACTTATAACTATATCGTGTTCTATGTGAAAATATTTATTTCTAGTTTTTACCCCCTTTCAAACTGAGAAGCCGAGCTCTAAAAACATGATAAAGCAGTGTACAAGACCTTAAGAAACATTCTCATCTGCAAATAGCAAAATATAGTTTTTCAAATTTAAGAAAATGTTTCATAGACTATTTCTTGATTAGTATACAAATATGAAATTGTACCATATATGCCCTTTTGCATTAAGTAGAGGAGGAAATATTTTTTTATTGCACATGATGATATGGTCTGCTACCTATATTACTGTATATCAAGAAATCTATATGGAAGAACTACCGTTTATTAAGGGACATATTGAAACTAACAGCATGTTTGTATGCCTGTATGTGTTTGGCAAGTTTCTTGTACGTTTGAAGATCATGGACTACAGCCTGCTGCTGGGCATTCATGATGTCGAGAGGGTGGAGCAAGAGGAAGTGGAAGAAATGAAAGGCCCTTTAAGTGAAGAGGAGGAGGATGCAGAGAATGACCTTTCGCTTATGGCTGTGGGGTCTTTTGGCACTTCCCCTGAGGGCATTGCAGGGTACATGAGCTCTTACAAACCTCTTGGTCCAGGACAGTTTGACCCTTATGTTGATGTGTATGCCATCCAGAGTGCAGCTGGTGAGTCACATTCCAGTAGATAAGTTTAATAGGTCAGCATTATTTACATGTCAAGCTGTTCATGAAATCATTCAAATAAATAACGGATAATGATAATTAATGCAAACCGCATAAATACCAATCTCAACTTTTCTATAACCTTGAAGCCATTCATCTTTTCATGAAGATAATTCTAAGTTATAAAAACAAATAGCCTTTACTAATTTTGTGCTGGTTTTCGATGCAGATTCAGATTGATCAAATTACATCTGGTTTGAATTTGTTTATACCCTTAGAGTCAATGTTTTATTCTTGTGTTTGTCTCTCCTTAATCTAGGTTCCACACACAGAGAGGTATACTTCATGGGTCTCATAAACATTCTGAGCCAGTATGATACCAAGAAGAAGGCAGCCCACGCAGCAAAAACAGTCAAGCATGGAGTAAGTGACACTTTATGAATGGAAAACTGAGGCTTTGTGTAGTTATTTGAATATATGCTTTTTACACGTTTATTGTAAAAGGATTCAACTGAGCTGTAAATGTGTAATTGGTATTACTGTTTGTCTGTCTGTTTTGCATTGTGTACATTTTTCAATATATTTATTTTTCTTTAAAGGCTGGGGCTGAAATCTCTGCAGTTCATCCTGAACAGTATGCCAAACGGTTTCGGGAATTCATTGCAAACATCTTTGCCTAATTGAGAGCATTTTAAATATACTCTTCCAAATCTAGTGCACAAAATGGTAAAAAACAAAATCAAATTGGATACAAAAACCTTTATTTGGAGCTGGTGATTTGTACAAATTAAATTATTTGAAAAGCATTATTTAATTCAGTTATTTAATGTTTAGCATATATATGTGAATGATAAAAATTATCGCTCTAATTTGCAATAAAAATGTAATAATGCAAATATAAAATTTATACAATAAAACTGACTCCATGAAATGGATGTGCAGTTATAACTGTTAAAATAGTTTAGAATGTGACATTTTAGTCTGCAGGAATTTCAAATGGTGAAGATTTCAATATGCATTTTCACAAAATAAATATGAAAATTTGTTTGTCATTTAACCCCTTTTGACGTTTTGATGTAATGTTCATATTATAGCCTTGAGTGTCCATCCAGTAAAATGGTTTCCAAACTTCCACAAAAGCAAATCTGCCCTTAATACTGCACATTTTTCCAGTGCCTGATTTTCCCTTGTCATTAATCATTCTTAGTGTAAACGCTTTTTCTCTCTTGAAGCATATTTCACCACCAGACACATCCTTTTTTTTTTCCTTTAGAGTTGAGGACTTCTATTTCATTCCATACTTTAAAACGGAAATACATGTTTGATTAACCCAATTCTTCTTGCTCTTCCACTTATCACCTTTCCCCCAACTATTACACTATTACAGGTCAATCAGCACATTTTTGGCACAGTACTGGAGAGAGTGGTACCCTCTCATATATATGTGTGTGTGTGTGTGTGTGAGAGAGAGAGAGAGAGAGAGAGAGAGAGAGAGAGAGAGTGAGAGTGAGAGAGAGAGAAATTAATGTTTGGAAATTAAGAAAAAAAAAATAAATAAAATAAAATAAAATCACATTATATATATATTTGATTTGATTCGATTTTCTTTTTTTTTCTCTTAATTTCCAAAAAATAACATATACAACATATACACACACGTAAATGTACAATTGTGCTCAAAATTATTCATAACCTTGGGATTCTTTTATCAAAGAAGGCTATTAAATAAGTCTGCATTGTTTATCCATTTGTTCTTTCATTCGAAAATTTAAATAAAATAAAAAATCTAACCTTTAATTGAAGATAAAAGTGAAAGTGGGGGCAAATCACATTAAAAAATAAATATTATTATCTTGTACACAGTAGGCACAATTATTAGTCCCCTTAGAAATTCTAACACTGGGGTGACATAAAATTATCCAGCCCTGGCCTCAGGAATTTAAATATGAAGGAAATTATCTATAATCAATGATTAAAATGAGTAAACTCAATTAATATATTTCTCATGTGCAGCAAAAATAAATTAGACCATGGCTGTAAGAAAAGAGCTAAAGCATTAAAAATCTCCATTTCCACCATCAGGACAAAAATTATCAATCAACAGGAAAAAGTTACAAATCTGCCTGGAAGAAGATGTGGGTCTATTTTGTCTTAAAGCAAGGTGAGGAGGATCGTTTGAGTGGCCAAAGACGCCAAGGATCACAGCTGCAGAAGATAGTTGAGTTTATTTTGTTTGTTCCAAAAAATGAAAAACATTTAACAGGTCTCCACAAAGACCAAAAGCAACCAGGAAATGTACAAAGCTGTTGATTAACAATATGATTAACAGGACACTATAATTTATAATAATGAGGGTGTCATTTAATTTTCATTCATGCATTTCTCTCTGTACCATGCATTCCACAACTGTGCTTAAGCCTTAACCTCTGCTTTAATGATATTAATTTCCATTTCATATGCAATAATGAACTTGAATGAAAACACGTAATTATGCCTTTCATGGTTTGAGGAAGCAACTCAACCATCTTGAGCAAGAGAAACAGATATTTAGCAAGAGCATAGCTATTTTACTGACACCAGGTGGTGCTATAACGTGAATTTAGTTTGCTCATTTAAAGTTTTCCCATTTCTGACTCAATTCTTGGCTGTTTTTCTGATTTTCACAAAAATAAACTGACATAGAGACTTTCTAGAAGGAAAAAGAAAGAAAGAAATGTGTCTAATCATCCCACAAAAATAAATAAATGAAATAAACCAGGAGTGTTCAGTCCTGCTTGGGGAGGGCCACTGTCCTGCAGTCAGCTCCAGCCCCAAACACACACACCTAAACCAGTCAAGCAGGTCTTCAGAAAACGTTCAGGCAGATGTGTTGACACAGGCTGGAGTTAAACACAGGACTTTGACCCTCGTGACTGACTAATTTTTTTACTGCACTTTTGTTATGTGCTTTTGCTAAGCTGACGTATTTAAATACATTAACAACAAACAAAACAACAACGACTAGGCCTACAGTCATATAGTCTAAAAGAATGATCAAACAATTGAGCAATTTCAGACCAGTAATGCAGATTTTAAAAAGATCAAAATTTGACTGGAATGTCTTGTGGATTGAGCTGCTCAACCTGATCCTAGAAGATCTTCAAGAAACAAGACACGTCTCATCTACACTTGACACTCTAATAATAGCACTCTATGTTCTATTTCTATTCAGTCTACTTGTTTTCTTTTTATTTATTAAAAAAATATCAATTGGCCCTCTAAAACTAATACTCTTGATTATATCTCTAATCTAGCCTATCTTCTTTTTTTTCTTTTCTTTTTTTCTTTATATAAAAAAAGATCCTCAAAAACTAGTGTTCCCTGTTCTTTTTCTATTATTTTTCATTTTCGGTTTCTTTCTAATAACTTTGCATTGTTCTATTTATTTATTTATTTATTTATTCGCTATAGCCTCCTGTGTTAAAAAAAAATATAAAGAGGTAAATCTAAATAAATAAATAAAGTAACATTTTATAAAATGTAATAATTATTTTGATACCAACCTAATCTCTTATTCGCCATAATAGATGCTTTATTTATTTTTTATTTATTTATTTTTATTTTTTATTTATCTTGACTTTCAAATACTCTACCATATAATAAATAGCCTAAATAAAACAAAAATAATATGAACATGAAAAACAAAAGAACACACACATCAGCCATTAATTTCTAATGATGACATTTTACTACATTTACTGAAGAACCTTTTCTAACTTCACTAGAGATTCAGGAGTATATAATGAGTAATAAACGCACTGGAGTGAACTTCACTGATTATTTGCATAATTCATGAGGCGATTGTTCACAGTTGGCGCGCGTCCCCGCTGCTGAGCAACAAGATGGCGGCCGCCGCCGGATCAGGTAAATTTATGAAAAACTGCCTTTGTATTTTATCGTTTCTATCTTTCGTATCCAAAACGAGTGTTATGAAATGTTAAGACGCGGAAGAAATATACTTTCATTGAAGTATTCACGCATGTTGCTGTGTTTAGGGTCTCCGTATTCATGTGGGTGTGTTTGCACAGCATTAGCCTGTCAAATCAGTGACATTTCTCGCGTTAAATGTCGATGGTGCTTATGTTTGAGTCGGTCTTAAATAGTTTAACATCCATATACATCGCTCCTTATGTGTATGGATTCAAGTACAATGGGGTTTTAATATAATTGTACTATTCAGTTGATTAGCCATGTAGCTTATTCAACTGCAGCGTCATGATAGAGAAACAACACCAAACACTGGCTGTGTCTCAATCCGTGTGCTGCCTAGATAGACTGCAGTTTTGTGCACCACAGCTGCGTTCCGTGTCATTGAACTACGTTAATGTTTTAAACCTGCTTTTTTTGTTGTTGTTGGCAGTTCGCTACTGTAGGTTTAAGAATACGTTTGCCAAAATGCCGTATATGTAGTCAGCTCGCTAATTTAAGACACGGCCATTGATTTAGTGATGTACAAAACGCTCACATTTTATAATCTCTTCCATTTAAACACGAAAACTAACATTAATAATGTCAGTTTCTTTGCGGACCTCTTGTTGAAAATATAAAGTAAAGTCTTACTCTTTATATTCGTATCCATTCATTAAATCGGTGGTTTGTAGCACACTTCTAAAATGTTAAACCTCGAAAAAATACTTTTAGAAAATACACTTCTGTTCAAATTTGCCCTTTTTTGGAGCTGATCATTTTCTCTTGTTATATTGAAGTGCAGCAGTAAAAATGGCATTCGTATTCTTCATAGTGGATGTGATTTTCAATGATAATTTCTAAACCTTTATAACATACAAGCTGTGAGCTACAAGGTATTGATGCTATACATTTGTTGAAGCCATTAGTCTGCATTTTTAAGTAACTGTTTAACAGTGGAATTTCCTGTGAAAAAACTAATGTGATTGCAGAGAAATCTCCGCCGATCTCTTATTGATACAGTCTTTTAATCGATACTAATCAAAATTGCTTTAAAATGTATGTGAAGCTAATGACACAATAGATCCAGTCTACTTATGCTGACACATTATTTAAATAGTTGTGTGTGCATATTTTGCAATAAATATAACCTATATTGTTTCAATATAAATTTTGTCTCTTTGTCCAGTTTTTATATATATATATATATATATAGGCCTTGTGCTTGAAATCAAAGTTTCTGAAGTTGTGGTTCACGTCGTAGATGGTTTGCTTTGCTAATGGCTTATAACTCTTAGAGATCTTTTTAAAGTCCCTATGGGCAAAAATTAATGGGGGAATTTCTTCCATAATTGTTACCAAAGGCATTGTTTCACCTTTTTGGGGCTCATATTTTGCTGCCGAAGAAGACACTGATTACGTATTGTGATCGACTGAGGATGTCAAATATTTCAGTTTCAATTCCAATATATTCAGTTCAAATCTAGATTTTTTTTTTTTTGCATTGGCTTAGAAAGATATTTAAAACCTAAATTAAATACAACTCTTATAAAGATTTGAAATGACATTTCTAGCCATATATCAAATACAAACTCATAGAATGTTTATGATCAAGCATTTTTCACAGTTGTCTTTCTCTCCATTTCTCCTGCTAGAAGACTGTTTTGAACATTTATTTCAGCAGCAAATGTTTGTTTCCACAGGCGTGAAAGTCCCACGTAACTTTCGGCTGCTGGAGGAGCTTGAGGAGGGTCAGAAGGGTGTTGGAGATGGGACGGTGAGCTGGGGTTTGGAAGACGATGAGGACATGACCCTCACACGCTGGAGAGGAATGATCATCGGACCCCCTAGGGTCAGTTCTACTGGCCTTCTTGGCTCCATTGAATTCATATGTTAAGATACATATTCTTGTGCATGAGTAAAACTATAAAAAAAAAAAAATCCCCACATGTTCTTACTCAGAAAGTTTGTGTTTATTCTGTTAGAAACAAACACACCAAATGCCAAGAACAATATTACTGGGGAAAAGGCACATTACTACGTTTGATGTGTGCAATATGTATCATCATTATTGTTGTTTTTACTGACATTATTGAAAATGTCACTTACTTTGCAACCACTAATATTTTCAGAGTGCAGAGTGCCCTTTGTGGTCTAGCCTGTAAGAATGCCCCCAATATTCAAGATTCAAAATGTAAGGCCGGTGACACACACTGGCTGCGTGGTGTGAGCGTGATCGCAGCTGCGTCGTGTTTTCTGTGTCTTTACACACCAGAACCATGCCAGCACTGGCGCGCTGCTGCTGTAGGTGACATAGAAGGAGGCCGCCGACAGACCAGGCTCTTGTCTTCACGACAACAATATCTAGATTTCATGTTGAGCATAAATATAAAGGACACCGTCAACAGTATTGACGCCAAAATAGATTGTGTGTCAGGTGCAAATTTTTGAAAATCGATAATTATTTTATTTTTTAACTTACATATACAGTGGGGCTCGAAAGTTTGGGCACCCCTTGCAGAATCTGTGAAAATATGAGTAATTTTTCAAAAAATAAGAGAGATCATACTAAATGCATGTTATTTCTATTTAGTACTGTCCTGAGTAAGATATTGTGCATTAAAGATATTAACATTTAGTCCACAAGACAAAATAATTGCTGAAATTATTAAAATAACCGTACTCAAAAGTTTGGGAACCCTTGGTTCTTAGTACTGTGTGTGGTCACCTGATGATCCTCGACTGTCTTTCTGTTTTGTGATGGTTGTGCATGAGTCCCTTGTTTGTTCTGAACAGTTAAACTGAGCAGCGTTCTTCAGAAAAATCTTTAAGCTCCTGCAGTTCTTCAGTTTTCCAGCATCTTTGCATATTTGAACCCTTTCCAGCAGTGACTTTATGATTTTGAGATGCATCTTTTCAGACTGAGGACATTTGAGGGACTCAAACACAACTATTTAAAAAGATTCAAACATTCAGTGATGCTCCAGAAGGAAACAAGATGCATTAAGAGCTGGGGGGTGAAAACTGTTGGAATTTGAAGATCAAGGTAAATTGTACTTAATTTGTGTACCGGGAAACATAAACGTATCTTCTGTTACTTACGAAGGGCAGAACTAAATGGGAAAAAATATTTCAACAAAATAAGATGAATTTGGCCATCTTCATCATGTTCAAAAGTTTTCACCCCTCATCTCTTAATGCATCTTATCATCTTATCATCAGGATCATCAGGTAAGAGAACACAGTACTAAGAACCAAGGGTTCCCAAACTTTTCAGTGGGGTTATTTTAATAATTTCAGCAATTTTTTTTGTCTTGTGGACTAAATGTTAATATCTTTTATGTATAATATCTTACTCAGGACAATTTTAAAATAAAAAATAACATGCATTTAGTATGATCTCTCTTATTTTTTGAAAATTACTCATATTTTCACAGATTCTGCAAGGGGTGCCCAAACTTTCAAGCCCCACTGAATTTGTCAACCTATAGACTTTCAAACATCAAAATGTCATGAATTAATATGTATTTGTGTACAAAATGACGTATAAACATATTTTTCCTATTCTATTTTGCCCGGAAACACTTCCAGCATATAGTCATGATAGCTGGCATGGCATTAAACTATAAACAAACAAGTGTCTTTGCTTATTAAATCATATCTATACATGTGGAACTGTTGAAATCTAGGTAATTATATCAATCATTATATTAAATCATGTAGATGATTATATTAGGGCTGCCCCCGACCACAGGTGGACAGTAGTGAAGTATTTTTACTTTACAAGTAAATTTATGAAGTTTCTGTACATTCAAAAGCATAATGTTGTACTTTTTACTGTACTAAATTTTATAAGTAAAAGTTTTTTTGTTGTTGTTTTTGTTTATCTTTAATACTTAAGAACATTATAAAATAGTGGGAAATGACAAACTGTAGCAAAACAATATTGTGTGCTGGTGTTAATGCTGCTATAGTTTGAACAGGTCAGTAGTGGTATTGTTTTGTACTTTTATAATGTTTTTTTTTTGTTGTTGTTGTTTGTTTTCATGAAGACCATCTATGAGAACAGGATGTACAGCCTAAGAGTAGAATGTGGACCAAGATATCCAGAAACGCCTCCTTTTGTTCGTTTTGTGACAAAGATCAACTTGAATGGAGTGCATAACTCAAATGGTGTGGTAAGTTCAACTGAGCACTGAATAATCATCTGCTTTTATCATATCCTTTTTGTCTCGTCAGGACCTTCATAATTCCTTTGTTTACCATATTGTGTGTCTACACTTTAATAGGAGTTCTGGATTGCTAATGAACTGAACCTGCCTAAAATGTACAAACCAAATATGTCAGTGTTTAATATTGTTTTTAGCTAGAAAGGGGAGGAATAAAAAGAGAAAGACAGGTTTTTTATTTATTTATTATTAATAGCACCGAAAGAGATGAGTTTTCAGCTGCCGCTTGAAAATTGTCAGGGATTCAGCATTCATGGATTCTCAAATTGAATAGACGTATAGGTCCGTTCTGTAGGACTGTTTGGAAAACCTCCTGAACAAACCAAATTCTCTCTGTCTTTTTTGTTGTTGTTGTTGTTATTATTGCACAGTTTAATGGGATTTTCTCTGGTTGACTCAGGTCGACATGCGAGCTGTATCCTCACTGGCCAAGTGGCAGAATTCGTACAGCATCCGTGTGGTCCTGCAGGAGCTGCGACGACTCATGATGTGCAAAGAGAACATGAAGCTGCCGCAGCCTCCCGAAGGACAGATCTACAGCAACTGAGCTCAGAGCTTCTCCTTCATCCTCTCTACCTTCATCTGGAAAACATTCACACACGCAAGGCTGAGCATTCCTCCTCCTCCTCCTCCTCTCTGGACTCATGAGAATCCCTCTCTGTTCCTGACCACTCCCCATGTGCTGCAGCAACCAATGAGCAGTCCTGCTTCAGGAGCTCCCATTGGACAGAAACGATGGATGTAGTGGTGTGCACAGCAGAATACTGTACATCATTCTAATCTTTTTTTTAAAGGTTTATTTGTTATACATGCAAATTGTAAAAATAACAAATGATCTTATTGAGTGTAATTTGAGTGCCCTCATTTGAGATTAGTTCTGCAAGTGAAAATGAATTTGTGCTATCATGTAACATGCTGTGTGGTGGGAATGTTAAGATTTTCTTTTCTTTTTTCATCTTTTTCTAGCCTTTGAGTCAACGGTCTTGACTGTTTAATCCAAGGCTTCTGGCCTGACCAGTCAAGGTTGAGTCTTGAATGGTGTCTCACTTCCTTCAGGCTCTCAGCTTTAAGTCACTTCAGTTAAAAGCAAAATAATAACATAAGCTCAATAATAGAACATGTTTGCAACAGCAAAGATGACGTGTGCGATTTGTGTTTTATGATATATTCTATCCCATTTTAATATGCAGAGAAAACAAGGCAGATGGTTGTAGGTTGATGGCTCATTATTATTTTTTTGGGGGGTTTTGTTTAGTTTGCTGCTAGGGCTGCAGATTACACAGTTTTAGCATTCTATGTTCCATTGAGCTGTTGAGAGCTTTGACACCATGGACATTATAAATAAATTTTGTGGTCAATACATTCTAGACCAATTAGATCAATTGTTCATTAAGATCTGTTGCACTTCAGGTTTTATAAAATCAACAAGGTGTTTACTGCTCCGTTATGCTGTGCAAAATCTAACCGAAGCCAGCAAACGTGCTGCATGTTGCTCCAACTCCAGGGAACAGTTGTGGGCAGTACGTTTACATAACCCTTGAAGAAACAGCAAGTTTTAATAATTAAAAAAGATGGGGAGGGGGTGTATTACCTCAAATAAGATATTTCACTTAATAGATGTTTGAATATTCTACACAAGGATAAAAAAAAAAAAAAAGAATAACTGAACAGAGTCTCACAACTGTGAGGAAAAACTTGATTTCAGTTATTTGCAGTCATTGTTTGAAAGGGTTCAGATATGCAGAAGATGCTGGAAAAACAATGAAAATGGGACTAGGAGGATTTTCCTAAAGAACAATGGCCAGTGTTACTGCACAGGGTAATCGAGGGTCTCATGAACAAAACAGACAACCACTGATCACTCAGCTTACAGCAGTATGAGGAATCACAGGGGTGTACACTTTTTAACTACTTCATTGTTTAAATTCTGTAATTATTTTGTCCTGTGGACTCAGTGTCTGTGTTGTGAGATAGCATATTTTTGGTAGTATTTAGTAATTGAATTTGTATCAGAAATGATTAGAAACATTTGGCAGGTTCTGCAAGGTGTATAAACTTAAAAGCACAACTGTAACAACACCTTACAAAAATAATCACAAGTGAACTCAGTTTTCTGATTTTACTCAATTTTCAAACAAAAGATTGTTTCTTCAGGAGAACGGATTTGGATAAATTTAGCTCACTCACTCTGCAGTGAATGGGTGCCATCAGAATGATGGTCTGAATGATAAAAACCATAGTAATCCACTCCAGTCCATCAACTAATGTCTTTTAAAGAGAAAAGTTGCACGTTTAAAAGAAACAAATTTCATCATTAAGGCATTTTTAACTGCTTCTGGATCAGATCAGCAGAGGATGTGTTCCAGTGGATTATTGTAATGTTTTTATCAGCTGTTTGGTATCTCATTCTGACGGCACCCATTCCCAGAAGAGCTGTAATGCTACATTTCTCCAAATCTGATAGAGAAACAAACACATCTACTTCATGGATGAGTACGTTTTCAGCACATTTTCCTTTTGGGGTGACATTCATTGGATCACTTGATGCACTAAATAGGTGACCACGTGCACAGAATTACATTTTTGAAAACTCAAGGCTATAAAAGCAGACATGAGAAATGAATTCAGGTTTATTGAGCCACATTTCTCCACATGTAATGACAAAAATGTCGACCAATGTTTACATGATATATATACATTTTGGTGCAATGTGGCTTTGACATACAAACGTAATGACGTTTCTGCCATGTCTATAAAAAAATGAGTCAGTTGAATCATTTATGATATGAATTTTCTATATAGGTTTATCTACCCAGATTTACTTTGCATTCAGGCTATACAGTGTGTCTCCACTGAAATCGAACCATTTGTGGCGTTAGCACCAAGCTTTTTTGAAAAAAAGAAGAAAAAATACTGTTAGTCTAGTCAGTCAGGATATGCATATGTGTGATGTTTGGCGCGTGCGCTCTCAAAGCCGTTATCAAACAGCCATGTTGAGTCTCTGAGACAGAAATGACTCAATATTTCATTGAAATAAGGATTAATATCTCCATGACGTGCTGAATATTAGCGCTTCAACACGACTGCCATCGAAAAGGTAAATGTGTCTCTGCATGCAGTGTCATTTGTGTAAAGCTGTAGTAAAGAAGGGTGTTGAGATGAGGAAGCCGGCACTGCTCATGGGTTCTGTGGAGAAAACTCATCCTGTTTATTACACTGTGCTTCCAGAAGTGTGTTTGCACCACTGCTGTAAGACATGATAGGATCACTGAGTATTTGGTGCTAGTAAATTCTTCATTAGTTTAGCAGGTGCTGTGTGCTGTATAGCGGGCATCATATCTTTTAACCAATAGATCATGGTAAATCTCTTACAAAAGACTTAATATAATGCCAAGCAAGTTGAACATCTAGTCGCTTGCAGAAATGAATTATAATTAATATAGGCTATTTCAATTCAAATTATTTATTTATTCCTGGTCAAAATGCTTAGTAAAAAAAAACTTGCATTTCTAATGAAGTTCATCCCAATGTTTTGTAGCCTATATAAAATGCAGTTTCTATAAAATAAATAATAATAATAAAACGTTATTTAATTATTGATGATAGCCTATGTAAGTAACAGAATTTTCTCAGTTTTCTATAATTGACTCTAAAAGCAATGACTGATATTTATAATTAATTAATTATTGAAACGTGACTAGCCGTGCATCCAGGTTGTTACCCTGCTCGGACAGGCCTCAGCATCCTCGTGACCCGACACTGGACCACTTTGGTTATAAACACTGGTCAAAGGTATGAAGGGCTTCTGTTCCATCACAAAGAAGAAGAAAAAAATTGCAACAAATTGGAAACACCCTTCTTTAGAATGTCGTTATATGTTGTAGTATTGAGAGTTTATTTTTTATTTGTATTTTTTTAACTGCTTTATTGTCAACGAGTAGCATGTACAGTGCCATATCACAATATATCACAAAACATTTCACATGCCTCAACAAGAAGGAACAAAGAAACATAAAATAAATGTAAAATTAAAAGACAGGGAACATAAACATCAGATTACAGACAAATATATATTACACATATATTAACATGTCCATGGGATATAACACTGCAATTTTAATACAGAAAAAATATATTTTACAGGTCAGCACCGTTATTTATTATTATTTATATTATATATTTATACTACTGTATTATTTATATATATTATTATGTGGAAGAGCATATATTAATCGTTTTAATTGTTCTGCTATTTTTAGATTTTGACGTCACATCTAAATACATTTTAATCTCTTTCAAGCACCATAAAAAGATGTTTAACTTTTGTAAACTTGCATTTATGAATGTGAAATTTACTAGTATTAAGAGGTTGTTCTCACTGGAATTATTTCAGTAGCCAAACTCATTAATCAGTGGTGTACACAGAATTTTGCCATCTATAATTGATATCCTGTGATTGATTAAATGTTAAACCTCCTTGCCATATAACAGCACTGGAGACAGAAACACCTTCAAATTCATTCAGCTGCCTCTTTTGATATTTTATTCTTTAAAGCAATTTTATTATGTGTATTTAAACATCATATCTGCTCATTTACAAAACTTCCACAATTTTATAAAACATTTAACTGTTTTCAAGCATTAATTTTGCTACAAATAGGGCATGTCTAAGCAGAACTAAATTTGCTTACATAAAATAGAAAGAAAAACATCAAGCTTTTCAATGGCCAGTGCCTATTCATAACCCTCCTGACCTTTATATTTATGTAGAAACCATTTCAGAGAAGAAAAAATGAAACCCTAGAAATGTTAAAATATGAAACCTGTACAGTCATTTATTTTTCTTAGATGACTCATGAACAGAGAATCATTGATCGTGATGTGATCCGGGTGCTAGAAACCAAATGAACACAGAACTTACCAAATCAAACAATTATATAGACATGTCACAATTTATATACCAGTGCTATATATGGAGATGGATTGTGAATTAATGTAAACTATTTATGATTTTTCTTCTTGGTCGCGATGTGTTTTGCATTGAATCATTTGCCGTGCTAATGGCTGCAAATATGTTGCATGAGTGGAAGAAGTCATGACTGAAAAAAAAACGTTTTATCTATTATACTGCAGTTATGCAGCATAAATAATATGAATGTAACTTTGGTCTTTGTGTACCCCAGTTGTATCTGGAACTTTTAAATGCTAAATAGATGTAAAATGTATGTAAATCTAAACAACTATCCCTGACTTAAACCTGCATTGTTCGAATATTCAGCAAAGACTCGGTGCCATAATAGCCTGGAAAGCTGATGATGTCATACATTTTCCTCTTCCTTTACTGAGAAAAAGGAGGGGGGAAAGTTTTTATTTTGCTTTCTAAAGTACTAGTGTTTTCTTGAGACTTTCTAAAATATTCTATATGGATTGACAACATGTTCTTAAAAAACACTATTGTACTGTAGTTCTTATTTAGGATGTCATTATACTGAAGCAAATACAATAGAGAGAGTTTACAACTCCCCCCCCCCCCAAAAAAAAAAAAAAACATGAACGGTTTGTCATCGTTTATTCACCCTCATGTCATTCCAAACATGCTTGCCTTTCGCTCTTTGTGGAAAAAAAAAAAATAGATATTTTGAGAAATGTTACTTTTTTGTTTTCTTTGGTGTTCCCCAGAGGTAGGGTGAAAAAATAATGAATGAATAAAACTGGGCATTTAAAGTCAGGTTTCAAGTTTTTAGTTCAAACACAACCTAATGAATGCAACGCTTTGCTGCAGATGAAGTGTGAGTAAAAGTTATTCAACACACACTAATAAAAATATAGCCTATATGTGTGTGTGTAGTCCTCTTGACAATCTCTCAGATTTCCCATTTTATTTACCTTTCCCCACAGCCATCCGGAGACGCTTCCATCTTCTATGGCCCCTCTCCTGTAGCCAGCACGTTCTGCAAAACTGTTCTCATCTGATTTTTAATTGGCAGTACAGTAAACACAGATCTGAACTGTGCATCATGCCAGGACCTGTGGCGAGTCGCGCCAAAGTCTACACTGAGGTCAACACACAACGGCCCAGAGAATACTGGGATTATGAATCACATGTTATTGAGTGGGGGTATGTATCTCTATACATCTATTGTATTATCATCATGTGATATACAATATATTTTCTTTATTGCAAACACAAGCATTCTTTCTCCTTTTATTCTACTGTACATTTTGCTCAAGTAGTAACACCATTAATGTGGCGACCTCAATCAATTTGCATGGTTTCGTCACTTTATGTTGTTTTTGTGTTACTTTTTTTTTTCGCCCTTGAGGAAAAGCTCCAGGAATGTCACCAGATTCTAGCTGAAAGAGGCGATGAGCAGGGGCCCTGCACACTTATTTCGTTTTTCCTCTTCAGTTCATTGAAAAAAAAAAAAAAAGCTTCTGCAGTTCTTCACTGTGCTCTTTTTACTGATGTGGTTCAGACTGTGCAGTTAACGCTTTTAGAAGAGCTCTTTTGACTGCTTTGTATATTGTTGACTGATCACATGCTTTTTTCAATACTAGGTCACTTTCAAAGCTCCTCACATAGTGAGCACAACAGTAGTCTATATGGGCTGAGCTGTGGATCATTTATCTTTGCTTTGGCGCAGAATACATTCAGTGACTACGTTTTTCAAATGACATGAATTCTTTTCTCACTCAGACACAACTAGCACTAAAACTATATGAACCTACAGGCCAGTTTGCACATTAACGTGCTCTTTTCATAAATGTTCAACTTAAATTCAAAACATTATAAAACTGAATAAGAAAGCAAGCAATTTGCTACATTTGAGTAAAATCTAAAAATATTAAAACAATTAGATGAAGCTAAACACACGCACAAAGGTGTTAGTCTTTAATTATATATGTACAGAAGGAGACACTTAGCAATAATGTTTGCAATTCAGTCATGGACCATCTGACATATACTGCAGTGAATTTCTGAACAGTAGACAGTGACATTCTTGTTTTTAAAATATATTTCACAACAGAAAACATAATGCAGCCTGATTATGGTTTTAGGTCAGTGCTTTATGAATGACAAAGTAAGGGAAGTGGGAAAAAATGAATTGATGAAATGAGTGTAAATCTTTTGGTAGTTTTTGTGCTCTTTAAATGTGAAATTACTGTATCTGCTGTGCTAAGCTAAAAGGTGGTAAGGAGAACTGTGTGAAGAGTTTTAAAAAAGTGACAGAAGTATTGAGATTGTAAAAGCTGAAAAATGACCTGAAGGCTGACAAATACTTTTAACACATATTTTCCAGCAATCAAGATGATTTCCAACTGGTCCGCAAGTTAGGAAGAGGAAAGTACAGTGAAGTGTTTGAAGCAATCAACATTACAAACAATGAGAAAGTAGTGGTTAAAATACTAAAGGTAAGACCAGCTCCTCTTGATTCTGTAGTTAACAGAAAGGCATGAAATGAAGGCATTTGAAGCCATGTTTTTCTTATTTGTTAAATATTAAAGGGTTGGTTCATCCCAAAATCAAAATTCTGTCATTAATGACTCACCCTCATGTCGTTCCAAACCGTCAAGACCTGCGTTCATCTTCGTAACACAAATTAAGATATTTTTAATTGAAACCGGAGAGCTATCTGACCTTCCATAGATAGCAAGGCAACTGAAATGTTCCCAGGTCCAGAAATATAGTCAATACATATGTAAAACCATTCATGTATCACCAGTAGCTTCACTTAAGTTTTGCGATGCTACAAGAATACATTTTTTTTTTGCGCAGAGAAAACAAAAATAACATAATTTATTCCACCATTCTTCTCCCCTGAGTTACTTCTTCCGCTATTCTGGAGAGTATGTTTAGGGTGAAAAAGTGCACATGAATGTAATCTGCGTAATAAGCATTGTTTACGCTTAGGGGAAAGCATGCATATGCTTTGTAATACTCTCTAAAATGGCGTAAGACTTAATTCGGGGGAGAAGAATGGTTGAGTAAATTATGTGATTTTTGTTTTCCTTGTGCAAAAAAAGTATTCTCGTAGCATCACAAAACTGAAGTTAAGCTACTGATGTCACATGAACAGTTTTACAGATGTATTTACTCTGTTTCTGGACCTGGGAACATTTCAGTTGCGTTGCTGTCTATGGGAGGGTCAGAGAGCTCTCCGAATTCATAAAAAATATCTTAATTTGTGTTCCGATGATGAACAAAGGCCTTACGGGTTTGGAACGACATGAGGGTGATTAATTAATGACAGAATTTTCATTTTAGGGTGAACTATCCCTTTAATATGGCAAGTTGGTGTACCTGTCCAGAGTTATCTGTGCCTTTAAAGAATACATTGTTGTTAACACAAATTACTTCTCAATATAAAAAAATATACAAACACAGTAACACTTTATTTTAATGTGTCCTTGTTACACATTACATGTACTTTCTATTATAATAACAATTAAATATGCATAATTACATGCAATTAACCCTGAGCCAAACCCTAATCATATACGTAGTAATTAAATGTAGTTAATTAAAATTACTCAATTCTTAAGTGTATAGTTAACAAAGACACCTTCAAATAAAGTGTAACCAAAAACACAGCCAGAGGTGCAAAGAGGTGACACAGATGCAAAAATAATCTACTCTTATTAACTTGATTCTTTTTTCTTTCTTTGATGTAAACCTTTCTAGTTTTTAAAAAGTTGTTACAGATTTAATAGATTGTGGATCATTAGGAACTCTCTCTTTTTAAGCCTGTGAAGAAGAAGAAGATAAAGCGTGAAATAAAGATTCTCGAGAACCTTCGCGGAGGTCCGAATATCATCACCCTCCTGGACATCGTCAAAGACCCAGTGGTCAGTATTCAGAACCCTTGCAAAAACAACAATCAATGTATACTGTAAAAACTGATTTTAGCACTTAAGTGTATTTCTTTTGTTTGATGATGATGATGTTGTACACACATTGCAGTCCAGAACACCTGCCTTGGTTTTTGAACATGTGAACAACACAGACTTTAAGGTAAAAACCTTATTCTCAATCTCTGATAACTTCAAAAACAAAACCCAGTTATGTAATTAGCTCCCTCCTTGCTTTGCTTTCATCAGCAACTGTATCAGACCCTGACAGACTTTGACATTCGCTTCTACATGTTTGAGATCCTGAAGGTGAGATTGTGGTACCTGAAACTCTTTTAAAAATAAATCTTCACCAGAGACTAGCTTACGTTTACAAATGATGCTTTCAAGTCATTTTTTTAATGTATATTTCCCATGAATTCAATAAATAAATAAATGTTCGTTAGACATTTTTCTTACAGTTTAGGACGGACATTTTGGTTAAAGGTTGAATTCAAACTACAATTTGTGTAAAAATGAGAAAACTGAGCGAGATTACATACCTGTCTTTCCCCCAAACTATAATTAGCATTTTACATTTTGAAGTGTGCAGGAAATCAAACTCAGTCTAGCGCATTAGATATGTACAGTGCATCAGATATTGTATTGTCATTCCTGTAAATCCTTTTTAGAGGTTTTGATATGATCTCATGTTTGCTGTATGTCTCTAGGCTTTGGATTTCTGTCACAGTATGGGAATTATGCACAGAGATGTCAAGCCACACAACATCATGATCGATCATGAGCACAGAAAGGTAGTCAGTCAACACTGCTTAATATTCACATAAGAAACAACAACACTGATTTTTTAAGATGAAAGTATGTTGGAAACAAATCGAAAACAAAGTATAAAATAATGCTGCATAGTTCTAGGAAAGCAATGTTGGAGGTTTAATGCTTCATTAAGCCATTGACGTTTGCAGCATGTAAACTTATCATTATTATGTATACAGACAAACAGGCTGATGTCGAATGACTGTTGGATGCTGTCGTGTTTCAGTTGCGTCTCATTGACTGGGGACTGGCTGAATTCTATCACCCAGGACAGGAGTACAACATCCGAGTCGCCTCTCGCTACTTTAAAGGACCAGAACTACTGATAGATTACCAGGTCAGACCGAACATCTGTTCATATACACACGTCAGCCACTTGAGAAGTCTTTAGCTTTTGAGGATTTACCTTTTGAGATTTTGATTTCTGAACATGGAAAAACAACTTGTGAAAACTTTTGGAAATCAGAAACAAATCGCTTTTATTCTGTCACTCCAGATGTATGACTACAGTCTCGATATGTGGAGTCTTGGTTGTATGCTGGCCAGTATGATCTTTAGGAAGGAGCCATTCTTCCACGGACATGACAACTATGACCAGGTGAATATCAGTAAAGAAAAGAACAGTTGATTGATAACCAAAGGAATATTCAGTGCTTTTATAAGATGATCAGCCTCACATAAATGAAACATTATCCCTATTTACGTTAACCATTTGTAAATGCCTTACTTTAACCTTGATGTTTGCTTTAAAAATTTTAATAAATAACAAAAAGTGTAATTAGAGAACCAGAACTAAAGGCCTGTTAACACCAAGGACAATGACTATAACATTAATGATAACACTTTATTTTACAGTCCTGTTCTGCTTGTACATACTACGTACTGTAAGTATTATAAAAATTATAATAATTGGGTAATAACTAAGTACTAACCCTGAACTTGCCCCTAAACCTCGCCTTAACCATGTAGTTACCTTATATTAAAAACTCTAAAAACTTACCTAACTATATAAACTGCAGTGTGTGCTCACAATAAACAGAACAGGATTGTCCTTTGGTGTGGACACTAATATAATCGTACGGTTATAGTTATTGTTCTTGTCATGAACAGGCCTTAACTGTGGACTAAAAATAAACGAATCAGCAGTGCTTTCAACATAACACTCTATTAAATTTGCTCATTTTTATATGAGGTGTACTGTGTATCTGATTTCTTTTTTTCTTAAACGTTACAAGAAATGTAGGATTAAAGTTTGAAAATGTACTTAATAGCCACTATTAATGCAGTCTTTTTACAGTGTCTTTGATACACATTACATTACTAATAGCCTATTAATTATTATAATAAAAGTAATAACAATACATAACTTCAAGTATCTCTCATATAGTAACATGAGCACTGTAACAAATGAATGCAGCTGTTGGTCTTTACTTTTGGAGTTGAATTGACTGAACTGATCACAATGTTCGTATTTCTTCAAAGCTGGTGAGAATAGCTAAAGTTCTTGGAACAGAAGATCTTTATGATTGCATTGACAAATACAACATTGAGCTGGAGCCTCGGTTTAATGACATTCTGGGAAGGTGAGCCCTCCTTAATAATCTGACATTGTTAGCACTGTCTTCTGTCATTTGATTTCAGCCAATTTACATTTACTTCATGTTAGACATTCCCGTAAGCGATGGGAGCGGTTCATTCACAGTGAAAACCAACACTTGGTCAGTCCTGAAGCTCTTGACTTTCTGGACAAGTTGTTGCGTTACGACCATCAGAGCAGACTGACCGCGAGAGAGGCCATGGAGCACCCCTACTTCTGTAATAGCATTTGAAATATTACATTAGCACCAGGTCTATTGAATTACTATGGAGAGAATTTGATATGATTCTATACATTTACACTACTAAATACTTGTGTTTTTAATTAATTATGAAATCTTGCCCCTTGCCTTAGACCCTGTTTTGAAAGATCAGACTCGCATCGCAGGATCAACCTCTGTGCCAACAACTATCACTGCAGTGAGCTCTGCCGCTATGATCACAGGTCAGCTAACTCTTTGCCTGCTTTAAAATGACATTATGATATTTATGATTCAAACACACACCCGCGTTTTTGTTCAATTCTGTCCATAGAACTAACTTGGCATGCTTTAAATAAGGGGGAATTTCTTTAAGCACAGGTCACAGAATCAAGAACATTTACATTTAATCATTTGGCAGACATTTATATTCAAAGTGAATTACAAATGAGAATAATAGAAGCAATCAGACCAACGAGAGAACAACAACAGTATACAAGGGCCTTGACAAGTCTCAAGTTAGTCTAGCACAGAACACGTAGCTATGTGTTTTTTTTTTCAAGAATAGGATAGACAAGAAAAGGTAAATGCTAGTATTAGTTGCTCAAGTGCTGGCAAAAAAAGATGAGCCTTTAAATGTTTTTTTTTTTTTTTTTGAAAATGAGTAAAGACTGTTCGAATTGAGATTGGGAGTTCATTCCACCAGGAACAACAGAATTAAAATTTTATTCTAATTAAAAATTATAAGCAAATGTATTTGTACTTTACAACTTTGTGCCAATAAGTGGACCTGCCTGCAGACTGATCAGACGTTTGGGATCAGAGAGGTTTTTTTGTAGTTGTTTGTTTATTTGCTTGTTTTTAAAAGGAATGTATACTTTTATTTAGCAAACTATGCATTAATTGATCAAATGACTCAAAGGTGATCAAAACACTGTTGCCTTGGTACATAGGTACCTGATGAATGATTTCCAACTAGAATTAAGTTTCGGACTATAAGTCACACCTGAGTTTAAGTAGCATCAGTCCAAAAATACGCCATGATGAGGAAACAAACATATATAAGTCGCACTGGACTATAAATCGCATTTATTTGGAAACAAAAACCAAGAGAAAACATTACCGTCTCCAGCCGCCAGAGGGTGCTCTATGTTTTCAGTGTAGACTACAGGAGCAGCATTGAGCGCCCTCTCGCGGCTGTAAACGGTAATGTTTGCTCTTGGTTAATGTCTCTTGGTTCATGTCAAATTAATTTTGATAAATAAGTCGCCCCTGACTTTAAGTCACAGGACCACCCAAACTATGAAAAAAAGTGTGACTTATAGTCCGGAAAATAAGGTAAAGAAAAAGAAAGATGAATGTAACTCTTTTTTTTATTATTTCACAACTCTGACTTTGTTCTCGAAATTCTGAGTTTGTAAACATAAACGTAGAATTCTGACTTTAATGAGTGTGCAGCTTCTGCCTTTTTTTTAGTTCGGAGTTTAGATCTCGTTGGTTGTTTTTTTCCTTCATGGAATACAAAATAATAATAATAATAATAATAATAATTGCTTTGAATCTCTTATTTCAGACTTTTTTTTTCAGAATTTTAAGTTTAAATCTTGTGCAATCCAGGATTTATATCTCAGGATTCTGACTCAGAATTCCTAGAAAGGAATCTAAATTGTGAGATAAAAAAAGTCTTCATTGTGTTTTTCTAATCTCTTGGCAGAAGTTTCCATAGTGCATTTAAACTTTATTTATCAAGCATTTTCTTCAAAGAGCCATGAAAGAAAATGCATCATGGTTTCCAGAAAACTAAAAGGCAGCAGCTGTTTTCAAAATGGATAATAAGAAATGTTTCTTGAGCGCCAAATAAGCATGACCAAGCTCATGTTTACATCCAAGAAATTGCTTGTGTCACTAGAGTGTTTGAGATTCCTCTTTCTCCTGACTGCTTCACCAGGAATAGCTGCGCTTCCAGCCTCCACAGCTCTAGGGCCCCTGACGGGCTCCCCCATTCTCATGGCCCCCAGCAGCCTAAACACTCCAGTGCCTGCAGCCACGGGGGCCGCTCAGTGATGCACCGTACCTGTCAGTCCTGTCACACCAAACCTGCTGAGGATCTCTGGGACTGTTGTTAGATCGAGCTCCTCAGCACCACCACCCTTCAGTTTACCTCGCAGTGCAGCATGAGTTTATCTGAAACTGCATGCACTTCATCATGAGATGTTCACTTTAAGCAGAAGTGTGCAGGATATGTTTGAGAGCTTATTCACAGAAAGAGAAGAAGCCTGTGTGGTCTTACATACATTGTCCTGCCATTAAACAGCTTAGCTTTACTTGAAAACAGATGGACTGTTTCTTGGAGCAAGTGAAGCATGCAGTAGCACAGTATTTCTGTCAGCAGTCAATAAGAAAATCCTCTCTCAAGTGTGAAATGATACTGCCGTTATACAGCTGTGGCCGTAGTTCGGAGTGTGTATTGGTGCTGTTTACTGTAGCTCACATCAGGTCACACCAATCGCCTTGACTCAACACACAGCAGTGTCTTTAGCTCCTCTCACCGTTGACGTCCCGTGTAAATGGCAATGCTGTGGCATATTTGATTTGTTTATTTTTATAAACACAGCAGTCTATAACTTCTGTATACCCATAATCCAGTAATAAAGAACCATTGCTCATCCAGTCTTTGTATTCAGTTCATTTGACTGAACCAAAATTAACAGTGTGACTGGAAATATACCAACAGCTTTTATTCTGATGGGTTGCAAATAAAGAAATGTATTTTTTAAGATTTAAATATCATACTTTGAACCTTTGTAAGTTAGAGCACTGAACCAGGCAATCATGTAGCTCAAACAGTTCAGTTCCCAAGGAACGCATGAACTGAGCAAATATATATTCTGGATGCAAAAAAAGTGCCAACATATGAATGTTAAATGGTTTCATTGACTATTTTAAAATTCATGCAAAGCAATGATTGTGTTTATAAACATGTTGTATTTAATAAGAAAGGGGTTTTATTTTGCACTGTGCCCTACTTTTCCACTACAGTGCACAATTGTTTTTCTTCATTGAGCTGCATAGAAATACATATCAATTCCAGAAATGTCATTTATTTAAAAAAATTCATGAAATATTGAAGTTTTTCTCTATATCGTTGTTTATTTGTTCTGTGCGCAATTCCACAGCTCGTCACACATCGTTTAAACAATGTTTCAATAATTTTAATTGTAAATTTTTAATGTGCTCTGACACATTGATTTTATCGCACACTGCAAAAACCATAAAATGAGAGTCAGGTGTTAATGTAGCCTATACTTATTCCAAATCATAATTACAAAAGTATTTCAAGATTTCATAGAGATTTATCACTTGTAAATAAAACATGCATGTGAACCATTCATATGAATCATAGTTGAGTAGTTTCAGAAATAGATAGCCATTATCATTAAAACAATGAACAAAATTATCCAGAGAACAGATTGATTCCGTATTGATGGTCAGCAGAGGGTTTCATAACTTTCTGCTTCATGTTGTTGTGCTTGTCAAATGAACTCTCTGATATAGAATTCCTCAGATTTTGATGCACTGGCTTGATGTTGTCAGATATTGCTGAATTGCATCAGCACAAGTCAGAGTCCATTACTATTCCAGTTCTTTCTGACCAAACTGCTTTACTCCAAAGGAAAATCGTAGTGGACACCAACTGCATGAGAGATGGTATAATAGCAAGTCCAAACACGTACCTCCATCCTGCTTGGACACCAGAGAAAGCATAGTTGAGTGCGCAACAAGTTCCCAACTGTATTTCCACCTTCGTACAGGGTAACCATCAACCCTCTGTGTCGGGAGAAACCTTCTCCGAGACAAAGATGCAGCTCATGGAAGTAATGCTCACTGCAAAACTAATGATGGCCCTACACCAACCACCAGTGCCAAAAAAGAGATAATGGTGCCTCCCAGGATGTGGAGATTACTGGATGTCTTCCTGTCATGACCATCAATCAGCCAGCCAGCCATTAATCACAGATGCTGACAATGATCTGATCAGAAGAGCGCTAACCACGGCTTCCTGCTGGACACAACCCAGAAAGAACTGAGCTCGAAGCTGCGGCAGAGCTCCGGATATTATTCCGAGCTCATGGCCGAACATTAGGCCGTCCAAAAGTGGACGCAGTGATAGTGAGCACCAGGACAGAGCGACCTAGAAAAGAGAAAGTAGCACACAAATAACACAGAAGATAACTTTGCAGCTGGGATGGCCTGCTCTTATACTCCTCCACGTCCGCTGCATTCATAAAACTCTGGCAATTTGATAATACCTAGAATATCAAAATCAACTGCGGGCGACAGATCCTTTTCCTATTTAGTGCCAAAACTCTGGAATAACCTACCTAACATTGATCGGGAGGCAGACACACTCTTGCAGTTTAAATCTAGATTAAAGACCCATCTCTTTAACCTGGCTTACACATTACACACTAGTATGCTTTTAATATCCAAATCGGTTATGGTATTTTTAGGCTGCATTAATTAGGTAAACCGGAACCGGGAACACTTCCCATAACACCCGATGTAGGCTACTTCATTACATACATCGTTAGAAGAATGGCATCTACGCTAATATTAGTCTGTTTCTCTCTTGTTCCGAGGTCACCGTAGCCACCAGATCCAGTCTGTGTCCAGATCAGATGGTGGATCAGCACCTAGAAAGGACCTCTACATCCCTGATAGACAGCGGAGACCAGAACTAGATGAGCCCTAGAGACAGATCCACAAGACCTTGTCTCAGACGACCACTGGAACAAGACCACAGGAAACAGATGATTCTTCTGCACAATCTGACTTTGCTGCAGCCTGGAATTGAACTCCTGGTTTCGTCTGGTCAGAGGAGAACTGGCCCCCAACATGAGCCTGGTTTCTCCCAATGTTTTTTCTCCATTCTGTCACCGATGGAGTTTTGGCTCTGGCTTACTTACTTTGGGACACTTCATTTCCAGTGATATCGTTGACTTGATTGCACAGATAACTGAGCTACATTATGACATCCTTGAATTCAATGATGAACTGCCTCTTACTGAATAATTAGTGTTTACCATTGTCATTTTGCATTATTGACACACTGTTTTCCTATTTAATGTTGTTCAGTTGCTTTGACACAATCTGTATTGTTACAAGCGCTATATAAATAAAGATGACTTTGACTTGACTTACAAAAATAAAGGTTCCTTATTAGTATCTATGATTCTGTGAAGAAACTTTAACATATATGAAACCTTCACTGCACGAAGGGATTCTTGAGATTTTTTATATTATTAGCACTAAAAAAATTTATTATAAGAACTCCTAACAGAAAGGTTCTTTGTGGAACCCAAATGGTTCTTCTATTGCATTGCTACAAAATCCCCCTTTTGAACCTTTTAATAAGAGTATACGGTGAACCAGAACTTTTCTTGATGTTCTGATCTGCTCAGGATCCAGAGCAGGTTAAAATGTCATGTATAAAATTACAACATGTACTGCCATCCGATAAATGTGTTAAAAATGTAAGTAGCACATCTCTTTGGGCAGGATGTGCTGCCACCATGGGTAGCATATTTTTATGAGGCTTCACTAACCTACAACTCTAACTTCACTCTTAACATAGTGAGGGTAGATCATCCTGAAAGATGGGTCAGGTTTTCAGAACACTCGGCAACTTAAAACTATACAAATGGTTCAAAAGTAGAAAAGTCATATTTCAGAAAACATACATAAGGCCATAAACTATTAACTGCATATTACGTATAATAATAATAAATTATTTATGCATGTTGTTCAAGCAGCCTACAACAATATCACAATGACTATTTCTATAACAGGCTACAAACAATCAATTAAAATACTTCATTTTTTTATTTTGAAAATTACATGCTAAAACAAAAATAAGCATCGAACAGGTCTGACACTTACCCATACTTAACAGAATTTACAGACGCTGGCTCGTCAAATACGCAACAAGTCTGTCTCGACCGGGAATATGATCTATTTCCAAAACAAAAACATAAACAGCTGTTGTTTAGTTGTCTAGTCGTCCTAATCATTGAGACTGTCCGCTTCATTCAGAACGCTGTCACAATGACTACTGGTTTCATTAGAGCAGATCACTTGAGTGAGTTTCTCATTAGCTGTAAATAATCTGCAGTTGATGTTTCTAAATAGCAGTCCTGTCCTCACAGAACTTGAAATACTACAACAACAACAAAAAATTCATCCACAGGACATAACAAGAGTAAGTTCTTTTAAAAACTGATTGTTTCTTGTAAGTATGACATTTTTTGTAGTATATAAATCCTGAGAACAGCCATGTTGAAGGTAAAAACCTCAAACAAAGGAAAGGAATTTCAAAAGAAATTGGATGTAAAAACTTCAAACTTAATCATGGACTTAGTATTTAACATGTAAAAACTCACAATTGTATACAAATAAAATATGATGCTCATATGTTGCTGACTCATATGTGGCTGGTTTTAGCTCAATAACACACAAAATAACCTTTATAAATGTCTATGTCCCTGAGTTGTTGTCCTAATCCTTAAATTGCATTTGAATGTTTTCCCCTGTAAGAAACAAATGCACTATCTATGATCTAGTTATGCAGCTGGGCTAGACTCTATGCCCCCTATTGCTCTGGTATAGTAACAGGAGTCAGCACTGATGATTTGATGCTAATATGCTAATTTCTAGCTAACAGGTCTCTGTCAGAAAGGCACATGGTATGTAATCTGAAAGGTTACTACTTCTAGATTTTGGTAATATCAGGATTAATAAATAATGGTTTATATGTACACTTAAAAAATGGTAACAGGATTGATGTTGTATGCCGACCCCTCTCTAACAACCCTGATAAAACATGAAAAATAGAATATTTAAGAACAGAGAAACTTACCCTTGCTTACACTGTGGAAACCACTTGCTCTAAATTATGTCACCTCCATGAAATAATGTCACTTCTGGGTTGTACCATTATTTTATATTATTTTATAGGGGAGTTTTGGTGTTAGTAACAGGACATTAGGGGACATAGATAAAATTAATTATATTTCTAAGAAGAAAATAATTATATATATATATATATATATATATATATATATATATATATATATATATATATATATATATATATATATATATATATATGTGTGTGTGTGTGATTACCTGATCTATAGTAACATTACGTTTTTTTAAAGACACATTTAATTTTTTTGTTAAAGCAACTGATTATTTTTTAGGGACGCAAAAGGCACCTATTTCACGGAATCAGTCTAAAATATTCAAATTCGAATATTCGAAAAGACTAAATTACGACACAGCTGCAAAAATTCTAAATCACTAAACATCTGTGCCATCAGAGTAATCCTACAGCATCTGGAAGACAGAAGACTGATTATTGTGTAGTGCAGTCTAACAAATACACCATATCTAATGGGAGTTTGGGTGATAAATTAGTGTTTATGTCTTTTTAAAGGACAATGAATATAGCCTACTAACGATACTAAAATGTGGGGAAACACAGTAAGAGAGTTAAAAAACGATTATGGATAGGATAAAGTTAGAACGGTAGGTGGCGGTATGCGCTTGTGTATCTAACAAAAGAAGACGCGTAAGCAGAATTATTTTTCCCCCGGAAGAGCACGTGGCCTCATGTCATAAGGTCAGACTGAAACATGGCCCACTCAGACTCCGTAAAAGCGGGTGTACCGTCGTATTTAAAGGAGGCACAGATGATTAAACAGGGCGCTGAAGCCCGTGTATATCGAGGGACGTTTCTGGGTCGGTCCGTGGTTATTAAAGAGCGATTCACAAAATTATATCGCCACCCTGAAGTCGACGAGAAACTGACGCGCCGCAGAACCACGCAGGAGGTGCGATCCATCCTGCGATGCAGGAGAGCAGGTCAGTGCACAACCACCTTAATATATATCCTCCTCACTTCAGTCAGCATATGCTCACATATTCACAACAACGAGAATAGGTTTAATCATGCAGACTCGATAAATGTCAATCAAGACAATCAATGCAAATGTAGTTGACTAATCAAAGACTGCACACTATTTAAATAATAAACTAAAGAAAGAACAACCTAACCTTAACCACGATTGCAATTGGAGTTAAAATATTAGTAACTTATTTGGAAATTAAAATAGTCATTATTTACTCACCCTCAAGTTCCAAACTTGCAAGAATTTTAGATGTTGAACGCAAAATAAGTTATTTTGAAGAAGAGTGTAGGTAACTGGTGGAGAATGTAAATTATGGAGAAAATGATGTGAAAATTAATTTCTATTGGCTAACATCAACTTTTTGGTTACCAGTATTTTTTCATCAAAAAAGAACAGGTTTGGAACAACTTCATGGTGAGAGTTCATGACAGAATTTTCAATAAGAGGCTTCAATAAAAATATTTTTAAACACCTATTTTCCTCATAGTTCATTTTAAAGGGTTTGACAATTTTTTTCCATCACGCTGCATTATGAGTGCAAACACAATAATCTGCTAATTGAACAAATTTAAATGTAATTAACATCTCTCAGTGATCTATGACTTTCCTTTGTCCCAGGTATCAACGCACCCGTTGTTTATTTTGTTGACTACACCACTCATTGTATCTTCTTGGAGGATATTATTCACTCCGTGTCAGTAAGAGACCACATCGCATCGGCTCAAGCATCAGAACAAAACCCACAGCATCTCCAGACTCTAGTAGACAAGATCGGTGAAATCCTGGCGCAGATGCACGATGAAGATGTCATCCACGGTGATCTCACCACCTCCAACATGCTTCTGGTCAGTGGAGCTGAAGACCACAACATGAAGCTGGTTCTGATTGACTTTGGGTTGAGTTACATTTCTGCTCTACCAGAAGACAAAGGAGTTGATCTGTACGTGTTGGAGAAAGCTTTTCTCAGCACTCATCCCAAAACGGAGACTTTGTTTGAGAGACTTCTGAAAAGTTACACTGCTTCATCCAAAAAGTCACCTGCGGTCATCAAGAAACTGGATGAAGTTCGACTGAGAGGACGGAAGAGGTCTATGGTGGGATGAATTGCATTACAGAGTGTGTTCTGGCATTGGAATAGGTTTACACAGGATTTGCTATGAGTTTAGAGCAGTACTTTGATGTTGGAAATGTAGTCATCTTTGTAGGACATGAATGTGTAGGGTTTTTTGATGCACTGAACATAAGGTAATGAATGATTCAATCTCAGATTCTCCCATTCAGTGTGGATTCATAACGCAAAT
Organism: Carassius auratus; assembly: GCF_003368295.1. Taxonomy (NCBI): domain Eukaryota; kingdom Metazoa; phylum Chordata; class Actinopteri; order Cypriniformes; family Cyprinidae; genus Carassius; species Carassius auratus. Next base: position 839,908 of record NW_020523344.1, read on the forward strand.
GCACTTGGAAATCCATTGATACCTGCTGATGTCTGGCCCACCTGATCAATTTTGAATTAATACCATTTCATCTATAGTCCAATATATTTAATACTAATTGCCATAAAATGGCAATTGAATTTTTGGGGCCGTATTAAAAATGTATTTGATGTTAAACATGTAAATCATCATATTCAGAGTGATTTGAAGACTTGCGAATGAAACCAATAAAAAAATGCATTCAAGTTTTGCTTTTGTAATGTGCATTTAACAATCTTTGCATTGGACAATCTTGACTGATTGTCAAGTCAAATTAGCATCATTAATATACAGTAGTGCTTTATAACACACAGATCGTATAAAGAAGAGTGAAAAAAGATGGAGATGCAGAAACCAGGTTCAGTCGGGTTCTTCTTTAAGCTTCATCAACAACAAAAACTCCGAAATCAAAATTAAGGATTAATATTAGTCAAAGAAATTGCAACGGACATTGCATTGCATCCTTCTGCTTGAGAATCCGGGAACATCAGACCAGCATTAGGTGAGAAGGACGAGTTGTAGTTATGGAGGTAGGGCTGATGTGATGATATAAAATCAATGACAAAAACATGCAATTATAATTGTTTTCAGTTTAAGTGATCTCCAAACAAAGTAAATATATTAATGTTAATTAATTCATTGTATATATAATACAATAATTTCCCTGGTTATACAAAAATAAGACATATTTGATAATAACCAAAATATATTTGCATCCTTGATGATCAGAAATAATGCTTTTTGTCACTGTATTCCTTGATTTTATGATGAAAATAAAGCATTTTTTATACAAAACAAAAAACAGATACAAAAAAATAGAAAGATCGGTATGTTTTGCCTGATCAACAGAGATAAAACACTGTTTCAGCATAAATCACAAGTATAAACACACCATAATAAAAATTTAAAAAGTTTTATCTAAAGCAGTAAGCAGACATGGAGGAAATATAACATACATTGTCATTTCAACCGATGGCACAGAGAACATCCTAACACATGCTGAGGTTATTAGGCAAAATGGTCCAAAAATAAAATCCATTAAAACTCAAATAAATAGGAACAAAAAGCAAACAGTATTTTTATAATAGCATCAAGGCTCTTTAAAAAATAATAGTTTTTAACGATTTTCATAGCAATGAAATAGAAAAACCTTTTATTTTAAAAGGTGTTCTGCAGAAGTGCGTCTAGGTGAAGTCTCTGTTGGTGAGAATCATCGGAGCGACCAGACTCCAGGTGTATAATGACAGACAGACCCAGCTGGAGGAGATCTTCACCCACACTGACGTCCACTTGCTCGTCATGGCATCATAGTCTGCATCAGGACTGGTTGGACAATAAAAATCAATCTTACTGCTTTAAATATAATTATACACAGTGCCTGCTGTTGCTTGTGTTTCTACTTTTCTATTCAAAACGTTAAAAGAATTCTTCTTAGTGATCATTGGGAAATGCACACACCTGTACCAGTTGGTGAGAGTCATCATGATGTAGAGAGACGCCAGGAACAGCATGAAGTGAAAGAAAGCGTAGCTGTACTGAACAGTGTCTCTTTCGTTGTCCTCCACAATTGATGTTGTGACGTCTTCTGCTGTCTCAAGACTCACTGTGTAGCTTTCATCCACAACTGTGCTATCTTTAGCTGCTAAGGTTAGTTTATTAACTTGACTGGTGTTGGAAGAGCGTATACTGTGAGGGGACAAAATGCATAAGCATTCAAAATGGCATTAGCATTAGAACTTTAGTATGCCCCATCCGGATACATGTGTTGTGTTCAATATAATGTCTTCAGGGATGTTTATTCATCTATTTAAAACCACCAGTCAAAAGCTTGTACATATTCCCATGCATGCTTTACAAGTTAATAAAACAAAAACAAATCCATTATGCAACTTACTCATTAAAAAAATTATGGTAAAGGTAAATAATGTACATTTATTCAAGTATGTCCAGAGTTTAGAAGTGGTTCCTTTGCATTTTTTTTCTTTCAAATAATTCACAATTTAAATTAAAGCATTTTCTGGCATCCACATGTCTTTGGTGTGTAGCTGACTGAATGAATGAAGCCAAACAATATTATTGGCACCTTCTAAAAGTAGTAACAAATCATTTAATTTGAAGCATATCTTTTCACATTGGTTAAGAGCTTACAAAACAAAGATCAAATTCAACTAAAAAAATAAAATAAATAATACTTTTCCTGTTTTGTGTCACTGTTTTAACCACAACAAGAACAGACAAAGGAAAGAGGCACAAGATCATAGCCAAGCATGGACAATCTCGAGGCTACAAGCACATCTCCAAAGACATTTCCACTATACATAATGTTATCGTGAAGTTTAAGGACCGTGGCACACCTCACTGTCAGTGGCCATAAGAAAAAAGAGTGCCAGACAACGACTGCATATACCACAGTAAAGTATTGTACCTTGAATACAAAATGCAGAGAACAAAAATGGCCAATCCGACGATGCTTTGAGCGTCCCACCACTGCAGATACGGGGCAGTTGGCAGCGTTTCCTCTGTGTCTACAATGATGGTGGCCGTCTGGTTCTCGACCTCCAGCGGTGCGACTGTGGAGGACGTGATCTGCTGGAAGATGCTGATCAGTCTTGGGTTGCATGTGCGGTCTGGAGATGAGGGATGGACAAAAACAAAACAACAGATCTTCAAATGAAGAACCTCTGAAAAAAAAATTCCAAGCTAATTGAAAGCCACAAGGTAAAAGCAAGATCAAACATCCTGAATATCAACTAAGTCATATGGTCTAATTTAGCTAAGAAAGAAGACCGATTAAATGAATAAAAGCTTTGTGAAGCTGCTAACCTGGCTCATTGGTCATGGCTGACCAGGTGAGGTACATGGTGTACAAAGTCATAACGGATGACTGAAGAAGTCCAGATCTGGGCTGGTATTCCTAGAATTACACACAGTCTCTTTGGACTACAAATCACTAAAGGACCATAACTGATTAACTAACACTAAACATGAAATACAGTTAAAACTGCATGGCTTAGTTATGTTTATACTGTATGGCAAATGTCTCAGAGAAAACACATTCTCTTGGCTAAATACCTGAATTCTGGGCAGTACAGAGAGAGCAGAAGCTACGACACATAATAACATGTTGAAGCAGATGAAGAACTTGTTAAGCATGCATCCTTCTGTCTGAGTGTAGATGTTATAGCAGAGAACTGCAGCCGTGAGGGACAGAATATAGTTCAGTCCTGTTACTGACAGCAAGGCTAGAAAGAAGGAGCATTAAATTACTCAACATACATATTAATATTAGTGCTGTCAAATGATTAATCGGGATTAATCACATCCAAAGTAAATGTTTTTGTTCACACAGTATATGCATGTGTACTGTGCATATTTATTATTTTGATATAAATACACACCCGTGCATGTATATATTTAAGAAAATATATGTTAATTTTTTTTATATATTTATATATAATATAAATTATGTGAATATGAATATATGTATATATATCATCTGAAAACTGAATAAATAAGCTTTTTTCATTGATTGTTTTTATTTTTTACACACGTAACATATTTACCTACCTATATACCACCTCTTTCTGTTTTCTTTTTCCATTTTATCAAGCCAGGATTCGTTCCACGAGTGGGCAAAGTCAATAAGCAAGACCAGCTGAATCAGAATAAAGAAAAATGCTCCACAGCTTCCCACAATAAAGCACACTAAAGAAAAAGACATTAACTCAGATTTCTTTCAAGCAGAAACTAAGCTGGGCATAAAGAATGAAGAACATACTGTACGATTCATGAAGGCCTCCTAAAACTAGAAAGAAATATCCCTAGAGGTGATGCTCAAGCAATGCTTGATCATTTATTACATTATTAATAATAAACTGAATAAAAATGTTAAATAAAAATCCTCTGCAAGCACAAATTGCTCAAACAATATTTAAGTTAAAATAGTTAGAAAGGTTGTTTGGTTGCTTACTCCCATTAACAACATGTAGTGTGTGATTTGTGCTGAACTGAGCCTCACACTAACATCATTAAGATACTTATCACAGTGAAAAGAGTCAAGTGATCAGATCCGGTCCAAAAACATCCATAACACTCACTATACTCTGAGCTCTTTAGTTATCATATAATATACTACTACCTACAAGTCATCTGTACACCTCATCATAACCTAAATCAATATTTAAATGTTTTGTAACAATAATTTATCTTAGGACAATTAATGTCTTTACTGTTGCTATACATGTGTATTTAGGAATGAGGGCTGACATATATTTTAAATGACAGCATGCAATGATTTAAACTAATTAATAATTAAATTAATAATCTGTCATCATTTTCTCACCTAGTGTAACTGACTTATGCTCATCTTCAGAACACATTGTAGTCCATTCACTGAAAGTCCACGCAAACAAAATTTTCATCATTTTTACAAAATGATAAAAAAAAAAAAATTTTTTAGTTTAATTCAAGTCCTCTGAAGAGACTCCATTGCTTTATATAAAGAACGTAATTAATTTGAACATTACAAACATTGATTAACACACATATGGTGAACAAAAGTGCTTCCCTGAAGCATCTTATAAAGCGAGTGTTTCTGTTCAGAAGACTTGGATTAAACCACTCAGATATTAATTTTGTGATGTTTTCTAATAACTTCCTATTTCATAAAAAATATTAAATAAATCTTCATTTGTGTTTCGAAAATGATCAAAAGACACTGCCCCTTCCAGCTGAGACTTAGCAAAGGGTCAGTTGCCAAATAAACGATTTCCACAAAAACTTTAAAATTATTATTGACATGGAGTCTCATCTTTGAAAAAGATTCACCTGAAAAAATTATTTGCAGAGCATAGACAATCACAGAAACAAGAGTGACTTCTAATAAACTATCTCCTATTGCAGTGATATCTGATATATGACAGATATCAACTTAAACATTGTATTCATGACATATCAAAAACAATAACAAAAACATTCAATTTACAGTAGCTTTGTATAATTGCCAACCAATCAGATCAGATTTATAAAATGAGTTCAATTCTTACTTCGGGTAAAAGGCTCCTCGGGAATATAGAAGGCACCAACAGTGACAGCAACCATGACTGCAATCTTGACAATCCAGAACCTAATGAAATATAGAGATGTCTCACTAATTTCATAAAATGACCAAATTCTATAGTATTTCTTCCACAAACTGTGGTTTAGCAATAAACAGATTATACATATTGTAAATCAAATCAGAAAAACAGAAAACGGGTCCGCATCATTTTAATGGACTAACCCATTGTGAATGGCAGCTCTGGGATCTCGGCTGTTCTTCACATTGATGGTGAGAAGGGAGAACATGAGAAAGAACAAACTCATGCCACAACAAACCCGGTACACAGCCTTATAGCCGAGAAAAATCTCACACTGAACATTAGCCTCAATTCCTGGTATACTGGATCCTGCTCCTCCATTACAGAAACCAGGGATCTAAGAATGAAGAATTCAGATCCTTTCAGCAAAAAAATAAATAAAAATGTATTCAACTTTCAAATGAACTACAAACAGGATTTTATCACAGTAGCAGAGACAAAAATCGAATCATTTCAACACAATATAAAATCCCATTTGGTCTACATTACTTGACTTATGGATTATTTCAAACTCTACTAACGCTTTAGAATAATTCATTCTTACTCTTTTAAGCTGTTGTTCAACACCAGGTGACAACATGACACAGGCAATGATGGTCCCAAGCAAAAGGATGAAGGCATACATGATTCGGGTTACGATAGACTTCTTGATCTGTGGGCAGCATCTGCACCTAAAACATCCTGCATGGCAGCAAAGGCAACAAACCTTAAGAAAAAAAACAAGAAGAAGAAACATTTCCATCTGGAGCGCTTTTATAAAGAAGAATGATTTTTAAAAAAGACAAATCAAGAGGATATTGGCTGAAGGGTGCACGCAGGATTCAGAATTGACAGATATTAATAAGACCGTTAGACTTACTTTCTCCAGCAGCAGCAGATGTTAATGAATTAAAGCAGCTGATGTGAGATCTGAGCTCAGTCTGTCGTAAACAACTTAATACTACTGTCACCTTGAGAAGCGATGTTCACAACGCATGCAAACTTAACCATGTGCTTGATGTTATTATGGCCAACGGTAGAGTACACCAGAAATAAATTAAATAAATATATATATATATATATATATATATATATATATATATATATATATATATATATATATATATATATATATATATATTTAAATATATAGAGCAGCATGTGCTTAGTAATCTCCAGAATATTCTTTATAGACTTGTTTTATATACAGAATAATAAAATGTAGAACACGTATAATTCGCATGTTTAATAATATTAATTATATCCTGAATAGTGTCTGTCAAGCATGGTCTCTATTGTCTGACACACTCATCCAGTGTGTGCAGTGCTGAACTACAGAGCATGATGGAGAACCACTACAATAAGTGTGCAAAACCAAAGTAGGCTGTTACATAAGTTTAATAAAATTCTCAATAATTTACCTGTTTAATATTATTCTGTAGATTTTATCTGTTGTTAATATTACTCTCAATTACTCGTCTTTATTAAATAGCATTTTTAACCTTTCTATATACCCTGTAGACGCAGTTGACGTGACGTAAGTGAAGCGCCCGGCTGCTGACTGTCAGAGGAAACAATTTAATCCTGTTAAGCAGGAGCGTAAGTAACAGCTGATTCTCTTGACCTGTCCTGCTTTCATTACACATTAATCACATTTATTTGATTCATGGAAAGTTTCATTATATTACAATCTGAACAAAATGTCAATTTATAGTACTACATAAAAATGCAAATTGACTTACCCAACTCGCCAGGGTCCCTGACACAGCACCCATACTTTCAGCGAGAGACACAATAGCTCTAATCTCCTGTTAGTGTTAATAACGAGTCAATTAAGAATAAAATAAATAAAATAAATAAAAACAGGAGCGATCCCTTAGAAATTAACACAGCATGCAGAATATTATCCTTGATGTCCTTAATGCAGGTGTCAGGTCCGATCCGCCTGTATTTGAGTTCTGGAGTGACAGGCGAGATCCGTCACGTGACCAAACATCATTCATATTAATGACGCTCCGTGACGTTTTCCAAACAGACCTCATTGATTGGCTGGAAGAGAGACGTCCCTTGAAAAACTAAACAGGTAGAAAACCCCTGAAAAGCTTAGCTCATGAATATTAACTACTCTTTCTTTCTGAATGCTCCAGGAAGATTGTTAATGACCTCGTTAATATTCTAGCAAAATTTAAAAATAAATTTTAATTTATGGATTTATTTAGTACAAATAAAGTGGAATCATATTTAAAATATGCTAATTACAATCTTCTTCACAACTGTCACAGTAATGTCAAATTATGCAGCCGCTGGTTATTAAACACATTTTTCACTACATTTGAATAATGCACTGAGATTTCAGACACCACTGAAAACACCAGAGTTATAGAAAGAGAACAATTCAGTGGATAATATATTGTAAATAAACGGTATGATTATTTAATAAATGTATCAGTTTCACTGCTACAAGGATGTGTGTACTTAAACATTACACAACAGTTAACAAGAACTACCTATTCATTTTTATTAACAAGAACGTGACAGCATAATGAAGAACTGACATTATCATTGTCTAACATCAAACATGATGAAAAAAATATCTGAAAAGATGCATTATTTCACTATACATAAAGTATTTTTTAACAAGTTACATGTGCAGATGGTAATGTATACAGCCTTGTTATAATGATTTACCAATTATAAACTCACTTGTGTCAGATACTTGGACTACTTTTGTAAAATGAGTCTTAACTAACAGAAAATACATAATCTATGTGCCAAACCAATTAGCAGTAAAGCTAAACACAACCCTAGTGCAATGAAGGCAAGAAAAAAAAGATCTTATAAATCTTTACTATTATAGTACAATATACAGTGTTAAATTACAAAAGGTATAATGTTCTAAAATATATTCTCATTTCTCATCACCTTTATCTTCTGAGCTGTGATCTTCAAGTTTCAGTTTTACTTGGGGAAGCATCCCAGTGATTTAGCAGGATCATATTAACCTGATTGTTGTGTGTGATATGGATCTACACACAGACAGAGATCAGTTTTAGGTTCATTAGGAAGTACATGTAGGTACAGTAAATATCACTACACAGAATGCAGCTGGAAATACACTTTATCCTGTATATATTCTATTCAGCAATAATAAAATCTGGAGTATGAATGTCTATGATGGAGCGAGTAGCTGCGGTTTCGAGCAAGTGCTTATCATACCCTGGGTCATGGCCCTCTGGTGGTTTGTGAGACTTAAAAAATGGGTCACCACAGAGTGATTTAAAGTTTAAGACTCAGGGAAGTAGGAAGTGGGAACCAGCTAATATCTTTAATAACAAAATAGACATAAATAAACAAATGAAAATAAGTGGCAGACTCTAGTAGTGCGTATCTGTCTAGCTTCAATGGTTTCTAATTACAATGTGTTTTACATTGTAGTCAATCACAGATGTACCTGTTGATTTCTTAAACGCATGCAGAGGCCATTCAGGGGTGTTTCAGTTCATCCGAATCCACTGTCTGCTCAAAACTCTGGAGTTTTTCTTCAGTCCTGAATTCTGAAAGCTAATCCTCTCATTATAACCACAAAGTGTAGACACGATGTACAGTAAATACAATACATTTGTGCAGTGTAGAGAGATCCATTGATTATAACAGAATTTTCTACGATTGCGATAAAATAAAATTAGTGCTCAGGGATTAGTTCACAAAATTAAAATTCTGTCATTAATTACTCACCCTCATGTCATTTCGAACCCATAAGACCTTCGTTAATCTTTGGAACACAAATTAAGATATTTTTGATGAAATCTGAGAGCTCTATGAGAATCCATAGACAGCAAGGATTTTCTCTAAAAATTGTTTGATATTTATGGCATTTTAACTGGTAACCGATTATATTTGATAATCTTTCTAAATTTCAAATGAATGTTTTTAACTGTTAATCATTTTCAAAAATGTTATGCAGGCAGGGTTAATGTCAGAATTGCATCACTTTACTAAATGGCCTTTAAACAGTAGGAGGCATCATGCACATCAAAAACAGGCAAATAAGCATATAACATATCCTAGCTTTTTACAGAATATATTCAGATCCAACCCCTTTCATAACCTTTAACATTTTCTTATGTAACTATAATAAATAAAAAATTCTTAGTAACTTTAATAGATAATAGTTACATTCATTTGTTATTAAATTACGTAATCCCGTTATATTTAACTAGCACTATGCACTTGTGCAATAATGTAAGTGACAGTAAGAAAACCATTACCTACTATAAATATATTTTTCTCCATAGTTACTAAAAAATGTATTTCATAATACAGAAGGGAGTTACAGATGCATATGGTTGTATGCTGTCACTGATTATATATTTACCTTTTGTACCTATTTTAAATGATGAATTGAACTTGCATTGTCAGCTATTGCATTTACTGAAAATATGAAAAAAGTGCATTTGCATAGAACATTATCATCTTGTCATGTGCAATATAATATATGTAAACAAGGTGTTAGCACGCTCATGAAGTTTGAATGTGAAGAGGTTAGAAAGACAATAGACAAGTGCATACAACTGCAAGATAATTCCTGAGGGACAGAGAAAATCCTGTTGCAAGTGCTTATGTAAGATAATGTACCATCAAATTCAAAATTTCTTATATATATATTTTTTTCATATTCATCATATGAAAAAAACACCATATACATATAATACATTTTTGCATTAAAAGTAAAGTTCACACAAAAAAAGAAAATTCTGTTATTTAATTGAATAACTTTCCAAACCTGTGATAATGTTGTGTTGGTCCTGACTGACTTTCACTGGAACAACAATGAATAAATGAATGAATGAATGTGTTTATTTATTCATTCTGGGTATGAACTATCCCATTTACACTTTAAGTTAAGTTTCCCTCAAGTTATATAGGCTACTTTAAATGTAACCAAAACCTGACTGAAAATCAAACAATCACTCCCCAAATGTATTATATCATGTTTTTACGTGATGATTATGTTACTTATGGAAAAATGAACTATTGTGGGAGCCACATACATCTTATAACCTGTGGTGGACCAGCCTTCCACCAACATGAAATTCCTTCATTGCATTTTTCGCCTTCACCCCATTGTCTAGGAAATTCAAAGAGGAATTATTTTGTTGTTGTTGTTGTAAAATTTTTATAAAAAACAAACAAATAATAACAAACTTTTTGACAGATATTTAACTTAGAATATTCTGCCAAAGTCTGTTCCATGATAGATCTTGTTATTCTAACATGTATGAGTCAAGGAGGGATGAAAAATTGTTTCTCATAATATTCTGGATGTGGTGATTTAGGAAAAAAACATTTGTACTTCACAACAACCAAATAAGAAAATTAAACAACGACCTTTTTGTGGCAAACTGCTTTAATATTTTGTGTTAAATAAAAGAAGGTGTTTTTTAATATCCACTCGTGAATCATTTCTGTAACATGCGTTGAAGACATTTCTGAAAGTTAACGTAGAAGCTCAGCAGATGATCAAAACAATGAAACAAATAAAGATAAACGTTAGCACATTAGTGTTATGTAAACTGACGCATTAAGCCAAACTTTACAAATTCGTCTAAGGGACTAGTAGTTTTCAAATAAATCATTAATTAAATCCTTTGTTGCTCCAATTTATAAAGTTTGTCCAGCGATTTAAAGGTGATTTTGTATGCTGTGTCAGCGTGTGCATTCATATAACTACTATTTCAAAACGCACCCTAAACACACTTATTTTAATTACTCTTAAGTTACCTTAAAAAGTCGAAAACTCCCTCGGATCAAATGAATTAGGGATTAAATGCACGCTTTTAACGCGTTACATGCAGCCTAGATATCTATCATATGTGGATTAACCATAGACTGTTTAAACAGGGATTAACACACATGTATGTTACAACCTATTACAAATTCTGCATATATTTTTATACAGTCTATGGTTTGAACTTGTGCAGGTCGTATAAGGATAACTACGCCATGACGTACGGAAAACATGGCGTCATGACGTTGTAGAGAAAAAAAAAAAACCGTCAACCACTGAAAGCGGTAGTTGAATGCACAGGTTAACTGTGATGATTGACAGCTGTCAGAACATTTGGTGTCTTAAATACGATTACGAGAAGTGAGTATTTTTAAGATTATTCACACAAAGTGTTGCAGATGTAGTAGGCTAACGTTACTATTTAAACAGAAAAGGCATCCATAGCTCAGCGCTAAACATGAGGTGTTTCCATTAGTTTCCTGATTTGAAAATGTGTAGTATTGTTGATCAGCTGTCAGTGTTGCACGTGCATGTGTCGTCACAGCGAAATGAATGTTTGTTCGACGAAAAAAAAAAAAAGTTATTTGCATACATGCATCGGTATTGTCTTGCAATAGTGAGAGTTAATGTGGACTGACATGTTGTGTATCAGTTTTTATAGGATTTGGGCAGAAGCAGACTGATCATGAGCACAGAGACTCATGTGAAGGACATTAAACCTGGACTCAAGAATCTCAATGTCATCTTCATCGTGCTGGAAACAGGTGTCCAAACCACACATTACCTTGAACAGAAGGAAGGCACATAATAATAATTTAACTGCATTAATATTGTATTATTTGGCAATGCTTTTTATTAAAGTGAGCATCGACCGACAGGAAAAACACAAGAGTTGTATCATACAGAAACCAACAATATTAGCAACCCACAATACTGAATTTTGAGAATAACTGGAGTGGCTCTAATAATGGCTTAAGCTTTATAGTCTCTTAAAAAACAGTTCTGTTATTGTACTATGGTACTAAACGCTGCAAAACTTTTTCCTATTTTATATGCCCTAGGGTTTTATTATTTCCCATATTCATCATGCACTCATGTTAATCCTTTGAATTTTTGTACTTTTTTTATTGGCTCCATCTGTCATTGACATTTAGTTACTTTTTAAAATATATTTAAGTATATTAATTATTAATTATTATATTAATTAATGTAGTGTTAATAAATAACAATTCCATGAAATTTAACAGCGGATATGATTGCCTGAACTAAAAATCTACAAAAAAAAAAAAAAAAGTAATTGTAATTGTATATTTTATTAACTGAAATAGTGTTAATATACCACATTACTATTTTTAACCTATTAAAGTATTATGACAACCACCATTATACAGATGGTAAAAACATGACTCTAAAATAATGTAATAATTCAAATGAAATTATTATTACTGTAAATTATATTTTCCTTTTGTGATTTTAGCTATAAATACTGTAACAGTCGAATCTCAACCGTAGTCATCTGGACTCTGAATCTTCTCTCAAACTCTCATTCAAGGACGAGTGACGAAGACCAAAGACGGTCACGAGGTGCGCTCATGTAAAGTGGCTGACAAGACGGGCAGCATCAGTGTCTCGGTTTGGGACGAAGTCGGTGACCTCATCCAGGCGGGTGACATCATCAGACTGACCAAAGGGTGAGACTGTGTTTGATCAGGGATGCACATTGAACATTTCTTTCAGACATTTGAACATATGTTGACTATGCTCAAAAGACACATTCATTCTGTAATATTGTAAACAATCGATTATAGTGAACAGTTTAATAATTGTTTAGTAAATATTGCTAGTATGTGTGTATTTTGCCGCAGTTATGCCTCAGTTTTTAAAGGCTGTTTGACGCTGTACACTGGAAGGGGAGGTGAACTACAGAAGATTGGAGAGTGAGTTGATTATTGATTAGATTATGATTAAGAAGTTATTATTTAATCATTCTTTTTTTGTTGTTGTAAATGTCAGTATGGTTATCATAGCAGTATATTATTTCAATATGGATTGTTTTGCATAAAAAAACATATTATATTAGTAAATACAAATACAGACAAATATATATATATATATTACCTTCATTATTACCTTATTAACTTCATCTTGCCCAAAATATTTGATTTTGAATGAATTAATGTTTTATATCCAATTTGTTAGATTCTGCATGGTGTATTCAGAGGTGCCAAACTTTAGTGAGCCAAATCCAGAATATTTGGCCCAGATTAATAAAACGGTATGTCTAGATGGATTTCTGTCTTAATAATTTATCAAATCATTATTTAAAATGTTTAACTGTTGGTCATGGAAATTCACTATGTTCTTGTGACCCGTCAGGGACTGAATGACCAGAGCAGCATTGCTGCCCCTGCAGGTAACTTTTTAATGTGTCCAGTGTTTCCCAATCTTTTTTTAGGTTTTGATATGTGACCCTGGACCACAAAACCAGTCTTAAGTGTCAATTTTTCTAAATTGAGATTTATAAATAAACTATTTATAAACAACTGTTTGAAAATCTGGAATCTGAGAGTGCAAGAAAAATCCAAATATTGAGAAAATTACCTTTTCTCAAGTTCTTAGCAATGCATATTACTAGTCAATTTTTTTTTTTTTTTTTTTACAAAATATCTTTGTAAAAGATGATCTTTACTTAATATACTAATGATTTTTGGCATAAAAGAAAAATCAATAATTTTGACCAATACAATGTATTTTTGATAGTATATTTGTATTAAATCATAAAAGTACAGAATCTAGAAAAATTAAGTCAAACCAGAATTTATGAATTTGAATGAATAATTAATGATAAATATAAGTTATTAAACTAATAAATAATCAGTGATCAGTAAATAAAGTAAAATCAGTTTCGATTGTTTAATACGTATACCGTGAAAACTTATGGCCATGATATTTTCTGTGACGATTATCATACCGTGAAAATCTCATACCGTTACAACACTATTATTCGCATTATGTTTTAAGCAGTTTGCAGGTTATAGTTTATTGTAGTTATATGAGTGCTCAGTTTCTCCTGTTGTTTAATAATACATTTGGCCAAAATCTCACAACATATATAAGAACTGCTATGCATAGGATATTTAAAACATAGAAAAGTGTATTGGCTACAACTAGAAACTAAGACTCTTCTCTGCTCTCTAAACACACAAAAACATTAGCTTTTATAGACAGAGTTTCTTGAGTAAAGGAAACGGTGTACTTATCCAAACATAAGGTCTTTATTTACCCTTGCATTATGAAGAAGTAGACATCTGTGGTGCTACTTCATTCTGAATGGAGTTATGAGACTTGACTGAGAATTTGAGGATCCAATGGCGTTACAAGGTTCAGCTCTTTTGAATGCTTTTCATTTGTTAAATATTGAAAAAAAACACACACACATATATATATAATTTTGTAAGAATTCAAAATCTCTTGGGTTTCAGTTATTTGATAAACCTATTTATGTAATGTATTCCTTCAATATACTGGTCCACAGACATTTTTTCTCTTTGAAGGTAATGACACTCTCAATGGAAATGGGATGAATACTCAAGACTCTGGTAACTCTACTAATGCAAATGGAAACAGGTTGACACCAAGTCCAGGTGTGGGAGGAAGTTCTGTGAGCAATGGCAAGGAGACACGGCGAATGGTCAAAAGATGATTTTGTTCAGTAATCGAATTAGCATAGTGTACAGTAATAATTTCAAAATGGTTGTAAGCAGCTATGTGTCATGTCTCATTTGAAAACCTATATTGCTAAACTTTGAGCTTAATGCTTATTTAAAAAAAAAATTTAAAAAAAATAAATATATATATATATATATATATATATATATATATATATATATATATATATATATATATATATATATATATATACATATATACATATATCCTGTTTTTTTATTATATAATTTTTATTTTTTGCATATTTGTCACACTTGAATGATTCAGATCAGACAAATGTGAAAAATTACACAGAGATAACCCAAGTCATTTATTAAGGGAAAAAAGCTGTCCAAACCTGCCTGCCACTATGTTCAAAAGTAATTGCCCCGTAAATCTGATAACTGCTTGTGCCACCCTTTGCAGCAACAACTGCAATCAAGCATCTGGGATAACTGGCAATGAGTCTTTCACATCGCTGTTGAGGAATTTTGGCCCAGTCTTCTTTGGGTTTTTGAGCCTGAAAGGACTTTTTAAGGTCATGTCACAGCATCTCGATCAGATTTAAGTCTGGACTTTGACTTGGCCGCTTCAAAACCTAAATTTAGTTTATCTTGAGCCATTCAGAGGTGACTTGCTGGTGTGTTTGGGATCATTGTCCTGCTGCAGAACCCAAGTGTGCTTGAGCTTGAGATCACAAACTGACGGCCGGACATTCTCCTTCAGGATTTTCTGATAGAGAGCAGAATTCATGGTTCAGTCAGTTACGGCACGTCATCCAGATCCTGACCCCAGACCATCACACTACCATCACCATGTTTGACTTGGTATGATGTTCTTTTTATGAAATGCTGTTTAGGTTTTACACCAGATGTATACACACTTTCCAAAAGGTTCAACTTTTATCTCATCAGTCCACAGAGTATTTGTCCAAAAGTCTTGGAGAAAATCAAGATATGTTTTGGCAAATGTGAGACGAGCTTTTGTGGGGTTTTTTGGTCAGCAGGGCTTTTGCCTTATAACTCTCTCGTGGATGCCGTTTTTGCCCAGTCTCTTTCTTATTGTTGAATCATGAACACTGCCCTTAATTGAGACAAGTGAGGGCTACAGTTATTTAGATCTTGTTCTGTGTTCTTTTATGACTTCCTGGATGAGTCGTCGTTGCGCTCTTGTAGTAATTTTGGTTGGCCCGCAACTCCTGGGAAGGTTCACCACTGTTCCAAGTTTTCTCCATCTATGGTTCGCTGCAGTCCCAAGGCCTTAGAAATGGCTTTATAACCATTTCCGGACTGATACGTCAACTTAAAACTTAAAAAAAAAAAGTTTTATCTGTTATTGAATTTCATTAGATTGCAGCATGATTTGTTGCTCTTGAAGCATGCTTCACTTTGTCAGACAGCTTCTATATAAGTGATTTCTTGATTCAACAGTAATCAGGTCTGGGTGTGACTAGTGAAATGTAACTTTCTAAAATAATGTGGATAATCACAGTTCTTTCATGATTTTACAAGAGGGGGCACGTAGGGCCAGGTAGGTTGGGACAGCTTTTTTCCCTTAATAAATGAAATCATGACTTATAAAATACTTTTTTTTTTATTTACTTGCATTGTCTTTTTGTAATGTAAAATTTTTTTGATGATGTGAATCTTAAATGAAAAAAAAAAAAAAAAAAACAGGAAAGGGGGCAAAAACCTTTTCACGGCACTGTTAAAAAAATTATTGCTATGTGATCAGTGATTGCAATTTATAAGAGAGCTTCATGGATTCCTAAAAAAATGTTTATGATTCATGAGACCAACTCCGAGTTCATAAACAGTTTACATTGTAATTATTGTCCATCGCAGAGGGTTTTTGAAACAGAAAAGCCAAATAAAAAGAACATTTATTCCTAAACACTGAAAACATGCAACCATTTAAACTTTTTTTAACTTGCATTTTCAGATGTATTTTAGCAGAAATTTCTGATATAAATAAAAAGGAATGGGGAAAAAAAAACTTTAATTTGTTTCAACTTTTTTTTTTACCTTTTTTTATGCTTTGCCGATAAGACGTTGACAAGATGAGATGAAATAGTGTCTAAATTGTTCAAAAGTAACTCTCCCAACGGTGACACCATGATAAAGGTTGGGAGGCCATTTTCAGCCTATTTTACATTTAAGTGCATGGCATGACTGTGAGAAAAAACAAAACTGGAAAATAATGTGACATTTCACGTCAGTTCACACTGTATTTCATGATTTAAAGGCAAATCTGACCATTCCTTAAGGCACATGGCATTTCATGTGCCTTTAACCTGCAAACTGCATAATTTGTATTCCAAGATAAATTTCTCCACATTTCATAAGTCTACCACACTCTAGTGGTTTGAACAACACTTTTGAATACTACAAATCTTATTACTTATGACTTTGTTTAGCAAGAATGCTTTAGATTGATCAAAAGTGCCGATAAATGTTACAAGAAAATTTCAGTTAAATGCTGTTCCTATGAACTTTCTATTCATCAAAGAAACCTGACAAAAATTCTATTCAGCTGTTTTCAACATAATAATAAGAATAATAAATGTTTATTTGAGCAGCAAATCAGAATATTTGAATGATTTATGAAGGATAATGTGACTGGAGTAATGATGCTAAAAATTCAGCTTTGAAATTACAGGAATATATTAAATTTTAACAGTTGTAATGTAACAGTATAGAAAACAGTTGTTTTAAATATTACAAATATTTTGCAATATTACTATTTTTGCTGTATTTTGTATCAAATAAATGCAGGCTTGGTGAGCAGAAGAGAATTCTTGAGAAAAAAAAAACATTATTTCTTTTGACTAGTATAGTGTATACAGGTGCATCTCGAGAAATTAGACTGTCATTGAAAAGTTCATTTATTTCAGTAATTCAACTCAAATTGTGAATAAATTCAGTGCACACAGACTCAAGTAGTTTAAGTCTTTAGTTCTTTTAATTGTGATGATTTTGACTCCCATTAAACACAAACCCAATTAGAATACTTCATAAAACCAGTAATAATAATAAAAAAATTTAGTGAATTGTTGGCCTTCAGGAAAGTATGTTTATTTACTGTACATGTACTCAATACTTGGTAGGGGCTCAACTCACTTCTGAGGTGGTATGGAAGCCCAGGTTTCTTGGACAGTGGCCTTCAGTTAATAATTTTTTGGTCTCTTGTTTCTCATTTTCCTCTTGACAATACCCCATAGATTCTCTCTGGGGTTCAGTTCTGGTGAGAACAGAATCTTTCATTCTTTAAAATCACCAATAAACGCTGTTTGTAAGTGTTTAGAAGCTTCTGTCACCTCTGTATTACAGTCTTGGCCCATTCCTCGCTTGAAAAAGCTTCCAGATCACTGATAATCTTTGGTTTTCACATTGCCACTGCTTTCTTCAAATTCAACCAGATATTCACAATGAGAATTAAGCCTGGAGACTGAACAGGTCACTCAAGTACACTCTATGACTGATCCCTGAACCAAGCAGAAGTAGATTTGGATGTGTACTTTGGGATGACTGTCCTGCAGGAAAGTTCAGTGATCATCAGCTTCAGTTTTTGCACCAAAGGCATCACAATTCTTGTCAAAATGGCCTGAAACCTCAAAGAATCCATGATGTCCTTCATACAGTCATGATTTCCACTTCCTTCTACAGTAAAGAAACCCCATAACAGGACTGATCCACCTCCAAGTTTGAGGATGGAGATGGTGTTCTTCTGCTTATGAGCTTTGCCTTTTACAGCAGACATACCGCTGATCCATGGGTCCAAGAAGTTCCAGTTTGGTTACATCACGCCATAAAACATTCCTCCAGAGCTCCACAGGTCAACACAAATGTATTTTATCAAGTTCAAGTTGTCCTTTTGTTCTTCTTGATCAAGAGTGGTATTTATTAAGATTTCTCCACATGAAGGCAATACTTGTCTAGTGTTCTTCTTACACACTGCATTGAAATGGTTTTCCTCCTTTCATCGGGTCATCTTACAAGTCTTTGGCTTAACATTGCAGGTTTTTCTCAGTTGCTCTGATTAAACATTTTATGATATTGTGCTTTTTCTTCAACACCCTTAAATGTTTTCTGGTAAAACACACTTTAAGCTAAGGAATAAGGCTGAGAGCTGTGTCTCTAGGAACTTTCAATGTCTTGGAAATCTTCATATAGCCTTGACTAATAGTACTATGATATTTATTCCCTTTAGCTTTTGTGAGATCTCTGTTGACATTTTTGCTACTCAACTTCAACACATGCATGGGCTAACTGTATGTGTAACGGCTCAAGCTAATTCAGTTTTAATAGAGTTTCTAAAAGCTTAATTGTGTTTTGAGACTGTTTTATTCCCCACCATGCAAATGAGTGATTTAAAAACAGCAATGTTGAATAGGGGGTGAATAATTAGGACATAGCAGTATTATTAATTTTTTTTATAAATAATCGTATGATTTATTTTGAAAATTATATTTTTAAATATTTTTTCACTATTAATTCGAAATTTTGCCAGACTTACAATATTTATCATATTTGCACAATAATTTTGACTTCTATACGATGTACTTTAATGATCGGTGAGGATCTCTTCACTTTAATGGATTATCACCCACTTTAGATTGTATATACATCGGTGGACACTTCTCACATTCACATTGGGACTTACAGCACACTGGAATTCTTAAGGACAGTTTTAATGGTATGGAAAGGAAAGACTCTTTTGACAGCCTAGGATTACTGTGTTGTTTATTGTGTTGTTTTTAGTCTCTTGTGAACATTGTAAATACATATTTGATTTTCACTTTTACTCTTGTTGTTTGACTCATCTTTTTAAACACTCAAATCCCTCACAGTTAATCTGACCCCATTTTAAAATTAATGTAATTCGGCTGATAAGGCTGATTGTTACAATACAATCAATAATGAAAATAATCTCATAATGTATGATTTATTTCAGAATTTTGTGACACTTCAAATGATGGTAGTTGTAATAATTTCTCATTGATTGTACACACCTCAGAGTATGTTAAGGATGAAAGTGAAAGTCGTGACATTTGTCAAGTATGGTAACCCATACTAGGAATTGGTGCTCTGCATTTAACCCATCGAAGTGCACACACACAGCATTGAAAACTGAACACACCCCTGGAGCAGTGGGGAGCTATATATCCAGCACCCGGGGAGCAACTGGGGGTTCAGTGCCTTGCTCAAGGGCACTTCAGCCATGGGTATTGACTCCTGCCATCACCGAGACTCGAACTGATGACCAACAGGTAACTAGTCCAAGTCTCTAACCATTAGGCCACAGCTGCCCCAAGCGGGAGCATGCCCTGCTTTTAAGCTCACGAGTCCATGACGGCATCAAATCTGTGTAACACAAAGGGACTCTGGACCTTCCCACTAAAGTATGTCTAGTTATTTATCTAGGTATTATGGTAATTTTCAGGTCATGTCAAAAAGTTGGTGGTAGACAAATAGCTGTATTCTGTACGTTTGACTCATATACAAAAAAATTTCTTCCAAATACGATAATTTTGAGCTTCTGGTATGATATTTGGACATTTACAATCTTGCAACACTGTTACTTAACTGAACTGTTAAAATAAAATCCACAAATAAAAAGGAAAGCAGACTTAAAAAGGCAGAGGAACTGTCAGAAAAAGAAAAAACCTGGAGATTTGCTGATATTAAAATGGTAAAGAAGGTAGATGTTCCATATTACATGCAAACAAGAAATGTAGACATTAGTCAATTTTTATCATTATTTAGATGTCTACATTCGGATATATACATTTCTCATTTGTTTTTCTCCAATGCGTTTACTCCAATTAAAAAATGTAAAAATTATTTTGCTTAAAAATAAATATTGTTCAACTCTACTGTAGTTAATAGTATGAAATGATGATTAAAGTCTACTAGAAGAACTGTTTATTGATAAACAAATAGAAAGCAGTGTTACAGCAAATAATGAATGGCATAAGTGATATTGTGACACAAAGTTGTTTGTGACTCAAACTGTGTGCAAATTTGTGAAATTTAGTTTGTTTAGGTTAGGTTTAGGTTAATTAAAGTGCTAAAAATGTTACGTATTTCAGTATTTATGCCTGTAAAACAAGATTTCAATATGCAAAACCTAGAAGCTCATAATCTGTGAGTGTGAAACATTTATTTGATGGAATCGTGTCTTGTAGTTTGCAGGGTGACTAAACATTGTTTGTTTTATGCTTTTATTTTTCGCAATTTGCCTCTTCAAAAATGCAAAAGTGTATCAAGCTGAGATAAATGTGAAATGATAAATTCATATTTAGAGTACCCAACACATGCAAACACAAATTAACACATTTCTATCCATGTATACTATAGCACAATGCTAAAACAGTAGCAGATATTGTAGTTACTTTCTTAGGCTACACATAAAGGAGTAATTCAGCACATAATGGAATGGTGCAGTTAAAGATGTACTGTATTACAAATGAATATGTCACAGTATATACTGCATGATGCTAAAACAGAAGCATTGTATGATACTGTACAATAAAAAATACATTCTAATACCTTCTGAATCGATAGGAGGAGTTCAAAGTCAAGGAGTTCAGTGTATTATCTGGTGTCCACTCAGCTCTATGGTTCCTCTGTGATCAGCTGTATAGGCACGGTTTTGGACAAGGGCTGATGGGATGCAGCAATGCCACAGTGCTTCATCAGACTGATGGTGCCAGCAGAAAAAGGCATCATTGTGGAAATTATAAGAGCCAAGCAGTCTGCCACATCTTTGTTCGGTGCGCATGCCAAAGCCGGAATATGTCCTAAAATGTCAAATCAGTAAAATGTGTCAGAGATATCAGCAAAGTAGCATCTTTTTCACAATACATCGACACTCATCGGCTCTTATTATTGTAAATAACACAGTTAGAAAACAGAGTTACTGTCACGCTGCTGATAAAATGTCATTTAGCATCTTTGTTACTTTCATTTAGTTTCTACTGAACACTGACACTGTATTTAATATACATATTATTCTACTAGTTTAAGTTATATCCTAAGAAGGCAATGTGACACGTTTGCATTATTCTTATCTGTAAACATTTTTCTGTCCACACTAAAAGTACAAATGCTGCTTGATATGCAAAATTGGATTTTGGGCCAATGGGATTCCTTTGTTTGAAAGGCTACCGAAGTTAACGTGGCAATTCAGAAACACAAACAAAGTGACTGAATGTAGTCACTTGTAGTTGAGAAAAAAAGCTTACATGGCACACCATGTTAGGACACGATGAATCAGAAAATCATTGAAGAGATTATTAAACTAGCAGTTGGTGAGCAGTTGGTTTGTGTGTCTCTTCACACACAAATTCTTCTATTATTAGTAAAGTTAATAGTTTTGGCTCTCTCTTGGCAATGTGATGGGCATGGGGAAACTCACCATCTTGATCAGTGGCCAGAACCATTGCACCTCGAGTAAGCAGCACCTCAACCACAGTGGCAAGACCATTTCTTGCAGCAATATGCAGAGGTCTAATGGTGTGTAGATAGAAAAACTTGTGAAAACAACCAAATAATCGATGCATAGACACCTATGCAGATGTGAATGCTCACGTTTGAAGTGCAGTGTTTGTGCTATTGATGAGAGCTGGGTCATCAATCTCGGCCAGAATGAGAAGAGCACACATTTCATGACTCTGTTGAGTTAAAGGCGATGATCATTTATAATGAAAACTCATTGCACCCAGCATGCCGTTTAATAGGACACTATGAGTGATGGGGTAATTACTCTTATACAGGCGATATGAAGTGCTGAGTTCCTGTTGATGTCCAGCAGCATGAGGTCTGCCCCGGCCTGATGAAGCAAGATATCTGCAACCAAAAGTCTGAGCTGATCACTTAAGACTACTCGATAAAGATAACACATGTACTACAGCTTTTAAAACCAGTGTTATATACAGTATGCAACAATTCTACATGATATAAAGCTCTTTTGATTAATACAAGTTTTAACAATACAAACCCACAGCAGAAGTATGCCCATTCTCAGCAGCAAGCATTAATGGAGAGCGCCCTGAATAATCGACCGCGTTTACATCTGAGCCGCAGGTCAATGCCAACTGCAGCGCTGCAACATTTCCTGCATACGCAGATGCATGTAAGGGAGTCCTGCAGATAATATAATAAAAACAACAATAATAATTCTGAAATATTGGCGGCTTTTTGAAATCAGCTTTTAAAAAGGGAGCCTCTTATTTGTCTAAATTTGCTACAACAGTATGTTTGGAAAAAGATTTGAAGTGGACAACAGACATACAGTACATACCTTCCTTTGCCATCTATGAGGTTCATGATTTTTGTTCCCATAGTTTCAACAAGCAGTCGAGCAGCACCATCGTGACCAGCAATTCTGTGGAAAAAGGAAGAGGAAATGGATCTTATCATGGAAAGTGTCCACAGACATTTTAAAGATGAGGTGAGGATCACTCACAGTGCACAGTGCAGTGGTGTGAAGGAGTTTCCTTCCTGAAAGCTTGA
Source organism: Carassius auratus (assembly GCF_003368295.1). NCBI lineage: Eukaryota > Metazoa > Chordata > Actinopteri > Cypriniformes > Cyprinidae > Carassius > Carassius auratus. The sequence continues at coordinate 863,055 of NW_020523344.1, forward strand.
TGGCCTATATTCAAGTAAAGCTTCTAGACAGTCATTGTGCCCTTAAAAAATACAAAAATACTTATTTTTAAGTTGCAAACAAGAGATTTGTAATTCATTAGTATAATTCTCAGCTGATGTTTCTCTTACCATGGTAAGCAGCCCAGTGAGTCGGTGTGTAGGCACTGTAGTCTAGCAGAGAGTCGAGGGAGTCTGAGAGTGATGCTGCTTCAAGTAAAGGACGCAGCAGCCATGCGTGACCACAAGAGGCAGCCAAGTGCAAAGGGCTTCTGCCATAAACGTCCCTGCACAGAGAGAAGGCTCCATGCGCCAGCAAAGCCGAGACACACTCTTCACTACCAACTACTGCCTGGAACACACAGAGGAGACCCAAATCCACTTTTCTGAATTATAAATTATACTTTTCAATATTTTTGGTAGTCCCACATTTGATTTTATCACATCTCTAAAGGCAACTAAACATTTTGGAATAGAAAGCAAGTCACTACTCAGGGTTGAAATCTAAATTCATCTAAATTGAGTCTTCTGGTCAACATAATGTTGAAATAGGTTAATGACTAAAATAATTTGGCAACTAAATCTTTCATTTTAGGATCTACCGTATTGATTCCCATATAATTTACTTACAAACATACATTAGTATTAGAATGTATTATTATAATAATGTATTATTATACTACATTTTTTTCGAAAGTATAATTAGATTTTTTTTTTTTTTCTTCTGATATTCATTCAGTACCTGCTGACTGTATCCTCATTTCATTATAAAGCTGCTGCTAACTTAGGCTGGTTACTCAACCGTAATGACAGTAGCAGAAAGCACATCTTTACCATGAATATAAATGAATGTTTCAGCTGTCATCACAGAATGGGAAGTGGCTTGTAAATCCAGTCTATTCACAGAAGTCAGTAGACCTATTTTTGTCTGCGAAGCACTCCTATAATAAGTTGTGGGGTCAGCAAGGCTAGTTGAGCTACTTTGGCATGTCACTAACTGTGAAAAAATATGCCCCGTTGATCCTGTAGAATTTAATCTAACCTACTTCCTACATATGAGCAGTATGGCACAGTAGATTACACAGCAGTAACAAACCACCTGTACTTGATTTGCATGTCACGTAAAACCCTACAACTGTATTTTTCCACCAACCAATTGAATGAAATAAGCTAAGATAACTGAAGCAAAAAGGCAAAACACATTTTAGTGGAGCAACGATTTTGTGATTTTTTTCTATTCATCTTATATATTATTTAGGAGGAGTTCAAAGAAGTTACTCTAGGAGTGAAAAGAAATAAGAGGAACAAGAATCTCTCAAAATAGATACATAATGTGAGAAATAAATGGATATTTCACATTGCGAGAGCAACCTATTACAAATGACTTTTGTAGCTGTGGTCTGTGGTCAGATGAGATTCAATCGTGATTTGATCACAGAAAACTCACGCCAGTGTTTTTCACAAAGCACCCCTTCAAATCCTTTGCAAAGCCCATGACTCCTATAATTAGGCCACATGTGTTGACCTGTCCTCACTACAGAGCTCAGATCTGCTGACATCTTTCCCACATTTAAACCCAAGTGTCCAAAGATGATTCCAATTCACAATGCGTTGCCAAATGTGAAACATAGAAGGGCTGTTAAAATGAAATGGATATCTTGTGGGATTAGTTAGTTGCAATGACTGAACTCTGGGGTTGTACAGTTTAAAGACCAAAGAATTCAGTTTTTTAGTACTGCCTACACACCTTAACTTCCCTGCAAATATTCAGATACACAAACCAAACACATGGATATGTACTGTACGTGCAAACCATAAACTTACTGCGCGATGCAACGCAGTGCGGCTTCTTCTGTCTCCAGTGTCTGGATTACTTCCTCTCTCGAGCAGCATGTGGACACAGTCAATGTGACTGCCCAGTGTAGCCAACATCAGTGGAGTCCTACAGAGACCATCGAACTATTATTACTTTATAATAGCAATACTTCAAACAATTCAAAAAAGGAACAAAGGGAGAAAAATGGGGGAAACAATATATTAATGGATGCTCAAGCATATTACTGAACGTTGAGCTTTGTCATCAAACAGAAAAAGACTTGAATGTGCAGTTTTGAATGCTTGGCATTGTAAATGGATATTTGAGGCTTGCATGCAGCTGCTCGGCCACGGAAACCCATTCCATGAAGCTCCCGGCGGACAGCTTTGGCCAGTGGAAATCTGGAAGCTGTGAAATCTGCAGAGAATTGGGGACTTTTACGCACCATATGCCTCAGCACTCGGTGATCCCGCTCTGTGAATTTACCTGGTCTTCTGCTTCTGCTCCACTTTCCAATAATACCATGTACAGGCTATGAAAATGAAAATTTTTATTCACGTTTGTAAATCCAGACTGCTTGGTTAGGTAGTTGATTTTACCTGTGGCAATGGGTGTGGTTGAAACACTTGAATATACTGTATATATATTATATATTAATATGTAGATTTTTGTCTGAAAACAGCCAGTGCGCAACACAAAGATCTGATCATCATCGGTCTGTCTGGAATGACATGAAGAAACAAAACAAACTGAGACAGACTAAATCCAGAAGAACTGGGGCAACGTCTCCAAGATGCTGCATTACTAATTTGTGCCCTGCCATTTTTGCAGCAGCACCCGGGGAGCAACTGGGGGTTTGGTGTCTTGCTCAAAGGCACCTCAGTTGTGGGTAATGAGGGTTGAAGATAGCGCTGGTCATTCTCTCCTGCCAGTAATAAGACTCAATACTGCGACCTTTGGGTTACAAGTCCGACTCTCTTACCAGTAGGTCACAACTTCCCTTAGGAACCTCAAGATTTTACCTAAATTCTACCAGCATGTTACTGTCCCCACGAGGCACAGCAGTAAACAATCATGTCTAGTCTAGACCCTCAGTGCGTGTGAAAAGGGCTGAAAGAACAGACAGCAGTGCTCCTTTTACTGCACAGAACAACATTTTTATGCATGTTTTGAGGACTAACAGCACCCCAGTCATGAAAATCAACTCCCCAGCAGATGAACAGGTGCTAACATCAGCTGAAGTAAATAGGGCTCTGCAAAGAGTTTAACCCATGCAAGGCTGCTGGCCCAAATGACATCCCTGCCTAAGTGCTGAAAGAACGCTTGATCTAGCTGACTGATGTCCTTATGAATATCTTTTACAGCCAGCATACTGCCACCAAAATGCCACCATCACCCCATGCCATAGAAATAATCAATAACCTGCCTTTATGACTACTACCCTGTGGCACTCACACCAACTGCCATGAAGTGCCTCGAGCAGCTAGTCATGACTCACATCAAGACCATCATCACACCCACACTGGACCTTTTACAGTCTGCCTTCAAGTGCAACTGCAAATGCCATATCATGTCAGATCCTCTCAGACACAAAGTCAGAATGCTGTTCGTTGACTTGAGCTCACCCTGCAACTGGATCCTGGACTTCCTGACTAACGGAAATGAGTCTGAAATAAGGCCTGTGTTCTCAGCACCTTGATGTTCATGTTACTCATTCTTGATGACTGTGTTGGCCAGTATCAGAAAAAACACATTATCAAGGCTGTTAGAGTCCACCATTATTATCCAAAATACATATTATAAACATACATTTTTAGCTTAGTCATGATGCTTGACAAAGAAGATATATTACGAAGTGTAAGGGGAAGTGAATTCCACAATTTAGGAGCAATAATAATCTTGCTGAGGAGTGTTTTAAACATGCTGTAACCTTGCAATGAGTTTTTAGGCAGACCAAGAAATACAGCAATTATTCAGATGTGAAGTGATTAATGCATGAATTAAGAATTCAGTATCAGCAAGAGTTAGAGAAGATCGAAGACGTGCAATATTACAAAGATGGAAAAAAAGCACTATTTGAAATAGTAAGTTATTACAAAAGTAGTTAATATAATCTAATATAATCATTTGAAAGCCCTAAATTGAGTGATACATTTGTTGTTATGGTTCATATGAAAATTAATGTCCTTTAATTATATCAGATATGTTATATAACCATGACACGTGCATTGCAACTGTGGTATCTTGTATACATGCAAACAATCACGAATATAAATCAATAAAACACACAAGACTCAAATTACGTTTTACCACATTTTTCTCAGTCAAACTTTAAGGGATCATCAGATGCAAAATTAACTTTTTACATTGTAACTAGGGGTGTAACGGTTCACAAAATTCACGGTTCGGTTCGATACGATACACTGATGTCACGGTTCGGTTCGGTTCGGTTCGATACGTTTTAGATACAGCAAAATGTAAAAACATCTCAACTTTTCAGAATGCCGCAAGCGCACCGCGGGTCATGTGACAAGAACTAACCAATCAGCTTCATCCTTTCCCGTAACAACGTTGAGAGCTCAGCCAAGATGAAGGAACAGCTGATCATAGTTGTATATGGATTGCAATTTTGAAATAAATTTAGTAGCAGAGCTACTTCAAGCGATTTTTAGAGCTGCAAATCCATTTATCCTTCGCTGAAATTTCCGCGTCTCATGGAGAGAGCACGTCATTGTTGCTTAGCAAAGACAGACGCCTCATGAGCGCTTCTGCCCGAGCGCTTTGGAAAGGAGGAGAAAGACGCGCTTAGCGTTTTCCATGCGTTTTTAGGCACGATATGTGAACGGCCCCTAAGGCGCTCGCTCACTCAGCACGCGCTGAAGGCTCGTTGCAAAATGTCTAATGCATTTAACAGACCAGAAATATAAGATCCTAAAATAACCGACAGGTCTGGTGTTTGGGTTGGATTCCCTGTAAGCTATAGTTTCTAAATGCTGCAGGGATAGTTTGCTGCGTGCATGTTTCTCCTTTTTTTCGTCTTTTCCCAGATAGTACTGACGCATATATCCCAGATATTCCCGCTGGTGTTTTTTTTTTTTTTTTTTTTTTATTCCCGCTGGTGTACCCTGTCATGTTGCAGATGCGACATACCGTTGTTTTTTTATTCACCACTCTCTTGCCATCACCATTATAGCTTAAAGGGAATCCAAAGTGCACCCAAACACCAGACCTGTTGGTTATTGGAGGATCTTCTCATTTCTAGTCTGTTAAACGCATTGGCTATTTTGCAACGAGCCTTCAGCGTGTACTGAGTGAGCGAGCGCCTGCTGAGTAGCCTAACATAAACATATAAGATGGTGTTTTTTTCTTCTTCGGGAGTGTCAGGGGCATTGCCTGTTACGTTGTTTGGGTTATTGGGCTACCTTGTTGAACGCATATCATTATATTTCTCTCTCTCTCTCTTTTTTTTTTTTTTTCAAATATAATTAATTACTCCAACGAACCGTTCGGTATACATAATGCGTACCGCGTACCGAACCGAAAGCGTCGTACCGAACGGTTCAATACGAATACGCGTATCGTTACACCCCTAATTGTAACATACACTCTCTTTTGTGATGCCAACAAGGAAGTGACTAAAACTGCAATTCATCGACTGGCCACTTGAGGCTGGCTGCAAAAGGGAGTCAGTCCCATAGACTCCCCATGTTAAAATGCCCAACTTTACAGCAGAAAAAGTGTTTACAGCCTGGTGCAAAAAAAAAGATTTTGGTCTAAATAGCTAATTTTGCCCTTCATGACAACTGTGAGGGGGTGAATTTTTTTTATAACTCATCCGTTTAAATTATATTAAGCCTTAAATTTCTACATAATTAAGGGTGTGGCCACTAGAGTGACAGGTGGATTGCCGCTTCTGTCACCGCTGGGTGGGTGTGGCTTCAGCAACCAGCTCCTGCCTTTTTGCCTATTTTTGATTACCCTGGAGTGACTCGCGGTGCTGCCAAGATGGTGACGGCCTGCTCCGCCCACTTTTGGTTTCAAAAATTATTTTTGGTAACCTATGGGTGACATCACATACTAGAGATCGACCGATATGGGTTTTTCTATAGCAGATGCCGATGCCGATGTTTAGAGGTCAGGGTCAGCCGATGGCCGATATGTGCTGCCGATTTTTAGGGCCGATATCTTGGAGTTTTCCCTTTGATTTGCATGCTAAAATGTCACACTAAAAATAAGTGGATGCACAACACATTTTTCTAAACCTATCATAATTTATTGAGCACTGACTTGAACCATCTCTTCATTCATCTTAATTTAGTGCACTGCACTGTATTAAAATAAAAAAAAAATGTATCCAAAGTTAACAAAACAAATTAATAAACTGACCAAGTATTAAATATATAAAACAGGTAAAATATATATATATATATATATATATGTGTGTGTGTGTGTGTGTGTGTGTGTGTCAATCATTTACATAAAAGTTTTAGAGCATTTACATGTATCAAGTAGAATTTTTCAAGTTTGTTGGAACATAAATGTAAACTTAAATATACATTTAAATAAATACAATTTTAGAAATAAAAATTAATCAATTAAACTGAAAAATATATAAAAAAATATATATAAAAAATAAATAACAGTAGTGCTGCAAACACACTAGCAACATTTGTGTTTGGTATAAATGACACAGAACATCTAAGGTGCATTCTAATTTCGAACTTACATCGCAGTCTGTTCATTATTAAAATAAAGTACAGTCAACCAAACATTTAAAAAGTTACACTGGTCAGTTTAAATACACCGTATACCGGTCCTCTCTGCTGTTATGCAAAGGACGTTTTCGCTCATGTGAAGAGGATGATTTTTTCAGTCTAGTTTACATTAAAAAAAAATATTATAGTTTAACATTCAGATACATTGCGAATATGGAAACATTTGGATATGTGCAGAACGAGACGTGAGCAATAACCTCCAAATACATCTAGTCAAACCCGCGCTCGCTCGTCCTCGTATGGACTTAGTGCACATGGCATAATATCTTCTTTTTAACATAATAATAAGGACTTCTCATCTCCCAGTCTGCTGTGAAGAAGTGAGCAGTTTTCGTCACAGAGCTCTCCATCCCCCTGGACGTCCACCCGTCTGTCGTCAGCGCAACAGAGGATGCTCGGGATAGTTTATCCACAACTTTTTTCTTATCCTGTTCATAAAGATCTGGCACAATCTTTTCACTTTGACCTCTTTCCTTCATCATTATATCTGACAGGGAAGCCAAAATGCGCGGGGCGTTCAAGCTCCTCCGCTCGCCATGACCACTGAGTGTGGACTGAACATGCGCAACGTTTTTTTTTTTTTTCATAAATCAATCCGCGGGTCACATGGGTCCGTGTACTTGTTGGCCAACGGATTTTCGTTTTAAAAGGAAAAAAACAAAAACGAAAAACGGCTCGTTTCCCAATTTCCATTAGTAAATAGGAAAACAAAAACCGGAAAACAATCCATTTTTCTTTTTTTCTTTTGATATTAAAAGACGGAAAACGGAAAACAATCTGGTTATCCGATTGTATTTATAGATGGAAATCGGAAATCAAAATACGAATGTATGAACTATTTCTGCATTCTGCATTGGTACTTTTTCGTGAACCGGAAGTTACTCCCGCCCAGAGCTCCCGCCACGCCAAGAAGACCCGCCCTTCACCCAAGGTAATGTAAAACACGTAATTGATGTCCGAGCTACTGCGACAATGGAAACAAGTTATGTTCTCTTTTGAGAAGGCAAACGTGTCACAGTAAGAGATGATGACATGTCTGTTGACAAAATATGCAGGATATTTCAGGTACTGAAATAATACACAACAATAACAACATAAGTAACTTTTGTTATAATTTACAGTTTTGCACGCAAAGACATAACGCAGTATGTTCCTGCACAACCGGAGGCTGCAGTTTCAGGACCTCAGATCTATTACCCTGTTGGTTTAGTGTGCAGTCACGTTACTTTGTATATAGCATCAATATATTAATCTCAGTAGTATTTGTTTTTAAATATGATTTTTGATTCAAAATGCAGCAGAGGTTAATTACTAAGTGAGCTTTGAGTCACAATTTTAAATTTAAACATGAATTTACACAAAATATAAATGAAATATACATTTTGTGAAATTGATGTATGTCAATTTTAAAACAATTGTAAAAAAAATGAAGAACTTTAAAAGTCTTAGTCTCTTGAATTATACAGTATATTGATTAACCTCCTTAAGGTGAATTAGCTCATTATCAGGTAAGTTAAAGTTGGAATCAGTGTATGGAGCCACTAAATTACAGCAGAGAGTTTAAAAGTTGTTGAGAGGCAAGACAAGACACAAGAATGATTCAAGAATGTTTATATATATGTCATTTTTCCGACAACATCACAAGCACCAAAGTGAACCCCTTTTCCATCAGTTGCTGCATGGACAGAATGGCTGTAGGCTTCAACTCTAGACAGAGAGAGATAAATAAGAAACATTTGTTTAACATATTTAACTGGTGTGTGTGTGTGTATATATATATATATATATATATATATGGTAACACTTTAGAATAAGGTTCCATTAGTTAATGTTAGTTAATGTATTAATTAACATGAACAAACAATGAATAATACATTTATTACTGTATTTATTCATCTTCGTTAATGTTAGTTAATGAAAATACAGTTATTTATTGTTAGTTCATGGTAATTCACAGTGCATTAACTAATGTTAACAAGCACAACTTTTGATTTAAATAATGCATTAGTAAATGTTGAAATTAACATGAACTAAGACTTATAAATGCTGTAGAAGGATTGTTCTTGCTTAGTTCATGTTAACGAAAGTAGTTAACTAACATTAACTAATGGAACCTTATTCTAAAGTGTTACCATATATATATATATATATATATATATATATATATATATATATATACACATATGAAAAGTGAAAGTCCTTGCAGCATGTGGTGCATCTCTTCAAATCGGGCAGGGATCTCCCTTTTTGGTTTGTTATATGTATCTAGAAAAAGAGAGAGCCTACTTGTTAGAATATTTTGAGATCATGAAAATATCCCTAGTGCCTTTTTTAATCATCTGTCCTACAATGAGCCTAATCGAATCCATAAAATCACTTCATATTGGCCATGCAGAACATGACAGAAACTAACACATGATAACAATGGACTGTATGTGGAGTAGACCTGCAGATTAGGCCAAATTGTAACAAACTATTAAAATGCCGAATGCCTCATTTATCATTGCAAAACAACGCCAAAACAACAGGCTAACACATAGTGCAACTAGGCAGTCAGTGAAGTTTAATTATGAAAGATATTTTATACAAAAATATGGTAAAACAATGACTATTAAGCCAGTATTCACACTAATACATTAACCGGCAGGTAAATCTTACAAACCTTACATCAACCATGTTCTTGTCATCTGATAAGTTTAATTAATGTGCAGGCCGTTCCACCCCTATTAGGTTTTCTGACATTTTAATTAAGCATTTTGTTTATATTCGTTAATAAACTAACAATGAATCTGATGGATTAGCATTTGTCTTTTTACTGTTTGCCATTTATTTTAAATGTTCATTAAACTTTTGGTATTTTCCTTCTATGCACTTCAACAGGTTGATGGCAGCAGTCTGTACATTACAGATGATGCAAACACCACAACATTTCCAGAGCCATCTGGACGTTTTTGCATCCTCAATCTTGTGCATCACGGCCATTATGAGGTCCACGGGGATCCAGATCATAGTCAGCTTCCTGCAAGCAGAGCCGTACCCACTACTGCTGTTCCTTTTGCCTTCATGCGCCGCTCCGCACCTGCCGCTTCTGCTTCCACTGAAACACCACGACCTTGCCCTGGAACTACACAATACATATATATACCAGCTGAATATGTTAGACAAATGTTTCTTATTTATCTCTCTCTGTCTAGAGTTGAAGCCTACAGCCATTCTGTCCATGCAGCAACTGATGGAAAAGGGGTTCACTTTGGTGCTTGTGATGTTGTCGGAAAAATGACATATATATAAACATTCTTGAATCATTCTTGTGTCTTGTCTTGCCTCTCAACAACTTTTAAACTCTCTGCTGTAATTTAGTGGCTCCATACACTGATTCCAACTTTAACTTACCTGATAATGAGCTAATTCACCTTAAGGAGGTTAATCAATATACTGTATAATTCAAGAGACTAAGACTTTTAAGGTTCTTCATTTTTTTTACAATTGTTTTAAAATTGACACATCAATTTCACAAAATGTATATTTCATTTATATTTTGTGTAAATTCATGTTTAAATTTAAAATTGTGACTCAAAGCTCACTTAGTAATTAACCTCTGCTGCATTTTGAATCAAAAATCATATTTAAAAACAAATACTACTGAGATTAATATATTGATGCTATATACAAAGTAACGTGACTGCACACTAAACCAACAGGGTAATAGATCTGAGGTCCTGAAACTGCAGCCTCCGGTTGTGCAGGAACATACTGCGTTATGTCTTTGCGTGCAAAACTGTAAATTATAACAAAAGTTACTTATGTTGTTATTGTTGTGTATTATTTCAGTACCTGAAATATCCTGCATATTTTGTCAACAGACATGTCATCATCTCTTACTGTGACACGTTTGCCTTCTCAAAAGAGAACATAACTTGTTTCCATTGTCGCAGTAGCTCGGACATCAATTACGTGTTTTACATTACCTTGGGTGAAGGGCGGGTCTTCTTGGCGTGGCGGGAGCTCTGGGCGGGAGTAACTTCCGGTTCACGAAAAAGTACCAATGCAGAATGCAGAAATAGTTCATACATTCGTATTTTGATTTCCGATTTCCATCTATAAATACAATCGGATAACCAGATTGTTTTCCGTTTTCCGTCTTTTAATATCAAAAGAAAAAAAGAAAAATGGATTGTTTTCCGTTTTTTGTTTTCCTATTTACTAATGGAAATTGGGAAACGAGCCGTTTTTCGTTTTTGTTTTTTTCCTTTTAAAACGAAAATCCGTTGGCCAACAAGTACACGGTCCCACATGTGTGCCGAACTGAAGATATTGATCGGAACGGATCACGGATCAATGATGATCCGTTGCACAACTACTATAGTGTCATTTGAAAACATTGCAGTTGCGTTTCAAAATACAACAACGAGCACCACGAAACCATTTAAAGAGGCGCATTCAGCGGTCTCCTTGACAGAAAACATTCAGCAAAGTAAAATGATCTCAAACGTATGGCGTGCTCTCTTCATTTTATCAAACGATCATAATCACATTTATTCATTTTACAGTCCTGCTACTAGCATTTTATTCATACTAAAACCCCTTTAATTCAGGTGAGAAAGCTTTTTTTCCAAGTGGCTTTTGCACATAATAATAATACCGCTGCAGACGCATTTTGCAGCATTAAGGTTATTACTTGATCGTTAATTTAAACGACGATCGATCATGGAAATTATCAAATATTGACATCCCTAAATGCAAATGAGTTGGATGGAAAACTGTTTATTGTCTGCATCAAACCATGCTTCCAAACAAATGTCATTCACCATTCTGGGCAGCTCCAGGACAGCTGTCTCTCCGAGCGCGGTGCTGTCTGTGAGCAGGGCGGAGTAACGGAGCCCTCAATCACGCTGCAGTGTTTGTTAGAGCTGACAACTTCTCCACCCCATTTACAGAGTGAAATTCTCTGACTACCTTCATCTCGCAGGTCTGTTGTTGAATCTTCCAAAAGTTTTGACTCGGGGTGCTTTACATGCAGTGGCTGCAGCAGCACTTTCCATCGCGCCAATAACGCGGGGCTGCCCGCCGACGTGCCTGACTTTAAATCGGCGCTACTAAACACGGATATCGGCCGATGCCGATATATAAAAAAATGACAAATATCGGCCCGATATATCGGCCGAGCGATATATCGGTCGACCTCTATCACAGACACTACCGAGCTCATTAACATTTAAAGAGACATGCACCCAAACAAGTCGCTGTGAACAGAGCAGTTTTTGACAGGGAAAAAAGAGTTTTGTTTTACACTACCATTGAGAAATTTTAACCAAAGTATGTTATAAAATTTTCATGAAGACCCTAAAGAATCATAACAACTTGTGGAAAATGGGCATCTGATGTCCCCTTTAAAGCAGTACTGGGGTGATGCTTGCTTGTAAGTCGACTTCCCTGCTCTGTTTCTGTGATTTTCTCCTTAATTTTGTAATTTTGTAAATGCAGTGTATGATCATGCTATATTGTCATGCTATATCACTGAAGTGAATGTTGAAATGGCGCTTACTGTCCATGTATGTCCATGAGGTCAAATATGTCATCTTTTTCGTCTCTTTTCAACATCATGAGCAGGCACTCAGTTTGACCTTTGGCAGCTATGAGGATAAAACATTGGGTTAAATAAAGTTAAAAATGTGATTTGGCCCTCCCACAGCTCTGCAAAGAAAAAAATATCTTGAAAACTAGTTTCAATTACACAGTAATTTATCAAATGTATCAAATTATTATGTTATATAAATAGAGTGCCTTTACTTATTGAACCTCTGAACTAACTTCTCAGTCATTACCCTTTACAAATGCGTTGTCCCTTTACATGTTCATATCTTTACACACCTGCAGCATGTAGTGGTGTCCATCTGTGGCTGTGCTCCCTGATGGCATACGAAGCCCCTTGAAGCAGCAGCAGCTCCACACAGGGGCCGTGACCTCTCAGAGCAGCCATATACAGAGCTGTATGACCCCTGGGATCCTGTATGTCTACATTAACCAGTGTTTCGGACAGCACCTGAAGAGCCTCACTGTGACCATTATACGCCTGATAGAAACAATTGATCAGGGTTGGGCAAAATTCACATCTTGGTTTACTATCAATTCATAAGTAACTTAAATAGAATTGGCTTATCTACACACGAAGTTTTAACTGGTTTTTGAATCGAAATAATCGATAGAGAGAAGAATTTACTGGATTACTTCAACTGGCAAAGGCTTATTTTTTTATGTTTAAGTTTGTCTTTGCAAATTTCCCTTTTCTAGTTAACAAAAAATACATTTGTATCAGTTCCATTAATAACAATTCATTTTAATTCTACTTAAATTCAAATTCAATTTGTAATGACAACTGCATCAGAGAAAAAGAGAGAAAAGAGATTTGACTGGAGATGGAGTACTCACCGCTAAGTGAAAAGGACTCACAGGAACACAGCTTTCCACATCTTCCACACATTTGAAAGACATTTCTATGAGCTAATAAGAAATGTTTATTGTGAGTTCACTCAAAGTGTCATACAGAACGAGGTAAAAGTAGCTTAGTTGTGTGCCAGCCAGTGCATTAGATAACAAAATACCAAAGAAAGTGGCATCAGCAAACAAAATGAATTTCCAAATAGATTTTCTCAGACATAACATTGGTAAACCAAGCAAAGATACTCAGTTTCTTTTCAAGAGTAACCACAGTTATAGTTTCCCTTCACATTAATTATAGTCATGTTTCATTGAAGGGGTCCTATTATGCTCTTTTACAAAGGCTTGATTTTTGTTTTGGGGGTGTACTAGAACAGGCTCTCATGATAGGTTATTCGAAAAAAACCCTCGATTTTCTAAATCATTCCCTCAATTTGCTAAATCGTGTGCACAATTTATAAATCTAAAGAACTAAATAGTAAATCATGCTCACAATTTAGCCTAATATATCTTTCACTTATAGTATATTTTTGCACTATTGGTCAGATTTACAAACAGCTGTCCTTATTGCTGTCCTAATTGCACAGGCATTTGATTTTGTATATGTTTCCCCTTCAGACACAACATCTATGGGAGGAGAGTATGCACTCTGATTCACTTAGGTTTGTGATAGTCAATTTACTGCTATGTGCAAAATTATTCAACACTGCAAAAAACAAGTCTTAACCTATTTAAAAAAAACATGCACCTGTTTATCATAACATCTGCTGTAACCCTATAATATTCTGCATTTCTGTATGGTTTCCAGATGATTTCCAAAGATCATATCAAACTTAAGAAACTATTTTGGTTTCACTTTATTTTGATGGTCCCTTTTGCTCATCCTGTTGACTATATGTAATGCTGCACCTACATGTCCACTAACTCTCATTGGAGTGTTAAGTAGAGCATTAGTAGACTGGTAGGGTTAGAATAAGTTGACATGTACTTGCAAAGTTACTGATAGTCGGTGGAATGTCTGTTGGGAGACCATCACAATAAAGTGTCAGCAGATATTAGACAGGCAGTCTAATACTATAATGAGCGTTAGCTGGCACATAGGTGCAGTAATACTTACAGCCAACAGAATGTGTAAAAGGGGATCATTAAAATAAAGTCCGACCACTACTTTTGTGAAATGATTTACTTAAAATTTGTGCTTGTGCTATATTTATTTAAATTAAAAGCCACTTTCATTTAAAGTCGGCATGGAATGGAAAATAAGGTTTTTTTTCAAAATGCATTTTGCTGATCTCTCCTGTAAACTCCATGCTTGATTTACTAGGTCTATCCATGCATAGATTTTTTTTCTTTCTTTTTTTATCAAATAAACTTTCAAATGTCAGTGCCCATGTATGCTTTTTCCACTAGACAGAACTGGCAGGTGTGAAAACATCAAACTACATATCAAACTAAGAGCCACACAAAATTCTACTCACATGTCCCATAATTCACATAATATATGGTATACCATGAAAAGAGTTTTCTCACCAATTTTAGGTTGTGTCTGTCACCACAGGCAGCTGCGTAGTGGACCGGACCGAAGCCTTTACTGTCACGCAGTGTTGGGTCAGCTCCACTCTGCAAAAGAAACTCCAAACACCTGTAAGAACATGTCACACATAAGGGGTCATGTACTATAAAGCTTATTAACAGTTAGTCATTTTATTTTCAAATCCCGAAAGATGTTTACCACTGAGCTTCTTCATCTGTCTCACTGTCAGGACAGTTCTGTTCAACTCTGTTGGAGTAAAAATATACACAAAGTTAAGTCATATTTGAAATGAGTTGAATAAATAAATAATGAACATTTTAGTCTGTTCCTCACACAAATCTTTTCCTATGGCTTCTGAAGAATTGAAAAACACTGAATTCATTGTATGGACTATTTATGCATTGTATTCATTATAATTGCACAGAATATGCTGTCCAGTGCTTTCATTTAGAGTTTTCCTTCCATAGATGAAACACATAGGTCTATAAATAATGACAGTTTTTAAATTTTTGATTACATATGGAAAATGTCAAAACACCCAAATAAATGAGCCTACTGATCCTACCCACTACACTTCGGCTTCAGATCTGTGTTTATTGAACAAAAGAGCAGAACAACAGTCTGGAAGTGAGTCGAGGACCAAAATTAAGGGTCAATATGACTAAGAGAGCTACCAGAGAGAAATCACAGAGAGAGTGAGCTTCTGGGCACACACACATGAAAATTAGAGAGCAGGTGGACAGAGAATGGCATAACAAAATTCAGAGGAACAGTATAGGGCTGACATTACAAAATGTGGAAAAATGCAGGGGTCTGAATCCTTGCCAAATCAGCTGTTCGTAATAAATGTTATACCTGTGTGAGGTTTGGGCAGCAGCTGCGTAGTGCAGTGGACTGCATCCATTCACATCCAGTTCATTAACATCAGCTCCAGCTTTCACCAGAGCCACTGTACACAGATACGAGCCGTTCACTGATGTGTAGTGCAGAGGAGACCTGTGAACAATTCAATAATAGATACAACACTCTTTCTAGGTCACTAAGCTTTATGTAACTTTACGACACTGTCCATTTTAAAAATAAATCTGATTTCCCTGTTTGTATTAGTGCTGTCAAACGATAAATCGCATCCAAATTAAATGTTTTTGTTTACATTATGTGTGTGTACTGTGTATATTTATTTAGTACATATAAATATATATATATATATATAAACACACACATTTTTTTATATATCAAATATATTTACATACAATCTAACTTATATGAATATAAGTATATACTGTATGTGTATTTATGTATACATAGATATATGTAGTGCATTCACATAAATTATGTAAACAACTTTTTTTTTTGGATGTGCTTAATCGCAGCACTAGTTTGTATTACAGCATATTCTGTCCATGCCAGCTTGAGTGCATTTAGCCATTACAAAATATAATCGGAAGCATTTCACTATTGGTTTTTATGAATCTGCGTGAAAATATATAACTATATATATACATACATTTTATTGATTAATAAAGACTTTACCTTCCAAAATTGTCCTTTTTATTCAAAGCAGCACCACTTTTTAACAGCAATTTAAGACATTCAACATTTCTGTCAGTGAACAAATTGAAAAACAAAGCATGAATAACAAAACTGTAATTAAAAAAATATAGCTTAGAAACTACAAGCACATAAGTGGCAGACATTTAGCATACCCTCCTGAAGCAGCTGCATGCAAACATGTCCTTCCCAGGCCGTCCACGGTGTTTATATCAAACCCTGCCAAGAGTAGATGTCTGTTAGACAAACATACAGTCTTAGACGGGTGACATATATCTGGTTTAATGTCAAAGCAATGGGATAGTGCTCATGCATTATTGTGGATATAAGTATCTGCCTTGTGTATGATTTTTACCTGAGGAAAGTAACTTTTGACAACAGTCTGAAAATCCATAAAACACTGCCAAGTGCACTGGAGTCATGCCATTAATGCCTCGCCTATGAGATGGACAGTTATTGTAAAAGCATATTACCATTTAAATAAGAATTGCATTTTTAAACATATTCTCAAGATAAACTGTAGATATGTCATGTCTGAAACCATCACATTCGTGCTGTAGCCAATAATTACTTTCAACACATTCATAAGCTCATTCTAAAAATATAGCAACATAATATTTAGGAAGGCTTAGATTTAAGATAATTGAACATTTTAAATACTGGATAAGCACGACTAAACTGCGTGAATCCACATACATGCAAACTACAATAAATGGAAGTGGACACAGACTCAAAAGAGTCGGTTCTGCTGAGGTAGGTCTCTGTATTTGAATGGTTTTGTTAAGACACACCTGGCCACATCCGCACCGTTATTCAAGAGTGTAGTGATCAGCAACTCCTGACCATGTTTAGCAGCAGAGTGAAGAGGAGTATGACCAAATTTATCAACACACTCCACCTCTGCACCTGCAAGAGAAAAGAATAAGAGAGTCAGGTGAGTTCCTGACATATGTTACGTTCACAATTGTGATGGTACTGTAGTGTGTCATGGTGTCATTTATGACAGTGTAAGAATGTTTAGTTAATGTGCGTTAACAATATGAAGTAATCATTTACAATTACAAGCCTTTACACAGCACTGCTAAGCAAAGTAAAGTCATTTCTAACCCTACAGAGCTTTTTACAGTAGCTCAACAGGAAAATACTGTTGTAAAATCTGCTCCTACTAGTATTTGTGCTGTGAGCGTGGCTTTACCATTTTGAAGGAGTATCTGGGAACGGGTGAAGTGTCCGTGAATGGCAGCCACATGCAAAGGACTCTTCCCGGCTTTATTCTGAAGTCAAAGCAAGAAAGGTCAGAGAGAAACACTGCGACAATCGCCGGCTCATTTGGAGTTCACGTCTACTGACCGGAATGTGAAGATTTGCCCCGTTGTTGACCAGCAGCTCCAGACACAAGGCTCCTTCAGCGGAGGCAGCAGACAGGTGCAGCGGTGTACAGCCACGCACGTTTGATCGGTTAACACTGGCACCACAGTTAACCAGCTCACTAGCTACAGCCCTCTGCCCAGCGTAACAAACCATGTGGAGAGCACTGTTACCAGAGCCATCTGCTTCATCAACCTAACAGACAAAACTAACATCACAATGGATTCTGTCTCATTTCACCTCATTCTGTCAAATTCAGATGTATTCAAATTATTTTATGACATGACACCCATATCTGCTACTTGCCTAAAAAGACAGGCTTGTGATGCTCAGCTATGGTACCCATGTGACAAAACAATGAAAACATGACACATAAACAAGCAGGAAACAGAGATCTGGCACTAATATACGAGCCCTCACCTCTGCTCCATGTTTCAGCAGGTACTTGACCACTTCAGTGTGTCCCCCAAGAGCAGCCGCATGTAGAGGGGTAAACCCCTGCTTGTCCCTGCAGGACACATCAGCGCTGCACGCTACTAAGAGCTTGACCACCTCCAGATGCCCTGAACAACAGACACAAGCACATTACACACTAGTGAAATGAAATATATTCCGATCAGACGTCTATATGTGACTCTGGACCACAAAACCTGTCATAAGCGTCTTTATCTTTTATTACTGAGATTTATACATTTTACATAAATAAGCTTTCCGTTGATGTGTGGTTTGTTAGGATAAGACTATATTCGGCTGAGATTCCAGAGAAAATCTGGAATCAGAGGGTGCCGAAAAATCTAAATACTGAGAAAATTGCCTTTTAAAATTGTCCAATTGAAGTACTTAGCAATGCATGCTACTAATCGAACATTAGGTTTTGACATATTTATGGTAGGAAATTTACAAATTATCTTAATTTATAATTAATATACTCATGATTTTTGGCATAAAAGAACAATCTTTGGGTCCCATTTTGACCCATGCAATGCATTGTATATACCTGTGCTACTCATGACTGGTTTTGTGCTCCAGGGTCAAATATAATAAACATATTAACTGAGGCAGAAATTCAGAGTCAGAGGAGCAGATACCTAGATAAGAAGCCAAATGGATAGGCTGTCTGTCCTTTATGTCTCGGGCACTCATGTTGGCCCCTTTACTTAGGAGCAGGGTCACTGTCTGAGAACATTATTATTAATTAGTCTTCAAGACTTTTTTTTCTTCTTTCTTAACATGCACACCTGAAGGAATAGTGTTTGGGATAAATCCTGCTATTCAGTATCAGCTCTTGCCAAACCTCTGCGTGTCCACTGTGGACTGCGTGATGTAAAGCGCTTCTCCCGAAGCGATCAGCTGCATCCAGGCCGCTCACGTAAGGAAGCAGCATCTGGACACACTTCATGGCTCTGTTGGCTGCAGCTACATGCAGCGGCGTCTGACAGAACCGGTCCTGTGCATTCACTACAGCTCCCTTTCTCAGAAGCAGCCCAACAGACTCCTGCATTTAAAGCAATACAAAAGGAGAGACAAAAACACAATAAACAGCAAAATGATATTTTAAAATCCTCTCTTACTTCATTCTGAGAGGCAGCTGCTCGATGCAGAGGAGTCAGCCAGTCCTGGTCTTTAGCATTGACATCAGCACCTGAGACCACAACATCACAGGCAATCAAAGACTAAACACAGTGTTAAAGCCTAAATATTCAAACACTTCACTATAGCCACCAATTCTTGCTATTAACTAGTTGCTTATTAGCATGTCTTTTATTAACATATTGGCTGTTTATTAGTACTTCTAAAGCACATATTCTGCATGAGGATATTCTACATCCCTAAACCTACACAAAACTGAAACTTAACAACTAAATTAGGAGTTTATTGATGCAAATATCATTAATAGTTAAGTTAATGGTGAGAACTGGACATTTAACATAAAGTGTGACCCAAAATATTTACATTTACAAGTACTTTTTTTTTTTATGAAGAAGTCTCTTATACTCACCAGGGCTGTATTTGTTTGATCAAATGCAGTAAAAAGAGTTTTGTGAAATACTATTACAGTTTAAAAGAGACGTTTTCTACTGACGCAATGGCAAAGCTGAATTTTTAGCATCTTCAGTGTCATATGATCCTTCAGAAATTATATGTTAAAGTTATAATTATGTTAAATAATTATTTGAGAATTTGTTATTATAAATGTTGAAACAAGTTGTGCTGATTCATATTTTTGTGTAAAACAGCGCAAACTGCGATTCAAAAATCTGTGGTTATTACAATAAAAAAATAATAATAAAAAAATACCCTTATTCTGCAAGGACATTAAATTAATCAGAAAATAAATGCAATAAAATTGCAAAAACACTTTATTATTATTCATTTTAAATTCCTTATTATTAAAAACCATTATAAATAACTGAGCACAAATAACAACCGATAATCAGTGAACAACAAATCAGCATGTAAGAATGATTTCTGAACGATTGTGTAACGGCTGCGGAAAAATTCAGCTTTATGGCAATACATAAAAATAAAACTACAATTTAAAAAAATCATTCTGATTATTTCGATTATCAATTTTTTTTTTCATTATTTTAAGTTGTACTACTAATGCACAATAAATCCTTTTTTTTTGGTATTTGTGGTGAAACTTGTCAAAACATTGACTGGTATTGTAACTTCTGCAATAAAGCACAATTAAATGAATATCTTTTTATACATGTACAAGGACACACAGTCATGTAAAACAATCAGTGTGGTTTGCTGTCCATGTCTGTAACTGTTAGTCCATATTCAAACCTGATCAGAAAATCCTGATCTCACCTGAACTGATGAGGAGCTCCATGATATAAACACCTCCAACATAAGCTGCAGCATGCAACGCAGTGCGCCACTCGTGGTCCTGCAACAACAAATGACTGTATCTCACGTTAAAAGGTCAAATCTGTGTATTCACTCTACATTTTTAATCAAAAGTATTTCATAATTTTAGTAATCAGGTATAGGGATTTATGGTTTCTTACAAAGAAATAAAAGGATTAAAGGAATTTTGAAAAACCAAAACATTTCTGCAAATAAGAAAAATGCTTCTTTGCGTACCAGTTCATTGACATCTTCATGTTGCTCCAACAAAAAGTCCACCATTTCAGCATTCTGGCTAAAAACTGCCTGGACCAGGAGTGACTAAAAGAGAGAAATACAGACTGATTCAGGATCAGGATCAGAGTAGCCACACTTTAGCAGGGCTGGGATTCTGCTTCAAAAACATAGCTCTGGATTTGAGTATTTCAAATATAATGGAAGTCACAATTGGAACTTTTTATGGTCCCCACAAAACTTGTATCTTTTATTCTATGCTGCTCAAGCCAAAGGGAATCATCAACTGTTCTGTTAGCCATATTCATTAAAATATCTGCTTTTGTCTTCGCCAGAAGAAAGGAATTCAGGAACAACTTGATGGTGAGTAAATGATGGCATTTTTTTTTTCATTTAGGTGAAATATCCCTTGAAGCCTTTGGTCAGTTTAATTTATGTTTGTTTCTATTCATTTAAAAGTTCTGAATCAAAAACAAATGTTTTGCTAACTATAAAAAATAAAATAAAATAAAATAAAAGCTTTTGCAATTTCAGAGGCAAAGCTAGTATTACTTTTTAGTACAATGTTAAGTAAAAAAATGTTGCATGTATACACATATATTGTTCCTATATATCGTCCACTAAAGTCAGCTAATGACCGACATGTGGTTGTTCACTGACAGCTCAACACATTACTATTACGAGACAGGTTCAACCAGAGCCGGGATCTGGGTATAACTAGTTTTACAGTGAGTTTTCCTCTGACTGTGTTTAAGGGAAGTTTATTTAAAAAAACTGAAACATAGACTACTATGAAGAACAAGTTATACTAAGACTGCCCTTCCATGCTGCTGACAAAACTAAAGCGAAAAGCAGTTCTTGACTCTTACCTGCTCGTTTATCTTTAATATTCCCATCTCCACGGATTAGTCAGGTCGGAGTTTATTCATTAGGATATGATCGTGAAGAAACGACTCTATGCTTTAGGCCGTTAATAGTGAACGGATTCACCAGAAGAGCGACTGCGCTGTAACATGAAGCCGCTGCTTTACAGCGCCATCTACAGTCAACACAGAGCATCATCATTTCTCATCCCAAACTTCAACATAAGTGAAAGACTCTGCACATTCACCTAAAAAACAGAGCCAAAAATAAATAACTTCCAAATTTCAAACAATCTATCAAAAATTCACATGTAAAGATTTAATGAGTATTTTGATGCCGATGTATAAATGACAACAAGAAACATTGTAAAAGTTGTTCCCATTTTTTTTTTCATTTTTAATGAAAGTAGCAATTACAGTTTAGTAACTCATTTTGCATTGTACATCTTGATGCTTGAAGTTTCGTCCCTAAACGTTTAGCAAAACTGAGCTCATTTTGTAGGTTTACACTATACATAACGCTTAAAACCTAGGACTCCCAAAATTTAGGAAAATATGAAATATGCTGATTTTTACCCATTAATTACAGTTAAGCAATTTGTGTATTGGGATTTAAAAAAAAAAAATTGTCCTTAGCACACAGATTCACACATGACCACTCAGTGTCTAAAAGAAAGGGCTCTCTTATTATCAAAGTATATTAAAATAAAACAACTATACAACATAATCCTCAATGGATACATAAACACAAACAAATGTTGATAAATCTAGAAGCGATAACCAATGCAATAATGTGCGGGAAGAAAACAAGTAAATACATAAAAGTGGGTTAACTGATGTTCATAACCTAACTGGTTAAAACTTAAGGACTAGTAATCTGATCAGATTCATGACCTGAAAAAAAAAAAAAAACATCCAGACACAACATCACCACTAGAACCAGGAACTCCAAAGGCGCTCTATCTGTGATCATAATAAATATACTGCAAGTTATCTTCTAAACTAAAAACTAAGTGCATCCAAAGACATTTTAGTATAAAAGTATGCCATTGGAGAGACTCATACAGATCTCGTTTTTTTAGCTGTAGAAAGTCAGCTTTTATTAATGACAATGAACAGTTTGATGGTAACGTCGTTAGTTGAACAGTGAACCCATAGGGTCAAGTACATTTGTAATGCTTTGCCTAACATCTCTTAAGTAGATCTCTGTATGTTCAGCGTCCTCAAGTCAGAGAATCAGTCTGAAGTTGAACCGGTGAACGCATTGTTTTCCAGCGGTAAAGCGGTCATCATGTGCTCGGCTCATGTTATAACTCATCATGAGGTATCTTCAAGGCATGGTCACAGAGATCTGTGGAAGGAATGCAAATAAACTATTACATATACAAGTGTAGTAAGAAAAAGTATTGCTGATACAGTATCACATGCTTTCAATATTGTACATTTGCGATCTATGCTTGAAAAGGTGTTGTCAAAATGTTTTTAATGGGTAAATGCATGCATAGCTTGCGATTATGGTGAAATAAAAGAGACATATCGTGTGGAGTTCATGGATATATTTGATTGCAATTTTTCATTTCAAACTGGTTTACAGCATTACCTGTCCTCTTACTGCAGAGCTTGTCTTTAACGTTGTCCGTCTCATGAGCAAAGAATTCAATAAGTTCATCCTCATGCTGCTCAACGATTGTTTCACACTGTGAAAGATCACACGAAGACTATTTCTAAAAGCAATCAGAAAATTCTGACGTCTGATAGTGTACAGTTATTGCATCAAATCAGCAGCGAATTGCATCATAAATGCAAATACAAGTTAAGGTTTGTTGTATAAATAAATATGTGAAGAAATGGAAAAAAATATATTTATATTTTCTCACAGCAAACTTTAAACTAGAGCTGACTCTGGAGTCAAAGGCCACATCAGAAAGGTCCATGGCAGTGCCATCACGGGATGCATGTCTCACGTATGTCTTCCGGTTGGTGGCAGGGTCAACCCGTTCACCGTAATCATTCATCTTCTCACAAACCTCTTCCATCATTTCCAGCAGATGACTCTCAGAGCGGGAAAAGGGGACCTAAGCACATTAAAACTTGGTTGTCAAAAAGTTGATGTCAAAAAAAAAACACAAAATTAAGTTATTATGAAAATCAAATGTGTCACCTCTCTTACTGACTGACTGCCATCAGGATTAATCCTAAATGATCCGGTCTGAATCATTTTCTTGGGATCGGTTTGTGATATGGCCCACTCCATTTCATCCACTAATGCTCTGCATGCTAGAGGAAAAAAAAAACGTGCATGATGCAATTCAGAAGAACTCTTTAATCACAAACCACAAACATTTATTAAACCAGTTTGAAGATGCATTTATGAAGGGGTGTAAGATAACTAATGTTTCTTAGTCCTGTAGGACAAATACCCCACAATTCCTGTCCATGTATACAAATATATTTGCACAGTACATTATAAAAGGTTTGAAAAAAGCTGAAATACCTCCACATTTTATGTCTTGACCCTGTCTGGCTGCTTGGATTAACAGGAGGTGCAAAGACGTCAATGCACAGATGATAACAATGTAAAAATGTTTATCCATCGCCACCTACAAAAACAAATAAATGGTGATGTAAGTTACGTTTATTGCATACATTTGTAATGTTTTGCATCCTTCGATAACTGCACTAAGACACAGAATGGCCGGACTTATCTTTCACGAAATACAATCAAGCAATACAATCATGCAATTTGTTAATGTATTCATTAATCAAACTGAACCGCATGCATATTTTGAGGTAGTGTGTGAACTTACAAACCGTTCGCTTTAAATGCACCGCACACACGCGCTCTTGAACTGATGACGTGCACACTGGGGTAATTGTAGTTTAGGAGCTGACCTGAGATCTGCCGCGAGCCTGGTTCTTCTTCATGAGTTGTGTTTGCTGTCTTTGGTGCATTACCGCCACCAGCCGATCTGGAGTGACACGTGCGCCCGAAATATGTCAACACTCCCGTTTTCCCGGGAGTCTCCCGTATTTCACATCCGTCTCCCGTACCCCTCCCGTTCTCCCGCGAAACTCCCGTAATTTGCGTTTCTCAAAACTCGTTACATGAATAATCACATTCACATACATATATTACCCTAAGGTTGTCCAGTTGCCAAATCGTGTATGAAAACGCATCCTACTCACACAATCGATAGTTTACAAATTTCAACCCATTTGTGAACTCAACCTGGCAACCTAAACCCCAGTAAAGCTGTTGATATCTGCGCAGGTAGAAGAACAGAGGTGAGAATCAAGCGAAATAGTAGGAGAAGTGTAAATACATGTAAATTTAACTAAAATCTCTATGCATGATCTGGTGTTTTATTCGTATCCGAAATGAGGAGATATGAACATTACGGAGCGGTAAAAACTCTAATGTAGTGCAGCTATGTTTCATTCATGCTCGGTTTTATACGTTTTTAAAGTAATTTCCAGGTAATAAATAAAGTATCTGAAATGAATGTAAATGTAACGCCGTGTCTCCGAGTCTGACCTCAAGTGCCCGTTTAACTTCAACCAGCGCACACAACTCTGCATCTTCAGCCAATGCCCAACCACGGGCTTCCCAAGATGTCACTTCAACGACTAATGAACTTCCAGCCAATCAGCGACATCGGGAAAACCCCTTTCAAACACAACAAAGGGAACCCCTTTATACAGGCAACACAAGTAGTACCTCCAGACTAATCTATACTGGTGTATCTAATATAATTTTAACCTCATTGAGGAACTCAATGTGAGGGTTAATTAAGTGATTGGTGGTTGTTCGTGTCTATGCAAGTTCACGTATTGCTGTAAACTTGGGATTCCACATTTTCATTCTCATAAACCCCAAGGGGACCGAAATAGGCAAGATAGCCTCAAGGAACCATGGTTACATCAGTAACCAGCATTCAATGCTGTAGACCACACAAGACAGAGTAAAAATAGTAGAAGACAAAAACATCCAAGTCACACAGGAGGGACCGAGGCCATATTTAGCCCGTACAATTTGGCTGTTGCACATATTTCAGAAAGAGACATGATGTGGTCAACATCACAAAATGGCCAAAAACATACTTGTGTAAAGGTAAAAAAAGTATAAATTTAAATTGTACCTAAGTAATAAAAAAAAAAGCAGAAGTGTTTTTTTTTGTTTTTTTTTTTTTTACAGACATACAGAGGTTTGATCAAAGAGAACAAGAAAAGGAGAAAAGAAAAATGCAATGGCACAGGCTAAACGCATGATTATAACGTTCTCTGGCTAAACTGGCTAAACTTTTGCATAGACTTGAACACTTTGTTGGCATCAGTGGAAGTGCATTAGCATGGTTTAAATCGCATTATTGACACACTGTTTTCCTAATTAATGTTGTTCAGCTGCTTTGACGCAATGTATTTTGTTTAAAGCGCTATATAAATAAAGGTGACTTTGACTTTGACTTAAACTTGTGGTTTCATACCACACTTAAAATAATGTATGGTAGAGAAAAACATGTAATAATCAAATTAACTTACCGAATTTACAAAAATCCTCTGTTTTGTTTTTCTCTCCGGTCAGCAGCAGTTGTGTTGTCTGTGATGTGGTTTCAGGTAGCGAGCTATTTACAGCAATTCTGTATTATTGCCCAGTGTATTACAGTCAGTTTACAGCAAGGTTACAGCAATTCTAAAATATACCTTAAAATATTTCAGCAAAGTCAAAATTACACAGAATCCGATATAAATTACAGTATTTTACTGTAATGGATAAATGTGTTATTGTACTGTAAGTTTTTACAGTAGTGTGCTGCTAAATCTACAATGCTTTCTGACAGTTCATATATGTAGTGCAACAACAGCAATGCAGCACAGCAGAACACAATACAGCCCCGTTAATGAATCACTAGTGTCTTCTTAAGTGAAGCAATAAATAAAAAAATATATATAAAAATAAATAATAATAATAAAATAATTACTAATATTTTAAACTTGACTTTGTGTGGTTTCTGAAGTGGTCCTGTCCCCTTGCATTATATGGACAAACAATCTTTGCTCATGTTCATCTGAGGAACATGGACACAATACAATAATGTGTTGAATTAATGAGGAGAGTCACAGAATTAAAACATACAACATTAATATTTTGAAAGGCCGCTTTTTGTGCTGTCTATTCAATATCACTGTCTAAAACGATGACTAAAATTGTAATTGTTTATTCAGGGCATTTAGAGTTTTTTTCTCAACAAATATTGATAAATCCTTATTTACGACTAATTAGATTAATAAATGAACAAATTGTGTAATTTATTCAGATTTAAAAAATACACATTGACAGTCCTAATTGTTTCTCAATGTGTCATATAATGATTTTAAATACAACTTGTCCATTACCTGGTAAAAACATCACGAAATAAAAATTACAATTAATTTAACATACAATGTAAAAACAAAAATAAAAAAAAGATTTGAAACATTTAATAAAAAAATATTCATTATTCAAATCATTCATCAAAATTCATATTCATTTTATTTAAATTCTTATCACTGGTTTTATTGGCACTCAGTCATAAAATTATTTCAGAAGTGATAACATTATCAGCAAATAAATTAATGATAGGCTGCTATCTATAAATTCGATATCAATAACTTTTGATTACGCTGTCATTCGTGAAAATGGAGAGGAGACACAGAAACAAACAGTAGGCTGTGGAGTGATAAAAGCTATGCTCTGTTTCTGTGCTGGGTCACTTTAAAAAAGACCCAGAAGGAGGTTCCTGTTTTAGTTCCTGGTTTTGATTTCCTGACACAGACGGATTGTTTGTTTTAGTATTTTTCGCTGGAGTGCATACACGGCCTCATCATCAGAGTCAGTTGACTGGCAGACGTAAAATAAATCTTCAGCTGTACCGGATTGATCACGGATGTTTGATATATAGTAAGCATGTATATTATATAGACTGCTAGAAGTTCTTCCTCGTTATGCTTTCATTCTGTGGCCACTGGAATGCACTGTAGAAACCTATTGCAATGACAGTACAGAGCGACAGAAGCGGAATGTTTTTAGGAGAAAATAACGTGTTTGTCAGTATTGATATTATAGTGACATTGAATCTATTAACGAGGACGTACTCAGAGTTGTTTGCCAGTCTATATATTTGTGTCGAATATCTAGTAGTACTCAAACAAAGGTTACAAAGGCTACTGTGTAACATGTGGTTTCGGTTGACACTTGTGGTTTAAGTTGACTATTGTTGTGGAGGAACACACCGTGAGACATGTTTTAATAGTTAGAAGTGTGCCCATGCAGCCAAAAGCCTGTAGCCACCCCTTTAAATGCAAAAAAGAAAGACAGATTTGAAAAGCTGTTCTCACCTGACAAGTTGTTATTTATTCATGTCAAATCAAGTGGGTAAAATAATTCAGAGGTTATTTCACTGTAGGCTACCCAGTTATAACCATCCTGGTCTCCCCTGTGTTTCTTGATGGTAAAATAAACAGAATGCACCAATGCATTATTTATAATAATAATAATAATAATAATAATAATAAAATCATAATTGTTTTACTGTTAAAATTACATGAAATAAAAATAATAATAGGCTTTTGAATGGCAGGTTTCATTGAGTCAGCTTACCACACTAATCAGTGAAATGTTATTTTGTACTTTATCTTGCTAATAATTATGAGCAGTCTTTCTCTATTATTTTAGTGACTAGTTTTCCTCATTTCTATATTCCTGTACAGAAGTCTTCAAGACTGCAAACTCAAAGACTTTTAAGTAAGTTTTATTTGTGAACTTCCGCTCTCAGATGGAGGAGGCGTATGCAGCACTGTACCAGGAGTTTATTCGTCTCCAGTCCCTCTGCTTAAAACAAGCAGCAATAATACAACATCTCTCTGACACAATACAACGACAACAAGGTCAGAAGAATCTTGCAAATAAAATACTACTAACTACACCATTAATAATGTCACGGTGTATAACATGATTGTATACGCTATGATATATGTGATATTAACGTTCACTTTTAGGTTTAGCCACGGCTCCAACTATGAACTTTGAGGAAAAGTCAGGACACCGCCCCCATCCTGCAGAACGCCATGATCAAGAACCATTAAAAGATCCCCATGGACCACACATACTGGGCTCTCAAAGTAGAGTTTTCTTCCTCTGTCTGCTGAAATGTTCACTTATAAATTCTACCATTGACTGAAGACCAATTTACACCAAGAACGATAACCATAACTATCCACCTTCTTTTTCACCTAAAAAGTCTATAGGTCTCGCTTCCGGTCTCATTTGCTTCCAGCTATTTTAAAAATTGGTGTGTTTTACCATATTATTTTAGTGTATCTTATCTTAATTATGAACATACTGGTTTGTAATGCAAACAGTTTTACCATTTACTGTACGTTGTTATTCTTCTCGTTATTTCCCTGTAGTGGCTAATAAACCGGAAGTATCGCCCATAGGCTTACTTCCACGTTTTAGAAAATTGAAGTGGATATAGTTTTAATAAGTAGCAGTAACAGCACAGAGGAACAATATTGTTGGAATAACTTCCAGAATGATTTTGTTTCCAGTTTATAAGCAATAAAAAAGTTGACAGCCAATCAGAATCCATCCTGCTTAGCTCAAGCATTTGAAGACAACAGAACTGCAGTGCGTGCTAATAATAAACAATGTTAGTGCCTCAATTTAGTGCAATTTTGGAATCAATTTGTTAATCGTTAACGTCTTCATAATTAACTAATTTAATCGCATATTTTTTATCAGTAACCATAAAAGATTATGTTTTTTTTTGTAATTAAATTACTTAATTGTGTTGGATGTAACTAGTTCTTTCCCAACACTGGTGGCAAGCAGTTATCTTTACAGTTGTTGTTCTCGGTGTGAACAGGCCTTAACACTAATAGAATTTTTCCATTCTCACTTTTGTCTGCAATTGTGAATCATTCAACCTCAAGCGTCAAATCAAGGTTTCTGTTATGAATACTGTATGTTTGTTTTTCAGCTGTTAGTTATCTCAGTCAAATTGATAGAGGACTAGACAAACTGCATCTTAACCTGGACATGCCAGATCAGAAACAGGATGACCACGATAAAGCAGTTTTCCACTATCCGGTAAAGACGACAGAAAACAGCGCCTTGGATGACCTGAGGAGAGTTGAGCAGAATTATTATGCTAACCAGACTTCACAGAGACTGCGGGTTCGTATCCCACCAGTGATTTGTTAGCATTGATTCACTTCAGTTTCTTTTCTTTAAGCTGCTTCTGATCGCACCTCCTGCACATCTCACACAATATAAGCATCTGACGTGTTTCTCGGTCCCACAGAGGCCCTGGTCATCCTCGTTCCTGGACAGTGAGTTGGTCAGTCAAGCCGGAGGGCTGTTCATGTCTGGAGTCACGCTGCAGTCGCAGGTGTGTGAGTTCTGTCACGCTGTGTTTCCTGGACACACAAGCACCCGCGGAGAGTTTCTGCGGCACCTCACTACACACATGACCTGATGGAAAGTGATCCTGGGAATCAAATTCATCAGAAAATGAAGATGAGATGATAAGTGAACAGACTGGTAATGTCAGATTTTGAAACTATTGGAGGTTTGGTCAGTGATGATCTAGATTTTTCTTAATAAATTCCACAAAGTTGTACTGCAAGCATGCAAATATGATAAAGTGAGAAGAGCAACAGAGTAACGTTATGATTCATTGCCTAGCTTGATCTTCTAATTATTTGGTTCCATCACAAAAAGTGTCTTGTTCTGTACCAGTAGAAATGGTTTATATCATTATTTTTTTTAGAATGATATACTGTTTTTACACACATGCTGAATTTTCACTACCATAAAACACAAGATATGAGTATAGTGCTGTCTAGCAATTCAATAGTAAATACACTGGAACACGTTAGAATGTAGAGAATCAATGGATCACACCAACTGGTAGCGTGAATGCTGTAAAACCTCATTAGTTTATCAGTGGTTGTGTTTAAATGAACACCAGCGCTATGATAAAGGACAGCAAGTTATCGGCAGATTAAGACATTTTTACATGACATGGCAAATCTCTTTAGTCTTGTTTACATCCTACTTAATGTTACTTTTGGTGTTCATAAAATAATATTAATAATCTGCGATTTATTTTATTATTTATCCTTCAAGGCACTCCAGCACACAAGGACATGCTCTTACACAACACAGTCTAGCCTAAAGGGGTACTTCACTCAAAAATCTGTCATTTAAGCCTGTATTTCCTGAATTTATTTTGTCACAATGGTCCGAAACAACTCTTTTGACTTTAATTTCATATGGACAAAAATCTTGCAAAGTATCTTTCAAAATATCTTTTGTGTTTCACAGAATAAAGAAATAAAGAGTCCCACAGTTTTTGAATGACATGGTCTTTGGTTCATTGCTTTGCTTCACAAGCATATTACTCAAATGAAATCATTTTATTGATTAGCGATTAATTGATTGAGTGAATTTGCCACCAGTGGCACCCAACAGGCAACTGAAACAATCACTACATTTATCAGACAGTGTGTTTTTTTTTTTTTTACTTTTTCCCAAACACTTCCCCATCTGTGAGATTGATGATGATGATGATGATGATGATGATGGCAGGATAGGGCAAGTGAATCACAGGCATCATCTGTCTTGGTTTGTTGAGATGAGAACAGGGTGAGTGTGGCTTGAGGAACCGCGTGTCACAAATGAGACAGAAACATCACAATTGTCCATACATTTGCATGTACAATACTGTAAGCACCATAAACAAAAGCAGTGAATGAATAAAAGTTGTTGTAATACACAAGTTTTATATTTTTACACTGCAAAATAAAAGTAACAATCTAGAGAAATAAACATGAGAAACATCACAACATAATTTATTGAGAAATTGAAAAATAAATATTCTGTCATTAAAGAGGCCACAGATCTATTTCTAACATTAGCGCTGAAATGCACAATTCTTATTCATTATTCGCATTAGCCATTCATCCTTTAAACAGCGAGAGTAGGATTTTCCTCCATGATTCATTTGAACCATTTACATTTTGTAACCTATGAAAACTCGATGTGCATTTAGAGTTGAAATATTCATATTTACTGCATCAGTGTGTTACTAGTGTAAGGGTTCAATTTCAGGATTTCACATGTTAATATAATCGCTGTACATCTTAAAGTGTTTGAGCGGTTTGCTTATTCTAGCACTGTGATTAGTTGGATAAAATAAGAGTGTTTCTCCCAAACTTTTGTTAGAAATCCATTAAAACAAGAAACAGTAAATGTAATGAGACCTAAATCCCAGCGTCTCACAGCTCCACTTAGAACAAGAAGCATATCATCTGTCCTAATAAATTAAGGTTTAGGTAATGCAATTTCATTGTAGAATTTGCATGACACAAATTTAGCACCATTGAAGCTTTTTACTGACATTATAACCTGACAGAGAATATGGAATGTATTTGTAACACTTGTTGCTTGCACTAAGCTGAATGTGGATCAAATCTCATTTGCAAAGACACAAGAACTTTCTGCTAAATGTCTTTAAATGTTCTCAAAGAACATGATAAGGTGCATACAGGTTTTCTAGAACAGGACTATTCAACATAGCGAACTGAACACCACGGCTGCATTAAGACATGATATCCAACCTGAGTTCAACACGGAGACTTGCAGATTGTCAGTTGTGGGTCGTCTTTGGTGTTTGCTGGACTGTGGCTTCTGTTACTCGATCCTCTCCTCTCTGACACTTTCTCCTCCATCTCTACGAGAACATAAACAAAGTTTGAGGATTTTAAGGTTGAGAATGATAAAGAGTGTCAGGAACACATTACGGTACTTTACAATATCAAATGTCTATTGTTGTGTATTTTATTCCTGTCTCTTCAAGCTTAAAAACTTTTCATTTGAACAAATTTGGAGAAACATAGCATTCGATCACTTGCTCAGTAATGGATCCCCCAGAATGAAACTCCAAACTGATTTTTGCAAGAAATGAATTCATCATCAAGACATTTTTAATAAGACCATTGATTCCAGCTAAAATAAATATCACTGTTTGCAAGTAAAAGCAGTGCAACATACTCCTAAACAAAGAAGTTGGTGGATTTTGATGTGAAAAAAGGGCATGGACAAGTTATGGTTTATGGACTCATAGTTTAACCAGAAACTATGATTTAAAGTTAAAACGTCCTTAAAACGTTTTTACTTTTCATTTCACAACCTGTTAATGATGGACTGCAGTGGAGTGCTGTGGATTATTGTGATGTTTCTATCAGCTGTTTGGATTCTCATTCTGACGGCACCCATTCACTGCAGAGGATCCACTGCTGAGCAAATTTTTTTCTCAAAAATGTGTTCCTATGGAGAAACAAACTCATCTACATCGGCCTGAGGGTGAACTATTCCTCTAAATATGTTCAGCTCATTAACGCACAGTTATCAAGAGACTTGGAGAATCAGCATTTGCATCATTGGGTTTCCTACTGCATTTCTACTTGTGCCAATATTGATGTGCACATCACAACTCCAACACTTCGGCACACATTAATAATACATTACAGCAATGCAATAAAACATTATGTTAAAACTTGAATTATATGAACGCAGAACAATGCTGAGGAATGACTGACAGTGCAATGAAATGAGGAACTTGCGTTTTCGGTTGAAAGAGACTACACAAAAAAAATACAAAGAAAGACCGATTAAAGCTCATTTTGGCCATTCCACTGAACTGAAGCACTAGTGTTTGCTCATTAAAATAGAGAGAGAGAGCGGCCGCATCCTTTCACTGCCCACATAGTTTATTTTTACTCTGTCTCTGTGAGTCAAAGCGACGCCCTTCTCACTCCCTCCTACTCATTCACCCCCTCTTTCTCTCCATCCATCCATCCGCCCTCCTCTCACACATTTTCATAAGCTTTGACGTCAGACAGGGAAGGGGGGCTCCAATTTTTCACCCACACAGCACTTCCTGTGGCCCCCACCACCCATTCACATTTTCTCTTCTCATTTCTCTTTTATTCTGCGGTCCCCAATGACGACGTCTGACTGAGACGTTTTCTTCTGAAAGAGCTTCTCGAATCTGATGATCTCTCATTAATTCCATCCTTAAAGACTATCTAGATTAGCTCACCAGATAAGTCAAATAAATCAGTTTGGCACTGTTCTTATATGTTCCTCAGAGACACTTCAAGGTGTGCTAGTCTCTTCGCTATCATCACTATCAACCCTGCAGCCTTTAAAGGATATAAAAAAAAAATAATAAAAAAAAAATTCTGTCATGATTTATTTACCCTCAAGTTGTTTCAAAGGATATTTTTTTTTTCTTTCTTTTTTTTTTTTTAAGTGAAAGTCAATTGTCACACTCATGAACTTCTGTTCTTTTGTGTTATCCCCATTTGGTAATGTTCAGTTTCTCGTTTTGTTAATTGATTAATTATTCATGCTTTCCATGCCTTTTTAAACCCTGTCTGTTCAGTTCCTTTTTTTCCGCTATTAATGTTACATACTATTATTATATACTTGTGTTTGGATGTGCCCTTTTTCTCCCGTGATCATTAAAATAACCCTTTATATATATCTTTGTCATGCGCCTGATTTATACACTGGCACGTATTACATAAATAGGGTACATTGTGTTTGGAACCCAAATATCTTCTTTTGTTACATAGAAGAAAGACACTTACATTGAACTATTTAACATGAAAAATACCTAGTAGGTTTTGAACTTGACTGTATACAAACAATAAAATCATACAAAG
The DNA here is from genome assembly GCF_003368295.1 of Carassius auratus. NCBI lineage: Eukaryota > Metazoa > Chordata > Actinopteri > Cypriniformes > Cyprinidae > Carassius > Carassius auratus. Next base: position 897,261 of record NW_020523344.1, read on the forward strand.
TGATAATTCTGACAGTGGTGAAATCCAAGTTACACACTTATGACCTTTTCTACAGTACAATAATCTCTTTAAAAAAAAAAAAAAACTATTTTAAATACATTGTCCGTCCTAAATCAAGCTCAACCAATCATCCGTTTTAATATGTTTACAAAAACTAAAATAGCCAAGCTAGTTATGAGTTCTGACATAGCATTTTGTATTGTATGTAAACTAAGCAGCAAAAATAGACACTTAGACCTTATACAGAAAAAAAGTTACCATTTTTTTCTAGCTGCCTTTGTTACAGTGTAATTATACATTTAAAGGGTTAGTTCACCGAAAAATGAAAATGATGTCATTAATAATTCACCCTCATGTCGTTCCAAACCCGTAAGACCTTGGTTCATCTTCGGGACACAGTTTAAGATATTTTAATTTTAGTCAGAGAGCTCTCAGTCCCTCCATTGAAGCTGTGTGTACGGTATACTGTCCATGTCCAGAAAGGTAAGAAAAACATCATCAAAGTTGTCCATGTGATATCAGAGGGTCAGTTAGAATTTGTTGAAGCATTGAAAATACATTTTGGTCCAAAAATAGCAAAAACTACGACTTTATTCATCATTGTCTTCTCTACAGTGGCTGTTGTTCCGTGTAGCTGTTTTTATTTATTTATTCTCTAGAATCTTTATCTTACTATCACTCTCTGTTTTTTTAAAGTGATAAAATATAACTGAATTCACACCATATTTCTGATATTATCGATCAATCTTATCAGATTAATTTTGATCGTTCACTTTTATTTTATATCCGTGAGTGCAGTACACCTGCAAAGCGTGCTTGAGGTGCAGGTACCGTATTTTTCGGACTATAAGTCGCACCTGAGTATAAGTCGCATCAGTCCAAAAGTACGTCATGACAAGGACAAAAACTTATATAAGTCGCACCTGGACTATAAGTCACATTTATTTAGAACCAAGAATCAAGAGATAACATTAACGTCTACAGCCGCGAGAGGGTGCTCTATGCTGCTCAGTGTAGGCTACAGGAGCACTGAGCAGCATCTCTGGCAGCATAGAGCGCCCTCTCGCGGCTCTAGACTGTAATGTTTTCTCTTGGTTCATTTCTCCTGGTTCATGTCAAATTAATTTTGATAAATAAGTCGCACCTGACTATAAATTGCTGGACCAGCCAAACTATGAAAAAAAAAAAGTGTGATAATATTAGAGATAAAATTGCAACCATTCAGCCATCAGCTACAGTATCGCATCAGACAGTGCACTATAGATCCCCTGAGGAACAGTTCCACTCATTCTCTACTATAGGAGAGGAAGAATTGTATAAACTTGTTAAATCATCTAAACCAACAACATGCATGTTAGACTCTATACCATCTAAGCTCCTAAAAGAGGTGCTTCCAGAAGTCATAAATCCTCTTCTGACTATTATAAATTCCTCATTGTCATTAGGATATGTCCTCAAAACCTTCAGATTGGCTGTTATTAACCCTCTCATCAAAAAACCACAACCTGACCCCAAAGAACTAGTTAATTATAGACCAATCTCGAATACCTAGAGGAAGAAAGAAGCAGGTCTAGGGCCGTCGAACTTGGAGTACAAGGTGTCTGGACGAAGTGGGACCTGCCGAAGCGGAAGATCACGTGGCTTGAGATCTGGAGACTGGAGCCCTTTTGTATCTCCTTCCTGCTCTGTTCAGTGTAGGACACCCTTCCATTACCAACAAACCTCCACAGATGGGGTATGAGGGAGGACCCATCGTGTAGGATATGCGGAGGGAGGGGAACAATGGCGCACATACTGGCATGATGCAAAACAGCCCTTAGCCAAGGAAGATACAGGTGGCGCCATGACAAGGTTCTCTTTGCACTGGCTGACATCTTGGAGCGGGAGAGGCAGAAAAAGCACCAGACCAGTACAAGGCCGAAGATATGCATTCAGTTCATCAGAGAAGGGGAGAAACCAGCAGCCCCCAAGAAGATCAAAAATAACCTCTTGCAAGCAGCTCAATCCTGGGAGATGGGGGTGGACCTGGGAAAGAAACTAGCCTTCCCCAAGGTTGTGCAAACACTGCTGAGGCCAGACATGGTCTTATGGTCTGAGGAGGCAAGGAAGATAATCTTGATCGAACTGACGGTCCCGTGAGAAGACGGGTGTGAGGAGGCCCATGAGCGGAAAGCCACAAAGTATCAGGACCTCGTTGAGCAGTGCAGGGCCAAAGGGTGGCAGACCTGGCTATTCCCGGTTGAGGTCGGGTGTAGGGGTTTCCCGGCACAGTCTGTGTGGAAGACACTCACTGCTTTGGGTTTAGCAGGAAGGGACAGGAAGGCAGCTGTCCGTAAGTTGGGTGAGGCAGCAGAAACAACGTCTTGTTGGCTCTGGAGTAGGAGGGAGGAGTTGAGCTGGGGGCCAGGAGGAGAAGGGCAGTGACTGGCCACCACTGCCGACCCGCCAACTGGAGGGTTGTGTTGTTCAGGGTCGAAACACCCCGTGAAAGTTGGATGCCACCTGATGACATCTTCTCCTGGCCGAAAGCTACAGTCATGCAATACAGTCAGTGACTGAGCAAGATAGCATCAGTTCAGATGTTTTCAATAGTACTAATATGCTTTCAATATCCAAATACGTTATAGGATTTTTAGGCAGCATTAATTAGGTAAACCGGAACCGGGAACACTTCCCATAACTACATCATTAAAAGAATGGCATCTACGCTAATATTTGTCTGTTTCTCTCTTATTCCGAGGTCACCGTAGCCACCAGATCCAGTCTGTGTCCAGATCAGAGGGTCACTACAGTCACCCGGATCCAGTACGTATCCAGACCAGATGGTGGATCAGCACCTAGAAAGGACTTCTACAGCCCTGAAAGACAGCGGAGACCAGGACAACAAGAGCCCCAGATACAGATCCCCTGTAAAGACCTTGTCTCAGAGGAGCACCAGGACAAGACCACAGGAAACGGATGATTCTTCTGCACAATCTGACTTTGCTGCAGCCTGGAATTGAACTACTGGTTTCGTCTGGTCAGAGGAGAACTGGTCCCCCAACTGAGGTTTTTTTTCTCCATTCTGTCACCGATGGAGTTTCGGTTCCTTGCCGCTGTCGCTTCTGGCTTGCTTAGTTGGGGTCACTTCATCTACAGCGATATCGTTGACTTGATTGCAAATAAATGCACAGACACTATTTAACTGAACAAAGATGACATCACTGAATTCAATGATGAACTGCCTTTAACTATCATTTTGCATTATTGACACACTGTTTTCCTAATGAATGTTGTTCAGTTGATTCGACGCAATGTATTTTGTAACCGGATCTTCTTGAACCAGTTCACCAAATCGAACTGAATCGTTTAAAACGGTTCACGTCTCCAATAAGCATTAATCCGCAAATGACTTAAGCTGTTCACTTTTTTAATGTGGCTGACACTCCCTCTGAGTTCAAACAAACCAATATTCCGAAGTAATTCATGTACTCAAACAGTACACTGACTGAACTGCTGTGATGAGAGAACTGAAGATGAACACCGATCCGAGCCAGATAACGAACAATAGACTGACTCGTTCTCGAGTCAAGAACCATTTCTGTCGGATGTGTCCGATTCGAGAACCGAGGAGCTGATAATACTGCGCATGTGTGATTCAGCGTGAAGCAGACTGACACACAGAGCGTCTGAACCGAACTGATTCTTTTGGTGATTGATTCTGAACTGATTCTGTGCTAATGTTATGAGCGCGGTGAAACCGAAGGCTTGAATCAAGGGCAATCATCGCAAATGAAGTCATTAGGTCCAGCGCAAAAGAACTGGTGAACTGTTTTCTTCAACCGGTTTATTGAATCGAACTGTCCGAAAGAACTACTGGTGATCTGAAAACCGATGCAACCGGTTCTTGACTCAAGAACGATATTGGTTTGTTTGAACTCAGAGGGTGTGTCAGCCACATTAAAAAAGTTAACAGCTTAAGTAATTTGCAGATTAATGCTTATTGGAGACGCGAACCGTTTTAAATGATTCAGGTTGATTTGGTGAACTGGTTCAAGAAGATCCGGTTACATCTAGTGATTCATTCATGAAATGGATATCATTGAACTGTTGTGTTTTGAACTAGCTCACAACAGACATGGAAGAGAAGACAATGATGTATAAAGTCATAGTTTTTGCTATTTTTGGACCAAAATGTATTTTCGATGCTTCAAAAAATGGAACTGACCCTCTGAGGTCACATGGACTACTTTGATGATGTTTTTCTTACCTTTCTGGACTTTGTCAGTAGACTGTACACAAAGTTTCAATGGAGGAACTGAGAGTTCTTGGACTAAATCTAAAATATCTTAAACTGTGTCCCGAAGATGAACAGAGGTCTTACGGGTTTGGAACGACATGAAGGTGAGTTATTAATGACATAATTTTCATTTTTTCGGTGAACTGACCCTTTAAGTACTGAGTAACATTAATTACATTAGGTTTAGGATTAGGGTTTGGTTTGTCCTCATTTGTAAGTTGCTTTGGATAAAAGTGTCTGTTAATTAACTAAATATTAATGTTTGGAGTTACTTGCATGTAATTATGCATAATTGTTATTATAATAGTAATAACGTGTAACGTGTAACAAACACACCTTAAAAAAAAACTTTACCATGTTAACGTTGCACTTTATTTAAAGGTGACGTTGTTACCGTGTAATTAGACAAATAAGTGCAGAGTAATATTACTAAACTCTTAGGGTTAGGGTTTAGTTTAGGGTTAGTTATATGTAATTATGCATCATTTCATGCCACGTGTAATTAAGTCTTAAAATTAAGGGTTACAGAAAAAATATCATCATGCTGATTAACAAAATCTGAAGGCAAGCCTAAGTTTAGAAAGGGGAAGTAAATCCAAACTCTGTCTTGTTCTCTATCTTTGGAAGGTGCATGAGAAGTGTGCATGTTATAAAACATCTAGTATTCACCTGAAATCTGTCTCTTTTCTGACCCTAGGCTGACTTTGCTTGCGTGGTCACATGACACCATTCTAGCCAATCTGAGGCCCTCATCCATGAGAGTTTGTTGCATGAGCTGGCGACTCCAGTTGATGAGGCCAGTGGTGTCGGTGAGGGGGTGAGGGGATGAGGAGGGGTGCAACTGAGGGCTGATATCTATCAAGACACACAGAATTAGACAAACATGCCTCTCAATCAAATGTTACGGTTTCTTTCAGCAATGATGTTTTTCTCTGACACGAGTATGAATGGATACAAATTAGCTTTGTTATCTTTCTATGATTGATCTCTACGTCATCTCACTATTATCACTTATTGTGTGTGAACTGATCCTTCATGGCTATGATGAACATTATGACATTTGCAATAAATGCAACAAAGAATGTGAGACAATGATGGTTTGAGGTTACATGCCCAAGATTTACTGACATACACTGGACATTCATAAATATATCAATGTTTAAAACAGAAGTATCGAAAAGAAGGAACCTCACCTGGTGTTATGCTATCTAGACTTTCTCCAGAGAGGCTGTTGTCATCCGCTGTAGATCTGTTGTCACTGTTGGCTACTGGATCCTTAGACAGTCTGTCAGAATCTGTGATCTGAAAGAAGCAGTACTTCATTTTTTTAATGAAAGCATTACAGGTTTTGTCACTTGTGGTTGGTTTGTTACATTATTATTACAGATATGAGTGCAATAGTACTACAAAAGGAGTTCACAACTTGATGTCCAATGTAAGCTCCAGTGTACATCTTTATTTTAATCCTATAAGGGAACCTGTTCATTTTCTTGTCATTTTTGTGGCTATATAGTCAAGTCACTATTAATAAAGTGTAAGTATCTGCCCAAATTATACCTGGGCATAATCCTTAAAGTCCCGTTTACCATTTATACAGATGAATATATAGATACATATCTTGATGTACTTACATCAAGCTTGATTCTCTTCTGAGCAGAACAGTCAACAGAGGCAGAACAATCATCTGAGTATGTCCTGAGATGATAATACAACAAACCCAGCTCAAATTCTGATCAAATAAGTTTAATTGTAAAAAAAAAAAAAAAAAAAGTCACAGTATTGAAGGGCAAATATAGAAAATGACACACAAGAGGCAGCAGGGCTAGCTATCATGCCTATATCTCAATGGTTTAAATGAAATGTCCAGTTGCCCAAATGTGTTTCTCCATGTGTTGAAAGATTATAAGAAGTATTTATTTGACATATTTTTCAGGTCTCACAAACAAGAACCTTGTTCCAGAAGAACCATACTGCACTACCTCCAGTGAATTATTCTCTACACAAGCCCCTTGGACCAGTTTTCTTTTCTTTCTTGTCTTGAATACATTGAAGATTCTGCTCAGCTAAAAGTCAAACACTCGTTTTGAATGTAATACATAATCAATTATTTTTATAAATTATTTCGTCCAAACGTATCATATTTTAGCTTGAGCTGTTGAATAAACCAAAGATTTCCTGTATGGTAAATGTCTGATCTCTTCCCCGAACAGTCTCACACCACCGATAGTTCAAATTTGCACTTATATTTTTCATTATAACCTTTTAACCCAATGGCCTACAAACATAACTGATAGTTTTGTTATAGTCTCTCTACATGGACATACGGAGATGTGCTGCTGACACATACCAGGTTTCATCAGGATTGCTCCAATGCATTGTGGTAAACTGAGTAGCCTTGTTGCATGGGTTTGTCTGACACACCAAGTTTTGAATTGTGAATTTTTTTTTTTTTCAGATTTCATTGCCAGTGGGTGGCGCTCAGGTACTCACAGGTTTTGGTTGTGATAACAAGCCTAGTTTTTGGTGTGATTTCTGTTGGATGACTATTCTGTCTGATAATGTATTACATAAGAATTGTTGACTTTTGATGATATGAGCCAAGTTTGGTGAAGATTGAGTTAAAATTCTTGGAGTAGTTAAGAAAAAAAAAGTCTGTTTTTCAGAAAAGTTCGGCAGAAAATAAAAACAGGTTTGCTTAGAGCCTAGGTACCAGAAGAAAAGCAAAAAAAATCTGTAGATTTGCTATTTTTGTGATTTCTTTTGTGGTGTCAAACTCTTCCCAAGTTCAAACAATAGTATTGTGATGTTTAAAAATTAATTTGAACTTGTTTTCTTTGCATTATTTAAGGTCTGGGAGAACTGTATCAGTGATATTTTGACCCAAAGTCTTTTCAGCAAACGAATGCTATAAAAGTCATGTGGATTAGCATTATTTGAAACAGTAGTTTGTTGAACAAAACAAAAATCTGAAACAATTTCAAAATCAAGATGAAAGTAGTTCCTGACCTGTTATGTTTAAATGTTGACGTGTAGGCACATTCTCTCGCCACTTGTCGTGCTAAAGAGAACAGTTCAACTCTACGTAACAACAGAGCATTGTCACGGATGCAGAATTGAGCTGCAGCCTCATTGATGAGCATCTGAAAGTGGAAATAATCCCAATTAAACTGGATCAACTGAGCTCTATGAAAGTGAGGGCATTTTGACAACTATTAAATGCATTAAACAACTCCTGTAGTGTTTTTAATAGCCTAAATATTTATAACTGGTATTTTAAAATTACAGTAGGTTATCAAATATTACTGTGCAATCTAGGAGTTGCAGTTCATTCTGTAATAAAAAGGTCTTGTCAAAGACTTGAAAATGAACTGGAGGAATCGCTGGATTCATTTAATGTAGTGCTGTCTTTTAAAGGGTTTAAAAAATGGGCTGAAATCAAAATATTGTGGCATCAAATGTTGCTTCCCTGTGCAAAAGTTATCGCAAGAATGCTAAGATGTTGTGGGTGGTTGCCATGCAAAGCATTTGCTTAACTTTTCTGTGTGTTATGCAGTTCCTAGAGTGTAAGGAGTTGTTGCTTTGGGTTGGAAATTATCCCATTTCATTGTCTCCAATAAAAATTAGAAGTCTAATGGGAAATTAAAGTAATAGCACACCTCTCCTTACTTTGAGTTGTGTATGCTGCAATACACAATGTCTACAGCAGATTAGTTTAGTTTGGATTTAGCAAATTTCACTGTATGATGCGTTAGTTTAGTTGTGTGTTTATGACAGTGTTTATTACAACATCTGTGCAATTTGTTCAAAATGTTCTCTTTAACAAACCTCATGATGGGTGAGCTGTTTCCCTTCCCTCCTCTTGGAGTCAAAGCGGCCATAGATCAGGCTGTATTTGCGAATCTCTTCCTCTTTGCTCTGGTCTTGAGCTTCCAGGTTGAAAATGTGTCCCACCGTCTTGGCCATTTTCTTATTGAGTCTCAAAAGCGTCTTTACCTCGGTTTGATCTGCTTGCGGCATGGTTCTTAGAAGCCTATCAACGCTTTCCTCCACGGCTTTAACCGTCTCTGGGTCCAGCTGACCTCCGGGCCATGGAGAGGTCATCGTGGAGGAGGATGAAGAAGAAGTTGGTGTCGGAGGACCAAGAAGACGCGAGTGGCAAGCGAAAGGCAGAGTGGTAATGGGCTGTTCTTCATCTAACTCAGCTGCTCCATACATTTCAGGAGTGAGCCAATGGGGATCCATGGGGGACAGTTTTTCTCTGTACAGATGGTCTGGAGGTACAGGAGATGCCTGTGAGCAGGGGCTCTTAGGACTGTTATCTCTGAGCGGCGTAAGGCAAGATCCTACTTCCTCTCTTTCACACGGAGAGCTTGGCTGACCATTGCTTAAAGATTTTCTTCCACCAATAACCCCTGAGCCAGGAGGGCTGGTGCTGTTGATCCTAAGCTGAGGGACTCCACAAGGGGCCACATTGGTGGCCAGGGGTTGGTTAAACAGTGTTGGGTTTGCTGCCCAGTCGCGCAGAGCCTTCTGCAAACGCCGCACATGCAGGGGTTTTGTGGCCATGCCAACCAGTGCCATGATCTCGAGAAATTCCTCTTCGCCAGCCTCGCACAGCTGCTGGACATCATCTCCTCCCTGCTGGATGAAGGTGTCATAGTACATCAGTAGGTTGGCCCTTTGTAAAACTCTGTAGAGCTGCAGCTCGCCAAGCGTCCGAGGTAGTGACATCCTGATGCTCGGCTTGTCATTAGTATCATTCAAAAACACACACACACACACACATTTATATGAATACACAGTAGCTTTTTTGATCCACTTCAAATGTTGACTACTGTATAGTGTACATAAAAAAACATGATATCTTACAATAAAAAAATAAAGAATAAATGTCAAACAGCTGACACATTTTGTGCACTGTTAGCTCTATTTTAGTTAAAGACTGAATAATATTCATGAATACAGTTTTGAAGATGATTGTGCCATTCACCTCACTGCTGCAGGGGTCTGCTCAGCAGCAATAGAAAGCGTTTCTATGAATAATAAATTACAGTAGTTTCTGAACAGACTTTAATATAAATGCTCCATGAATAAGCTTAATTTAAAATGTCTGTTTAGTGGCAAAAGGTGCTGATGTAATATGTTGTGGGAGTATGTATTTATTCATAATAAATAAGTAAAAAGTAATCAATAGTAAAAGCCAGGTAATAAATCTTTATCCCAAAAAGGTTTCACAACTTTTTTAAACTATAAATGTATAACCGTACAGCCCTATATCTTAATGCTTCCTAATGCAATATTATGCACTTTAAATCTTTAAATAATTAAACCAAACACCTTTATTTTAAAACATATTTTTACTCTTGTGAAAGTTTTTTAAATGAGTAATAAATGAACTATTAGTATGTGATTATGTACAGTGATGCCCAACACAAAAATAACCCCTGAATGGGTTAATTTTTCTATAATGACCATATTGCCACACATTATATGGCACTTTCCAGATAAATAAATGGACAAGAAATATTGACTTCAAATAATGACTTCAAGTGATTGCATGAGGTAAGAAGAAGATTGGAAATGTTGACTCCACTATTTCTTGTTGGGTTGCTAAAAGGGAGCTTCGGACTGTTTGCAAATATAGTAAGACAGGTAATGCAAAGCCATTAATGTGTGCACAGCAGAAGCATGACTTTGGTGAGAAAACTTCTGGTTCTGAATAGACACTAACATTTAAGTTAATGTGAGGGTCCACCACCAACAACAAAATCACCATTTACTCAGCAACTGTACAAAACACTATACACACTGCACACTTCCTAAGATTAAGTCACTCTTTGTATCCAGAACATCCTCAAGTCTGGTTCACACAGAACACATTTTGTTCTGAAAAGAAAGAAGTGTAACTTCAAAAACGTGTCTTGAGACCCTCCTACTTTTCCGTTCATCAGTGCTGTGTCTCTGCAGATGGATACTATTGTGCAGAATATTATGTTTTTAAAAGCAAAAACACATTTCAGACAACAGTTATTGAAAAAACCATGTGTGTGTGAACATTTTAATAATCTAAACATTGAAAGTACTGTTTGTGCTAAAGATATTAAAGGTTCTTCATGGAACCATAGATGCAGTAAAGAACTTTTTTTTTTTAAGGTTCTTCTGTGGCACTGCTCTATCTCTCCTAGAATATGATAGCTGGAGACAGATTTGGTATGTGACAGTTCCATCATTGCATCCTCATTTAACTACATGAATAGAGAAATCTAAAAATCTAAAAATTTTAAGTAGTCCCACAGAAAAAGAGAAAGAGATATGTTTTAATAAAGCTTTATCAAATTAACAGCTTAATATTTGACCACAAAACTAGTCATTAGGGTAATTTTTATTTATTTATTTATTTTTTATTAAGACATATCAACATCACCTGGAAGCTGAATAAATAATATTTCCATTGATATATGGTTTGTTAGGATAGGACAATATTTGGAGATACAAATATCTAGAATCTAAAGGGTGCAAAAAATAAATAAAACATAAATACAAATTACAATATTGAAAAAAATCACATTTAAAGTTGTACTAATGAAGTTCTTAGCAATGCATATTACTAATCAAAAATGAAGTTTTTATATATTTACAGCAGGACATTTACTAAATATCTTAACGGAACATGATCTTTACTTAGCTAATATACTTTTTTGGCATAGAAGAAAAATGTATCAATTTGACCCATACAATGTATTATTGGCAATTGCTATAAATATAGGCTACCCCTGCTAATGACCTGCTATGACTGGTTTTGTGCTATAAGGCTACAAAATTATTTTTGCATGTTTTGTGCATGCCATGTAAAAGCCACAGAGAAAAACATTTTGTAGTCACAGTAACTGCAGTTTGTTTTATTTTTAAAATACACACGTATCTTTTTTTTTCAGCTTGCATATTTTTAGATTTCACAAATAATGAGCTAGTTTATCTACGAAATTCCCTTCATATGCTCATGGGTTGTTGTTAAATATAACCCGCAGTAGATTTCCTCTGATCGTTTATAATGAAGATAGTACAACTGCTCAATGATTCGTCAGTAGTTGTGCACTACTCACCTCGAGAGGTTTCAAGACAGGATCCAGCAGAACACTTCAGCTTACAGGAGCCAAACGACCGACTCTTATCAGATTCTGAAACTCAACCCAATATCAGTCAAACTTTTCCTTCTGTTAAAAGACGTGTGTCTTTACGCCTCTGACGCGTAAATTATTTTTGTTTTCTGTGCTTGTTAGACCTTATTCTACAGTTGTAAGATTGGACTAAAATGTTCTTGAAACTCTGGTGTTGTCTCTGCTATGCTCTGCTGTGCTGGCAGTAGCGGTGAGTTAATGACGCTCCTTTCGCTGCCTGTGTGGGCGCGAGAAACGCGTGGGCGGACTGCGGCACGCCATCTGACCGAATAAGAGCCTTCCTCTCCGGTCTGAGCGCCTCTCGCGTCAGGGTGTGGATGGTCGGGGAATTCTGTCCGCTTCACTATTTAAGTTCAGATCTGTACAATGTGAAAGCCAGCCGATTAGACACTAAACAGCAGAAAGGAGCCCCACTAATCAGTATCAGATTTATTGCGTGGAACAACATGATTGCAGTTGTGTGGAAGAGCGCCGGAGATCACCGAGTCTGTGGGCGGTGATCGAGCTCAGTGACGCGGCTTGAGCAGCGGGATTCCCCGCCACCTCACCCCAGACTCTGACAAGCTGCTGCGCTCATTTAGAGCACAGTGTGGTGTGTGTGTGTGTGTGTGTTTGTGTGTGTGTGTGTGTGTGTGTTTAAAGACAGACTTACAGTCTTTTTTTTTCATACCCCATTCTTTTTTTTATGTCATATGTTTTTATGCAATCATTAAATAGAGCTTTACAGAATATCCTATTCAAAAAATACGAATAGAAAGGTTTTATTTTTGCGTTATATTATACATATACTGCGGTATATGTAGGACTCATAAACTGTAAGCAATGCCTTAGCAAAACAAATTAAGTTCAGTCTCCTCTTAATTTCACCATAAATTGTCAGCTAAACATTTGGCATATGATTCAGCTCAGCTGATTTATTTTACCACTGATTGAAAGAACATATTATATATATATATATATATATATATATATATATATATATAGTATTGATGTGTTCAAAAATATATATTATTGTGCATTTAGATTTAAATTGCACAAATAAATAAAACTATAGGCTACAATTTAATTCTTCAGTCAACACATTTGGCATTTGATACAGTGTTCGTGTTGAGCAAAAGTCAAGTCAGTCACTGAAACACCAATGCCCCCTTGAGGAACAAAACTACAGACGTATGATTATCTATCTATCTATCTATCTATCTATCTATCTATCTATCTATCTATCTATCTATCTATCTATCTATCTATCTATCTATCTATCTATCTATCTATCTATCTATCTATCTATCTATCTATCTATCTATCTATCTATCTATCTATCTATCTATCTAATATTCATTTAAATTCCTTTAATTATTACTTTTCATTTCACATCTTTTTTTTTTTTATTGTGTGGGACAAGCAGTCATTTAACTTGGCTAAACATCACATGATGAAGACTGAAAGAGTGAACATCAAGAAAGATAAGTTAATAAACTTATGAAATCAGACTCAGTTTACTTTAAGTATCTATTGTTTCCTGTCTTTTAGGCTGAAAGAGGAGTTGATATTATTATATCAGAAAAAAATAGTGTTGACCATTTTGGGGTATTAAAAGTATGTTGACTGATTTTGACTATCAAATGAAACTTGGATATCAGGCAGAACCACTGATCTATAATACAGATCAGTGGGCAGAACTCTGTTAATTAAGCTCTTAGAAATATTTAAAATGAATAGTAGTAGGCTATTTATCGGGTTCATAAGCTCTGCAGTTCATTTAGAGAACGAAATTATGAAAGAAAAATATATGTTAGCAGATGTAGGAAAAAATAAATAGGCTACTGTGATAAAATAATTGCTCAATGTTGTAGTGATAAATTATTCTTAATTTGAATTGTTAATCAACTGTGGGCTGTTGTTCCGCTAGCAACATTTGCACTGTAGCTTGCAGGTTTTTACATTGGGTTGAATACAATGAGGCGCTAAAATAAAATACTGATGTAAAATGGCTTTTTAAGGCATTTTAACACTTGCTGTAAGTGTTGGTTTTAGGCTATATTAATGCATTGTGGATGAGTGTTTGAACTGTAACTGTAACAAATGCACTTGTATTTATGACCAATTGTGAAAAATAAAAGCTAAATATTTAGACAGTTGAAAGAAATCACGTATCGTGACGCATTCCTGCCCATCCAGTCAACAGAAGGCAGTAAAGGGTTACTTAAACGGAAGTGACGTCTCAGCGCTTGTGCTGTACTCGGAAGTGAACAAGAATGAAGAGAGAAGGACAGTGAAAGCAGCTAAAGATAGGTGAGAAGACAGACTGAGCTGCTTCAAACTCATCTTACACCCGAGAGAAACTGTCCTGTCTGGACTCTGTTCTTTCAGAGTAGTAAAGCAGCAACGCTCGCTGTGGGAGCTCTTCTGTTAGCATGCCTGCTAAAGCAAAACAGCATCGTAAAGCAAGAGATTAAACAAATATAAAGAGTATTAAACAGTAACATTTACAGCAACGAGCGCCGTCTGTAAAACCTCAGTGAGCAGCATTTGAAGAGTCGATGCTCATGCACTTTATCAGGACTGAGTGTTCAGTAAGTTACAGACATGTGTTTGTGATGTTAGCATGTTTATTTTTCATCCTCTGGTACTTCCCTCATTGGTGTGATATTCTTTTATTGCTCAGAAATCTTAACTGTGGGACTTGACATGTAGGTCAGATAACTTGCTGACACTGACAGTGAAAGGTCTTCCTCATCATACTGATACATTACATCTTTAAATCATATAAACAAGAATTGCATGTGTATTTGTATAGGTGTAAACAAAAAAAACAAACAAAAAATGTATTTGTTATCCACAAAACTGAATCTAGAAGGCAACAGTAAATGAAGTATCTTCCATTGAATATTCTCTGTATGATATTACAAAATGTCTTAAAGAATCAAAAAGTATTTAAAAAATGAGTTTGGGAACTGCTCTGTGAACACATGCTCACCGTGATGCCTTGCAAGTGATGTTCTCAAACCACAATGGTGCTATATAAAACTATTGATTTACACTTTTTGATTGTGGGGTAAAAACAGTACCATTTATAAAGTGTATTACATCTCTAAAGGAATATCAGATTAATTCCACTTCAGAATAATTAGAAATCACCTGTGGTGTCTACAGAAACATCTATCAGTGCTTCAATCACAATCAGGATGGTAGGTCTTTATTGAAAAGTTTGTATGTTCTCATTAAAAACGTCACTGGTGGAAATGGGATTCATTTTATTTTTTTTTATTCTATAGTTGTGTTGGAATTTTTTTGGTTGTGCAGAATTTGAAACATATACATATATAGGATATAAGGATTAGGTTCAGATAAACTATTTGTTGTACATTGCTAAAGTTTCTTCTTCTCATTTGCAGGGGTTCAGAATGCCGCCGTGATTTGGAAATATCTCTTATCGTCTGCCATGCTGGACTCTCTGAAGACCCCAAATTGTGTTTCTTTTGTAAATATGAGATTTTTGTTAAATACAGTGCATGCATGTCTAAGTTTGCTGCCACCCTGAAGCTCAAGATGGATCTCCTCATGACTCTTTTAAGCATGAGGGAGTGACCCTTTGGATATTTGAGCAATATGGAAGAAGACATGGCTGTAGAATGGGACACAGTGGAGCCGCCCATTGTTTCTCTGACCGGTCCGTCTTATGGAAACGACAGCCATGTGTTATCAACGCAAGCACCCGACTGTGAACATGAGGCGCTTGATGATTTTGATTGTGAATTCCCTGATGAAGACTTTGATTTGGAAGTAGACGAGAAGGAAGAGCAGAATGCCAAAACTGAAGATCTGAATGATGATCAGCTGCAAGATGGGATTTCAGAGAAGGACGAGGAGAAGCGTGAAAGAGGAGGAAAAATGGAATTGGACGGTGAGTTTAGAGGCAGTGGGGAGTCTAGATCCCGCAATGCTGGAACGGGAAGGAAAGGAAAGTCCAAAAAGAGTGGATCAGGACAGGGGCCTTGCGATCAAACACCATCGTGGACGTCTCCATCTTCCATGTCTCATAAATCCTTCCTTGCGTCTTCTGGTCCCAGCAGACACAAGCAAGTGAAGCGACGAAACCACCATCTGCACAATCACAGTCGCGTACGAAGGAAAATGGGGATCCAGCTGTTAGTGTTGTGTCGGGATTTCCTGGCAGATGTGGTCAGCCCCTGGTGCATGTCCTGCGTCCATATGTTGGTGGAGCTCATCATCTCTCTGACCCACCGCTGTGGGGTTGCTGTTGAATCATCTGCACTTGCACTATACCACTTTGGAGCACACATGCTTTCCAAAGTGACAGATATTCCAGGCATGACGCAAGATTTGAGGCGAATCCTGGACTGGAGCAGGTGTTCAAGTGTAGCTGTAATAGAAAGCATCGGCAGGTCTGCTCGTTGGGCTCGACGTGCTCTACTCTCTTGTTGGATATTAGTTTGTGCTGCACTAAGCGCTGGCTCTCAGACGTTGAGGTGTATTGTGGGAAGGCTGGCTGGAGAGAGAGGCAGGAAATGGTGGCTTGCCCTTCAGAGCAGCAGGGTTTGGAGGAAAGTGTCAGACCTGACCACAAGGATTCATGAGCGTTTCTTTAAAAAAGGCGTCATGAGTGAAAACTCGAATCCAGAGTCTCCCAACAGAGGGACAGACAAGTGGCAACCAGGTGAAGAGCTGCAGAGACTGCTGGCTCTAGCAAAGGTACTGATGTGTGTGTGTGTGTGTGTGTGTGTGTGTTCACTGAGAAAGAAGCAGACATGTCCGATAATATAGAAGTTATTTTAAATCAGAACTATATATTGATGTCTTTGAAAATGAATGATTGTACATGGATTTGGGAGTGATCTGAATGATCTTATGTTCTGCTAACTCGATTGCAGCAAAACCTACGTTTTTCTTGGTATATATTTAAAAGTATTTACGTGTATACATTTCTAAGTTTATACATGGTATAAAAAGTATTACCTGTGTAAAAACTTAATTTATACACACAGACGCATGTATAAAATATTTTATGTACTTATATGTGTGTGTGTATGGACAGACTTATGGAAATTGAGCTTTGCATCACAGAAAATATATATATTTTAAAGGATACTAAAATAGAAACCATTATTTTATATTGTAGTAACATTTTGCAAGATTCAAGTTTTTTTTCTTCTGTATTTTTGATTAAATAAATGCATTTTGATGAGCGTTAGAGAATTCTTTAAAAACATTACAAGTCTTACTGATCCCAAACTTTTGACCGTGTGTGTGTGTGTATGTTGTGTGATCTTAATTGTAACAAGTTAAAGTATGTTATTATTTAAGTTCATTGCACCTTTACAAAATATAATGAATTTAAACATGACAACCACACAGTTTTCAGTGTAACAAGAAATCTACATATATTATAATGTATTTCAACTTTGGTTACATTATTTATGAAAAGATATAATGTAGTACACTGTGAATAACTGTAAAGCATTATACACAAAGGGTTTAGGTAAAGTAAGTGTTAGCAACATTTTTCTTTTTCAGTAATTTGTTACACTCAGTTGTACATTACCTTCCCTACTTCCTTCTCATTGTGACTCTAAGTATCATCCGATTAATAATGGATAATATACAGTCAGTTTTGTGATCCATGTGGAGGTTTACTTTATGATTAAAGATTGACTTACTGATTGTGCTTTATACGGCTTACACAGTTACTTATCAAGCCACTGACATTCACATCATTTTAGACTGACGCTGCTTGTTGTTGTCGATATGCTTAAGCATTATATTATACACTTATGTGTGAACAAAGCAATCTAAAGGTTGGCATCATATTTCAAAAACTGACATATCAAGCAGAAATATGTAGAGGTAGCTTTGGATAATGTAGTTGTATAAAGACGAGTAATGAATCCTGGAAACTGAGGTGCGCCTTAACTCTGTTATCAACTCTTGCTCTGGTACAGATCCCTGAAGAGGAGTTGGACCCATTTAATGTTCTTGGAGTGGATATTCATGCCACTGAATCGGAGCTCAAGAGAGCTTATAGACAGCTGGCAGTGCAGGTGAGATCACATCAGATCATTCCCCTGAAACATGGGATGAGCTCTGGATTGGGCTGATTTGTCCAGGTTTAATGTATTGTTTGTGTTCAGGTCCATCCAGACAAAAACAAGCACCCAGGTGCTGGCGAGGCCTTCAAGGTGTTAAGAGCAGCATGGGACATCGTCAGTAACCCAGAGACTCGGCGAGAGTATGAATTGTGAGTGCTGTTAGATAAGGACATGTAGATTGCTATATTATCATTTAATCTTAAAAAAAAAAACTTTTCCTGGTCAAAATGACTGTAACACACATTGAAAGTTGATGTGGAAAACGTGGAACAGTTCTAGAAAAACAATTTTTATCATGGGAGTATCTGTTGTATTGCATTTCTTGCTGAACTTAATATTACTCAATATTTTTTAGAAAGATGAAAGTCTTTTATATTTGGCTTCTGTGTCTGCAGGAAGCGTATGGCAGCTACAGAGCTTTCTAAGTCCATGAATGAGTTTCTGACCAAACTGCAGGATGACCTGAAAGAAGCCATGAACACAATGATGTGCACTAAATGTGAGGGCAAGCACAAGTGCGTATTACTGATCATCGTTTCCGTCTAGTCATTTCATACAGATCTTGTCCTGTGTAATACTCTGTGTTCCTACATTCATCTGAGCATGGTCTCTTCCGCAGGCGCTTCGAGATGGACCGCGAGCCCGGTGAGGCCCGATTCTGTGCTGAATGTAATAAGTGGCACAGCGCCGAGGAGGGAGACCTGTGGGCTGAATCCAGTATGCTGGGACTGCGCATCACATACTTCGCCTTCATGGATGGCAAAGTCTTTGACATCACTGGTAGTTAATTTGCATTCCCGCTCTTGGATCGTTGCTGTGTTCATATGTTGTATGCATATGTTCAGATGCTTGAGACACATCTCTATGTTCACACAGAGTGGGCAGGCTGTCAGCGTATAAGCATCTCTCCAGACACACATCGTGTGCCATATCACATCTCTTTTGGCTCTAAAGGTAGCAGTGGAACCAGCCGCCACAGGTAACCACTCTTTCCTAGGGCTGATGATACACAGGGGAACTTTTTGAGCAAGGCTCGATAGAAATCCAGTATCAAGTATCCAGATAGAAATTTGTTTCCCATTCTCCGTAAGAGAGTGCCCAAGCAACATTGCTGTGTATCATCAGACTAAGGTCCTGTTTACACTGGTGGGTTCTTGTTTTCAACTGAAAATGATCCTTGTCTACACTGGAGTTTCAGAAACCATCTCCATTTACACTGCACGACCAAAAATGCATGTCACATGACCATTAATGCATGTACAACCATAGATATGCATAGGTAGATTCCCTATTGTTTAGATGGCAGACGCGTCTACATACTTTGAGCGGTTGAATGGGGAATCTACATATCTATGGGTACAAATATGAGCATGATGTTATTGTTTACACGGTCATCAAGGATACGCAAGGTGAATGTGGGCAGCCACCCCATCATTTTCAAAAGTCTCAGTTTTTGAGCATCAAAAACACCGGAGTAGTGTAAACAATAGGCATAATCGTAGCAAAAGTTATGCATTTTAAAACGAAAACGCACTAGTGTAAATGTAGCCTGATAAGAAGTGTTCTGTCCTCAGACCATTATGACATCATCAGTTATTCAGAGGCCATACTCAACATTCCAAATCTTATCTGACTGATGATATCACAATATAATAAGAGATCTGCTTCTAAACCATTTGGCACACTTTTGAAAAAAGATAGCAGGTTTATGATTATAGGTGCTGCACTATTTCTTCCAAAATTTTGCTATCAGTTGCTTCAAAAATAGACAGTATCATCTTTTTGCGGCTGAATCTTTGACCTCTGCATAACTTGAGGATTTGCTTATCACCTTCCTGATATTGATGATCTTCTCAGAACAGAAGGAAGCAGACTCCTTGCATTTGCTGTCTGAGAGCATTTCACTGGGAATCTGACGGGCGGTGGGGGGGTTGTCAGTCTCTCAACCATAGCAAAAAGAGTGAGAGTGTTGTTTTTGTTTATGAGGTTTGAGAAGAAATTCTGTCTAGCTGTAGCTAGTTTCACATTAAAAGCATGAAGGTTGTCTTTAAAGATGGTATAGTGAATTTCAAGTTTAGTCTTCCTCCACATCCGCTCGGCTTTTCTGCATTGTCTTTTCATAGTCTGAACTGCTGTTGATCTTCTCCAAGCTGATTTCTGGCTGCCAGTCGTCTTATGGACTATTACAGGAGCAATATCATCAGTAACATTCTTAACTGTTGAGTTGAAGGAATCAAAGAGAAGATCAGCAAAGTCTGCAGAAATGCTAGGTGTTAAAGATATAGCCTCCATAAACCGCACAGTGTTCTCGTTAATGCATCTTTTTCTGACAGCAACAAATAGAGATACAGTGGCACAAGAGATCAATATACCGTTATCAAAGAAAATAGAGAAGTGTGATAGTATTACGTCCTTAATAACAATGGATGAAATGTTTAGACATCTACTAATGATTTAATCTAGCATATGTCCTTTATTATGTGTAGGTTTATTAACATGCTGAATCAGGTCAAAAGTGTTTAAAACAGTTAAATTTTTGTTTTCTGTATTATCTATGTGAATATTAAAGGTCCTATGACATGAAAAATTCACTTTCTGAGGTTTTTTAACATTAATATGAGTTATCCTAGCCTGTATATGGTCCCCAAGTTTCTAGAAATTTTAATCTTTGTAATTCGAGATTTTTCTATCTTTCTCTGCCTTTGAGAAAATGGAAGCTCGACCGGGCTGATCTTGAATCTCCTCGTTGTGACGTTGTAACGAGAATTGTTAACCTCCCCTTCTCTGCTTTCCCCGCCTAAATATTTACATATAATTCAGTCGCAATGTCAGCACAGGTGTTTCAAACAGACTTTTATGATATGGATTCGACAGCACCGGCACAAACAGTGAGTAACAGTGTTCATTAATGCCTGATCTGTGATCAGTGATTTCTGGTGTGTTGCTAATCATTCAAGTTCACACAGACTTTCTCTCTAAATTGTTTAATACTGTTTATGCATCAGTGAATCAAGCCAGTGACTAAACGATCAACTTCACTTTGTTTCTCTTAGTAGCATGAAACAAATGTTATTTAAATTGGGATTTAACTACAGAAAGCGATCAAAGAAAGCTCCCTTTTTTTCCGGAGCTGTTACACATCGCGAGTATATCTGCACACTTGCCCAAACTGCCGTTACAATGAATGACGCTGTTATGCTGCACAACGGATATGTATATGTGTATATGTATATGTGTGTGTATATATATATATACAGGGGCGAAAATTTCATCTAAATGTTGGGGGGGACAATAAACATAACATTTCTCACGAGCAAGTTTTGAAGGGGACACCAATAAAATAGGCAAAATTGTACTTAAGGATAAGTGTACAGAGAGGAAAGCCTTACTATTGCATGGAGACCGTTCCATTATCCTTCTCAAAGTTTCTTTATAGCCAGAGGGCTAATATCAGGATCTAAAAATGCTTTTTATTTCTAAATTTTAAATGTAAAAATCATACTAACAATATAAGTACACCTAAGGAAACATTAAAAAGCATTTAAAGAAAAGGAAATAATCCATGTCATGGGACCTTTAAAACCTCCTGCAATAGCAAAACCGTCAAACTCTGAGGAAATCATTGACATCATTTCTGTAAACCCTTCAACAAAAAAACAAAAAAAGGCTGGAGAGTATTTAGGAGGCCTGTAAATAATAATAAACAGAATGCGTGGAGCACCTTTCAGCACAATCCCTAGATATTCAAAAGACAAATACTGACCAAATGACACTTGCTTGCATTGATAGACATCTTTAAATAGAGCAGCTACACCCCCACCTCTCCTAACAGTCCTGCAAACACTCATGTAAGTGAAGTTAGGAGGGGCTGCTTCATAATAACCACAAACAATCTGGATTTTAAGTCTTTGATTAAAAATGATTTATTTTTTAGTGAGCGAATGTATAAAAATGCTAACTTGATGGCAGTGCTTTGTGTCTTTAAAGGTATCTTAGTTTGATGCGTAATAGGATGCAGATTAGATGAGTTATCTCTTCGGCTTGAGAAGACCTTAGACTTTCTATCACGTGATAAAACCGAAATCAAAGAATAGAAGAGCTACAGATACACTGGGTTCCCGCTTGTTTTGTAAACATTTGTGAATTTCACTGCTGTTATTATGCTATTATATGTATTATTCTATTACTAATACAAAAATAAAATCTAACTAAAATTGTATTTGTTAATAATTTAATATTTGAGGTAACACAAACTAACAAAGAACAGTTGTATTTTTTGTATTCAAGTAGTCATGACAAAAAAAAAGTTGGTGAAGCTAATTTTGAACATATGTGGGCTGAAATGAAACTATTTAAATGAAGATCACGAGGAACACATGCAGTACCCAGACTGGAAATATTTTTAATACGCTAATGTTTTTATAATTTATCTCATGATGTGAGTGGTATTTGTTGCCTACATTTTTAGCATTGACTTTTTTGTTTGTTTCTTTTTTTTTTTTGCCATTTATCATTGTACAAAATGGGGTCTGCATCTGGGCTTAAAATTTAGAAGATGTAGAGTTCACATCGGTACTTCAGTTTGGTGTCAGTACACCAAAGCATTTCAGAAACACAGCTTCAGATCCAGATTGGCATCAACCTTTTGATAACAGGTTGTACAAAAACAGCATGAGATATGAAAAAGCTCTTAATAATAGAGGTAGAGACCACATGTTCAGACTGTCTTCTGTCTGCGGACATATTTCAAAACTTTCCCACATGGAGTTCTGTAGACTCAAGTGTAGAAGAAAACAACTAACAAAAACATGAGGTGCTTGGCTCCTAATTAACGGCCTGTGTGTTACTGATGTTAAACTGTGTCCTCCAGACCCCCCCCAGATCACGCAGCAGGTGGAGGCTCACCTGCAGACCTGCAGGACTTCTTCAACCGCTTCTTCCAGGGTGGAGCTCCCAGTGACATGTCTGCTAATGGAGGATTCTTCCCAACAGGAAACCCGCCGCCTCATTCCTCCGGAGCAGCTGCAGGGACTTCAACAACGTTTTCGGGATCTTCTCCACACACAGGGTTCTTCAGCCCAGGGGCCCAACGGGGTGAACCCAGCGAACAATGGACTGACGGAGGAAAGCCCCCACGCCGGCGCAAGAAAGTTCGCAAGCCATTCCAGCGCTGAGGAATGCAATGTTGTGTAGAGATGGATTGTTGTCTGTTGCCGTGTTTTGACCTGATACTTGGCCATCTAAACCAGGACAAAGTCTGTTGACCTCTGTTGAGCATTGTGTTCAACATCAGTGTTGGTGCTTTGAAGCTTCCTGATACAGAATGACAAGGCAACATTACATTTCATAGAGGGGCAAGCAAAGATGGATGCAGGAAGATCAAGTTTGAAGTCCTTTTTTGTTTTTATCTCTTTTATTTTATTTTTTTTACACAAATTAACCTACATTCAAGCATTTGAAATCCCGTTCTTTCCAGAAACAGAAGGACTCATGAATCATGAGTAGATTTTCTGGTGTATCTGAAGAACAGTTGACCCAACTTTAAAAATTGTCACTATTTACTCACCCACAGGTTGTTCCAAATTTATGCCTTTTATATTTGCTTATTGCAGCTTTTTTTTTTTTTTTTTTTTTTTATTACAACAGACCCAGATTTAGCAATTCACTGATTATGTTCTTCTCCAGCTTGGCTGTTAAATTTGGCTGAGGTTTCAGTGGAGATAGCATGAGCAGTGGATAAAACTTTTTTTTTTGATTGACAGATGTGGTAATTATGAACCGCATGAGCTTCTTAAATTTCACCACAAGAGAAAATGGGCAGGGTTTGAGACTACATGAGGGTAATAATGGCATTTTTATTTTTGGGTGATGTTTCTGGTTTTATCAGGCTTGAAAAGGTGAATCTGATGGAAAATCTTCACAATGTGGCTGAATGTTTTGTAACACATAATGATTAATGTATAAGGCCACACAGACCTCAGGGATGACTCTTTCTTCATCTGCTAATAGTAAGAGAACCGGTAAAGGACATAGCTGAAATTTCCCAATGTTGCTGGGACTATCGTAGAGCTCATGCAATCCAGAGAAAGCATTTTACCAGTTACTCAAGCAGTTCATTATTTCTTTTGTTGTTAAAATCACTTTTTTTTAGGAGAGAATTACTTCAGATATGTACAAACATTTAATTGTACAAAAAATACTCAAAATGGCTTAATATTCCCCAAACTGATCTGAATGGAGCTTCAGAAGATTTTCACATCTAATGCTCTACCTGCTCACTGGAGCTCGATTGATTTGGTTTACGTCTTTATTCATGTAGTGCATCTCTAGAGCTCGAAGAGGCTTCAGTGTGCATTGTATTTTAGAGTGAGGGAAAGAAATTAAAAAAAATAATTTTGAGTTAAAGCACAAATGTAATTGTTTATTAGATGCAGAGATTTGCATAGAAGTCTATAAATGGGGTTTGATGTGAAAATCAAAAGGAAGTCCTCTTGTCACTTCTGACAACTTTTTTTTAACACTCAGGAATCATTTTAAAAGACCGTTGCTTCATTCATCCACTGGAGCCATTATTCCAGGCCAACAGATTCATTAGTGTCCAAAAACTGATGTTTTTGGCTCATGACATCATTGTAGACACAGTATACTCGAAGACACGAGACTGTTTTCCCTCTGTACAGCCAGACATCATAAAACCGTGCTAATACATGCGTGTTCAGACTCATGTGTTGTCAAGTTCTCAGAGATGCTTTCCGGAACTTTCTGTTCAGTTTGACTTAAATCTCCTGATAAATAAAAAAAACGCTTGATTCACAACAGAAATTCAAGAACGAAAACATTTAAAGAGACTCCAGAAATAAAATCCAATTGTTGTTTTGCTGTTTGTCAGTGATCTTTCAGCCTGTGACTCTAAATTTAGTGGTTTCAGATGGAAGAAGCATAAATATAAAGGGTTTAACGGTTTAAAACTGTGCATGATAAAATAGCAGCACGTTTAACTCTGAAAATGTTATCAAAGGCTAAAAATGACTGGCCATGCTGTATCTATA
Organism: Carassius auratus; assembly: GCF_003368295.1. Taxonomy (NCBI): domain Eukaryota; kingdom Metazoa; phylum Chordata; class Actinopteri; order Cypriniformes; family Cyprinidae; genus Carassius; species Carassius auratus. The sequence goes on from NW_020523344.1 coordinate 921,874, forward strand.
GTTGACCCCAGCTGGTTCTTTCCATTACTTCACTGTAACTGAATCTTTAGGATAAACTCAAGTTTTGTAAATGTTTAACTTCAGTCCCATTGTCAGACTATTCTAAAGTTGTTTTTCTTTACAGCAGAAGCAGTCTGTTGTCAATGGCAAGTGTTATTTAATTGCTGTTCACAGCTGATAATTGAAGTGGTATAATAGAAATAAAGCAGACAGTTTATTATTGCACTAAACTTCCTCCTGTTGTTAAGGTGTTACTGACCTTTTGAACAAAATAATGCATCACTTTAAATCAACTGGCGTCAAAGCATCAACAAAAATGAGTAGCTCATGAGTTGCTTTTATTGTTTAACGAATGCATTTGTAAATTTCATTATATATGTGACAATATTCCACTCGCTATTTCAAGAAAACGTGATGGGTCTTGTGTTCATTAAATTCACTGTACTTGAGAGTTTTACCAGTCTGGTCGAGGTGCTGCATCGACACAAATGTATTCGGGGTTACATGAAGGTTTATTTCAGACAGATGTGTTGTAGAGAGTGATCTAAAAGTGTTCTAGATCACTCTAGATTCAGACAATCATTATAATGGTGATAATGTGCAGGACACTTTTTCCATGATTTATGTTGTTGCCTCTCACCCCAACACTCCTATATTAAAGCTGATTTCTTCAAATGCTGTGCTCTTCAACATGTACAAGTGTAACTTCTGTGCCTTTATCTCCAGTAGACACCGCAGCAGCTGCTCAGAAATAATGAAATGTGTTCAGTTATAAGTTGAAAGGAATGTGCAAAAGTCTTCAAAGGTCATATGCAGCTCAAATTTTTGGATTCTGCTCAAGATTTCAAAATAAACCTTCTTAAGGGTAATATTTGTTTTGCCAAAATTAGCTTATCATTGATTGAAGCCGTATGATTTGTGCTACCATTGTGCAACACTTTAGTGACTGTAACAAGAAAAGATTAAGATAATAATAACTTTTTTTTTGTTTGTCAGCACTGTTTTCCTTTGTGTGTCTATATGTATATCTATACACACACACACACACACACTATTTAATACCTTCTTGTCCATGGTAGCTCATGGTTTAAAGAAGGTAAATGTAAGACTTTCTAAGACCAAATAAAGAAAATTCAAGGAATACAATACACCAATGTTCTTAAAGTGAACTATGCCCCTTATCCAAAGATGTTTTGTTTTTGTAAAACGGATCCAGTATTTTCTATAAATTCACTCGGGTCACATGACCTGTATGTGTACAGTGTGAAGTGACCCTTTGGATCCTTTTCCAGTCATTAGCTCGCTGTGACTGACATGAAGCCAAGAGGGAATGAAATCAGGATCTTTTTAAACCGCTTTTGCACATAAAAGGGCATCCGTGGTCATCTCTGTGCTCTTTAACACACTTTCCCCATCAGTCCCTTAGCTCTCAGAGTTTTCCATCACAACAAATAGTTTTCAAATGAAAAGACTTCATTAATATTTCAAATGATGACCGTTACAAATTATGATGAACAACAACGGTCCACTGGTCAAAAGTTAATTATGAAGAGTTGTTACTGTTTCTTATGCGAAGCAAGGCTGTTTTCATCTGATTAAACACAGTAATATTAAGAAATGTCATTACAGTTTAAAATAATTTTATATTTTTTAAATGTATTTTTGTGATGTCAAAGTTGGATTTTCAGCATCATTACTCGTCTTCAGTGTCACATAATCCTTGTTGCTGAAGAAACATTTCTGATTATTAATATTTTTGTGAACAGTTGTACTGTTTTTAATAAAGAAAGAAATGCTTTAATTCAGCAAGGAGAAATTAAACTCAAAAGTGAGAGAGAGGACATTTAAAAAATTACAAAAGATTCTATAAGATTCTTTTGAACTTTCTATTCATCATCAAAAAAAAAAAAAAAAACATGTTACAATTATATTAAGCCACAGAAATTCTTTTCAAATTTGATAAGTAATTGAGTACAAATAATACATGAGCAGCTATTCAAGAACACATTCTACTGTAAGTTGTAAAATGAAAACAAAAATAGTTGATCAAATACAACCTTGCATATAATAGACTTATTTCTCAACCATTTAAAACATAAAAAAATTAAAAAAACTTGATCCATACTGTATTTTAACAGCTGAAGAATCGAAAAATTCCCAATTGTTTTATTACAGTATTTACTGAAATATTTTGTAATATATTTAAATGTAGTCAGTGCCTTAAAAGTTAATGCAGAATGTTTTAGGTTTGAAAGATGAATAAATGTCCTTGAATGTTCAGAATGAGACTGAAAGGTACAACTCAAACCAGTCAAATGTCTTTCCTGTGAGACTCTCATTCTCTCAATATGTTTTAGCCATTGAGGAAAATATAAAGGGGAAAAGGAATTAAGTTAAAAAATAAAAACATCATCATAAAAGGGCCTAAATGTATATGATCATCTTGATATGAAACCCTGAGAAGTTTAGTATCTGTTTTTTCTTTTATTTCAGGTGACCATCAGAAACTGTAAAACATGATGTTATCTGTAACATTTACACATTACAATGAGAATACGGCAAAACATTTTTTTGTCTTGAAAATATAACCAGCTTCTTTCAAAAACTAAAACTATATATAGTATAGATAAGCATTATATATGTATATTTTCTCCTGAAGAGCTACAGCCTTAAATTAATATTTGATTATGCCACTAAATCTTAACATAAAAACGACATCGGATTATGCATAAAAAATACAAGCAAACACTTGCATACACTAAACTCTTGCATTTCAGTATCATAATATTTTTATCATATCTTTCCAGCAATTGCCGCCACAACTTTATCAATTATGCTGGAGTCCAAATATGCGATTATTCCTCCTCGGTTCGCCCATCTGTCCACACCTTGACTCTCGGTGTGCGGTTGATGGTAGGTCAGTTCAGCTGTGTGTCCCTTGTTTCCGTGGACGTGGGCATGCATACACTCGCTCAGGTCTGCGATGCCTCCGCCCAGCGCCCGCAGAAGTGCATGAGGAGCGCACGAGTCCCACCTGAACGTGCTGCCCTCGGAGAGCACATACACATCCACCAGACCCTGCACCACACACAGGATCTTGTATCCCGCACCGGATGCGTACATCAGCGAGACGTTGGGAATGGCAGCTAGAGCATCCTTCACAGCCGGCCTCTCGCTGGAGCTCAGCAGCACAGACAACTCTTCTTTCTTTGGTGGACACGACGGCCTGCGATGCTTGAAGGAGCAAATGTTCACATCTCCATACGAAACGCCCCAGAGATGCTGGCCTTTCCATCTACAATCACCACAACATGAGGACATTAAGAAATGCAGGGACTTACATAAGCAACAGGTCAGGAGGGATTGTGAATTCTTCTCATTTAGGGCCTTCAGGGTTATTAGAGGTGGAAAGTAACAGTCCGTCATATTTATTTATAAAGCAAATTTAAGAACAACAGCTGTTGGCCAAAGTGATGTACAAACCACCCCCCAGTAAAGTAAACATAGAACACACTGATAAACAGCATGCTTCGATTATACCACTGCGCCTGCTTATGACCACATGCAAAATCAAGTTAAAGAATAGACTTAAAATCAGCGTATGCTGTAGTTTTTATAAAGGATGACAAATTGTTAAAAAGCTGTGGAGCAGCCAGTGAAGAAGAACGGTCTCCTTCAATTTTAAGTGTGTCTTTGTCAACTGAAGACTACTAGTTGATCGAAGTTCCCAGGAGGTATTATTGTGGAATGAAAGGAGATCAGATATACCTGAGGAGCCAGTCCATGCAAACCCTTTTAAGATATTTAACTGGGAGCCAGTGGAGAAAGAGATCAAAAGCATGCATAACAGACTCCATGTCTCTTAGTGTTAAGAATCACTTCATTTTCGCATTTTAACTAGTTAAAAATACTACAAAAAAAGACAAAGTTGCCAATGCAGAAACAGAAACAGGGCGAGATGATGTCTTGGCAGGCAATTTTCATCTACAGGGTGGAGTCCTGCACTTGAGGCAATAACAGATATCGCATGCAAAACTAACAAAGACTATAGATACAGAAACAAGTTAACTCCTTTTTCTTATGAAAGGCAGAAACCATAACACTCAATCCACCTAATTCTTAAGAAGAGCAGGCACGGCAATCTGTCAATCATATGGGTCTGGATTCTGGTCTTATCCATGTAACCCGTCCAGTTAATTTTAGCTGTACAAAACATCTTGTTTTGCTGCTTAATATTGAAAATTGGTGTGTCTTACCATATTATTTTAATGTATTATCTTAGCTATGAACAGCTTTTAAAGCTTAAATACAAGGTAAACTTAGGCTATAAATGAACTTGTCCATGGTCACTCCCCTTCAGCGTCACCAAGCACTGAGCTTCCAACAACTTCTTTAAACTTGTTTTTAACATGGTCAATGAAAAGGATTGAATCTGTGGATGAATTTTAATCCACGTAACAAAGAAAAAAATGCCTAAAAAGTGCCTATATCACTTACTCTTCTTAGCTTTTTCCCTTCGTAAAATCATTCACACAATCTTACTTTTCACAATTTGTTATGAAAAAAATCGCTCCCGGCAACAGGAATAGCTATGCTTGCTTAGCATCATAAAAAAATATGAGACTCATATCATGTTTTGCTCCAAAATCACTATATAACATCATTTGTTGGAAATAACTTGCTTCTGCTGTCCATTTTGCTTCTTATCACAGAATGGGACAGAAAATATATATATTTTTATCAATTCTATACTAATGCGTCTATTAGCCTTGCATTATAAATGTATATCATTCTGATGAAAATACCTGAAGTGGCTTAAAGAACACATATATCATCACAATCGTGTGTTTATTGTCTTCATGTTTCAGTCAAAACATCTCTATCTGCATGTTATTCAGCTATCGAGGTATCTGATGTATTTGTACATATAAGGGATTTCCTGGAACGTCAATCCTTCTATTAGTCTCACATTACATGAGAGTGTTTAATGCTCCTTAATGTTCACATCTCTTTGTTTTGGGAAAAAAATAGAAAAATACTACAGATGTACTTAATAATTTGAGTAGTTTCTTTTGAAACACTGCTACAGCAGCACTCTTACCCTTTACCCGTCGAGTCTTTGCGGTTGAACGGCTGGTTTATGACACCCATGACCGGCTGGCCAGTGGACCGCAAGTAAACCCCAATCAGAACCAGAGCACATGGGAGACCGAATGGACAAAAGCCTTCATCCGGCTCTTCTTCCTCTTTCCCTTCAATGTACTGACTTGTTCCATCTATCAAAAGAAAATAGCCAAAAATACACAAGTGGAGTAATTCAAACACCAGGAAAAAGAAGTCTCATAAGCATTACTGCTTGGTTTGTTCATTGATGGGAAACAACAAATCTTCCAGTTAACGCTTCACTTAGTTTTTCCACAGTTTTCACATGAAGAATAACTGGTTCTGCAACTACTGTTCACTTAATATGTACAACATCAGATATATCAGCAAATACTTCTTCTACCCTCAATTCTTTGGTTTATTTTATCATTATGCTATTTAATTAAGTACTGAATGTGGAATAAATATAAAATGTAATGTTGTTGGTTATACGCTGTACATCTTAATGAGTGTTTAATGAATAAGCCCACATTGACCCTGCACACTTTACATTATCTGTGCTGATTTGAATGCTGCGGAAAACACAATCAAATTAGCCAATATATTTCATAAGGATGTGTGGGATGTGAATGATGGGTCTTTTAGCCGAGTCACGATATTTCCATGCCTATTAAAAAAAAAATACTTTTTTGTGTGTGATCTTAGAGCTAAATTTAAACAAAACAAAAAATGCAACAATACCTCATTTTTGAACTGAACATCTTACAAATGACACTCACCTTGTATATTTGTTTAGTAACCTAGTATACAATAAACCTGGTACTGTGAACTATGAAATATTGGCTCTACGAAGGATGCTCTTTATTTTGATTTTTTTTTTTTTAGTCTGCTGAATGTAGAAGATGTAAAATTAAATAAATTAGCACAGTAAAAAGATGGACAAAGAAACGAATACATTACCAATGGGATCGATCCAGATGCCCACATCAGCTGGGTTGATTGACAGCTGCAGAGATTCAGCCGTCTCGTCTTTAATCTGAAGGTCCTGGTGGATCACCTTGGTCAGGACGGACGCTGCGTTTTGATCACCATCCAGAACTTTAGCCAACAGAGCAGTTGTGTCCTCTTCCTGAGCGCATACTGTCACAGTGATACTGTCCCCTGAAAGAAATAGTCACAATCAGCTCCAGGCAAATGGTGTTATTTATTTGATTAATAGATTGCCTGGCTCTAATTTTGAGTGTTCATGACCATCAGAGATGCATAAACAATATGAGAAGCAAACGCATACCTGCAAACTGAAAGAATATTCTGAAAATGTATGGAATGATAAAACCGCACATTTCAGCCTAAAAAATTCTGTACTGTGGTTAACCCGGTACACAAGGCTTTGCAAAGCGGTAAGATGAAAAGAAAATGTCATCTAAACTTATCTGAAGACAGTCAGTTCTCTTCAGATTAGGATTTGTATAACCATCTCCCAAATAAAACCTTGGATTTTACATGAATCACGTGAACAGCCTATTTCAATGTCAGAAGAACAAATTTTAGCAAATTCAATGAGTTTGCAGGTATGAAAAACAGTGGAAAAAAAAACACATTACTCCCGGACATCTCCTGAACACCTCGAATCAAATACAAGCATTTCAATCTCATGCCAAGTATTTCTCAGCTCCTCCAATACAATCATAAAATACTCCACAATGGTGGCTACGACTTGGCTATTTATTATAATCATGCAACCATTTGCCTACCAGATACCATAACCACAACCTAACCACTGACTTTATCCCATCTCATTTTAAAATAGTTTGCATAACCCCAATTCAAATAATGACATATTCACCCCCATCAACCCAGGATAAAAACTGCTTAAACCCAAACTGACAGCATCTTTACTGCTCTTATTGTGTTTCATCTAGACCAGTCTGTTTAATTTCACACAATCACCTACCGCTGCTATAAACTGTGAAGTGCATCTCTAATCTGTACTTTTAGACTGCCTATGCTATTTAATAATTGATGTGGTCATGTAGTGAGCAAGCCCTTAAAAACCTCTGAGATTACATTACATTTAATTTAATCTAAACCCGGTCTGTCAGTGCAGAGAGTCCCACAGAGAGTCCCACAGGGCTCTGTACTTGGACCATCCTATGTTCTCTAAAACAAAATCAGAGTTTCTTACACCACTGCTTCAACTACAGCACAGCTCAACATAACATACTTCAACTATAGTAAAATTATCTGAATATGCTTTACACTTTAAACGGTTTTAACATTAACTTAATTTTATCTGATTTTACTTTTCCATGTAATCATCAAAACCAACATTTGCCATGCAAAGAAACATGTATTTATGTTGCCAGATGATCTACAGCTTTCCATATTTCAGTGACTTTGAAAGTCAAATAACGTGTTCCAAAAAAGTGGTGAAAATTTGAATATAATTACATATGAAATCCTATCAAATGCAGCACAGAATCAAAGCAGTTCTAGGGGTAACTTACCAAGTCCATTCTCAAACTTGTTTGACTCCTCTCCTTGAATAAATCCAGTCAATTCAGGAAACTATAAAGCAAAATGGAATTTTTAGCCATCAAGACAACAACAGAAACTTGACTAAAATTAATCGTGATTTTAGTGAAAGCTTTATATTTAAGAACCTGGGCGCAAACATCATGGCGAATCATTTCCTGTATCAACACATCAGCAAGCGTCTTAAAGTCCTGGACAAATTTCTTGTTTTTGTCAGCTCCAGTCTTTTCTTGTACCAAAAGTTCAAAAAGTGCTGCTTCCTGTCGACAAACCCGTGCCACATTGGCAGCTTTTTCTGCCACGCTCAGGAGCAACTGTAGCAACTCTGCCATACCTGAGGCCTGTGAATCACATATAATAAATAAACTTGATTCAATATACTGGATAGGCGATGGTACAGTTTTAAAGTATGTCAGTACATTTCAGCACACTTAGGAACTAAACAGGTCAAGTAAAAATATTAGTAACCTAAAAAAAAAAGACTCATTAACTAAGTGGGACACAAACTTTAAGATCAAAGCACCATGATGAATCCCAGAAGAAAAATAAAATTAGACCTTTCTGCAAATCACAGCTTGATAATGTAAGACTCTACATAAACACATTATAGTCTTGAGTATCATAGTGATATAAACACAAAAAGTTTTGATACAAGTCATAAGCTGAAAACATTTTCGGTGAATTTGGAAATAATGAGTGTATTTGTATCAATGTACACATGCATGCTGCTTGTTCAACTTTGGACTCGGATACAGTGAATGGTGCAAATATATGCAAATAGACAAGCAAATGTACATCAGTGGACGTCCTCTACACAGTAAAATTACAGAGGTATAATGTTTACTTAAAATTATTTTTGTATTATTTATTTTTACTAAGAATTATACAACTTGCATGTTGAATGTAACAAAGTTCACATCATCTCTGACACCAAAGGTCCAAAAGACACGCAGACACACAGAGACAAAATACATAAACATGTATGCATGAAGCAAAGCCACAGACAGATACAGATACACACACACACAGAGAGAGAGAGAGAGCTGCCCACATCTATGAACAGAATCGAAAGCTTTCCTTATACAAGACAGACCCAACAAGCAAAGGCAAGACATGATAATTACTGCTCATACCATTGAAATAAATCTGTAGTGGTTAGGTGTCCTTGAGTTGGAGTTCAGCGCTTCCTGTAAGTCACAGTCGTGTACTGATTCTCTGTCTAAAAGCGCAAACACTCTTCATCTCTGCTGCGTGACGCCAGCCTATTTTAGCGGAGATGTTTAAGTAATGGAAACGCCTCGGAAATGAGAGCATTTCCCCCCTCAATGCGTCAAAGTAATAGCGTTCGGGGTTTGTTCATGTATACCGCCCTCTGCTGGAGTCACACATGCATTACAGGTCTATGTAAAAATGAAATCAAGTTTTAATATTTCTATAATTTCCTAATTTTCTTTTAATATTTCAAATCATTTTGATATTAGATGGATATTTAATAAAGCAAGAGAATCCTACTATTATAATATATGTATAATATAATAGAGTATCGTCAGCATATCAGTAAACGCTAACACCATGTTTCCTGATGATATCTCCCAAGGGTAAAAGCAATGATCCTAGTACTGAGCCTTGAGGTACTCCACACGTTTGACCGGTTTGATACCTCATCATACACTGTTATGAATTGATGACAGTCAGATAAGTAAGATTTGAACCATGTCAATGCACTTCCACTAATAACAACATAATTTTCTAGTCTTTTCAAAATAATATTGTGGTCAATAGTGTCGAACGCAGCACTAAGATCCAATAGCACTAGTAGACAGATACAACCACGATCAGATGATAAGAGGTCATTTGTAACTTTAATGAGAAACATAGTTGTGATGATACTACCTTTTCTAGTAATTTTTTAAGTAAATATAATAGGCGATATATTGCATCACCAAAAATGATTGAGGTCATTTACATATATTGTGAAATAAGTTGATATTGATTGTTGCGACAGGCCTACTAGCAACCATTCAAACCAAACTAGCAACCACCTCGGGTGCCCTAACAACCACCCTGAACACCTTAGAACCCACATAGCAACTCCCTAGCAACCACACTGGGTACCCTATCAACCGCTTAGCAATACTTTAACAAACATCTAGATTACCTTAGCAATCGTGACAATCCAAACGTTTTTTTAAAAGGGGTGGTTTTAGGGCTCGGATTGGGTTAGGGGATTTAAAATATAATTTGGTCAGTATAAAAGTAATAAAAGTCTATGGAAAGTTCCCACAATTTACAGAAACAAACGTGTGTGTGTGTGTGTGTGTGTGTGTGTTTAATTGATTTAATGAATTGTAATACTTATAGTAGCTATAATTCAAAAATTTGAATTCGATTTAATGCTTCTAATTTACATAGTTTGCCACGCCCTGTCTAAAACACACAAGCACTCTATATTAATAAATGAACACATTTTACAGACCTTTGTATTTAATTATATTTTATTACATGCATTTGCAATTAGTTTGTAAAAGGTGGTTATACATATCCGGGCTGCGTTTTCGTTGCATTAGCACAGTTTTGACCAGCAGGCGGCGATGTGAGCGCTTCGAATCCGTAACCTAAATCGTTTTGAGAAGCAATTGGTTTATTTTAAATAGATTTTCGAAAAGCTTCCTTTCTTCCATCTCTAAAGTTTAGGATATTTAAAAATAGCATGCATTTACCCTATCACAACAAATGCAGGCAGGTTTGCAGAGACATTGGCATGATATTTCCTGTCTAACCCGGAAACGCTTCCAAACGCACAAAAGCCTCCAGTTAGCTTATCCTGATTTAGCATTTTCGCTTATTTTGTCAATCAAATAAAGGAATGAAATATTAAGTTATATTTGTATCTGATCAGAGTCAGAGCGCAAAGTTAACGTTACTCATTTCAAAGGTAAACCCCTCATCGCCTGAATTCTCCATTGTAATGTAACTTATAACCTAAAAATGTTGTGCTGTTGTCACGGTGGATACAGTAATTGTCGTTATTAGAGCTGATAAAGCAATTTAATCGTAATAATATACATCTGATGTAGCACTAACTAGTATATAAGAGTATAGTATAGCACTAGTTTAACGCTGTGGCGGTAGCGTCTGCACTGCACATGTAACGTTATTAAAAGTGTTTGTTATTGTTTAGGTCTGTGTTCATGCTCTCTCCTCTTTCTGCCTCCAGTAACGTGATTCATGATTCATCGGTTTTATCAGTGTTAAACAGCTGTTTAGGAGGTCATGGACAAAGGTAAGATATCAACCTGCGAGTGCCAAATACACAGAATAGCAGAGGATTTTATTTCAAAAAGATTTTTGCTAGCAATTTGTACTCAAAGGAGTGGTATTTTCTGTGATCTGCGCTGTAGATGAATGAGCAGTGTGTTTAGGATAATGAATGTTTAGAGTTCTGATGTGCTCTGATTGAAGGTGTTGTGTTGCAGATGTGAAGGCAGGCGTCTCCTCTGGCGTAGCTGCAGAAGCGGTGGCAGGACCTCTGGTGTCCCAGAGCCGATCCGAGGATGAGGTGTCCACCGCTGTGAAGAGGAGCGCCCCTCAGGCCTTCAGCGGAGCCGGGATGATTCCCAAACGCAGGAGCTCCTCCAGGTGAAGAGGAGTCGTCCGTTACCACAGCAGTCCTCTGGTACACTCTGGTCATTTACATGTGTCTAAAAGGTGTCTAATCATTATATTTTAGATCAATAAAGAGAAAGAAGTTTGACGATGAACTGGTTGAGAGTAGCCTTGCGAAATCTACCAGTCGTGTCAAAGGTCAGCCAGTCATCGAGCCAATCAGATTCCCTGGGACTGACCTTGGATCCAGTGATAAGAAGAAGGTAATGATGGTTATTGGATTTAATTTCACAGATCTCTCTAATATTTGATTGTGGTAAATCTTACCTATTATTTTCTGGCCGAGAACCACTGTATGATAGTCCACTGAACATCTGTGTGTGTGAAGAAGAAGTACATACCTACATGTCAATAGTATAAAATAGTTGAGATTTAGGTTTTTGTTTGTAGTTTACTGCTGTGCTCAAAGCTTCGTTTCTCCAATCTTCAGTGGGCTATTTTTTTTTTCAGTAAAAAAAAAAAAAGCATGTTTATTTTTAACTGTTTTCTAGATTCGAAAAATATGAGAACCATTGTTAATTATTGAGGACAAATAATAAAAAAAAATATATATTTTAAAAGCTGAGCTTCAAATTATAATATTTATACGATTTCTGAAGGGATGTGTAGAAATTCAGTTTAGCTATCTCAGGAATGCTTTGTACAATATATTCAGACAGGAAACGGTTCTAAATTGTAATTATATTTCAAAATATTACTATTTTTACTGTTTTCAACTAAATAAATTCAGCCTCAATGAGCATTTGATACTTCCTCAAAAACATTTTAAAAATCACATTTTAAACCGCAAATATTAAGTATTAAATTTTCAGCATAGCAGAAATAAGACTTTGCGCTTTAACATAATAGAATAATTTTAGCTCATATGTATTTATTTTCTATACTTGTGTATGTGCAATACAACCATTAGATGTTTTATATATAATGATGGTGTGTTTGTCTGTCTTTTAAAGTAAACATGCATTGTGCTTGTAGATGTGTTTGTATTATGTGACATCAGTATTTTAAGTGTGACATGAAACATTCTTTACAGTTCAGTTGATCCGGTTCTCCATAATCTGTCTCTGAACTGTAGGGTTTAAAGTCTGGGAGCTCTCTTACGCCACCCCTGACCATGATGATCGCGCCTTCGTCGATGACCAAACGAATGAAGAGAAACAAGCAGCCGTTACAGATCACCAAAGACCTGGGCCGCTGGAAACCCACTGATGACCTTCTGCTCATCAATGCTATTTTACAGGTCAGCTGTCAGATGTTCAGAGCTTCATCTTTTAGAGAAGTTTTGAACATTTTCATTCTGTTCAAAAGTTTTCACCCCCCGGCTCTGAACGCATGATTTTACCTCAACTGTACTTTATGTTCAGACCACAGATCTAACATCAGTTCACCTGGGAGTCAAATTCAGCTGTCGCTTCACGCTGCGGGAGATTCAGGAGCGCTGGTACGCTCTGCTGTATGACCCTGTCATATCAAAGTGAGTTTCTGACCCAGTAATTCTTCTCATATAGTTATAGTTCCTGTTTTAATCTGGTAGAAAAGTGGAATAAAAAAACAATTGCCATCAACCTCATGTCATTCCGAACCCCAAAAACATATTGCTTCCCCAGAACACAAAAGGATATATGCAATGTTCATTTCATGATAGCGTCATAAAAGTACCACTTGCCCTATTCATTCATTCAGTTCATGGCAATTGAACAGCAGGGACAATATATCCACTTCGGCTTTCCTTTTTTAAATGACTGTATCTACCAACACGTTGGTTTGGTCAGGTAGGGAAGGGAAGTCGTGGCCTAATGGTTAGAGAGTCGGACTCCCAATCGAAAGGTTGTGAGTTCGAGTACCGGGCCGGCAGGAATTGTAAGTGGGGGAGTGCATGTACAGTTCTCTCTCCCCCTTCACCTGACTGAGGTGCCCTTGAGCAAGGCATCGAACCCCCAACTGCTCCCCGGGCGCCGCAGCATAAATGGCTGCTCACTGCTCTGGGTGTGTGTTCACAGTGTGTGTGTGTGTGTGTGTGTGTGTTCACTGCTCTGTGTGTGTGCACTTCGGATGGGTTAAATGCAGATTCTGAGTATGGGTCACCATACTTGGCTGAATGTCACGTCACTTTTTTTTTTTTCAAGGTAGCACTGAAGCAGAATATTATTTTGATGCTGAGAATCCCCAAGGCATCTATCCACCTCTTAATTAGTTACCTCTCTTGAACGGTTCTACCTAATTCTAAAAATGCTTAAATAATAGATCATCATCATAGAATAGCTTAATCTAATAAAAGGAGTTTCATTAACCTTAAACTCTTTGTAACAGTTTTTTTCTTAATCGCTTGTCTTGTAAATTTGTTTTGTTATAATAGGATTCTAGAACAAAACCAAGGAGAAGTTGATATCTGACATTTAAGGTTTTTATATTTAAATGAAAAGCTCTTCAGATTTTCTTCTCTGGAAGGGATTAGGATGACATGAGGGTTAGTAAAAAAAAAAAAGAGTTTATATATATATATATATATATATATATATATATATATATATATATATAACTATTGCCTTAACATAGGATCTGAATGTACATTTTTTCGAAGGGTTCTGTCTGTTCCTCAGGTTGGCGTGGCAGTCCATGCGACAGCTGCATCCAGAGGCTATCGCTGCTATTCAGAGTAAAGCTCTCTTCAGTCAGGCAGAGGAAGCCCTGCTCGCTAAGATCACCTCAGTAAGACATTCATCCTGGAACGAGATCAGCATTTCAATGACACACAGAGTGAATGCTTGCTAGGTTTTATTGCTGTTGTTGTTTTAAATGTCATCGCTCTCCAGTTGACTCTTGTTTCATGTTTGTGAGTAGAGCAGTCAGCCTAAGCTGGAGGTTTTTCAAGATTTGCTCAACAAGCACCCGGATGTGTTTTACCCATCACGCACTGCTAAGAATCTGATGGTGCACTGGCAGCTGCTCAAGCAGTACTATCTGCTGGAGGACCAGAGCGGTGAGATGCTCTCATGCATCAATGCAGTTTTGTCTTTCTGTATGCGCTGATCATTTTCATTTACACCACTCCTCTGATGTGTCTCTAGTTCAACCTCTGCCTAAAGGAGAGCAAGTGCTGAACTTCTCTGATGCCGAGCAGGTGGTTGATGACGCCAAACTCAAGTAAGTGAACCCACGCCATCATCTCACCCAACGCTACACCGTGACCACCCTTGAGGTCCCCGGCCAACACAGCATTGGCTAGCCACTGTTCCGGGTGTGTGTTCACTGCTGTGTGTGTGTGTGTGTGTGTGTGTGTTCACTGCTCCGGTTGTGTGTTCACTGCTGTGTTTGTGTGTGTGTTTGTGTGTTCACTGCTGTGTGTGTGTGTGTTCACTGCTGTGTGTGTGTGTGTGTTCACTGCTGTGTGTGTGTGTGTGTTCACTGCTGTGTTTGTGTGTGTGTGTGTTCACTGCTGTGTGTGTGTTCACTGCTGTGTGTTTGTGTGTGTGTGTGTGTGTGTGTGTTCACTGCTGTGTGTGTGTGTGTGTGTGTGTGTGTGTGTGTGTGTTCACTGCTGTGTGTGTGTGTGTGTGTGTGTGTGTGTGTGTGTGTTCACTGCTGTGTGTTTGTGGGTGTGTGTGTGTGTGTGTGTGTGTTCACTGCTGTGTGTGTGTGTGTGTGTGTTCACTGCTTTGTGTGTGTGTTCACTGCTGTGTGTGTGTGTGTGTGTTCACTGCTGTGTGTGTGTGTGTGTGTGTGTGTTCACTGCTGTGTGTGTGTACTTGGATGGGTTAAATGGAGAGCGCAAATTCTGAGTATGGGACACCACACTTGGCCACACGTCACTTCAGATAATACTTCACAATAACACTTTCTCCTGCAGTGTGAATAATAAACTTTTTTTAAATTATTTATGCAATCTTTGTTTTTATGTAACAATAAAACCCAGATTATTGAAATCTCACATATATAATACGAATACAACAACCAAAAACATTCACACACGCCATAAGTTACCTAGGTTTTATTGTTGCTGTTGTTGTTTTAAATGTCATCGGTTGAATTATTGTAGAAAATAAGCTCTTGTGACCTACAAAAATGTTTTATTCTTCCACGTTTTGTTCATTAGAAAAAAATGAAAACAAAAAAAACACTTCAGGATAATGGAACAAGAAGCACTAAAATACTGTTTTTACGTTACAGGCCTACTAAAATATGTCATCCCTGCAGCACTCTATATTCATATTGTGTTTCCTCATTAGCCTCCTTGAAGCCTTTTGTGACAATTATGTATGACTCTGACTCTGACTCTGCTTCTGATCATTTGTCCTGTTCATCAGGGACAGCAGAGATGAAGTCTTAGAGCACGGTGAGTTATTTCATACAGCCTCATGTTGTTTTAAACATGCTTAAATATGTTTCAGTACTTTTTCCTGTGTCTGTCTATGAAATGTTATTGTATTTCTTGTAGAGCTGATGATTGCAGATAGACATCAGAAGCGTGAGATCAGACAGCTGGAGCAGGAGCTTCCTCGCTGGCAGGTGTTAGTGGACAGCATCACAGGTCACAGTTATTCCACTGGCTTTAGCACAGTTATCAGAAGAATGTGATCGCTGAGACTGATTGTGTGATATCATTCTTTTAGGCATGAATTCACCAGACTTTGATAATCAGACTCTGGCAGCTTTACGTGGACGAATGGTCAGATATCTGATGAGATCTAGAGAGGTCAGTGAGCATTTAATGTCATGCATGCGAGGGTTGAATCTGGCAGTATGATGCTTGACTCCCTCACTGAATGTACTCAAACCACAAAAACACCGTCAAATACAAACTAATCTTTACACTACATAAAATTGCAATTGTAAACAATGTCTGAAAGTCACTGTATTGGAGAACAGAATATTGGCTGCACTTCATTTTACAGTTTGTGCCCTTACAGTGAACCAAGAAAGTACTGCATAAAAGAAGTACATGGACTCAACATGGACTCTGGTTTAGTATCAGAGCATAACTGTAAAACTAGATAGTAAAGTTTGTTTTCAAACTTTAAGTTGGCTTGAAAAAGCCTGGCCAGAAAGTTAGAAAAATGTAAAAAGTTTGAAAAGCTTAAAAAGTTTTAAAAATTTAAAAGTTTTAAAAGTTAAGAAGTTTAAAAAAGAAAGTGATTAACATATTATTAACATTATAAGCAAGTGACTACCATGTCGTTAGCATGATTAGCAAAGTTGTTAACATGTTTCTAGAATGTTGAGAGCATGATTTTAGCATGATTAGCATTTTGCTAGCATGTGACTAGCATGTTTCTAGCATGATTAGCATGTTGCTAGCATGTCGCTAACATTTGCTAGCATAATTAGCATGTTGCTAGCATGTTTGTAGCATGATTAGCATGTTGCTAACATGTTTCTAGCATGATTAGCATTTGGCTAGCATGTCTCTAGCATGTTGTTAGCATGTTTCGAGCATGATTAGCATGTTGCTAGTATGTCGCTAACATTTTGCTAGCATGATTAGCATGTTGCTAGCATGTTTGTAGCATGATTAGCATGTTGTTAACATTTTAGTAGCATGATTAGCATGTGGCTAGCATGTCTCTAGCATGATTTTCATGTTGCTAGCATTTTATTAACATGATTAGCAAGTGACTAGCATGTCGTTAGCATGTTTGTAGCATGATTAGCATTTTGCTAGCATGATTAGCATGTTGCTAGCATTCCACTAGCATGTTTGTAGAATGTTTAGCATGTTGTTAACATTTCGCTAGCATTTTGTTAGCATGATTAGCATTTTGCTAATATGTTTGTAGCATGATTAGCATGTTGCTAGCATGTCGCTAGCATGTTTGTAGCATTATTAGCATTTTGCTAACATGTTTCTAGTATGATTAGCATGTTGCTAGCATGTTGCTAACATTTTTGTAGCATGATTAGCATGTTGTTAGCATGTAACTAACATTTTGCTAGCATGATTAGCATGTTGCTAGCATGTTTCTAGCATGATTAGCATGTTGCTAGCATGTTTCTAGCATGATTAGCATGTGGCTAGCATGTCTCTAGCATGTTGTTAGCATGTTTCTAGCATGATTAGCATGTTGCTAGCATGTCGCTAACATTTTGCTAGCATGATTAGCATGTTGCTAGCATGTTTGTAGCATGATTAGCATGTTGCTAACACGTTTCTAGCATGATTAGCATGTGGCTAGCATGTCTCTAGCATGTTGTTAGCATTTTTCTAGCATGATTAGCATGTTGATAGCATGTCGCTAACATTTTGCTAGCATGATTAGCATGTTGCTAGCATGTTTGTAGCATGATTAACATGTTTCTAACATGTTTCTAGCATGATTAGCATGTGGCTAGCATGTCTCTAGCATGTTGCTAGCATGTCGCTAACATTTTGCTAGCATGATTAGCATGTTGCTAGCATGTTTGTAGCATGATTAGCATGTTTCTAGCATGATTAGCATGTGGCTAGCATGTCTCTAGCATGTCGCTAACATTTTGCTAGCATGATTAGCATGTTGCTAGCATGTTTGTAGCATGATTAGCATGTTGCTAGCATTTTATTAACATGATTAGCAAGTGACTAGCATGTCATTAGCATGTTTGTAGCATGATTAACATGTTGCTAGTATGTCTCTAGCATGTTTTTAGAATGATTAGTATACAACTAGCATGTTGCTAGCATGATTAACATGTGACTAGCATGTGGCTAGCATGGCTAGCAAGTGACTAACATGTTTCTATGCTAATCCAGGTAAAACCAGTTGATTCAGTTAGAAACCAGCTAAGACCAGCGTGACAGTGGCCAAAACTACTTTAAAACCATGTTAAAAGCATGTTCTTGACATGATTATCAAGTTACTAACATGTTGTTAACATGTTTCTATGATAATCGAGCTAAAACCAGTTGATTCAGTTAGAAACCAGCTAAGACCAGCTTGACAGTGGCCAAAACCACTTTAAACCATGTTAGAAGTATGTTTCTAGTCTGATTAGCAAGTTACTAGCATGTTATTAACATGTTTCTATGATAATCTAGTTAAAACCAGTTGATTCAGTAAAGAAAACCACCTAAAACCAGCTAAGACCAGCTAAAGCCAGCTTGACAGTGGCCAAAACCACTTTAAACCATGTTAGAAGTATGTTTCTAGTCTGATTATCAAGTTACTAACATGTTGTTAACATGTTTCTATGATAATCTAGCTAAAACCAGTTGATTCAGTAAAGAAAACCAGCTAAAACCAGCTAAGACCAGCTAAAGCCAGCTTGACAGTGGCTAATACCACTTTAAACCATGTTAGAAGTATGTTTCTAGACTGATTAGCAAATTACTAACATGTTGTTAATATGTTTTTATGATAATCTAGCTAAAACCAGTTGATTCATTAAAGAAAACCACCTAAAACCAGCTAAGACCAGCTAAAGCCAGCTTGACAGTGGCCAAAACCACTTTAAACCATGTTAGAAGTATGTTTCTAGTCTGATTAGCAAGTAACTAGGATGTTGTTTTCATTTTTCTATACTAAACCACCTAAAACCAGCTAAGACCAGCTAAGGCCAGCATGACAGTGGCCGAAACCACTTTAAAACCATGTTATAGGCATGTTTCTAGTCTGATAAGTGAGTAACTAGCATGTTGTTAGCATGTTTCTATGCGAATCTGGCAAAAACCAGCTAAAAACAGTGGATTCAGTAAAAACCAGCTAAAACCCAGCTAAGACCAGCGTGAGAGTGGTCAAAACCACTTAAAAACCAGTTTGGGAGACTAGCCAAAACAACTGATCAGCTTAGGCTGGTTTTAGCTGTATTCTCAGTAGAGAGTTTTTAAGGTTTGCTATGGTAGTAGACAGCTTAAATATATTATAAGCCTTATTTTTCAAAAGTTTGTACCCCCTCAATGAAAGTCTATGGGATTTAAGGTGGTTTTGGTAGTCTGGTTTACGAAAACCATAAGCTGGATCAGTTAGAAAAGATATAGCAACCCGAGTCAGACCAGTCTGAAGGTCTGACCCGAGTTTGGTGGTTCTAGCTTGAAAGCTCTAGGAGGAGATAGTGTTTAAAATTTGGCTCAGAAGAATAATAATAATAAGATTAAATAGTAGATCAGTAAGTTGGCTTTTTCAAGCCAACTTAATAAAGTGCTAACAAAATATCTTCTGCCTCTGCTGTATCTGTTTTAATAAGCAGCCGACTTTTTGTGTAATGCTTCACTTGAAATATTGAAAAATATTTAGTTATTTAAGACGAGGCACAATTGTTTTAAAGGTTGACCGATAACAAACTCTTCTGAACGGTTTCAGATCACACTAGGACGTGCTACTAAAGACAAGCAGATAGATGTAGACCTGTCTTTGGAGGGACCTGCATGGAAGATCTCCAGAAGACAAGGTCAGACATTGAACAGCTTCATTCATGATGCACATGTTGCTGTGTGATCAGTCCTGCTCCTTGATGCTAAGTTTAGCTTTGCATCACTAAACTTTCTTACAGCATTACCCTTGTTTAATTCTTAAAAGAGAAGGCATTATGTGATGAGTGACTGGGTTATGAGTTATCTTCAGCCAACATTAAACAGTGCACTTTCTTCTACCATCCTAGTGTGTCATCAATTACAGCATCCCATGTATGTTTGCTGTGAAAGGTTTCTGTTTACAGTAGAGATGCGCAGATCAGCCCGAACCCACTGCTTCAAACAAATCATCCACCCGCACGTATAAATTTCCCTTATATAGCTATCCGCACCCCAACGTCACATTATTGTAATTCTTTGTTTTTAGCATGATGATATGATCAGTGGAGCGTAGATTTTTAACAGCAGTTTCAGTGACGTTAGAGATAATTTGCACATCTCTGATAGTAAAATAATACATTGATCGTAAGCTGCTAAAATAAGCACAGGCTTTACTCCCTTCGGTCTTTATTGGAAATTTCTGTCACTGCAGCACAACATCTACTGCACTTTACTTTATTGTACTTCATCTTCATTTTCATTTGACATTTTTTGCCTGTCCAGTTGAACCCACTGGATGCGGCGCTGTTCACAAAAAATATTGCCGTTCACACAGAACGCATATTTATCTATCAGCGTTGCACTCACGTCACGTTTCACGCAAGAGAGCCACGTTTAGAAAGCCATGTAGAATTAATGTAAGTTCAACTTTTAAAAAAACATATGTTGAAACTTTATGGCTATTTTTCTGCGTCTCATTGTTTTGAAATGAAAAAAGTGCTCTTTGTTTGTGGTCCTTAGTATTAAACTATACATGCATACGATTTGTTTCTTATTGTTTAAGCAAAGTTAATAATTATATATGTTTATAACATTATTTTAAACATGACGCACTTTTGAAACGTGCATTAGTAATATTTTGCTCGATGCTCTCTCTTGTAGCCTCAGGAGAGGAGCCAAAATCTTTTTCATCATAACTGAAATTCTGCCTTTTAAATTCAAACATAATTTGAATATTGATCATATTTTCATATTTTAAAATTCGAATGTAGTTTGACAGCCCTACTTAGCGTCGATGTTTATTAATGTTTGGGCAACTTGGAAGAATCCTGTGACCCAGCTGCAATTATTTTTTTATTTTATTTTTTTTACAAGCTAACTAGTTGTTACTGATGTAATTAAGTAAGATAAGTAAGATGCGTGACTGATGTAACACTGCGCAGCTCTATGGATTTTAATTTAAACATTTGATGCTTTGAATTATCACCGGGACTTTCGAATGGCATCGTGTCAACAGGATCCAATTTTAATGTGTGTTTCTAACTCCAGGGATCATCAAACTGAAGAATAATGGAGATTTCTTCATCGCTAATGAAGGCCGAAGACCCATTTACATTGACGGTCGACCAGTTTTGTCTGGAAACAAGTGGAAACTTAACAACAACTCTGTGATGGAGGTATGGACAAGCTTACATTTGAGTCACACAATAACGTTTGGAAAAATGACAGCTGTCAAAAAATGATGATTTACCACATTTACAACGCATATTTTGTATATAGTATATAAATTTTGTATGTCTAAATCTGATCACTATATAATATTTGTGAAAAGTATGACCATTTTAAGATTCTTTATTTTTTAAGACCATTAATTGCATGAAAAATACATAAATTGTTCTTCCAAAAAAAAGAAAAGTAAAATAAGCATTGAAATGAAATTCTGTTTACACGTTAGTTTTAAGCAAGACTGCTCGCCTTTTTTCTGAGAATATAGTATTTTTCATTGACATTTCATAACCAAGGAATGCAATATGTATTTAATTTGTTATGCCCCGCTCCAAAATATTTTGTCAGCTATAACTGCTCTTTGTGTGAAATCTCTGTAATTTTTTTTCATCTGTCATGACTCCATGAAAATCATGGAAATTAATTTGCTTAAAAAAGTGGTAGGAATGCTGGAATTTATTTATTGCCCCAATTCATTTTTGTATACAGTTCTAGAATATTTATAGTACCAACTAAATATCAGAGAAAGGTTTCTATCACATTCTCTTCTATGTGTACACGCAGTGTATCAGCTACTATTATTATCAATCACCAAAAAAGAACTACAGAAGTAAAATGGATTCAATATTAAGGGATTCAGTTAAAGCTCAGTTTTTATTGTGGTGGCCATTAGTATAATTTTGCAACTGTTTGCAAAAATAATGACAAGTCAAGAGTCATGTTCAGTGCCTTGAAAATGACTTTCTAGCTCTTGGTTTCGGTTAGACCACAAGTGTCAGCTTTGAGGCCTGCGGGCCAAATCCGACCCGCCACCTCGTTTCATCTATAAATGAAAAGTCTCAGTGCTTTCCTTGTGAATATGAACCCGTTAGAGGTGTATGATCACTCTTTTTGTTTCAACTGTTTGGCGCATGATGTGATCCAGCAAAAAATATTGGCGATATTTGATATATATATTAATATTTTCACTTTTCAGACAATTTCGTGGTTTAGTGATGGTGTGTTAACCATTTAGCTTCACTTACAGGACATTTAAATGCTTAAAGTTTCACAATGCATACAGCAACCATCGTAATGAAGTGTTGCCAGATTCAGCTTAATCTGTTTTGGATAAAACTGAATGCACTTTTTGTGTTGTGCAGCAAAATATCATGTTGCCCCAGGTATGTTTTTCTAATGAGCCTGCCTCTTCGCTGCTAACTCTAAAGGTTTCTTTAGGTTCATTACACCAGCAGGTGACAAACAGACTTTTTTTTTAGAAATGAGTATTTGATTCATTTAGAAATAAGAGTTAAATGAACACAAGAACAGATATAACTTAAAATTCAGGAATTCTGGAATTAATCAGCCTTAAGCCCCATTCACACCAAGAACGATAACTATAAAGATAACTATAAACATAACGATATTAGCGTCCACACCAGCAAACGATATCTTCTGTTTATTCTGAGCGCACGTGCAGCTGCCGCTTTAAAGGCAGGGTAGGTAAAAAATATATATAAAATTTTTTTCCAAATTTGTTGTCAAATTCAATCCATAATTATACATACAATACATAATTAAAATGTAAGTACTCTGAAAAAGAAAGTATAAAAATCGAGTGTCTGTAGACCTCTCACGACTGTTTTAAAGACAGCTCATTATTTCCATTCACTCCACCCCCTCCCTTCTGGGCTCCTTCCAAAGCCACGCTAGGCTGGGCTGAATTTTGCTTGCTGTTTCTCTACAATTGTTTTGGTATCCCTAGGATCCCTGCCTCTTGAATTCCTCAAATCAAACGTACGCGCGCAAGTGGGCAGGTCATGTGTGGCAAAAGTGTGGTTGCCATGGTTGCGAGAGAGTGACAGTCACCTAAGCCAATCCTATGTTTCGTCCCGAATGGAAATAATGAGCTGTGTTTAATACAGATTAAACGGTCTAGAGTCACTCGATTTTTATACTCTTTTTATCAGAGTACTTACATTTTAATTATGCATTGATATATATAGAAAGTTTAAACGAATTTGGAAGAAAGTTGTTAATAAATTTTTTACCTACCCTGCCTTTAAATCCTAGAGCTCGTTACAGCAGGATGGATTCTGATTGGATGTCAATGTTTATATCGTTCATCAGCTAGAAAAAAATCGTTCTGAAAATGATTCCAACGATACCGTTTCTCTATGCCTTTATCGTTATAGTTGTAGTGTGGACTCTGCTATTCTTTAATATTGAGAACGATTTTTAGAACTATATCTTTATCGTTATCTTTATAGTTATCGTGCTTGGTGTGAACGGGCCTTTACTGTCATGGTGACGGTGTTTTTTACAGAGAATGCAACTTTTGATAAGTGACTCAAATGCTAAAAATATTTTGCATATAAATTAGACAAAAAAAGGAAACCAAAGATGCCTAGCAGTACACACATCATGTGAATTAAGTTAACTGCTATTTGCAGTAATTTCATAATAATTAGGTGTGTTCAACTTGCCGCGGACTGATCGGTGTATGACATCAAAGTATCGTTAGAGCTAATAGCAGATGGATCTGCAGATGGATCTGCAAAACACTCTCGCGGTGCTTTGTCAAACACCGATTGATCTGATTGAACAGCTTGTACCTGTAATTGGTGATTAGTTAATTGATTTAGAAAAATGGAAAAGGTAGTAATTTTCCAGGACTTTATCTGTTATCCATTATCCGTTGTAATCCTGTAACCTGAAAACACACAATATGTGTATAAATATAATCTGAAAAATCTATATGGAAAATTGCTTCTTATAGTAGACTATTTTTTTACAGACAGTGTAGCATACTAACAAAATACTAATATGTTGCTTAAAACTATAATTGTTCAGAATGTGTAGTTTTACTAGTTTACTAGCCAATAAGAAAAAAAAACTTGTAATTGTTCAAAAATGTGTAAGTGTTCGGTAATTCAATATTCTATTTACACAGTTAATTATTATATTATGCATTTATATAATTTTACGAAGAAATCTAAATTAACTATAAAATATATTTTTTGCTCAGATTTGATATATCGATGAAACACCTCGATGCAAAAATGACGTAATGACATTTTTGCGTCATGATGACATCACAACGTAACTTTTAGCAACAAATCGACCTTCCTTTAGCAACTTCTCATGAAAATTAGTTGGCAACCCTTTTTGTTTCCCATATGCATCAGACATTTAGCCAACAGTCCGTGAGCGTGACGTCTGAGGCTGAGACTAGTCAGATATTTGCTTGTTTCCATCCAAAGCTGTAAAATTATCTTGTGCTTGAATATTGCATAAACATCGGTGAATAAAGCAACGTTTCCATTCAACAAGTCAAAGAGAACAAAACCATAATTTCCTGATAAACTGGCACTAAATATCACTAAGAAAGTTAGGAGAAACCACTGAATATAATCATTTTCATATATAATAAATGATTTAATAAGTGCCTCAGTAAATATGGTCACTTCTTTCGGAGGTGGATGCCTGCTGTTTGGGAATGCAGTCGTGTCAGACAATTAAACAGAAATACTTTGATGACAGACTTTGGCGACTTATGCATTTCAGAATGACCAAACAACATTTCAGAGCTGTGCAACAAGGTCAGTTCATGGTTAGTCAACTTACATCAAAGTCACATGACTTTTTTTTTGATACACATTAAGGAATTTATTCAGCAAATACGTTTCCATCTCCCATTATTCGCCTTTACTCTTTTACACAAGTCAAAGATCACCTCAAACCAGTGTAAAAACTTTATTACAATAAATTTGGCATTTTTGTCACTTGTTTCTGATGTGATGCATCACATAGCTATTGTGCCTGAACCAAATCCAGTTGCTACTAATGTCATCCTAGTTTTGATTTATTTAGTTTTTCTATATCAAATTATTTTGTTTAGTTTCATTAAAATAACACTGCTGCAGGGAGGCTGGTATTGTTTCATTTTTGTTAAAGTGTTCATCACGCTCATTTCGAAACTAATGAAAATAGCTGTATTGTGGACCAGTGTGTCATTACATATTGTTTTTATAATAAGTCACAATTAATAAAATTTACTATGTATTACATAAAATGTCAGAATGTTGTGCCTTACCCTTAATCCTAATAATGTTGTTGCATATAACATGCTCAGAAGTAGTTTGCACATTGATTCTCTAGAAAGAATGAAAAAGTTGGTCAATAACGCATGCGTGTTTGTCCAGATTGCAGGTCTACGCTTCGTGTTCCTGATCAATCAGGAGTTGATTTCTCTCATTAAAGCTGAAGCTGCCAAGATGAATCAGCCATGATGCTGAAGTCACCAGTTCACGAGCTGTCAAACACCATTCAGTCCGACAGCAACGCAGCCAAACAAGGCTGTACTGTTTACCTCCAAGGAGAGTCATATACTGGAGACCTTTCAGCACAAGATTACAGTGGCTCTCATTACAACAACTGAGCCGAGGTCTGACTGGAAGAAGAAATCATTTGGAGAGGAATTGGACATTTTTTATGCCTGTTATTTAAGGCACATTGGGACAGAAATAACTGAATGTTTGTGTGCGTGTGAATGTAGATTTGATTTTTATTTTTTTGCTTTTTTGTATTGTTACTGTTTTGTTGATTTACACATTGTTTATACTTAAAACACAGTAACCTTGTATTGTCTCATCAAAGACAGTTTGCTAAGATTCTGCAATGACAGAAATAGTGTAAATATATTGATAAAGAGGTGTTTCACTGTGTCTGTGTATTGTAAGGCATTGTATGTTTGTCGTTGACTTTAGCAACCACTAAAGATTTTCGTGTTAGAGTGCTGAACTTTGCATGCATCACTTTGGCCCTTGACATGAACTAATGTTGCAAACCCAGAGTACAAACCCAGGATACAAGTAACCGACAATGCATAACAGTACATTTATAATAAAGCTTCAGATCTAATTATAATGCACAATTACTAACTACACTAAGGGTCAACATTTTGGAATATTAGAAAGTTTTTTATTTTTGTATGTTTTGTTAAGAAGTCTCTTCTGCTCACCAAAGCTGCATTAATTTGCTGAATAATTCAGTTACATTATTACAGTTTAAAATTATTTTTCAGTTTGAACGTGACAATGCAGGATTGGGGTAATGATTAATGTAAATTCAGCTTTGCATCACAAATAAATTATATTTTAAAATATATTAATAGAAGGCTGAATTGCTAAATTTATATATGTATATTATACCCGTGTTTGCATTGCTACGAATAGTCGGTTAGTTTTAGGTCAAATTGTTTGCAAAAGCAGAAGAAAGTCCTTCTAGAGGACACCCCGCTGACGTCAGCAGTTAAATCCGACTGACCAGTGACCACTTTGACGTCAGAAATAATCAGATGCGAGTTGATCGATTCAAACATTGGGAGAAAGGCTACTGAATACATGTATATGATATAAATATAATCGGGGAATCTGATGTTTTTGGATGGTGATGAAAGCACAGTAAACGTGGTGCGTGTGATGATGCGGCAGGCTGCGTCCACGTCACACTCCTGCGTCTCATAAAGTTTCCGAGCGGCTCGAGAAGGATCTGTAGATCTTCATCTCCGAGAACTGCAGGAGAGTTACAGTAAGAGCACAAATCTGCTAGCAATTTATAGATCGGGAAATCGTGAATTCCAGTGTTTGGAATTCACAGCAACGCAGTTTGTGTGTGTCTGTGTGTGGTTTTGTATTTGAAGTTGTGCATCGATGGGCTGAATCGAAAATCGTTGGGTTTGCCCTTGTTTTTGTATGCGACTTTTTATTTATAATTTTTTTTTTGTATCCTTTTCTAATTTAATATGGGTGCTAATTGTTTCATTGCCATAAAAATAATGGTGCGTTTGTGTGTATTGCATGATTGAACCATTCATTGTTTACAAAAGCATATGTTTGAGTATTCTCTCTTTGATTGGAAACTACTGCACGTGGCATAATTATGTTGGTTATCAAACGACAGTTTTTTTTTATAACAAATGAATGTTAACTTTTTTTTTTTAATCGGTCAATGAAATGTAACTTAATGTTACTAGAACCTCCTCGGTTTTTAAAACCAGTACCAGTGCAACCTATTTGTGCAGTGAAACCAAAAAAAGATTTAATTCATTTCCACCCACTAAATGACAAGTGAGGGAGTGTTAGAAGCACAGTTCTGGAAAAGATTCTCTGTCACAGAATAGATCCTGTAATTATTTCCAAACAATTGGTTGAATTTTTTTCCAGTAATACGATTCTTTGCACTACAGTTACAGAAATGTGGCACACCTTGAATGAACAGTTTATTACTGTATTACAGGACAGAAACTATGGTAATGTCTAATAATAATCTCATAGTTGGCCTTAATTGTAAACCAGTAAGCTGAAATAAAGTCAGTAGGATTAGTTATTGGAAATTTTTAATGAAAAGACTGAGAAGATTCTACGTTGTTGGTCCTAACAGCAAAGTTCATGTTTTCTGTACACAAGAACTTCATGGACCAAAACAAGTCATTTTGATGCAATCATGTCTGTACAAATATTTGAGCAACAGTGACTCATTTCAAACCCTTAACCATTCTTTGGTTACATGACTGTTTGTTGGCTTCGAGGCTGTGGTTTCATATTTTTTATTTCCGAGAGGTTTAAAATCCTCTGTGCAGCAGTCTTTCTGCTTAACCCTGCTGTCCTTCTTCTTATCGTGTGCAAATATATGCTGATGACAGGTCATAAACCGTTTTAAAACCGGTAGCTCATGCAGTGCATGTGTAGCTGATAGAAAGCTAATAGACTGCAGTCCTAAATGAGGTCTGGACTGATATGTGATGTTGGAGTCAGTAAATAGATGATATGATGTTTACTGGGCATAAAGCATTTTGAGGTGAAGTGAGATATACAAATTTTAAGAGACTTGAGTTTGAATTCTCTTCTCTTTGGTAACTTTAGGACCAAATCACATTTGATACATTGATGTTGTTGTTTTTACCCAGCAGGCTTACATGTGGTTGTTATGATAAGACAAATTTAGTTTAGGTTTTGTCGAGTCATGATGTTGGTTAGTCTGAAAAGATCCATGCAGTATGTTTTAAATTCACCTGATGTCTTTTGCACAATATTTAATACATTGCACACACATATTGTGCACAATAACACAGAAAAACCTGTGGACCTTGTGTTTTGTTAGTTTTACTGCCCTGCATGTTGTATTTTTCAATGCAGTAATCATGTTCTGTGTTAGTGACTTCTTTGACATTAAACTTTTTTGATGGCTTTTTTTGTACCATTGTTGCACAAAATTTGCATCCTTTTTTTAAATTAACAATTTGTATTATTCACAAAGATGAATACTTAATTCTCAAAACTATTTTATGCAGTTTTTTTTCTAGAAAAGTCTTAAGAAAAAATATTTCTGAACATTTAGCATGCTACTAAACAACAATGCAACTCATTGAACATGCTACACTTTAATTAAAAATAGTGAAGAAGTCCTCAGATGCCACGTTCATTACAGCAGCATCGAAGACATCTTGCAAAATCATTTGACATTCTGCTGACTGAATGAACTGCATGTATACTGGAGTGAAGTTTACACCAAATTCATAAGCCACGTAAAGTTGTTTTAATTACTGTGTGTGTGTATGTGTAATTGTAAATTACTGCCTCAAATCAGTGTGGCATGGAGGTGATCAGTTTGTGACACTGCTGAGGTGGTATAGAAGCCCAGGTTTCTTTGACAGTGGCCTTCAACTCATTTGCATTTTTTAGTCCCTTGTCCCTCATTTTCCTCTTGACAGTTCCCCATAGATTCTCAATGGGGTTCAGGTCTGGTGAGTTTGCTGGCCAGTCAAGCACACCGACACCAAGGTCATTTAACCAACTTTTTAATATTTTAATTTGTTGAGTGAATTGGTGTGGTTTTGCTAAATGTGAGCCAAAATCATCACAATTAAAATAACCAAAGACTTAAATAACATAAGTCTGTGTGCATTTAATTTATTTAATACACTAGTTTCATAATTTGAGTTAAATTACTGAAATAAATGAAAATACTTTTCCACGACATTCTAATTTATTGAAATGCACCTGTACATTGACGCTTCAGTGCGCCGGGAACTGTCATTCTGAGATGAACGCAGTCAAGCACGGATCTTTTAAAGATTTTTCTTTTAATTTTCTTTATTGTGAACACTACTAGAAAACATTACAAAAACTATAATAGTGTCACTTCCCCTAAATATATAATCATTATCAGTTTGCAGTAAGCATTACTCTTTTAATGGAAAGTTGGAGATTACGGCATATAAACAAATACCAAAAGCAAATATGCTAATTATCCACAAATGATGAATTTTGATGATGAATACTGATTAATTTTCATTTACTTTCATCTACTTTTCTGTGGTTATGATAAAAGGTCAAATGTAAAAGCTTATTTTATCCATTGTATAACACTTGACTGGATTCACTCTAGTCAAAACCTTTAGCCTTTAGACTGTCATCGTACTTTGACATTTATGCTATTCTTTCTCTTTTCTCAGAAAGAGCAATGCAGCACCTAAAGAATTGCCAAGGTCTTGCTCAGGTCTTCCTTATCAGGAGCCAAAGGTAATTCTGCCATTTCATAAACCTTAAACCTTTGTTCCTTATCATTTAATCATTTCCAAATAAGCCCCATGAAAGTAGATCTTCCACTTGGTCTGACTCTGAATCCCCCACTTGATTTAACGTCGCTTAATGTAAATGATTGTAAAGGCATGGCCAGATTCTGTGAAATGCTCTTTAAGAAACTTGAAAATGTTTGTTAAAATGAAATTCTTAACTCTCAGTTCCAGACTTTCAAAGAGCGTTATTCCGTCACTGTCCGTGTGGGATGGTCATCTGCCCTGTCGCTGGAGGAGCACCGGTGGACATGGAAGACAGAAATACTTTAATGACAGGCTGCCGAAGTTTAGATTCACTCTGGCAGGGCTGCTGGCAGGTACTGGAGCTGTTTTAGCTTATAAGCTCCACCAAGACAAGGTGAGACACCTGATATGTTTTCTGATTCCTAAATAATGAGAAATATCTACAGCAGTGGATGCATATAAATCTACTAAAAATAAAAACAACCTAACACAACCAATGAAAATAACCTTTCCACTCAGGGTTGATTGTCACAAAAAGGATTGCTTTGACGTACTTTTTATTTCAAACATGTATGGAAATGTGCTTCTGTTGCCAAAAGTTTGTCATTTTCTTCTCAGGAATAATGACAAATTAAAAAACGAACAAACATGTATGTGTACATTGTCATTACTCATACTTGTTGAGAATGAGAGTGAAGAGTTTGTGCAAAACCTTCAAAAACAACGTAAGTGAACTTTAAGAGACGTATTCAAATAAAAATGTCATGACCCCTTTAAATTTTTTTGTGTAAATAAGGATGTCAAAACAGACTGCAAAGTCAAACCCTGTCAATTATTACCAAAGTCTTACAATATCATACAGTTTGACGTAAAAGATCATTGATGTCTCACAGTCTGTATGATCTCACCGGGCTCATATCATACAATCTGACAAGCAACAATTGTAAAGGACATAAAAATTGCAATGTGACTGGTGCTTTAGTTGTCATTGAATAGTCAATTTTTTTTTTATTGAGCATAATTTGTTGTATTTTTGTGTCTATTTTTGTTCAGGTTCAGTGGGCTGCTACCTCAGCACAGTTACGGGTAATGCAGACTTCAGATCTTCCCGTTTACAGCCTAGAAGAAGTCACAAAGCATTGTTCTCTTGACACTGGTGTGTGGGTCACCTATAAAGGAGGAGTCTACGATATCACTGAATTTGTGGCCATTCACCCTGGTGGTGACAAAATACTTCTGGCTGCAGGTGGAGCTCTGGAACCGTACTGGGCATTATATGCCGTTCATCAGCAAGACCATGTTCTAGAAATCCTCTCTGAATATAAAATTGGTGTTCTTAATCCAGAGAGTTACAAGAAGCAAGAGAGTGCCAACCCTTTAGACCCTTACTCTGCTGAGCCAACACGCCACCCTGCTCTTCAAATCAACAGTCTGAAACCTTTCAATGCCGAACCACCTGCATCTATACTTTCGGATAATTACATCACCCCTTCAGTCATATTTTTTAAGCGTAATCACCTTCCAGTGCCCAGGGTGGATCCTGAAGCTTACAGGTTGGAGATCGAGGGTCTCTCTGGCGGAGTAGTATCACTTAGTCTAAGTGAGCTGAAGTCTCGTTTTCCAAAACACACCATTACAGCAACGCTTCAGTGTGCAGGGAACCGTCGCTCTGAGATGAACGCAGTCAAGCAAGTCAAAGGACTCAATTGGGGCATTGCTGCGATAAGCAATGCTACATGGTCAGGTGCACGTCTGCGGGATGTACTATTATACTATGGCTTTGGACCAGAGGTTGCGGCAAAAGCTAAACATGTCCAGTTTGAAGGGTTAGACAGAGATGTGACGGGTACAGCATACGGTGCATCAATCCCACTGAACAAGGCTGTGAGCGAAGAAGGTGATGTTCTCCTTGCGTATGAGATGAACGGCGAGGACCTCCCACCTGACCATGGCTTCCCTGTCCGTGTAGTTGTACCTGGAGTTGTTGGAGCCCGCAATGTCAAATGGTTGGGGAAAATTGTTGTAAGTGATGAAGAAAGCAATAGCCATTGGCAGCAGAATGATTACAAAGGCTTTTCTCCGGGCACTGACTGGGACACTGTGGACTTTAAATCAGCACCAGCCATCCAGGAGCTCCCCATACAGTCAGCCATCACTCACCCAGCAGAGGGAACCTCAGTAGACCGCAGTGATCGGGAGGTGACTGTGAAAGGCTATGCGTGGAGCGGAGGAGGAAGAGAGGTTGTGAGAGTAGACGTCTCGGTAGATGGAGGGAAAACGTGGCATGTAGCCAAACTTCGCACTAGTGATCAAGGAGAGCACCCTGCTCCCCCTCCTCCACCTGGAAGAGCCTGGGCTTGGAAGCTGTGGGAGATAGATGTCCCAATTCCTCATAGGGCTCAGGAGCTAGAGATTGTGTGTAAAGCAGTGGACAGTGGTTACAACATGCAGCCAGACACTGTCGCTCCAATCTGGAATTTACGAGGAGTACTTAGTAATGCGTGGCATCGAGTAAAGGTAAAAGTGACTGAGGGTTTCAAAGACCAAAAATGAACTTTGTACATGAACGTAAAATGCATCTAAACAAAATTGTTGGAATTCTCTTTGGTGCAGGTTGGGTTGTAGCTTTGCAACTGTTTTGAGCTTGTGGGTTCTTGAAAGTGCTTGAAATTATTTTGATTTTACTCACATAACTGGCTTGATGGATATTTCCTGGTAATAGGACACCTAGTCAAAACTGACTGTACCAAGTTATGATTTGTCATTCATTTCCAGGAGAAAAAACTTAAAATAATCTTAACATGTAAGTGTACTCAAATGTAATATTTTGGGACACCATGCATATAAATTAAGACAAATTTTAAGTATAGTAAGTACAAAATTAGAGCGTGAAAATAGAGTAGGTACATTATGAAAGTGCACTTTTTTTTCGCCTGGGTTGCTATCATGAAATCTTACGACATGTAAACCACCTGGTTCATAATTGTATTATGAACATCAACATGTTCAATGATGAAGGCTTGTATTTCCACTGAATACTGATTGTTACATAAACTGCCTACTAATAAGGTATGTTTAATAACTGTATGCTTATTTTTATATATATATGCCTTGTTGTATATGCCAACAAGGCATTTTCGCCCACAGGACTGCCGCATACTTGATGTTTTTCCCTTTTCACACCATTCTTTGTAAACCCTAGAAATGGTTGTGCGTGAATATCCTAGTAACTGAGCAGATTGTGAAATACTCAGACAGGCCCGTTTGGCACCAACAACCATGCCACGCTTAAAATTGCTTAAATCACCTTTCTTTCCCATTCTGACATTCAGTTTGGAGTTCAGGAGATTGTCTTGACCAGGACCACACCCCTAAATGCATTGAAGCAACTGCCATGTGATTGGTTGATTAGATAAAGGTAGATAGAGGTGTTCCTAATAATCCTTTAGGTTAGTGTGTGTGTGTGTGTGTGTGTGTGTGTGTGTGTGTGTGTGTGTGTGTGTATATATATATATATATATATATATATATATATATATATATATATATATATATATATATATATATATATATATATATAATATTATTATTATTATTATTAGGTTCATCTCAAAATATTAGAAAAAGAATACTTCTGTAGCATTTCAAAAAAGTGAAAGTTTCATATATTCTAGATTAATTCCATGTAAATTAAAACATTTCAAAAGGTTTTTGTGTGTGTAATTTTTGTTCCAATTAAAATTATTCAACCCCAGAGCCTGTATAATAATTTACAAATGTAAGCTTTTCTGAAGCTTATCTGTTTAATGGATATTGAAAGTGATCAATATGTAATGTGATGTCAATATATAATATATATAATGCAGCTTGGTTTATGATTGGTTTATGATTTAGCCTGTTTAAACATTGCTGTTCTTTACATCACTTAAAGGAAAAATAAAGTGGCTATAGAGGCTGTTTTGTGAGGTTAAAATAGAAATTAATGCAGAACCACATTGCACTAACTTCAAAACCATGCCATTGGAAAATATGTATGCTGGACTAAAACTCGGAGTTCTACAGTGACATATCATGAGAAATGTAGTTTTCCTATATTCAAATTAGATTGTAGTCCCACTTTTTTAAATAAATAAGTAAAATGGCAATTGAATGTTGATTTTGTAGCAGAAATGAGTCGAACCAAACAAATCAAAGAGTCTATCAGAGCTGTGTGCATTGAAACGAGAACTCCTCAGGAAGTCATAAATCAGTTCTAGTGCCACAAGAACCAAGCAAGATAACCAACCAACCAACTTGTTCACACAACAGCTTTCAACATTAACACCAATAGAACAATTATTAACAATTTTAATTCGAAGAAGAGATTGTCAGATTTATTGTTTGTGATTGAAATGCAACGCTGGAAATCACATGAAAACCCAGGAGATCAAGTTAAATACTTGCACTGACTTCCCCCCAGCCAGCAGAACCAGACTGAAATTCCTAAGGGGGAAGGGCTTTAAACCTTTGTCTTCACAGAAAAGTCCCTTTGCCAGAGAATGGCAAAGAAACTGCTTTTTATACATTATATATGGACCAGAATGAACCCAAAAAGACTTATAAATGAATCGTTCCATTGCTTAACTCCATATTCATTTATGTGTAACCCACACATTTGACTATCATGTATAATCACTTATTGTGTATGTCTTTTGATAACTATAGGATACATAGTCATGTCTAGTATTGATATAATCGAATTTTCTTGCTTGATGTTGTCCTGACAATCATTTATTTGTAAAATATATCATAATCATGTTATAGGAATCATGTCCAAAATTAGACCCTGTGAGGCAAGAACCACATGCTTGGTAAGATAAACAAATGATTTATGACCCCAGACCCAAGACCATATCTGATTGGTCAAGGCAACATTTGAGGGGTGGCCAACAAGGAAGTTTAAATACTTTGGACCCCATGAAATTTTGCTTTTAGTTCTAGCATTGCTTGTGCTATCAGTCATGCCTTGCTTTTAGTCTGCTTTTAGTTCCAGCCTTGCTCGTGCTATCAGTCATGCTATTAGTCATGCCTGCTCTTAGCTTTTAGCTTGTAGCTTTGCTACCTAGCTTTAGCTTGTAGCATCTAGCCATGCGGTTAGTCATCATTGTTCTTTGAGCGCGGTTCCAGCGTGCCTGCCTGCTGCTACTATGCCACAATGAGAAGGAACACAACCTAGTCTCGTCAAACTTTATTTCTTTTCTTTTCCGTTTGAGAGTTTCGTGTTCTGAGTTAAGTTTTGTAACGTCGACCTCGTCTGCGCGTTTGAACTCCAACCAGCCACACAACTCCAGCTTCAGCCAACGCCCAAGCACGGGCTTCCCAAGACGTCACTTCAGCCAACTGAACTTCCAGCCAATCAGCGACACCGGGAAACCCCTTTCAACTGGAGTCCCTTTCACAGCAAATGAAGGCAACGTATTCCCAGATATTTGTTGTGCTGGTGTATCTAATATAATTTTAACCCCATTGAGGAACTCAATGCGAGCGCTAATTACGTGATTGATGGTTGTTCATGTCTATGCAATTTAACGTATTGCTGTAAACTTGGAATTCCATATTTCCATTCTCTTAAACTCATCTTTCCCTAACTTTCGACCTTCCTGCAACTTGTGTGAATGTGTGTGTGCGTGCGTTTATGTGTTAGATTAGTTTATATGTCTTAGATTTATCTAATAAAGCTTTATTCATATTCAAAAGAGAAGTATCTTGTGTTTTGTGCTTACAAGTTAATGTCTTAAACTGCCGATCTTGTTACTGTGCTAATTAATAGTGTTTTCACTATAGTTTGGATATTAGTATCCAGCGCAGATTTGATGTTAAACGGCTAGTTCACTGAACCGCAGGCGCGTCTCCGTGAACAGCCGTGAAACAGTGATTCTGTTCAAATTCCCTTTAAAATCTTAAATGATTCCCTTTGAGCTAAATTGACCTGATTCCCTTACAATTTATTTTGTAACCATTTAAACATTACTTTTGTAATGTTCAGCATGTATTGTAGTAGTATTATCTTGTAAATGCAATCTCTAAAAGGCGGCTGCATATAGGAAAAACCTAACCCTAAAAAAATTCTAACAAAAGGTTTCTCAGCTGTTTTTGTAAGTATTAGGTGTCCTTAATAACATACTAAAAGTTTACCAATGTTTGACCACTATAAAGGTGTAATTTTCAAGATGGTGTCCAAGATGGGCAGGGAGCCCTTAAAATATCCTAACCCCTTCATTTTTTGACTTGGTGTCTAACCCTATGTTCTGAGTCTATGAATCCATTGGACTTGTCTAAATTGCACTGACATGATTACTAACTTACGGAATACATGATTTTGTGAGAATACTGTATGGTTTTATCATTTTTTGGGGCAAAACAGAGATGTAAACAATTTAGCCTGTCATGTAACTCCTACTCAGTACATGGTGTTTTGCTAAAACACAAACTTTACATTAAATGTAAAAGTTATTGCACCCAAAAGTAACTTAAATTAGAGTTTTATAACTTTGATCAGAAACAACCCTGAATTAGCCCGAACAGAGGCCCGTGTGTGACACATCTAAAATGGGCACTCATTTCAATTTGAATAAGGTAATACATATGTAATGCATCCTCTATAGATGTTTTTGAGTAAAAATGTGGCATTATACAAAACCCAACAAAACTAAATACACAAATTTCAGCAATTCAGAAGATGGTGGAAGAGAATACAGACTTGTGATATTGCTTGACTCATTGTAATGTTGTTGGCAGCACAGTGTATACCATTTTGCTCAAACAAAATTCATCCTTGACTACTTAAAAAAACTAAAATTTAATTAAAAAAGTAAACTTTTGTATATTCTAGATTCATTGCACACAAACAGAAATATTTCAAGATATTTTTGTTTTGATTCTGTTTATTACGACTTACAGCTTAGGAAAATAAAAAAATCAGTAGGTCTATCTCAAAAAATGTGAATATTCCATTTTGAGCTTGATTAGTTTTATTAATTATGTGTATATAAATACTGGGTACCTCCTGGGCTAGTTCAGAACATGCAACCACAATTATGGGAACGACTAATGACTTCACAGTTGTCCAGAAGACAATCATCAACACCCTCCACAAGGAAGGTAAGCCCCAGAAGGTCATTGCTGAAAGGGCTGGCTATTCACAGAGTGCTGTATCAAAATATATTTATAGAAAGTTGACTGGAAGGAAAAAGTGGGGTAGGAAAAGGTGCACAGGCAACAGAGATGACTTCAGCCTTGGGAAGATTGTCAGGAAAAGCCAATTCAAGAACTTGGGAGACCTTCACAAAGAG
This sequence comes from Carassius auratus, assembly GCF_003368295.1. Taxonomy (NCBI): domain Eukaryota; kingdom Metazoa; phylum Chordata; class Actinopteri; order Cypriniformes; family Cyprinidae; genus Carassius; species Carassius auratus. Next base: position 959,021 of record NW_020523344.1, read on the forward strand.
TGGACTGAAGCCTGAGTCAGTGTATCAAGAGTCATCATGCTCAGACATCTTCAAGAAAAGGGTGAAAAAGTCACATTCCTAGAACCAAGCCACTCCTGAACCATTAAAAACATCTGAAGCATTTCACCTGGGGTAAGGAGGAAAAGAATTTGACTGTTGCACAGTGGTCCACAGTCCTCTTTTCAGATGAAAGTAAATTTTGCATTTCATTTGGAAATCAAGGTCTGTAGGAAGACTGGAGAGGCACAGAATCCAAAGTCCAGAGTGACATTTCTGAAGTCAGAGATGATTTGGGTGCTGTGGCATCTGCTGGTGTTGCTCCATTGTGTTTTATCAAGTCCAGAGTCAATGCTGCCATCTACCAGGAGATTTTGGAGCATATTATGCTTCCATCTGCTGACAAGCTTTATGGAGATGCTGATTTAATTTTGCAGCAGGAATTTAGCACCTACCCACAGTGCAAAAACCACTTTCAATTGGTTTGCTGACCATGATATTACTGTGCTTGATTGTCCTGCCAACATGCCTGACCTGAACCTCACAGAGAATCTATGGGGTATTGTGAAGAGGAAGATAAGTAACATCAGAAAAACAATAGAAGCTGAAGGCCACTATCAAAGCAACCTGCAGTGCCAAAGGCAGTAATTGCAAAAGGAGCCCCAACCAAGTATTGAGTGCATAATTAAACCTACTTTGGAGATCTTGAACATTTCTGTTTTGTAAATCTTTTTTTTTTTTGAGATACTGAAGCTGTAAGTCGTAACCATCAGAACTCTAACAAAAAACTCTTTAAATATTTCAGTTTGGTTGCAATGAATCTTTAATATATAAAAGTTAGCTTTTTTAAATTAAATTACAAAAAAAAAAGAACTTTTCCATGATATTAATATTTTTTTTACATGTACCTGTACTTAAGGGAAATTTTACTTATTTTTCCCATAAATATGCTTGTAACCAATTGCTTTAATATACAATTGGACTTGTAATCACTTTTCTATAGTGGATATATGCTAATTAGAATATTACATACATGGCCAAAACATATAACAGGCACCAATATTTCTGGTCTAGGAGGAATGCAAAGGAGTAATGGTCATTTTAAGGACCTGGCGACTGCCATTTTGAAAAAGGGGCCTTTCTTGGAGTCAAACTTTGGTAAACTTTTAGTTTGTTTTTAAGTACATTTGATACTACTGTAAACCATTGAGAAACATTTTGCTAGAGTTTTTTGGGGGTCAAGACATATTTGCAGCTGACTATAATACAATTTGTAATATGAATCTAATTTATATTTTGTCAGTCACTACATAGAAGTAAATACTCAAATGTGTTGAATTTCTTTTATGATATTAATTTTTGAATATGGTATACTTAATGTTAAATGTTTAACTGAAGTATGTCATTAGTGGAAATAAAAATAGACATTAATTCTAATGTCAATGAAGATATATATATATATATATATATATATATATATATATATATATATATATATATATGTATTTGTGTGTATGTGTGTGTGTGTGTATAAAGTGAATGTTTTTAATGGGGTGTCAGTGAAAGCATACACAACTCATGTCTTGAAATGATCAATTTATTGCAGATGTCAGTAAGGTCAGTGCATAATTTTATTTGATCTACAAACAGGAATCAAAATATGACTCAATCTCAGTTGATTGGTGCATTAAATATGTGATTGATGTGATCTAAAGAACAATGTTTACTACACATTCTTTACATCGCAATAGACAAACTGAATCCTCACTTGACATGTCATTTGTCACCTTTAAAGACTCATTTCATTTACATTTCTGAACAAAACTGATTAATGATGCAAAGCTGTAACTGACCTGGAGAAGAAAAAAAAAGATCTTAAAACTCCTCTCCCTCCTCTTCTCCTTCTCCCTCGACTGAATCTACACCCACCTCCTCATAATCTTTCTCCAGAGCTGCCATGTCTTCTCTAGCCTCGGAGAACTCTCCCTCCTCCATACCTTCACCTACATACCAGTGCACAAAGGCACGTTTAGCGTACATCAGATCGAACTTATGATCAAGTCTGGCCCAAGCCTCTGCAATAGCAGTGGTGTTGCTTAGCATGCACACAGCTCGCTGCACCTTAGCCAAATCCCCACCAGGTACAACGGTAGGGGGCTGGTAGTTGATACCAACCTTGAAACCAGTTGGACACCAGTCCACAAACTGAATGCTGCGCTTGGTCTTTATGGTGGCAATAGCAGCATTTACATCTTTAGGAACAACATCACCACGGTACAACAGACAGCAAGCCATGTACTTGCCGTGACGTGGGTCACATTTGACCATCTGATTAGACGGCTCAAAGCAAGCATTAGTGATCTCAGCCACTGAGAGCTGCTCATGGTAAGCTTTCTCAGCAGAGATCACAGGAGCGTAAGTTGCTAAAGGAAAATGGATACGTGGGTACGGCACCAAGTTTGTCTGAAACTCAGTTAAGTCTACATTCAAGGCGCCATCAAACCGTAGGGAGGCAGTAATGGAGGACACAATCTGGCTGATCAACCTGTTAAGGTTGGTGTATGTGGGACGCTCGATATCGAGGTTTCTACGGCAGATGTCATAGATGGCCTCATTGTCGACCATGAAAGCACAATCTGAGTGCTCGAGGGTGGTGTGGGTGGTAAGAATGGAGTTGTAGGGCTCCACCACAGCAGTAGACACCTGTGGAGCTGGGTAGATGGAGAACTCAAGCTTGGACTTCTTTCCATAATCAACAGAAAGGCGCTCCATCAGTAAAGAGGTGAAACCAGAACCAGTTCCTCCTCCAAAACTGTGGAACACTAAGAAGCCCTGGAGTCCAGTGCACTGGTCAGCCTATGAGGGGGGTGGAAAGAAACCCTTATCAAGTCTATCATATTTAATATTGAGTTTAAACCTAACAAATGTTGAATGAAAACAGGCTGACTGCGATTACAAGGATGTCTTACCAGTTTGCGAATCCTGTCAAGAACCAGATCAATGATTTCTTTGCCAATAGTGTAATGGCCACGAGCGTAGTTGTTAGCTGCATCCTCCTTTCCGGTGATCAGCTGCTCAGGGTGGAAAAGCTGACGGTAAGTTCCGGTGCGAACCTCATCTGAACCACAAAAAAACAGTTTGGAGAGAATGAAGTCTTTGAAACTCCTGGACTAACTATAAGAGAAGCTAATCAAGCAATTACTAACCAATCACAGTGGGCTCCAGATCTACAAACACGGCCCTGGGAACATGCTTGCCAGCTCCTGTCTCACTGAAAAAAGTGTTGAAGGAGTCATCCCCTCCACCAATGGTCTTATCACTGGGCATCTGTCCATCCGGCTGAATCCCATGCTCAAGGCAGTAAAGTTCCCAGCAGGCATTGCCAATCTGGACACCGGCTTGACCCACATGAATGGAAATACACTCACGCTGTTGTGGGAAAGGGAAATAATTGACTCTGTCATAAACATTTATCCTGACAATTAGGATAATTAACAGTATTGAGACACAACAAAGCTTTATCAAATGAAATTTTATAATGATATATTTGATTACATGACATTGAATTCAAAGTAAAATTTTGACTTACTACGTGACTATAAGATAGAAATGTACATGCTTTGCAAATATTAATTGGGTGTTGTAATAAATTTGACATAAAATGCAATTCTATTCTTTAGATGATTAAATATGGCCAAATAGAGAGGCAAGAGCAACCATAGATGCCACCTGCCTCCTCCTCTCCTATTTGACAAGCTCAAGCTCCACCCAGCTGTTCCCTATTTCTTGCCTGGCAACAAGGGTTTACTTAGAACTACAAGCCATTTTACAAATTGCAGCACAGTGTTTCAATCTACAGTCTATGCAATATAAATTCAAGACATAGCAGGGTTTATTATTCTGCGTTTAAACATCATTTCTTTGCTGATGGGAATAACTGAGGTTGTTTAAAACACTGTTACACTCAGAAGAATACTGTTTCTAGTAGGCTACAGCATATGTTTCCTGGGTTTAGCTGGTCAGATTAGATTATTTATTTAGAGTAGTGCATTTAATGAGATTATGGCTCTCTGCATATGCTGCAGTGTGCGCTCACTGCTGCGTCTTTATGTTTAAATTTCACAAAACAATAAACGATTCCTATTTGCAAGGATAGTTCTAAACAAAACTAAACGTCTTTAGTCCACACATATATAAATACATGTCCTTGTGAATTAAACCTCGGTTACCTAACAATCAATGGATCTGACCGTCTGAAGGTCTAATATATTTATGACGTAGCCTTTCTGGCCACAGTTTTGTATTATAGACTATATTGTATAGGTGTTTTAATAATGAAGCCAAATAATCATCTTCGCTTCGACGTAAAATAGTATCACTGGACATCTTAAGGATTGAGTCGCGCCAAATGAATACTGAAAACTGAAAAAATCATATGCTACTAATAAACAGTAAATCAGCATCTAACAGACGAAAAGCGGTCATACATCCCGCTCCAAATTAGCATAGAGTCTACAATATTCACTAGAATATTCATCAGGAATGTATACAGCAGATGCAGTTTATTAAAGTGATGGCACAGGTGCAGTGCTCCGCAGACTGCCTCATCTAGAGCTACTATCCAATAATTATAATGTAGAGACACAATATTTAGCATATGCTTTCTTTAAAATAATATAGCCTAAAATGTAATAATATAGATAGTCAGCTACTCACCATTTTTGTATACTTTGGAATAATCTGGAAACAATACTTTGCTGTACTGCGTTACTGTTGTCGACGGCGAAGAGTCGATGTAGTAACTGCGCGCGATCCTCGAGTCGAGCCGCTTTTATACGCGACAGAGCGTCAGGATAATGTGACCTTCTACAACACTTGTTTCATTCAGGCTTTTTTCGTGCCATTGATTTATGAATAATCTCTGGGGGTAATTTGTAATAATTATCACTTTATATTCATCCCAGCGCATTTATATATATTATATTACTATATACTACGTTTACATACTAGCCTATGTATACTATGCTATACTTTAAAAATGAAATAAAACCGCTATAGCTATGACACTGAGTCAGTCAGTTCGGTCAGTTCGAGTTCTCTTTCAAAGTCAGAAAGATTTATTTTGCATTCTTTTTGAACAGTTTATTGGTGGGCTGCAGTATTGTGACGTCATCTACTGCAGCAGAGTCTCAGACGGGCGGTGGCCCTGGCGCGTTTAGATTGGCCCTACCAATATTGTCTAGACAGTTTATTAGGTTTTAAAACACATTGTGTTTGCATGGATCAGATGCGGCTGCATCAAAGCATTTAAAACCCGTCTACTTTTATTCATGTGTAACGATCGGTCTGTTCTGAATGTGTAATAAAAACTATGTTAAGTAGGTTTATTGAAATTTTCGGTCAAAACAACACGTATGGCATAAAATAAAAAAAAATCATTTTTAATTATTTTTATTATGCATGTTTAATTCAGTCTAATACAATTACACGAAAGCCTCTTTGCATGATGTGTGTAATCTATCTTAGTTTCTGTGCATGCAGAATTATGTTTGGAGTGTTTTCAGAAGATGTATTTTGTTGTTCATAAGCTGAACCACTCCCTCCTGCAGCTTGCTCTGTCATAGCGGCATCTCCTTCTTCTCTGCAGTGAGATCAGCACATATCAGCGTCTGCAGCAGCTGGGAACAACGACAAAATGGTAAGTGAATACTTTAATTTGTCTGTTAATTTTCTGCATTATAATGTTCATCTTTAATCAGAGGGTTTGCACAGTTCTTGTAATTTATTTTTGGTCTTCATTGTTAGAAGAGGAGTCAGAGAAGCATGAGCTGTCTATTATTCATGAGACAACATTTCTGGTTTGAGAGCCTAAAAGGCTACAGCTATAGCTAAACAGCTATGTTAAATAAATAAAAAATAAACAATGAAATAAAAACTGGCTTAGCTTTTTTGAAATACATAACGGTGTTTGCACATTGCTGGATAATTATGCATCTTTTATTTTAATACAGTTATTAGTTTCATATTACAGCTTATAAAGTTTTTCTAACAACATGTTTTGTTGGTAAATGAATATAAATTTGTATTCAATGTGTTGTGTAATCAAATATATCCTTTGAGAATTACATTTTATAAAGCGTCATTGTGTCTCAGTACTGGTAAGCTAATTATCATATTCAGGATTAATGTTTATGACTGACTCATTTATTTCCCTTTCCCACAACAGCGTGAGTGTATTTCCATTCATGTGGGTCAAGCCGGTGTCCAGATTGGCAATGCCTGCTGGGAACTATACTGCCTTGAGCATGGGATTCAGCCGGATGGACAGATGCCCAGTGATAAGACCATTGGTGGAGGGGATGACTCCTTCAACACTTTTTTCAGTGAGACAGGAGCTGGCAAGCATGTTCCCAGGGCCGTGTTTGTAGATCTGGAGCCCACTGTGATTGGTTAGTAATTTCTTGATTAGCCTTCTCTTATAGTTAGTCCAGGAGTTCAAAGATTTCATTCTCTCCAAACTCTTTTTTTTTTGTGGTTCAGATGAGGTTCGCACCGGAACTTACCGTCAGCTTTTCCACCCTGAGCAGCTGATCACCGGAAAGGAGGATGCAGCTAACAACTACGCTCGTGGCCATTACACTATTGGCAAAGAAATCATTGATCTGGTTCTTGACAGGATTCGCAAACTGGTAAGACATCCTTGTAATCGCAGTCAGCCTGTTTTCATTCAACATTTGTTTAGGTTTAAACTCAATATTAAATATGATAGACTTGATAACGGTTTCTTTCCACCCTCCTCATAGGCTGACCAGTGCACTGGACTCCAGGGCTTCTTAGTGTTCCACAGTTTTGGAGGAGGAACTGGTTCTGGTTTCACCTCTTTACTGATGGAGCGCCTTTCTGTTGATTATGGAAAGAAGTCCAAGCTTGAGTTCTCCATCTACCCAGCTCCACAGGTGTCTACTGCTGTGGTGGAGCCCTACAACTCCATTCTTACCACCCACACCACCCTCGAGCACTCAGATTGTGCTTTCATGGTCGACAATGAGGCCATCTATGACATCTGCCGTAGAAATCTCGATATCGAGCGTCCCACATACACCAACCTTAACAGGCTGATAGGTCAGATTGTGTCCTCCATTACTGCCTCCCTACGGTTTGACGGCGCCTTGAATGTTGACTTAACTGAGTTTCAGACAAACTTGGTGCCGTACCCACGTATCCATTTTCCTTTAGCAACTTACGCTCCTGTGATCTCTGCTGAGAAAGCTTACCATGAGCAGCTCTCAGTGGCTGAGATCACTAATGCTTGCTTTGAGCCGTCTAATCAGATGGTCAAATGTGACCCACGTCACGGCAAGTACATGGCTTGCTGTCTGTTGTACCGTGGTGATGTTGTACCTAAAGATGTAAATGCTGCTATTGCCACCATAAAGACCAAGCGCAGCATTCAGTTTGTGGACTGGTGTCCAACTGGTTTCAAGGTTGGTATCAACTACCAGCCCCCTACCGTTGTACCTGGTGGGGATTTGGCTAAGGTGCAGCGAGCTGTGTGCATGCTAAGCAACACCACTGCTATTGCAGAGGCTTGGGCCAGACTTGATCATAAGTTCGATCTGATGTACGCTAAACGTGCCTTTGTGCACTGGTATGTAGGTGAAGGTATGGAGGAGGGAGAGTTCTCCGAGGCTAGAGAAGACATGGCAGCTCTGGAGAAAGATTATGAGGAGGTGGGTGTAGATTCAGTCGAGGGAGAAGGAGAAGAGGAGGGAGAGGAGTGTTAGATTTCCTTCACTGTCATGCTTTCTCCAGAATGAAAATGAATAGCAGGAAGCCTTTAGAATGAATCATTTCACAAGCAAATGTTCTGCCTACTTGGTTTTAGCTTGAATGTGTGTAATTTGCTGACAAATGTTCCAACGAAAGCTTATTGGGTATATTCTGTATGCTTTTTTTGTTTGCTCGTTTGTTTAAGGAACTTAATAAAAACCTTAAAATGAGCATTTGATCATTTTTTTTTTTATAAATTTAAGGGGACTTGAACAATTAACTCTCCTTTCGTTTTTCATTTCTTTTCTCTTTTTTTGTAGAAAATTTACTTTTTCAAACATCCTCCTGTTTTTCAGTTAGTCTTAACTAAATGACAATAGTAACATTTGGGAAATTCTGCATGTCAAGATTTTGTGAATGAAAAATGTTTCAGTTTCCAAGTCAAATCAAATAATGCAGGAGTTTATTATCTTTTTAAAAGCACAATTTTGACCAAAAATATGCTAACTGTATGAAGTCTCCTAAAAATGTATATAACTATTATTAATACTTCAATGAATTAATTGAAAATTATTTGTAATTTTAGGTATAATTTATGCTACTAAAGGTATTATAATGACTATTGATTATTATTATTTATTTATTTTGTACTTTTTATTCAAGTTATTGTGCAGGTATGTATATTGATTTATTGATTGATTTATGTGGTACTAATATGAAAGCACATCACAGAAAAAAATTTGACATTCTGCTACATTTGAAATATTAGAATATCATAAACCTTTCCGATCGTCACATAATCCATGCATATGTTAAATGTTTTTGTTCCTAACTTAAAGTATCTCACAGATTTGACTTAGAAACTCCAATTAAACTTGTCATGTAGTGACAATTTTTAAAACTATGTGAAGACAATGAAAGAAAGGTATTTAAAGGGTTCATGACATGAGAAATCTGCCTTGACCTTTGTACCATTAAAACATCCTGCAAGTTTCATAGCTTAAAATGTCCTCCTTATTTAAATACAGCCCTCATTTAATCAAGTGCCACAAATGTCTCATTTGGATCTGAGGGGCATATACTACCTCCAGAGCAAGGCATCAATGAATAGTCATCTTCTCACCATAGACCTCGCACGCTGGCATCCAGTCCCTAACGGCTGACTCTCATGAAAATGCATATAAACAGTACTCCAAATAAAAAAGAAAAATTGTGGTATTGATAATGGAAAAATGGACTTTGGAATTCTCAAAGAAACATTTGTTGAGAGATGAAGCGGTATTAGATCTGACTGCAGCTGCATCAGAAACCATAAGTAAATGATTTCATATTTTGATCATGGTGTCAAAATATGCAATAGCAAGGGGGCGGGGCATGGATACTATTTCCTATGCAATGACATTATCCAATGACAACAGTGCTTGATTACTGGCAAGCCTTAAAATACAAGCCCCTCAAAACAAGTGGTATTTGGCTTAGGGTCAGAATGAGGGTTGAAAATGACAATTTATCCACATTATTATTATTATTTTTTATTTATTTTTTGTGCATTTTTTTTATTTACTTAAAGTAACATTGAAATAATAATAATAATAATAATAATAAAAATCCATGTCAAGACCACTTTAAAAATCCCCATCTTTTAGCAATACTAACTGCATAAGAATCAATCACTACTTGCCTTGTTATATACAAAAATCCTTATTTTATTGATGCCAAGTATTTCTTTAGAAAATTTTCCTGCTTGTTATACTGTTTTAGTGATGACTTTATTGACAGAACAAAGGAAAAAAGTGGAAGCTGTGTATGAATTATTGTAGCACTACTGTATATGTGCTTCAGTCTGCAAAATAATTATTCATATCATTCTACATTAGTCAAGTCAAGTCACCTTTATTTATATAGCGCTTTAAACACAAAGGATTGAATCAAAGCAACTGAAGAATATTAATTAGCATAACAGTGTGTCAATAATGCAAAATGAGTTAAAGGAAGTTCATCATTGAATTCAGTGATGTCATCTCTGTTCAGTTAAATAGTGTCTGTGCATTTATTTGCAATCAAGTCAACGATATGACTGTAGATGAAGTGACCCCAACTAAGCAAGCCAGAGGCGACAGCGGCAAGGAACCGAAACTCCATCGGTGACAGAATGGAGAAAAAAACCTTGGGAGAAACCAGACTCAGTTGGGGGCCAGTTCTCCTCTGACCAGACGAAACCAGTAGTTCAATTCCAGGCTGCAGCAAAGTCAGATTGTGCAGAAGAATCATCTGTTTCCTGTGGTCATTATGTTTTGTAGAAAACATGTTGATTAACAAACATTAGGAAATATGTTATCTTATATTAAAAATATATTTAGAGGTTCAACAGTTTGTCTCTGGGGCACTACCCTCAAAGGGCCATCTTTGTACCTTATTTAACTCTAAAGTGTTTAATCTTAAGGGTACAAATTACTAATCATTATTGGTACTGTCTCAGTGACAAGTTTAGGATACAAGTATGAAATACTTGAATGAAACAAATCACTGTCTTAATGAGTGAGTCACTGAACTATTCATTAATGCTTGAGTTATTCAAAAAGATAGATGTTTGCACATAACATAAAGCACCAGAAAATTTCATCACAACAAAGAGCAACGTTTCATACAAGTCAGGTCTTTCTTAAACATTTTTTGACTGGTAGGTCTTCTTTATTTAGTTTTTCTGTCATGCACTTCAGCCCAATTTGGACCTAGTCTTGCCCTATGGTAAGTCTGGCTGTGAATGTGATGGCAAGTCCTGGGATCAGTGGATGTTTAGGAGATTCATTTGGATTTTTTTGCATTGAATTTAACTTCTACCATACACTGTCATATTTAAGATACATTCAGTCCCATTAATATTATAAAAATTTGCACATAAAGCTGTTGATGATCAGTGTTTTGAAGCAAGAATACATGCATCAAATGGAAGGTGTCAGAGTAGTGCCCAGGGTGGGTTTGGGAGGGAGCGACTGTAAGGATAAATGATAGATACATAAAGGAAGATGAGATCAGGGGCTCTGGAGACCAGGATAGGGCTGGGCTGGGTGGAGCTTAGATCAACTGACCAGCTTCATGTATAAAAGCCACAGTCTCACATCCTGTTGTGACTCAGCTTTAATCAAAACTACTAGAGACAAAACAGCCAGACGAAGAGGAAGATACAAAGAGGCATATCATTAAATAAAAGCT